>NW_027472004.1:0-600000 GCF_965638725.1 Aptenodytes patagonicus
TGCTGTGGCTAGGAAGCTCAGAGCGCCAGTGCTTGTGGGGCTGTGGAAGGGCTGCCTAGGGCAGGTGATGGCCAGCAAGAGCTTTCAGTGCTAGCCCCTTTGGTGTGGGAGCAGTGGCTGGACGTTTTGAATTTCGGAGCTGGGCTGTGGCTGTGCCGAGAAGGAACGTCCCCACTGTGCTGTGGCTAGGAAGCTCAGAGCGCCAGTGCTTGTGGGGCTGTGGAAGGGCTGCCTAGGGCAGGTGATGGCCAGCAAGAGCTTTCAGTGCTAGCCCCTTTGGTGTGGGAGCAGTGGCTGGACGTTTTGAATTTCGGAGCTGGGCTGTGGCTGTGCCGAGAAGGAACGTCCCCACTGTGCTGTGGCTAGGAAGCTCAGAGCGCCAGTGCTTGTGGGGCTGTGGAAGGGCTGCCTAGGGCAGGTGATGGCCAGCAAGAGCTTTCAGTGCTAGCCCCTTTGGTGTGGGAGCAGTGGCTGGACGTTTTGAATTTCGGAGCTGGGCTGTGGCTGTGCCGAGAAGGAACGTCCCCACTGTGCTGTGGCTAGGAAGCTCAGAGCGCCAGTGCTTGTGGGGCTGTGGAAGGGCTGCCTAGGGCAGGTGATGGCCAGCAAGAGCTTTCAGTGCTAGCCCCTTTGGTGTGGGAGCAGTGGCTGGACGTTTTGAATTTCGGAGCTGGGCTGTGGCTGTGCCGAGAAGGAACGTCCCCACTGTGCTGTGGCTAGGAAGCTCAGAGCGCCAGTGCTTGTGGGGCTGTGGAAGGGCTGCCTAGGGCAGGTGATGGCCAGCAAGAGCTTTCAGTGCTAGCCCCTTTGGTGTGGGAGCAGTGGCTGGACGTTTTGAATTTCGGAGCTGGGCTGTGGCTGTGCCGAGAAGGAACGTCCCCACTGTGCTGTGGCTAGGAAGCTCAGAGCGCCAGTGCTTGTGGGGCTGTGGAAGGGCTGCCTAGGGCAGGTGATGGCCAGCAAGAGCTTTCAGTGCTAGCCCCTTTGGTGTGGGAGCAGTGGCTGGACGTTTTGAATTTCGGAGCTGGGCTGTGGCTGTGCCGAGAAGGAACGTCCCCACTGTGCTGTGGCTAGGAAGCTCAGAGCGCCAGTGCTTGTGGGGCTGTGGAAGGGCTGCCTAGGGCAGGTGATGGCCAGCAAGAGCTTTCAGTGCTAGCCCCTTTGGTGTGGGAGCAGTGGCTGGACGTTTTGAATTTCGGAGCTGGGCTGTGGCTGTGCCGAGAAGGAACGTCCCCACTGTGCTGTGGCTAGGAAGCTCAGAGCGCCAGTGCTTGTGGGGCTGTGGAAGGCTGCCTAGGGCAGGTGATGGCCAGCAAGAGCTTTCAGTGCTAGCCCCTTTGGTGTGGGAGCAGTGGCTGGACGTTTTGAATTTCGGAGCTGGGCTGTGGCTGTGCCGAGAAGGAACGTCCCCACTGTGCTGTGGCTAGGAAGCTCAGAGCGCCAGTGCTTGTGGGGCTGTGGAAGGGCTGCCTAGGGCAGGTGATGGCCAGCAAGAGCTTTCAGTGCTAGCCCTTTGGTGTGGGAGCAGTGGCTGGACGTTTTGAATTTCGGAGCTGGGCTGTGGCTGTGCCGAGAAGGAACGTCCCCACTGTGCTGTGGCTAGGAAGCTCAGAGCGCCAGTGCTTGTGGGGCTGTGGAAGGGCTGCCTAGGGCAGGTGATGGCCAGCAAGAGCTTTCAGTGCTAGCCCCTTTGGTGTGGGAGCAGTGGCTGGACGTTTTGAATTTCGGAGCTGGGCTGTGGCTGTGCCGAGAAGGAACGTCCCCACTGTGCTGTGGCTAGGAAGCTCAGAGCGCCAGTGCTTGTGGGGCTGTGGAAGGGCTGCCTAGGGCAGGTGATGGCCAGCAAGAGCTTTCAGTGCTAGCCCTTTGGTGTGGGAGCAGTGGCTGGACGTTTTGAATTTCGGAGCTGGGCTGTGGCTGTGCCGAGAAGGAACGTCCCCACTGTGCTGTGGCTAGGAAGCTCAGAGCGCCAGTGCTTGTGGGGCTGTGGAAGGGCTGCCTAGGGCAGGTGATGGCCAGCAAGAGCTTTCAGTGCTAGCCCCTTTGGTGTGGGAGCAGTGGCTGGACGTTTTGAATTTCGGAGCTGGGCTCTGGCTGTGCCGAGAAGGAACGTCCCCACTATGCTGTGGCTAGGAAGCTCAGAGCGCCAGTGCTTGTGGGGCTGTGGAAGGGCTGCCTAGGGAAGGTGATGGCCAGCAAGAGCTTTCAGTGCTAGCCCCTTTGGTGTGGGAGCAGTGGCTGGACGTTTTGAATTTCGGAGCTGGGCTGTGGCTGTGCCGAGAAGGAACGTCCCCACTGTGCTGTGGCTAGGAAGCTCAGAGCGCCAGTGCTTGTGGGGCTGTGGAAGGGCTGCCTAGGGCAGGTGATGGCCAGCAAGAGCTTTCAGTGCTAGCCCCTTTGGTGTGGGAGCAGTGGCTGGACGTTTTGAATTTCGGAGCTGGGCTGTGGCTGTGCCGAGAAGGAACGTCCCCACTGTGCTGTGGCTAGGAAGCTCAGAGCGCCAGTGCTTGTGGGGCTGTGGAAGGGCTGCCTAGGGAAGGTGATGGGCCGCAAGAGCTTTCAGTGCTAGCCCCTTTGGTGTGGGAGCAGTGGCTGGACGTTTTGAATTTCGGAGCTGGGCTGTGGCTGTGCCGAGAAGGAACGTCCCCACTGTGCTGTGGCTAGGAAGCTCAGAGCGCCAGTGCTTGTGGGGCTGTGGAAGGGCTGCCTAGGGCAGGTGATGGCCAGCAAGAGCTTTCAGTGCTAGCCCCTTTGGTGTGGGAGCAGTGGCTGGACGTTTCGAATTTCGGAGCTGGGCTCTGGCTGTGCTGAGAAGGAACGTCCCCACTGTGCTGTGGCTAGGAAGCTCAGAGCGCCAGTGCTTGTGGGGCTGTGGAAGGGCTGCCTAGGGCAGGTGATGGCCAGCAAGAGCTTTCAGTGCTAGCCCCTTTGGTGTGGGAGCAGTGGCTGGACGTTTTGAATTTCGGAGCTGGGCTGTGGCTGTGCCGAGAAGGAACGTCCCCACTGTGCTGTGGCTAGGAAGCTCAGAGCGCCAGTGCTTGTGGGGCTGTGGAAGGGCTGCCTAGGGCAGGTGATGGCCAGCAAGAGCTTTCAGTGCTAGCCCCTTTGGTGTGGGAGCAGTGGCTGGACGTTTTGAATTTCGGAGCTGGGCTGTGGCTGTGCTGAGAAGGCACGTCCCCACTGTGCTGTGGCTAGGAAGCTCAGAGCGCCAGTGCTTGTGGGGCTGTGGAAGGGCTGCCTAGGGAAGGTGATGGCCAGCAAGAGCTTTCAGTGCTAGCCCCTTTGGTGTGGGAGCAGTGGCTGGACGTTTTGAATTTCGGAGCTGGGCTGTGGCTATGCCGAGAAGGAACGTCCCCACTGTGCTGTGGCTAGGAAGCTCAGAGCGCCAGTGCTTGTGGGGCTGTGGAAGGGCTGGCTAGGGCAGGTGATGGCCAGCAAGAGCTTTCAGTGCTAGCCCCTTTGGTGTGGGAGCAGTGGCTGGACGTTTTGAATTTCGGATCTGGGCTGTGGCTGTGCCGAGAAGGAACGTCCCCACTGGGCTGTGGCTAGGAAGCTCAGAGCGCCAGTGCTTGTGGGGCTGTGGAAGGGCTGCCTAGGGCCTGTGATGGCCAGCAAGAGCTTTCAGTGCTAGCCCCTTTGGTGTGGGAGCAGTGGCTGGACGTTTTGAATTTCGGAGCTGGGCTGTGGCTGTGCCGAGAAGGAACGTCCCCACTATGCTGTGGCTAGGAAGCTCAGAGCGCCAGTGCTTGTGGGGCTGTGGAAGGGCTGCCTAGGGAAGGTGATGGCCAGCAAGAGCTTTCAGTGCTAGCCCCTTTGGTGTGGGAGGAGTGGCTGGACGTTTCGAATTTCGGAGCTGGACTGTGGCTGTGCCGAGAAGGAACGTCCCCACTGTGCTGTGGCTAGGAAGCTCAGAGCGCCAGTGCTTGTGGGGCTGTGGAAGGGCTGCCTAGGGCAGGTGATGGCCAGCAAGAGCTTTCAGTGCTAGCCCCTTTGGTGTGGGAGCAGTGGCTGGACGTTTTGAATTTCGGAGCTGGGCTGTGGCTGTGCCGAGAAGGAACGTCCCCACTGTGCTGTGGCTAGGAAGCTCAGAGCGCCAGTGCTTGTGGGGCTGTGGAAGGGCTGCCTAGGGCAGGTGATGGCCAGCAAGAGCTTTCAGTGCTAGCCCCTTTGGTGTGGGAGCAGTGGCTGGACGTTTTGAATTTCGGAGCTGGGCTGTGGCTGTGCCGAGAAGGAACGTCCCCACTGTGCTGTGGCTAGGAAGCTCAGAGCGCCAGTGCTTGTGGGGCTGTGGAAGGGCTGCCTAGGGCAGGTGATGGCCAGCAAGAGCTTTCAGTGCTAGCCCCTTTGGTGTGGGAGCAGTGGCTGGACGTTTTGAATTTCGGAGCTGGGCTGTGGCTGTGCCGAGAAGGAACGTCCCCACTGTGCTGTGGCTAGGAAGCTCAGAGCGCCAGTGCTTGTGGGGCTGTGGAAGGGCTGCCTAGGGCAGGTGATGGCCAGCAAGAGCTTTCAGTGCTAGCCCCTTTGGTGTGGGAGCAGTGGCTGGACGTTTTGAATTTCGGAGCTGGGCTGTGGCTGTGCCGAGAAGGAACGTCCCCACTGTGCTGTGGCTAGGAAGCTCAGAGCGCCAGTGCTTGTGGGGCTGTGGAAGGGCTGCCTAGGGCAGGTGATGGCCAGCAAGAGCTTTCAGTGCTAGTCCCTTTGGTGTGGGAGCAGTGGCTGGACGTTTCGAATTTCGGAGCTGGGCTGTGGCTGTGCCGAGAAGGAACGTCCCCACTGTGCTGTGGCTAGGAAGCTCAGAGCACCAGTGCTTGTGGGGCTGTGGAAGGGCTGCCTAGGGCAGGTGATGGCCAGCAAGAGCTTTCAGTGCTAGCCCCTTTGGTGTGGGAGCAGTGGCTGGACGTTTTGAATTTCGGAGCTGGGCTCTGGATGTGCCGAGAAGGAACGTCCCCACTATGCTGTGGCTAGGAAGCTCAGAGCGCCAGTGCTTGTGGGGCTGTGGAAGGGCTGCCTAGGGAAGGTGATGGCCAGCAAGAGCTTTCAGTGCTAGCCCCTTTGGTGTGGGAGCAGTGGCTGGACGTTTTGAATTTCGGAGCTGGGCTGTGGCTGTGCCGAGAAGGAACGTCCCCACTGTGCTGTGGCTAGGAAGCTCAGAGCGCCAGTGCTTGTGGGGCTGTGGAAGGGCTGCCTAGGGCAGGTGATGGCCAGCAAGAGCTTTCAGTGCTAGCCCCTTTGGTGTGGGAGCAGTGGCTGGACGTTTTGAATTTCGGAGCTGGGCTGTGGCTGTGCCGAGAAGGAACGTCCCCACTGTGCTGTGGCTAGGAAGCTCAGAGCGCCAGTGCTTGTGGGGCTGTGGAAGGGCTGCCTAGGGAAGGTGATGGGCCGCAAGAGCTTTCAGTGCTAGCCCCTTTGGTGTGGGAGCAGTGGCTGGACGTTTTGAATTTCGGAGCTGGGCTGTGGCTGTGCCGAGAAGGAACGTCCCCACTGTGCTGTGGCTAGGAAGCTCAGAGCGCCAGTGCTTGTGGGGCTGTGGAAGGGCTGCCTAGGGCAGGTGATGGCCAGCAAGAGCTTTCAGTGCTAGCCCCTTTGGTGTGGGAGCAGTGGCTGGACGTTTTGAATTTCGGAGCTGGGCTGTGGCTGTGCTGAGAAGGAACGTCCCCACTGTGCTGTGGCTAGGAAGCTCAGAGCGCCAGTGCTTGTGGGGCTGTGGAAGGGCTGCCTAGGGCAGGTGATGGCCAGCAAGAGCTTTCAGTGCTAGCCCCTTTGGTGTGGGAGCAGTGGCTGGACGTTTTGAATTTCGGAGCTGGGCTGTGGCTGTGCCGAGAAGGAACGTCCCCACTGTGCTGTGGCTAGGAAGCTCAGAGCGCCAGTGCTTGTGGGGCTGTGGAAGGGCTGCCTAGGGCAGGTGATGGCCAGCAAGAGCTTTCAGTGCTAGCCCCTTTGGTGTGGGAGCAGTGGCTGGACGTTTTGAATTTCGGAGCTGGGCTGTGGCTGTGCCGAGAAGGAACGTCCCCACTGTGCTGTGGCTAGGAAGCTCAGAGCGGCAGTGCTTGTGGGGCTGTGGAAGGGCTGCCTAGGGCAGGTGATGGCCAGCAAGAGCTTTCAGTGCTAGCCCCTTTGGTGTGGGAGCAGTGGCTGGACGTTTCGAATTTCGGAGCTGGGCTGTGGCTGTGCCGAGAAGGAACGTCCCCACTGTGCTGTGGCTAGGAAGCTCAGAGCGCCAGTGCTTGTGGGGCTGTGGAAGGGCTGCCTAGGGCAGGTGATGGCCAGCAAGAGCTTTCAGTGCTAGCCCCTTTGGTGTGGGAGCAGTGGCTGGACATTTTGAATTTCGGAGCTGGGCTGTGGCTGTGCCGAGAAGGAACGTCCCCACTGTGCTGTGGCTAGGAAGCTCAGAGCGCCAGTGCTTGTGGGGAAGTGGAAGGGCTGCCTAGGGAAGGTGATGGCCAGCAAGAGCTTTCAGTGCTAGCCCCTTTGGTGTGGGAGCAGTGGCTGGACGTTTTGAATTTCGGAGCTGGGCTGTGGCTGTGCTGAGAAGGCACGTCCCCACTGTGCTGTGGCTAGGAAGCTCAGAGCGCCAGTGCTTGTGGGGCTGTGGAAGGGCTGCCTAGGGAAGGTGATGGCCAGCAAGAGCTTTCAGTGCTAGCCCCTTTGGTGTGGGAGCAGTGGCTGGACGTTTTGAATTTCGGAGCTGGGCTGTGGCTATGCCGAGAAGGAACGTCCCCACTGTGCTGTGGCTAGGAAGCTCAGAGCGCCAGTGCTTGTAGGGCTGTGGAAGGGCTGGCTAGGGCAGGTGATGGCCAGCAAGAGCTTTCAGTGCTAGCCCCTTTGGTGTGGGAGCAGTGGCTGGACGTTTTGAATTTCGGATCTGGGCTGTGGCTGTGCCGAGAAGGAACGTCCCCACTGGGCTGTGGCTAGGAAGCTCAGAGCGCCAGTGCTTGTGGGGCTGTGGAAGGGCTGGCTAGGGCAGGTGATGGCCAGCAAGAGCTTTCAGTGCTAGCCCCTTTGGTGTGGGAGCAGTGGCTGGACGTTTTGAATTTCGGAGCTGGGCTGTGGCTGTGCCGAGAAGGAACGTCCCCACTGTGCTGTGGCTAGGAAGCTCAGAGCGCCAGTGCTTGTGGGGCTGTGGAAGGGCTGCCTAGGGCAGGTGATGGCCAGCAAGAGCTTTCAGTGCTAGCCCCTTTGGTGTGGGAGCAGTGGCTGGACGTTTTGAATTTCGGAGCTGGGCTGTGGCTGTGCCGAGAAGGAACGTCCCCACTGTGCTGTGGCTAGGAAGCTCAGAGCGCCAGTGCTTGTGGGGCTGTGGAAGGGCTGCCTAGGGAAGGTGATGGCCAGCAAGAGCTTTCAGTGCTAGCCCCTTTGGTGTGGGAGCAGTGGCTGGACGTTTTGAATTTCGGAGCTGGGCTGTGGCTGTGCTGAGAAGGAACGTCCCCACTGTGCTGTGGCTAGGAAGCTCAGAGCGCCAGTGCTTGTGGGGCTGTGGAAGGGCTGGCTAGGGCAGGTGATGGCCAGCAAGAGTTTTCAGGGCTAGCCCCTTTGGTGTGGGAGCAGTGGCTGGACGTTTCGAATTTCGGAGCTGGGCTGTGGCTGTGCCGAGAAGGAACGTCCCCATTGTGCTGTGGCTAGGAAGCTCAGAGCGCCAGTGCTTGTGGGGCTGTGGAAGGGCTGCCTAGGGAAGGTGATGGCCAGCAAGAGCTTTCAGTGGTAGCCCCTTTGGTGTGGGAGCAGTGGCTGGACGTTTTGAATTTCGGAGCTGGGCTCTGGCTGTGCCGAGAAGGAACGTCCCCACTGTGCTGTGGCTAGGAAGCTCAGAGCGCCAGAGCTTGTGGGGCTGTGGAAGGGCTGCCTAGGGCAGGTGATGGCCAGCAAGAGCTTTCAGTGCTAGCCCCTTTGGTGTGGGAGCAGTGGCTGGACGTTTTGAATTTCGGAGCTGGGCTGTGGCTGTGCCGAGAAGGAACGTCCCCACTGTGCTGTGGCTAGGAAGCTCAGAGCGGCAGTGCTTGTGGGGCTGTGGAAGGGCTGCCTAGGGCAGGTGATGGCCAGCAAGAGCTTTCAGTGCTAGCCCCTTTGGTGTGGGAGCAGTGGCTGGACGTTTCGAATTTCGGAGCTGGGCTGTGGCTGTGCCGAGAAGGAACGTCCCCACTGTGCTGTGGCTAGGAAGCTCAGAGCGCCAGTGCTTGTGGGGCTGTGGAAGGGCTGCCTAGGGCAGGTGATGGCCAGCAAGAGCTTTCAGTGCTAGCCCCTTTGGTGTGGGAGCAGTGGCTGGACATTTTGAATTTCGGAGCTGGGCTGTGGCTGTGCCGAGAAGGAACGTCCCCACTGTGCTGTGGCTAGGAAGCTCAGAGCGCCAGTGCTTGTGGGGAAGTGGAAGGGCTGCCTAGGGAAGGTGATGGCCAGCAAGAGCTTTCAGTGCTAGCCCCTTTGGTGTGGGAGCAGTGGCTGGACGTTTTGAATTTCGGAGCTGGGCTGTGGCTGTGCTGAGAAGGCACGTCCCCACTGTGCTGTGGCTAGGAAGCTCAGAGCGCCAGTGCTTGTGGGGCTGTGGAAGGGCTGCCTAGGGAAGGTGATGGCCAGCAAGAGCTTTCAGTGCTAGCCCCTTTGGTGTGGGAGCAGTGGCTGGACGTTTTGAATTTCGGAGCTGGGCTGTGGCTGTGCCGAGAAGGAACGTCCCCACTGTGCTGTGGCTAGGAAGCTCAGAGCGGCAGTGCTTGTGGGGCTGTGGAAGGGCTGCCTAGGGCAGGTGATGGCCAGCAAGAGCTTTCAGTGCTAGCCCCTTTGGTGTGGGAGCAGTGGCTGGACGTTTCGAATTTCGGAGCTGGGCTGTGGCTGTGCCGAGAAGGAACGTCCCCACTGTGCTGTGGCTAGGAAGCTCAGAGCGCCAGTGCTTGTGGGGCTGTGGAAGGGCTGCCTAGGGCAGGTGCTGGCCAGCAAGAGCTTTCAGTGCTAGCCCCTTTGGTGTGGGAGCAGTGGCTGGACGTTTCGAATTTCGGAGCTGGGCTGTGGCTGTGCCGAGAAGGAACGTCCCCACTGTGCTGTGGCTAGGAAGCTCAGAGCGCCAGTGCTTGTGGGGAAGTGGAAGGGCTGCCTAGGGAAGGTGATGGCCAGCAAGAGCTTTCAGTGCTAGCCCCTTTGGTGTGGGAGCAGTGGCTGGACGTTTTGAATTTCGGAGCTGGGCTGTGGCTGTGCTGAGAAGGCACGTCCCCACTGTGCTGTGGCTAGGAAGCTCAGAGCGCCAGTGCTTGTGGGGCTGTGGAAGGGCTGCCTAGGGAAGGTGATGGCCAGCAAGAGCTTTCAGTGCTAGCCCCTTTGGTGTGGGAGCAGTGGCTGGACGTTTTGAATTTCGGAGCTGGGCTGTGGCTATGCCGAGAAGGAACGTCCCCACTGTGCTGTGGCTAGGAAGCTCAGAGCGCCAGTGCTTGTAGGGCTGTGGAAGGGCTGGCTAGGGCAGGTGATGGCCAGCAAGAGCTTTCAGTGCTAGCCCCTTTGGTGTGGGAGCAGTGGCTGGACGTTTTGAATTTCGGATCTGGGCTGTGGCTGTGCCGAGAAGGAACGTCCCCACTGGGCTGTGGCTAGGAAGCTCAGAGCGCCAGTGCTTGTGGGGCTGTGGAAGGGCTGGCTAGGGCAGGTGATGGCCAGCAAGAGCTTTCAGTGCTAGCCCCTTTGGTGTGGGAGCAGTGGCTGGACGTTTTGAATTTCGGAGCTGGGCTGTGGCTGTGCCGAGAAGGAACGTCCCCACTGTGCTGTGGCTAGGAAGCTCAGAGCGCCAGTGCTTGTGGGGCTGTGGAAGGGCTGCCTAGGGCAGGTGATGGCCAGCAAGAGCTTTCAGTGCTAGCCCCTTTGGTGTGGGAGCAGTGGCTGGACGTTTTGAATTTCGGAGCTGGGCTGTGGCTGTGCCGAGAAGGAACGTCCCCACTGTGCTGTGGCTAGGAAGCTCAGAGCGCCAGTGCTTGTGGGGCTGTGGAAGGGCTGCCTAGGGAAGGTGATGGCCAGCAAGAGCTTTCAGTGCTAGCCCCTTTGGTGTGGGAGCAGTGGCTGGACGTTTTGAATTTCGGAGCTGGGCTGTGGCTGTGCTGAGAAGGAACGTCCCCACTGTGCTGTGGCTAGGAAGCTCAGAGCGCCAGTGCTTGTGGGGCTGTGGAAGGGCTGGCTAGGGCAGGTGATGGCCAGCAAGAGTTTTCAGGGCTAGCCCCTTTGGTGTGGGAGCAGTGGCTGGACGTTTCGAATTTCGGAGCTGGGCTGTGGCTGTGCCGAGAAGGAACGTCCCCATTGTGCTGTGGCTAGGAAGCTCAGAGCGCCAGTGCTTGTGGGGCTGTGGAAGGGCTGCCTAGGGAAGGTGATGGCCAGCAAGAGCTTTCAGTGGTAGCCCCTTTGGTGTGGGAGCAGTGGCTGGACGTTTTGAATTTCGGAGCTGGGCTCTGGCTGTGCCGAGAAGGAACGTCCCCACTGTGCTGTGGCTAGGAAGCTCAGAGCGCCAGAGCTTGTGGGGCTGTGGAAGGGCTGCCTAGGGCAGGTGATGGCCAGCAAGAGCTTTCAGTGCTAGCCCCTTTGGTGTGGGAGCAGTGGCTGGACGTTTTGAATTTCGGAGCTGGGCTGTGGCTGTGCCGAGAAGGAACGTCCCCACTGTGGTGTGGCTAGGAAGCTCAGAGCGCCAGTGCTTGTGGGGCTGTGGAAGGGCTGGCTAGGGCAGGTGATGGCCAGCAAGAGCTTTCAGTGCTAGCCCCTTTGGTGTGGGAGCAGTGGCTGGACGTTTTGAATTTCGGAGCTGGGCTGTGGCTGTGCCGAGAAGGAACGTCCCCACTGTGCTGTGGCTAGGAAGCTCAGAGCGCCAGTGCTTGTGGGGCTGTGGAAGGGCTGCCTAGGGCAGGTGATGGCCAGCAAGAGCTTTCAGTGCTAGCCCCTTTGGTGTGGGAGCAGTGGCTGGACGTTTTGAATTTCGGAGCTGCGCTGTGACTGTGCTGAGAAGGCACGTCCCCACTGTGCTGTGGCTAGGAAGCTCAGAGCGGCAGTGCTTGTGGGGCTGTGGAAGGGCTGCCTAGGGAAGGTGATGGCCAGCAAGAGCTTTCAGTGCTAGCCCCTTTGGTGTGGGAGCAGTGGCTGGACGTTTTGAATTTCGGAGCTGGGCTGTGGCTGTGCCGAGAAGGAACGTCCCCACTATGCTGTGGCTAGGAAGCTCAGAGCGCCAGTGCTTGTGGGGCTGTGGAAGGGCTGCCTAGGGAAGGTGATGGCCAGCAAGAGCTTTCAGTGCTAGCCCCTTTGGTGTGGGAGCAGTGGCTGGACGTTTTGAATTTCGGAGCTGGGCTGTGGCTGTGCTGAGAAGGCATGTCCCCACTGTGCTGTGGCTAGGAACCTCAGAGCGCCAGTGCTTGTGGGGCTGTGGAAGGGCTGCCTAGGGAAGGTGATGGGCCGCAAGAGTTTTCAGTGCTAGCCCCTTTGGTGTGGGAGCAGTGGCTGGACGTTTTGAATTTCGGAGCTGGGCTGTGGCTGTGCCGAGAAGGAACGTCCCCACTGTGCTGTGGCTAGGAAGCTCAGAGCGCCAGTGCTTGTGGGGCTGTGGAAGGGCTGGCTAGGGAAGGTGCTGGCCAGCAAGAGCTTTCAGTGCTAGCCCCTTTGGTGTGGGAGCAGTGGCTGGACGTTTTGAATTTCGGAGCTGGGCTGTGGCTGTGCCGAGAAGGAACGTCCCCACTGTGCTGTGGCTAGGAAGCTCAGAGCGCCAGTGCTTGTGGGGCTGTGGAAGGGCTGGCTAGGGCAGGTGATGGCCAGCAAGAGCTTTCAGTGCTAGCCCCTTTGGTGTGGGAGCAGTGGCTGGACGTTTCGAATTTCGGAGCTGGGCTGTGGCTGTGCCGAGAAGGAACGTCCCCACTATGCTGTGGCTAGGAAGCTCAGAGCGCCAGTGCTTGTGGGGCTGTGGAAGGGCTGGCTAGGGCAGGTGATGGCCAGCAAGAGCTTTCAGTGCTAGCCCCTTTGGTGTGGGAGCAGTGGCTGGACGTTTTGAATTTCGGAGCTGGGCTCTGGCTGTGCCGAGAAGGAACGTCCCCACTGTGCTGTGGCTAGGAAGCTCAGAGCGCCAGTGCTTGTGGGGCTGTGGAAGGGCTGCCTAGGGCAGGTGATGGCCAGCAAGAGCTTTCAGTGCTAGCCCCTTTGGTGTGGGAGCAGTGGCTGGACGTTTTGAATTTCGGAGCTGGGCTGTGGCTGTGCCGAGAAGGAACGTCCCCACTGTGCTGTGGCTAGGAAGCTCAGAGCGCCAGTGCTTGTGGGGCTGTGGAAGGGCTGCCTAGGGCAGGTGATGGCCAGCAAGAGCTTTCAGTGCTAGCCCCTTTGGTGTGGGAGCAGTGGCTGGACGTTTCGAATTTCGGAGCTGGGCTCTGGCTGTGCCGAGAAGGAACGTCCCCACTGTGCTGTGGCTAGGAAGCTCAGAGCACCAGTGCTTGTGGGGCTGTGGAAGGGCTGCCTAGGGAAGGTGATGGCCAGCAAGAGCTTTCAGTGCTAGCCCCTTTGGTGTGGGAGCAGTGGCTGGACGTTTTGAATTTCGGAGCTGGGCTGTGGCTGTGCCGAGAAGGAACGGCCCCACTGTGCTGTGGCTAGGAAGCTCAGAGCGCCAGTGCTTGTGGGGCTGTGGAAGGGCTGCCTAGGGCAGGTGATGGCCAGCAAGAGCTTTCAGTGCTAGCCCCTTTGGTGTGGGAGCAGTGGCTGGAGGTTTTGAATTTCGGAGCTGGGCTGTGGCTGTGTTGAGAAGGAACGTCCCCACTGTGCTGTGGCTAGGAAGCTCAGAGCGCCAGTGCTTGTGGGGCTGTGGAAGGGCTGCCTAGGGCAGGTGATGGCCAGCAAGAGCTTTCAGTGCTAGCCCCTTTGGTGTGGGAGCAGTGGCTGGACGTTTTGAATTTCGGAGCTGGGCTGTGGCTGTGCTGAGAAGGAACGTCCCCACTGTGCTGTGGCTAGGAAGCTCAGAGCGCCAGTGCTTGTGGGGCTGTGGAAGGGCTGCCTAGGGAAGGTGATGGCCAGCAAGAGCTTTCAGTGCTAGCCCCTTTCGTGTGGGAGCAGTGGCTGGACGTTTCCGATTTGGGAGCTGGGCTGTGGCTGTGCCGAGAAGGAACGTCCCCACTGTGCTGTGGCTAGGAAGCTCAGAGCGCCAGTGCTTGTGGGGCTGTGGAAGGGCTGCCTAGGGCAGGTGACGGCCAGCAAGAGCTTTCAGTGCTAGCCCCTTTCGTGTGGGAGCAGTGGCTGGACGTTTTGAATTTCGGAGCTGGGCTGTGGCTGTGCCGAGAAGGAACGTCCCCACTGTGCTGTGGCTAGGAAGCTCAGAGCGCCAGTGCTTGTGGGGCTGTGGAAGGGCTGCCTAGGGCAGGTGATGGCCAGCAAGAGCTTTCAGTGCTAGCCCCTTTGGTGTGGGAGCAGTGGCTGGACGTTTTGAATTTCGGAGCTGGGCTGTGGCTGTGCCGAGAAGGAACGTCCCCACTGTGCTGTGGCTAGGAAGCTCAGAGCGCCAGTGCTTGTGGCGCTGTGGAAGGGCTGGCTAGGGCAGGTGATGGCCAGCAAGAGCTTTCAGTGCTAGCCCCTTTGGTGTGGGAGCAGTGGCTGGACGTTTTGAATTTCGGAGCTGGGCTGTGGCTGTGCCGAGAAGGAACGTCCCCACTGTGCTGTGGCTAGGAAGCTCAGAGCGCCAGTGCTTGTGGGGCTGTGGAAGGGCTGCCTAGGGAAGGTGATGGGCCGCAAGAGCTTTCAGGGCTAGCCCCTTTGGTGTGGGAGCAGTGGCTGGACGTTTTGAATTTCGGAGCTGGGCTGTGGCTGTGCCGAGAAGGAACGTCCCCACTGTGCTGTGGCTAGGAAGCTCAGAGCGCCAGTGCTTGTGGGGCTGTGGAAGGGCTGCCTAGGGCAGGTGAGGGCCAGCAAGAGCTTTCAGTGCTAGCCCCTTTGGTGTGGGAGCAGTGGCTGGACGTTTTGAATTTCGGAGCTGGGCTGTGGCTGTGCCGAGAAGGAACGTCCCCACTGTGCTGTGGCTAGGAAGCTCAGAGCGCCAGTGCTTGTGGGGCTGTGGAAGGGCTGCCTAGGGAAGGTGATGGGCCGCAAGAGCTTTCAGTGCTAGCCCCTTTGGTGTGGGAGCAGTGGCTGGACGTTTTGAATTTCGGAGCTGGGCTGTGGCTGTGCCGAGAAGGAACGTCCCCACTGTGCTGTGGCTAGGAAGCTCAGAGCGCCAGTGCTTGTGGGGCTGTGGAAGGGCTGCCTAGGGCAGGTGATGGCCAGCAAGAGCTTTCAGTGCTAGCCCCTTTGGTGTGGGAGCAGTGGCTGGACGTTTCGAATTTCGGAGCTGGGCTGTGGCTGTGCCGAGAAGGAACGTCCCCACTGTGCTGTGGCTAGGAAGCTCAGAGCGCCAGTGCTTGTGGGGCTGTGGAAGGGCTGCCTAGGGCAGGTGAGGGCCAGCAAGAGCTTTCAGTGCTAGCCCCTTTGGTGTGGGAGCAGTGGCTGGACGTTTTGAATTTCGGAGCTGGGCTGTGGCTGTGCCGAGAAGGAACGTCCCCACTGTGCTGTGGCTAGGAAGCTCAGAGCGCCAGTGCTTGTGGGGCTGTGGAAGGGCTGCCTAGGGAAGGTGATGGGCCGCAAGAGCTTTCAGTGCTAGCCCCTTTGGTGTGGGAGCAGTGGCTGGACGTTTTGAATTTCGGAGCTGGGCTGTGGCTGTGCCGAGAAGGAACGTCCCCACTGTGCTGTGGCTAGGAAGCTCAGAGCGCCAGTGCTTGTGGGGCTGTGGAAGGGCTGCCTAGGGCAGGTGATGGCCAGCAAGAGCTTTCAGTGCTAGCCCCTTTGGTGTGGGAGCAGTGGCTGGACGTTTCGAATTTCGGAGCTGGGCTGTGGCTGTGCCGAGAAGGAACGTCCCCACTGTGCTGTGGCTAGGAAGCTCAGAGCGCCAGTGCTTGTGGGGCTGTGGAAGGGCTGCCTAGGGCAGGTGATGGCCAGCAAGAGCTTTCAGTGCTAGCCCCTTTGGTGTGGGAGCAGTGGCTGGACGTTTTGAATTTCGGAGCTGGGCTGTGGCTGTGCCGAGAAGGAACGTCCCCACTGTGCTGTGGCTAGGAAGCTCAGAGCGCCAGTGCTTGTGGGGCTGTGGAAGGGCTGCCTAGGGCAGGTGATGGCCAGCAAGAGCTTTCAGTGCTAGCCCCTTTGGTGTGGGAGCAGTGGCTGGACGTTTTGAATTTCGGAGCTGGGCTGTGGCTGTGCCGAGAAGGAACGTCCCCACTGTGCTGTGGCTAGGAAGCTCAGAGCGCCAGTGCTTGTGGGGCTGTGGAAGGGCTGCGTAGGGCAGGTGATGGCCAGCAAGAGCTTTCAGTGCTAGCCCCTTTGGTGTGGGAGCAGTGGCTGGACGTTTTGAATTTCGGAGCTGGGCTGTGGCTGTGCCGAGAAGGAACGTCCCCACTGTGCTGTGGCTAGGAAGCTCAGAGCGCCAGTGCTTGTGGGGCTGTGGAAGGGCTGCCTAGGGAAGGTGATGGCCAGCAAGAGCTTTCAGTGCTAGCCCCTTTGGTGTGGGAGCAGTGGCTGGACGTTTTGAATTTCGGAGCTGCGCTGTGACTGTGCTGAGAAGGCACGTCCCCACTGTGCTGTGGCTAGGAAGCTCAGAGCGGCAGTGCTTGTGGGGCTGTGGAAGGGCTGCCTAGGGAAGGTGATGGCCAGCAAGAGCTTTCAGTGCTAGCCCCTTTGGTGTGGGAGCAGTGGCTGGACGTTTTGAATTTCGGAGCTGGGCTGTGGCTGTGCCGAGAAGGAACGTCCCCACTATGCTGTGGCTAGGAAGCTCAGAGCGCCAGTGCTTGTGGGGCTGTGGAAGGTCTGCCTAGGGAAGGTGATGGCCAGCAAGAGCTTTCAGTGCTAGCCCCTTTGGTGTGGGAGCAGTGGCTGGACGTTTTGAATTTCGGAGCTGGGCTGTGGCTGTGCTGAGAAGGCATGTCCCCACTGTGCTGTGGCTAGGAACCTCAGAGCGCCAGTGCTTGTGGGGCTGTGGAAGGGCTGCCTAGGGAAGGTGATGGGCCGCAAGAGTTTTCAGTGCTAGCCCCTTTGGTGTGGGAGCAGTGGCTGGACGTTTTGAATTTCGGAGCTGGGCTGTGGCTGTGCCGAGAAGGAACGTCCCCACTGTGCTGTGGCTAGGAAGCTCAGAGCGCCAGTGCTTGTGGGGCTGTGGAAGGGCTGGCTAGGGAAGGTGCTGGCCAGCAAGAGCTTTCAGTGCTAGCCCCTTTGGTGTGGGAGCAGTGGCTGGACGTTTTGAATTTCGGAGCTGGGCTGTGGCTGTGCCGAGAAGGAACGTCCCCACTGTGCTGTGGCTAGGAAGCTCAGAGCGCCAGTGCTTGTGGGGCTGTGGAAGGGCTGGCTAGGGCAGGTGATGGCCAGCAAGAGCTTTCAGTGCTAGCCCCTTTGGTGTGGGAGCAGTGGCTGGACGTTTCGAATTTCGGAGCTGGGCTGTGGCTGTGCCGAGAAGGAACGTCCCCACTATGCTGTGGCTAGGAAGCTCAGAGCGCCAGTGCTTGTGGGGCTGTGGAAGGGCTGGCTAGGGCAGGTGATGGCCAGCAAGAGCTTTCAGTGCTAGCCCCTTTGGTGTGGGAGCAGTGGCTGGACGTTTTGAATTTCGGAGCTGGGCTCTGGCTGTGCCGAGAAGGAACGTCCCCACTGTGCTGTGGCTAGGAAGCTCAGAGCGCCAGTGCTTGTGGGGCTGTGGAAGGGCTGCCTAGGGCAGGTGATGGCCAGCAAGAGCTTTCAGTGCTAGCCCCTTTGGTGTGGGAGCAGTGGCTGGACGTTTTGAATTTCGGAGCTGGGCTGTGGCTGTGCCGAGAAGGAACGTCCCCACTGTGCTGTGGCTAGGAAGCTCAGAGCGCCAGTGCTTGTGGGGCTGTGGAAGGGCTGGCTAGGGCAGGTGATGGCCAGCAAGAGCTTTCAGTGCTAGCCCCTTTGGTGTGGGAGCAGTGGCTGGATGTTTTGAATTTCGGAGCTGGGCTGTGGCTGTGCCGAGAAGGAACGTCCCCACTGTGCTGTGGCTAGGAAGCTCAGAGCGCCAGTGCTTGTGGGGCTGTGGAAGGGCTGCCTAGGGCAGGTGATGGCCAGCAAGAGCTTTCAGTGCTAGCCCCTTTGGTGTGGGAGCAGTGGCTGGACGTTTTGAATTTCGGAGCTGGGCTGTGGCTGTGCCGAGAAGGAACGTCCCCACTGTGCTGTGGCTAGGAAGCTCAGAGCACCAGTGCTTGTGGGGCTGTGGAAGGGCTGCCTAGGGAAGGTGATGGCCAGCAAGAGCTTTCAGTGCTAGCCCCTTTGGTGTGGGAGCAGTGGCTGGACGTTTTGAATTTCGGAGCTGGGCTGTGGCTGTGCCGAGAAGGAACGGCCCCACTGTGCTGTGGCTAGGAAGCTCAGAGCGCCAGTGCTTGTGGGGCTGTGGAAGGGCTGCCTAGGGCAGGTGATGGCCAGCAAGAGCTTTCAGTGCTAGCCCCTTTGGTGTGGGAGCAGTGGCTGGAGGTTTTGAATTTCGGAGCTGGGCTGTGGCTGTGTTGAGAAGGAACGTCCCCACTGTGCTGTGGCTAGGAAGCTCAGAGCGCCAGTGCTTGTGGGGCTGTGGAAGGGCTGCCTAGGGCAGGTGATGGCCAGCAAGAGCTTTCAGTGCTAGCCCCTTTCGTGTGGGAGCAGTGGCTGGACGTTTCCGATTTGGGAGCTGGGCTGTGGCTGTGCCGAGAAGGAACGTCCCCACTGTGCTGTGGCTAGGAAGCTCAGAGCGCCAGTGCTTGTGGGGCTGTGGAAGGGCTGCCTAGGGCAGGTGATGGCCAGCAAGAGCTTTCAGTGCTAGCCCCTTTGGTGTGGGAGCAGTGGCTGGACGTTTTGAATTTCGGAGCTGGGCTGTGGCTGTGCCGAGAAGGAACGTCCCCACTGTGCTGTGGCTAGGAAGCTCAGAGCGCCAGTGCTTGTGGGGCTGTGGAAGGGCTGCCTAGGGCAGGTGATGGCCAGCAAGAGCTTTCAGTGCTAGCCCCTTTGGTGTGGGAGCAGTGGCTGGACGTTTTGAATTTCGGAGCTGGGCTGTGGCTGTGCTGAGAAGGAACGTCCCCACTGTGCTGTGGCTAGGAAGCTCAGAGCGCCAGTGCTTGTGGCGCTGTGGAAGGGCTGGCTAGGGCAGGTGATGGCCAGCAAGAGCTTTCAGTGCTAGCCCCTTTGGTGTGGGAGCAGTGGCTGGACGTTTTGAATTTCGGAGCTGGGCTGTGGCTGTGCCGAGAAGGAACGTCCCCACTGTGCTGTGGCTAGGAAGCTCAGAGCGCCAGTGCTTGTGGGGCTGTGGAAGGGCTGCCTAGGGAAGGTGATGGGCCGCAAGAGCTTTCAGGGCTAGCCCCTTTGGTGTGGGAGCAGTGGCTGGACGTTTTGAATTTCGGAGCTGGGCTGTGGCTGTGCCGAGAAGGAACGTCCCCACTGTGCTGTGGCTAGGAAGCTCAGAGCGCCAGTGCTTGTGGGGCTGTGGAAGGGCTGCCTAGGGCAGGTGAGGGCCAGCAAGAGCTTTCAGTGCTAGCCCCTTTGGTGTGGGAGCAGTGGCTGGACGTTTTGAATTTCGGAGCTGGGCTGTGGCTGTGCCGAGAAGGAACGTCCCCACTGTGCTGTGGCTAGGAAGCTCAGAGCGCCAGTGCTTGTGGGGCTGTGGAAGGGCTGCCTAGGGAAGGTGATGGGCCGCAAGAGCTTTCAGTGCTAGCCCCTTTGGTGTGGGAGCAGTGGCTGGACGTTTTGAATTTCGGAGCTGGGCTGTGGCTGTGCCGAGAAGGAACGTCCCCACTGTGCTGTGGCTAGGAAGCTCAGAGCGCCAGTGCTTGTGGGGCTGTGGAAGGGCTGCCTAGGGCAGGTGATGGCCAGCAAGAGCTTTCAGTGCTAGCCCCTTTGGTGTGGGAGCAGTGGCTGGACGTTTCGAATTTCGGAGCTGGGCTGTGGCTGTGCCGAGAAGGAACGTCCCCACTGTGCTGTGGCTAGGAAGCTCAGAGCGCCAGTGCTTGTGGGGCTGTGGAAGGGCTGCCTAGGGCAGGTGATGGCCAGCAAGAGCTTTCAGTGCTAGCCCCTTTGGTGTGGGAGCAGTGGCTGGACGTTTTGAATTTCGGAGCTGGGCTGTGGCTGTGCCGAGAAGGAACGTCCCCACTGTGCTGTGGCTAGGAAGCTCAGAGCGCCAGTGCTTGTGGGGCTGTGGAAGGGCTGCCTAGGGCAGGTGATGGCCAGCAAGAGCTTTCAGTGCTAGCCCCTTTGGTGTGGGAGCAGTGGCTGGACGTTTTGAATTTCGGAGCTGGGCTGTGGCTGTGCCGAGAAGGAACGTCCCCACTGTGCTGTGGCTAGGAAGCTCAGAGCGCCAGTGCTTGTGGGGCTGTGGAAGGGCTGCCTAGGGCAGGTGATGGCCAGCAAGAGCTTTCAGTGCTAGCCCCTTTGGTGTGGGAGCAGTGGCTGGACGTTTTGAATTTCGGAGCTGGGCTCTGGCTGTGCCGAGAAGGAACGTCCCCACTGTGCTGTGGCTAGGAAGCTCAGAGCGCCAGTGCTTGTGGGGCTGTGGAAGGGCTGCCTAGGGAAGGTGATGGCCAGCAAGAGCTTTCAGTGCTAGCCCCTTTGGTGTGGGAGCAGTGGCTGAACGTTTTGAATTTCGGAGCTGGGCTGTGGCTGTGCCGAGAAGGAACGTCCCCACTGTGCTGTGGCTAGGAAGCTCAGAGCGCCAGTGCTTGTGGGGCTGTGGAAGGGCTGCCTAGGGCAGGTGATGGCCAGCAAGAGCTTTCAGTGCTAGCCCCTTTGGTGTGGGAGCAGTGGCTGGACGTTTTGAATTTCGGAGCTGGGCTCTGGCTGTGCCGAGAAGGAACGTTCCCACTGTGCTGTGGCTAGGAAGCTCAGAGCGCCAGTGCTTGTGGGGCTGTGGAAGGGCTGCCTAGGGCAGGTGCTGGCCAGCAAGAGCTTTCAGTGCTAGCCCCTTTGGTGTGGGAGCAGTGGCTGGACGTTTCCAATTTCGGAGCTGGGCTGTGGCTGTGCTGAGAAGGAACGTCCCCACTGTGCTGTGGCTAGGAAGCTCAGAGCGCCAGTGCTTGTGGGGCTGTGGAAGGGCTGCCTAGGGAAGGTGATGGGCCGCAAGAGTTTTCAGTGCTAGCCCCTTTGGTGTGGGAGCAGTGGCTGGACGTTTTGAATTTCGGAGCTGGGCTGTGGCTGTGCCGAGAAGGAACGTCCCCACTGTGCTGTGGCTAGGAAGCTCAGAGCGCCAGTGCTTGTGGGGCTGTGGAAGGGCTGCCTAGGGCAGGTGATGGCCAGCAAGAGCTTTCAGTGCTAGCCCCTTTGGTGTGGGAGCAGTGGCTGGACGTTTTGAATTTCGGAGCTGGGCTCTGGCTGTGCCGAGAAGGAACGTCCCCACTGTGCTGTGGCTAGGAAGCTCAGAGCACCAGTGCTTGTGGGGCTGTGGAAGGGCTGCCTAGGGAAGGTGATGGGCCGCAAGAGTTTTCAGTGCTAGCCCCTTTGGTGTGGGAGCAGTGGCTGGACGTTTTGAATTTCGGAGCTGGGCTCTGGCTGTGCCGAGAAGGAACGTCCCCACTGTGCTGTGGCTAGGAAGCTCAGAGCGCCAGTGCTTGTGGGGCTGTGGAAGGGCTGCCTAGGGCAGGTGATGGGCCGCAAGAGTTTTCAGGGCTAGCCCCTTTGGTGTGGGAGCAGTGGCTGGACGTTTTGAATTTCGGAGCTGGGCTCTGGCTGTGCCGAGAAGGAACGTCCCCACTGTGCTGTGGCTAGGAAGCTCAGAGCGCCAGTGCTTGTGGGGCTGTGGAAGGGCTGCCTAGGGCAGGTGATGGCCAGCAAGAGCTTTCAGTGCTAGCCCCTTTGGTGTGGGAGCAGTGGCTGGACGTTTTGAATTTCGGAGCTGGGCTCTGGCTGTGCCGAGAAGGAACGTCCCCACTGTGCCGTGGCTAGGAAGCTCAGAGCACCAGTGCTTGTGGGGCTGTGGAAGGGCTGCCTAGGGAAGGTGATGGGCCGCAAGAGTTTTCAGGGCTAGCCCCTTTGGTGTGGGAGCAGTGGCTGGACGTTTTGAATTTCGGAGCTGGGCTGTGGCTGTGCCGAGAAGGAACGTCCCCACTGTGCTGTGGCTAGGAAGCTCAGAGCGCCAGTGCTTGTGGGGCTGTGGAAGGGCTGCCTGGGGCAGGTGATGGCCAGCAAGAGCTTTCAGTGCTAGCCCCTTTGGTGTGGGAGCAGTGGCTGGAGGTTTTGAATTTCGGAGCTGGGCTGTGGCTGTGCTGAGAAGGAACGTCCCCACTGTGCTGTGGCTAGGAAGCTCAGAGCGCCAGTGCTTGTGGGGCTGTGGAAGGGCTGCCTAGGGCAGGTGATGGCCAGCAAGAGCTTTCAGTGCTAGCCCCTTTGGTGTGGGAGCAGTGGCTGGACGTTTTGAATTTCGGAGCTGGGCTGTGGCTGTGCTGAGAAGGAACGTCCCCACTGTGCTGTGGCTAGGAAGCTCAGAGCGCCAGTGCTTGTGGGGCTGTGGAAGGGCTGCCTAGGGAAGGTGATGGCCAGCAAGAGCTTTCAGTGCTAGCCCCTTTGGTGTGGGAGCAGTGGCTGGACGTTTTGAATTTCGGAGCTGGGCTGTGGCTGTGCCGAGAAGGAACGTCCCCACTGTGCTGTGGCTAGGAAGCTCAGAGCGCCAGTGCTTGTGGGGCTGTGGAAGGGCTGCCTAGGGCAGGTGATGGCCAGCAAGAGCTTTCAGTGCTAGCCCCTTTGGTGTGGGAGCAGTGGCTGGACGTTTTGAATTTCGGAGCTGGGCTGTGGCTGTGCCGAGAAGGAACGTCCCCACTGTGCTGTGGCTAGGAAGCTCAGAGCGCCAGTGCTTGTGGGGCTGTGGAAGGGCTGCCTAGGGCAGGTGATGGCCAGCAAGAGCTTTCAGTGCTAGCCCCTTTGGTGTGGGAGCAGTGGCTGGACGTTTTGAATTTCGGAGCTGGGCTGTGGCTGTGCCGAGAAGGAACGTCCCCACTGTGCTGTGGCTAGGAAGCTCAGAGCGCCAGTGCTTGTGGGGCTGTGGAAGGGCTGCCTAGGGCAGGTGCTGGCCAGCAAGAGCTTTCAGTGCTAGCCCCTTTGGTGTGGGAGCAGTGGCTGGACGTTTCGAATTTCGGAGCTGGGCTGTGGCTGTGCCGAGAAGGAACGTCCCCACTGTGCTGTGGCTAGGAAGCTCAGAGCGCCAGTGCTTGTGGGGCTGTGGAAGGGCTGCCTAGGGCAGGTGATGGCCAGCAAGAGCTTTCAGTGCTAGCCCCTTTGGTGTGGGAGCAGTGGCTGGACATTTTGAATTTCGGAGCTGGGCTGTGGCTGTGCCGAGAAGGAACGTCCCCACTGTGCTGTGGCTAGGAAGCTCAGAGCGCCAGTGCTTGTGGGGCTGTGGAAGGGCTGCCTAGGGCAGGTGATGGCCAGCAAGAGCTTTCAGTGCTAGCCCCTTTGGTGTGGGAGCAGTGGCTGGACGTTTTGAATTTCGGAGCTGGGCTGTGGCTGTGCCGAGAAGGAACGTCCCCACTGTGCTGTGGCTAGGAAGCTCAGAGCGCCAGTGCTTGTGGGGCTGTGGAAGGGCTGCCTAGGGCAGGTGATGGCCAGCAAGAGCTTTCAGTGCTAGCCCCTTTGGTGTGGGAGCAGAGGCTGGACGTTTTGAATATCAGAGCTGGGGTCTCGCTGTGCCGAGAAGGAACGTCCCCACTATGCTGTGGCTAGGAAGCTCAGAGCGCCAGTGCTTGTGGGGCTGTGGAAGGGCTGCCTAGGGCAGGTGATGGCCAGCAAGAGCTTTCAGTGCTAGCCCCTTTGGTGTGGGAGCAGTGGCTGGACGTTTTGAATTTCGGAGCTGGGCTGTGGCTGTGCCGAGAAGGAACGTCCCCACTGTGCTGTGGCTAGGAAGCTCAGAGCGCCAGTGCTTGTGGGGCTGTGGAAGGGCTGCCTAGGGCAGGTGATGGCCAGCAAGAGCTTTCAGTGCTAGCCCCTTTGGTGTGGGAGCAGTGGCTGGACGTTTCGAATTTCGGAGCTGGGCTGTGGCTGTGCCGAGAAGGAACGTCCCCACTGTGCTGTGGCTAGGAAGCTCAGAGCGCCAGTGCTTGTGGGGCTGTGGAAGGGCTGCCTAGGGAAGGTGATGGCCAGCAAGAGCTTTCAGTGCTAGCCCCTTTGGTGTGGGAGCAGTGGCTGGACGTTTTGAATTTCGGAGCTGGGCTCTGGCTGTGCCGAGAAGGAACGTCCCCACTGTGCTGTGGCTAGGAAGCTCAGAGCGCCAGTGCTTGTGGGGCTGTGGAAGGGCTGCCTAAGGCAGGTGATGGCCAGCAAGAGCTTTCAGTGCTAGCCCCTTTGGTGTGGGAGCAGTGGCTGGACATTTTGAATTTCGGAGCTGGGCTGTGGCTGTGCTGAGAAGGAACGTCCCCACTGTGCTGTGGCTAGGAAGCTCAGAGCGCCAGTGCTTGTGGGGCTGTGGAAGGGCTGCCTAGGGCAGGTGCTGTCCAGCAAGAGCTTTCAGTACTAGCCCCTTTGGTGTGGGAGCAGTGGCTGGACGTTTTGAATTTCGGAGCTGGGCTGTGGCTGTGCTGAGAAGGAACGTCCCCACTGTGCTGTGGCTAGGAAGCTCAGAGCGCCAGTGCTTGTGGGGCTGTGGAAGGGCTGCCTAGGGCAGGTGATGGCCAGCAAGAGCTTTCAGTGCTAGCCCCTTTGGTGTGGGAGCAGTGGCTGGACGTTTTGAATTTCGGAGCTGGGCTGTGGCTGTGCCGAGAAGGAACGTCCCCACTGTGCTGTGGCTAGGAAGCTCAGAGCGCCAGTGCTTGTGGGGCTGTGGAAGGGCTGCCTAGGGCAGGTGATGGCCAGCAAGAGCTTTCAGTGCTAGCCCCTTTGGTGTGGGAGCAGTGGCTGGACGTTTTGAATTTCGGAGCTGGGCTGTGGCTGTGCCGAGAAGGAACGTCCCCACTGTGCTGTGGCTAGGAAGCTCAGAGCGCCAGTGCTTGTGGGGCTGTGGAAGGGCTGCCTAGGGCAGGTGCTGGCCAGCAAGAGCTTTCAGTGCTAGCCCCTTTGGTGTGGGAGCAGTGGCTGGACGTTTCGAATTTCGGAGCTGGGCTGTGGCTGTGCCGAGAAGGAACGTCCCCACTGTGCTGTGGCTAGGAAGCTCAGAGCGCCAGTGCTTGTGGGGCTGTGGAAGGGCTGCCTAGGGAAGGTGATGGCCAGCAAGAGCTTTCAGTGCTAGCCCCTTTGGTGTGGGAGCAGTGGCTGGACATTTTGAATTTCGGAGCTGGGCTGTGGCTGTGCCGAGAAGGAACGTCCCCACTGTGCTGTGGCTAGGAAGCTCAGAGCGCCAGTGCTTGTGGGGCTGTGGAAGGGCTGCCTAGGGCAGGTGATGGCCAGCAAGAGCTTTCAGTGCTAGCCCCTTTGGTGTGGGAGCAGTGGCTGGACGTTTTGAATTTCGGAGCTGGGCTGTGGCTGTGCCGAGAAGGAACGTCCCCACTGTGCTGTGGCTAGGAAGCTCAGAGCGCCAGTGCTTGTGGGGCTGTGGAAGGGCTGCCTAGGGCAGGTGATGGCCAGCAAGAGCTTTCAGTGCTAGCCCCTTTGGTGTGGGAGCAGAGGCTGGACGTTTTGAATATCAGAGCTGGGGTCTCGCTGTGCCGAGAAGGAACGTCCCCACTGTGCTGTGGCTAGGAAGCTCAGAGCGCCAGTGCTTGTGGGGCTGTGGAAGGGCTGCCTAGGGCAGGTGATGGCCAGCAAGAGCTTTCAGTGCTAGCCCCTTTGGTGTGGGAGCAGTGGCTGGACGTTTTGAATTTCGGAGCTGGGCTGTGGCTGTGCCGAGAAGGAACGTCCCCACTGTGCTGTGGCTAGGAAGCTCAGAGCGCCAGTGCTTGTGGGGCTGTGGAAGGGCTGCCTAGGGCAGGTGATGGCCAGCAAGAGCTTTCAGTGGTAGCCCCTTTGGTGTGGGAGCAGTGGCTGGACGTTTCGAATTTCGGAGCTGGGCTGTGGCTGTGCCGAGAAGGAACGTCCCCACTGTGCTGTGGCTAGGAAGCTCAGAGCGCCAGTGCTTGTGGGGCTGTGGAAGGGCTGCCTAGGGCAGGTGATGGCCAGCAAGAGCTTTCAGTGCTAGCCCCTTTGGTGTGGGAGCAGTGGCTGGACGTTTTGAATTTCGGAGCTGGGCTGTGGCTGTGCCGAGAAGGAACGTCCCCACTGTGCTGTGGCTAGGAAGCTCAGAGCGCCAGTGCTTGTGGGGCTGTGGAAGGGCTGCCTAGGGAAGGTGATGGCCAGCAAGAGCTTTCAGTGCTAGCCCCTTTGGTGTGGGAGCAGTGGCTGGACGTTTTGAATTTCGGAGCTGGGCTGTGGCTGTGCTGAGAAGGAACGTCCCCACTGTGCTGTGGCTAGGAAGCTCAGAGCGCCAGTGCTTGTGGGGCTGTGGAAGGGCTGCCTAGGGCAGGTGATGGCCAGCAAGAGCTTTCAGTGCTAGCCCCTTTGGTGTGGGAGCAGTGGCTGGACGTTTTGAATTTCGGAGCTGGGCTCTGGCTGTGCCGAGAAGGAACGTCCCCACTGTGCTGTGGCTAGGAAGCTCAGAGCGCCAGTGCTTGTGGGGCTGTGGAAGGGCTGCCTAGGGCAGGTGATGGCCAGCAAGAGCTTTCAGTGCTAGCCCCTTTCGTGTGGGAGCAGTGGCTGGAGGTTTTGAATTTCGGAGCTGGGCTGTGGCTGTGCCGAGAAGGAACGTCCCCACTGTGCTGTGGCTAGGAAGCTCAGAGCGCCAGTGCTTGTGGGGCTGTGGAAGGGCTGCCTAGGGCAGGTGCTGGCCAGCAAGAGCTTTCAGTGCTAGCCCCTTTGGTGTGGGAGGAGTGGCTGGACGTTTTGAATTTCGGAGCTGGGCTGTGGCTGTGCCGAGAAGGAACGTCCCCACTGTGCTGTGGCTAGGAAGCTCAGAGCGCCAGTGCTTGTGGGGCTGTGGAAGGGCTGCCTAGGGCAGGTGATGGCCAGCAAGAGCTTTCAGTGCTAGCCCCTTTGGTGTGGGAGCAGTGGCTGGACATTTTGAATTTCGGAGCTGGGCTGTGGCTGTGCCGAGAAGGAACGTCCCCACTGTGCTGTGGCTAGGAAGCTCAGAGCGCCAGTGCTTGTGGGGCTGTGGAAGGGCTGCCTAGGGCAGGTGATGGCCAGCAAGAGCTTTCAGTGCTAGCCCCTTTGGTGTGGGAGCAGTGGCTGGACGTTTTGAATTTCGGAGCTGGGCTGTGGCTGTGCCGAGAAGGAACGTCCCCACTGTGCTGTGGCTAGGAAGCTCAGAGCGCCAGTGCTTGTGGGGCTGTGGAAGGGCTGCCTAGGGCAGGTGATGGCCAGCAAGAGCTTTCAGTGCTAGCCCCTTTGGTGTGGGAGCAGAGGCTGGACGTTTTGAATATCAGAGCTGGGGTCTCGCTGTGCCGAGAAGGAACGTCCCCACTATGCTGTGGCTAGGAAGCTCAGAGCGCCAGTGCTTGTGGGGCTGTGGAAGGGCTGCCTAGGGCAGGTGATGGCCAGCAAGAGCTTTCAGTGCTAGCCCCTTTGGTGTGGGAGCAGTGGCTGGACGTTTTGAATTTCGGAGCTGGGCTGTGGCTGTGCCGAGAAGGAACGTCCCCACTGTGCTGTGGCTAGGAAGCTCAGAGCGCCAGTGCTTGTGGGGCTGTGGAAGGGCTGCCTAGGGCAGGTGATGGCCAGCAAGAGCTTTCAGTGCTAGCCCCTTTGGTGTGGGAGCAGTGGCTGGACGTTTCGAATTTCGGAGCTGGGCTGTGGCTGTGCTGAGAAGGAACGTCCCCACTGTGCTGTGGCTAGGAAGCTCAGAGCGCCAGTGCTTGTGGGGCTGTGGAAGGGCTGCCTAGGGCAGGTGCTGGCCAGCAAGAGCTTTCAGTGCTAGCCCCTTTGGTGTGGGAGCAGTGGCTGGACGTTTTGAATTTCGGAGCTGGGCTGTGGCTGTGCCGAGAAGGAACGTCCCCACTGTGCTGTGGCTAGGAAGCTCAGAGCGCCAGTGCTTGTGGGGCTGTGGAAGGGCTGCCTAGGGCAGGTGATGGCCAGCAAGAGCTTTCAGTGCTAGCCCCTTTGGTGTGGGAGCAGTGGCTGGACATTTTGAATTTCGGAGCTGAGCTGTGGCTGTGCCGAGAAGGAACGTCCCCACTGTGCTGTGGCTAGGAAGCTCAGAGCGCCAGTGCTTGTGGGGCTGTGGAAGGGCTGCCTAGGGCAGGTGATGGCCAGCAAGAGCTTTCAGTGCTAGCCCCTTTGGTGTGGGAGCAGTGGCTGGACATTTTGATTTTCGGAGCTGGGCTGTGGCTGTGCCGAGAAGGAACGTCCCCACTGTGCTGTGGCTAGGAAGCTCAGAGCGCCAGTGCTTGTGGGGCTGTGGAAGGGCTGCCTAGGGCAGGTGATGGCCAGCAAGAGCTTTCAGTGCTAGCCCCTTTGGTGTGGGAGCAGTGGCTGGACGTTTCGAATTTCGGAGCTGGGCTGTGGCTGTGCCGAGAAGGAACGTCCCCACTGTGCTGTGGCTAGGAAGCTCAGAGCGCCAGTGCTTGTGGGGCTGTGGAAGGGCTGCCTAGGGCAGGTGCTGGCCAGCAAGAGCTTTCAGTGCTAGCCCCTTTGGTGTGGGAGCAGTGGCTGGACATTTTGAATTTCGGAGCTGGGCTGTGGCTGTGCCGAGAAGGAACGTCCCCACTGTGCTGTGGCTAGGAAGCTCAGAGCGCCAGTGCTTGTGGGGCTGTGGAAGGGCTGCCTAGGGCAGGTGATGGCCAGCAAGAGCTTTCAGTGCTAGCCCCTTTGGTGTGGGAGCAGTGGCTGGACGTTTCGAATTTCGGAGCTGGGCTGTGGCTGTGCCGAGAAGGAACGTCCCCACTGTGCTGTGGCTAGGAAGCTCAGAGCGCCAGTGCTTGTGGGGCTGTGGAAGGGCTGCCTAGGGCAGGTGATGGCCAGCAAGAGCTTTCAGTGCTAGCCCCTTTGGTGTGGGAGCAGTGGCTGGACGTTTTGAATTTCGGAGCTGGGCTGTGGCTGTGCCGAGAAGGAACGTCCCCACTGTGCTGTGGCTAGGAAGCTCAGAGCGCCAGTGCTTGTGGGGCTGTGGAAGGGCTGCCTAGGGCAGGTGCTGGCCAGCAAGAGCTTTCAGTGCTAGCCCCTTTGGTGTGGGAGCAGTGGCTGGACATTTTGAATTTCGGAGCTGGGCTGTGGCTGTGCTGAGAAGGAACGTCCCCACTGTGCTGTGGCTAGGAAGCTCAGAGCGCCAGTGCTTGTGGGGCTGTGGAAGGGCTGCCTAGGGCAGGTGATGGCCAGCAAGAGCTTTCAGTGCTAGCCCCTTTGGTGTGGGAGCAGTGGCTGGACGTTTTGAATTTCGGAGCTGGGCTGTGGCTGTGCCGAGAAGGAACGTCCCCACTATGCTGTGGCTAGGAAGCTCAGAGCGCCAGTGCTTGTGGGGCTGTGGAAGGGCTGCCTAGGGCAGGTGATGGCCAGCAAGAGCTTTCAGTGCTAGCCCCTTTGGTGTGGGAGCAGTGGCTGGACGTTTTGAATTTCGGAGCTGGGCTCTGGCTGTGCCGAGAAGGAACGTCCCCACTGTGCTGTGGCTAGGAAGCTCAGAGCGCCAGTGCTTGTGGGGCTGTGGAAGGGCTGCCTAGGGCAGGTGCTGGCCAGCAAGAAATTTCCGTGCTAGCCCCTTTGGTGTGGGAGCAGTGGCTGGACGTTTGCGATTTGGGAGCTGGGCTGTGGCTGTGCTGAGAAGGAGCGTCTCTACTGTGCTGTGGCTAGGAAGCTCAGAGCGCCAGTGCTTGTGGGGCTGTGGAAGGGCTGCCCAGGGAAGGTGATGGCCAGCAAGAGCTTTCAGTGCTAGCCCCTTTGGTGTGGGAGCAGTGGCTGGACGTTTTGAATTTCGGAGCTGGGCTCTGGCTGTGCCGAGAAGGAACGTCCCCACTGTGCTGTGGCTAGGAAGCTCAGAGCGCCAGTGCTTGTGGGGCTGTGGAAGGGCTGCCTAGGGCAGGTGATGGCCAGCAAGAGCTTTCAGTGCTAGCCCCTTTGGTGTGGGAGCAGTGGCTGGACGTTTTGAATTTCGGAGCTGGGCTGTGGCTGTGCTGAGAAGGAACGTCCCCACTGTGCTGTGGCTAGGAAGCTCAGAGCGCCAGTGCTTGTGGGGCTGTGGAAGGGCTGCCTAGGGCAGGTGATGGCCAGCAAGAGCTTTCAGTGCTAGCCCCTTTGGTGTGGGAGCAGTGGCTGGACGTTTTGAATTTCGGAGCTGGGCTGTGGCTGTGCCGAGAAGGAACGTCCCCACTGTGCTGTGGCTAGGAAGCTCAGAGCGCCAGTGCTTGTGGGGCTGTGGAAGGGCTGCCTAGGGCAGGTGATGGCCAGCAAGAGCTTTCAGTGCTAGCCCCTTTGGTGTGGGAGCAGTGGCTGGACGTTTTGAATTTCGGAGCTGGGCTCTGGCTGTGCCGAGAAGGAACGTCCCCACTGTGCTGTGGCTAGGAAGCTCAGAGCGCCAGTGCTTGTGGGGCTCTGGAAGGGCTGCCTAGGGCAGGTGCTGGCCAGCAAGAAATTTCCGTGCTAGCCCCTTTGGTGTGGGAGCAGTGGCTGGACGTTTGCGATTTGGGAGCTGGGCTGTGGCTGTGCTGAGAAGGAGCGTCTCTACTGTGCTGTGGCTAGGAAGCTCAGAGCGCCAGTGCTTGTGGGGCTGTGGAAGGGCTGCCCAGGGAAGGTGATGGCCAGCAAGAGCTTTCAGTGCTAGCCCCTTTGGTGTGGGAGCAGTGGCTGGACGTTTTGAATTTCGGAGCTGGGCTGTGGCTGTGCTGAGAAGGAACGTCCCCACTGTGCTGTGGCTAGGAAGCTCAGAGCGCCAGTGCTTGTGGGGCTGTGGAAGGGCTGCCTAGGGCAGGTGATGGCCAGCAAGAGCTTTCAGTGCTAGCCCCTTTGGTGTGGGAGCAGTGGCTGGACGTTTTGAATTTCGGAGCTGGGCTCTCGCTGTGCCGAGAAGGAACGTCCCCACTATGCTGTGGCTAGGAAGCTCAGAGCGCCAGTGCTTGTGGGGCTGTGGAAGGGCTGCCTAGGGCAGGTGATGGCCAGCAAGAGCTTTCAGTGCTAGCCCCTTTGGTGTGGGAGCAGTGGCTGGACATTTTGAATTTCGGAGCTGGGCTGTGGCTGTGCCGAGAAGGAACGTCCCCACTGTGCTGTGGCTAGGAAGCTCAGAGCGCCAGTGCTTGTGGGGCTCTGGAAGGGCTGCCTAGGGCAGGTGCTGGCCAGCAAGAAATTTCCGTACTAGCCCCTTTGGTGTGGGAGCAGTGGCTGGACGTTTGCGATTTGGGAGCTGGGCTGTGGCTGTGCTGAGAAGGAGCGTCTCTACTGTGCTGTGGCTAGGAAGCTCAGAGCGCCAGTGCTTGTGGGGCTGTGGAAGGGCTGCCCAGGGAAGGTGATGGCCAGCAAGAGCTTTCAGTGCTAGCCCCTTTGGTGTGGGAGCAGTGGCTGGACGTTTTGAATTTCGGAGCTGGGCTCTGGCTGTGCCGAGAAGGAACGTCCCCACTGTGCTGTGGCTAGGAAGCTCAGAGCGCCAGTGCTTGTGGGGCTGTGGAAGGGCTGCCTAGGGCAGGTGATGGCCAGCAAGAGCTTTCAGTGCTAGCCCCTTTGGTGTGGGAGCAGTGGCTGGACGTTTTGAATTTCGGAGCTGGGCTGTGGCTGTGCCGAGAAGGAACGTCCCCACTGTGCTGTGGCTAGGAAGCTCAGAGCGCCAGTGCTTGTGGGGCTGTGGAAGGGCTGCCTAGGGCAGGTGATGGCCAGCAAGAGCTTTCAGTGCTAGCCCCTTTGGTGTGGGAGCAGTGGCTGGACGTTTTGAATTTCGGAGCTGGGCTCTGGCTGTGCCGAGAAGGAACGTCCCCACTGTGCTGTGGCTAGGAAGCTCAGAGCGCCAGTGCTTGTGGGGCTCTGGAAGGGCTGCCTAGGGCAGGTGCTGGCCAGCAAGAAATTTCCGTGCTAGCCCCTTTGGTGTGGGAGCAGTGGCTGGACGTTTGCGATTTGGGAGCTGGGCTGTGGCTGTGCTGAGAAGGAGCGTCTCTACTGTGCTGTGGCTAGGAAGCTCAGAGCGCCAGTGCTTGTGGGGCTGTGGAAGGGCTGCCCAGGGAAGGTGATGGCCAGCAAGAGCTTTCAGTGCTAGCCCCTTTGGTGTGGGAGCAGTGGCTGGACGTTTTGAACTTCAGAGCTGGGCTGTGGCTGTGCTGAGAAGGAACGTCCCCACTGTGCTGTGGCTAGGAAGCTCAGAGCGCCAGTGCTTGTGGGGCTGTGGAAGGGCTGCCTAGGGCAGGTGCTGGCCACCAAGAGCTTTCAGTGCTAGCCCCTTTGGTGTGGGAGCAGTGGCTGGACGTTTTGAATTTCGGAGCTGGGCTGTGGCTGTGCTGAGAAGGAACGTCCCCACTGTGCTGTGGCTAGGAAGCTCAGAGCGCCAGTGCTTGTGGGGCTGTGGAAGGGCTGCCCAGGGAAGGTGATGGCCAGCAAGAGCTTTCAGTGCTAGCCCCTTTGGTGTGGGAGCAGTGGCTGGACATTTTGAATTTCGGAGCTGGGCTGTGGCTGTGCCGAGAAGGAACGTCCCCACTGTGCTGTGGCTAGGAAGCTCAGAGCGCCAGTGCTTGTGGGGCTGTGGAAGGGCTGCCTAGGGCAGGTACTGGCCAGCAAGAGCTTTCAGTACTAGCCCCTTTGGTGTGGGAGCAGTGGATGGAGGTTTTGAATTTCGGAGCTGGGCTCTGGCTATGCCGAGAAGGAACGTCCCCACTGTGCTGTGGCTAGGAAGCTCAGAGCGCCAGTGCTTGTGGGGCTGTGGAAGGGCTGCCTAGGGCAGGTGATGGCCAGCAAGAGCTTTCAGTGCTAGCCCCTTTGGTGTGGGAGCAGTGGCTGGACGTTTTGAATTTCGGAGCTGGGCTCTGGCTGTGCCGAGAAGGAACGTCCCCACTGTGCTGTGGCTAGGAAGCTCAGAGCGCCAGTGCTTGTGGGGCTGTGGAAGGGCTGCCTAGGGCAGGTGCTGGCCAGCAAGAAATTTCCGTGCTAGCCCCTTTGGTGTGGGAGCAGTGGCTGGACGTTTGCGATTTGGGAGCTGGGCTGTGGCTGTGCTGAGAAGGAGCGTCTCTACTGTGCTGTGGCTAGGAAGCTCAGAGCGCCAGTGCTTGTGGGGCTGTGGAAGGGCTGCCCAGGGAAGGTGATGGCCAGCAAGAGCTTTCAGTGCTTGCCCCTTTGGTGTGGGAGCAGTGGCTGGACGTTTTGAATTTCGGAGCTGGGCTGTGGCTGTGCTGAGAAGGAACGTCCCCACTGTGCTGTGGCTAGGAAGCTCAGAGCGCCAGTGCTTGTGGGGCTGTGGAAGGGCTGCCTAGGGCAGGTGATGGCCAGCAAGAGCTTTCAGTGCTAGCCCCTTTGGTGTGGGAGCAGTGGCTGGACGTTTTGAATTTCGGAGCTGGGCTGTGGCTGTGCCGAGAAGGAACGTCCCCACTGTGCTGTGGCTAGGAAGCTCAGAGCGCCAGTGCTTGTGGGGCTGTGGAAGGGCTGCCTAGGGCAGGTGATGGCCAGCAAGAGCTTTCCGTGCTAGCCCCTTTGGTGTGGGAGCAGTGGCTGGACGTTTTGAATTTCGGAGCTGGGCTGTGGCTGTGCCGAGAAGGAACGTCCCCACTGTGCTGTGGCTAGGAAGCTCAGAGCGCCAGTGCTTGTGGGGCTGTGGAAGGGCTGCCTAGGGCAGGTGATGGCCAGCAAGAGCTTTCAGTGCTAGCCCCTTTGGTGTGGGAGCAGTGGCTGGACGTTTCGAATTTCGGAGCTGGGCTGTGGCTGTGCCGAGAAGGAACGTCCCCACTGTGCTGTGGCTAGGAAGCTCAGAGCGCCAGTGCTTGTGGGGCTGTGGAAGGGCTGCCTAGGGCAGGTGCTGGCCAGCAAGAGCTTTCAGTGCTAGCCCCTTTGGTGTGGGAGCAGTGGCTGGACGTTTTGAATTTCAGAGCTGGGCTGTGGCTGTGCTGAGAAGGAACGTCCCCACTGTGCTGTGGCTAGGAAGCTCAGAGCGCCAGTGCTTGTGGGGCTGTGGAAGGGCTGCCTAGGGCAGGTGCTGGCCACCAAGAGCTTTCAGTGCTAGCCCCTTTGGTGTGGGAGCAGTGGCTGGACGTTTTGAATTTCGGAGCTGGGCTGTGGCTGTGCTGAGAAGGAACGTCCCCACTGTGCTGTGGCTAGGAAGCTCAGAGCGCCAGTGCTTGTGGGGCTGTGGAAGGGCTGCCCAGGGAAGGTGATGGCCAGCAAGAGCTTTCAGTGCTAGCCCCTTTGGTGTGGGAGCAGTGGCTGGACATTTTGAATTTCGGAGCTGGGCTGTGGCTGTGCTGAGAAGGAACGTCCCCACTGTGCTGTGGCTAGGAAGCTCAGAGCGCCAGTGCTTGTGGGGCTGTGGAAGGGCTGCCTAGGGCAGGTACTGGCCAGCAAGAGCTTTCAGTACTAGCCCCTTTGGTGTGGGAGCAGTGGCTGGAGGTTTTGAATTTCGGAGCTGGGCTCTGGCTATGCCGAGAAGGAACGTCCCCACTGTGCTGTGGCTAGGAAGCTCAGAGCGCCAGTGCTTGTGGGGCTGTGGAAGGGCTGCCTAGGGCAGGTGCTGGCCAGCAAGAGCTTTCAGTGCTAGCCCCTTTGGTGTGGGAGCAGTGGCTGGACGTTTTGAATTTCGGAGCTGGGCTCTGGCTGTGCCGAGAAGGAACGTCCCCACTGTGCTGTGGCTAGGAAGCTCAGAGCGCCAGTGCTTGTGGGGCTCTGGAAGGGCTGCCTAGGGCAGGTGCTGGCCAGCAAGAAATTTCCGTGCTAGCCCCTTTGGTGTGGGAGCAGTGGCTGGACGTTTGCGATTTGGGAGCTGGGCTGTGGCTGTGCTGAGAAGGAACGTCTCTACTGTGCTGTGGCTAGGAAGCTCAGAGCGCCAGTGCTTGTGGGGCTGTGGAAGGGCTGCCCAGGGAAGGTGATGGCCAGCAAGAGCTTTCAGTGCTTGCCCCTTTGGTGTGGGAGCAGTGGCTGGACATTTTGAATTTCGGAGCTGGGCTGTGGCTGTGCTGAGAAGGAACGTCCCCACTGTGCTGTGGCTAGGAAGCTCAGAGCGCCAGTGCTTGTGGGGCTGTGGAAGGGCTGCCTAGGGCAGGTGATGGCCAGCAAGAGCTTTCAGTGCTAGCCCCTTTGGTGTGGGAGCAGTGGCTGGACGTTTTGAATTTCGGAGCTGGGCTGTGGCTGTGCCGAGAAGGAACGTCCCCACTGTGCTGTGGCTAGGAAGCTCAGAGCGCCAGTGCTTGTGGGGCTGTGGAAGGGCTGCCTAGGGCAGGTGATGGCCAGCAAGAGCTTTCCGTGCTAGCCCCTTTGGTGTGGGAGCAGTGGCTGGACGTTTTGAATTTCGGAGCTGGGCTGTGGCTGTGCCGAGAAGGAACGTCCCCACTGTGCTGTGGCTAGGAAGCTCAGAGCGCCAGTGCTTGTGGGGCTGTGGAAGGGCTGCCTAGGGCAGGTGATGGCCAGCAAGAGCTTTCAGTGCTAGCCCCTTTGGTGTGGGAGCAGTGGCTGGACGTTTCGAATTTCGGAGCTGGGCTGTGGCTGTGCCGAGAAGGAACGTCCCCACTGTGCTGTGGCTAGGAAGCTCAGAGCGCCAGTGCTTGTGGGGCTGTGGAAGGGCTGCCTAGGGCAGGTGATGGCCAGCAAGAGCTTTCAGTGCTAGCCCCTTTGGTGTGGGAGCAGTGGCTGGACGTTTTGAATTTCAGAGCTGGGCTGTGGCTGTGCTGAGAAGGAACGTCCCCACTGTGCTGTGGCTAGGAAGCTCAGAGCGCCAGTGCTTGTGGGGCTGTGGAAGGGCTGCCTAGGGCAGGTGCTGGCCACCAAGAGCTTTCAGTGCTAGCCCCTTTGGTGTGGGAGCAGTGGCTGGACGTTTTGAATTTCGGAGCTGGGCTGTGGCTGTGCTGAGAAGGAACGTCCCCACTGTGCTGTGGCTAGGAAGCTCAGAGCGCCAGTGCTTGTGGGGCTGTGGAAGGGCTGCCCAGGGAAGGTGATGGCCAGCAAGAGCTTTCAGTGCTAGCCCCTTTGGTGTGGGAGCAGTGGCTGGACATTTTGAATTTCGGAGCTGGGCTGTGGCTGTGCTGAGAAGGAACGTCCCCACTGTGCTGTGGCTAGGAAGCTCAGAGCGCCAGTGCTTGTGGGGCTGTGGAAGGGCTGCCTAGGGCAGGTACTGGCCAGCAAGAGCTTTCAGTACTAGCCCCTTTGGTGTGGGAGCAGTGGCTGGAGGTTTTGAATTTCGGAGCTGGGCTCTGGCTATGCCGAGAAGGAACGTCCCCACTGTGCTGTGGCTAGGAAGCTCAGAGCGCCAGTGCTTGTGGGGCTGTGGAAGGGCTGCCTAGGGCAGGTGCTGGCCAGCAAGAGCTTTCAGTGCTAGCCCCTTTGGTGTGGGAGCAGTGGCTGGACGTTTTGAATTTCGGAGCTGGGCTCTGGCTGTGCCGAGAAGGAACGTCCCCACTGTGCTGTGGCTAGGAAGCTCAGAGCGCCAGTGCTTGTGGGGCTCTGGAAGGGCTGCCTAGGGCAGGTGCTGGCCAGCAAGAAATTTCCGTGCTAGCCCCTTTGGTGTGGGAGCAGTGGCTGGACGTTTGCGATTTGGGAGCTGGGCTGTGGCTGTGCTGAGAAGGAACGTCTCTACTGTGCTGTGGCTAGGAAGCTCAGAGCGCCAGTGCTTGTGGGGCTGTGGAAGGGCTGCCCAGGGAAGGTGATGGCCAGCAAGAGCTTTCAGTGCTTGCCCCTTTGGTGTGGGAGCAGTGGCTGGACGTTTTGAATTTCGGAGCTGGGCTGTGGCTGTGCTGAGAAGGAACGTCCCCACTGTGCTGTGGCTAGGAAGCTCAGAGCGCCAGTGCTTGTGGGGCTGTGGAAGGGCTGCCTAGGGCAGGTGATGGCCAGCAAGAGCTTTCAGTGCTAGCCCCTTTGGTGTGGGAGCAGTGGCTGGACGTTTTGAATTTCGGAGCTGGGCTGTGGCTGTGCCGAGAAGGAACGTCCCCACTGTGCTGTGGCTAGGAAGCTCAGAGCGCCAGTGCTTGTGGGGCTGTGGAAGGGCTGCCTAGGGCAGGTGATGGCCAGCAAGAGCTTTCAGTGCTAGCCCCTTTGGTGTGGGAGCAGTGGCTGGACGTTTTGAATTTCGGAGCTGGGCTGTGGCTGTGCCGAGAAGGAACGTCCCCACTGTGCTGTGGCTAGGAAGCTCAGAGCGCCAGTGCTTGTGGGGCTGTGGAAGGGCTGGCTAGGGCAGGTGATGGCCAGCAAGAGCTTTCAGTGCTAGCCCCTTTGGTGTGGGAGCAGTGGCTGGACGTTTCGAATTTCGGAGCTGGGCTGTGGCTGTGCCGAGAAGGAACGTCCCCACTGTGCTGTGGCTAGGAAGCTCAGAGCGCCAGTGCTTGTGGGGCTGTGGAAGGGCTGCCTAGGGCAGGTGCTGGCCAGCAAGAGCTTTCAGTGCTAGCCCCTTTGGTGTGGGAGCAGTGGCTGGACGTTTTGAATTTCAGAGCTGGGCTGTGGCTGTGCTGAGAAGGAATGTCCCCACTGTGCTGTGGCTAGGAAGCTCAGAGCGCCAGTGCTTGTGGGGCTGTGGAAGGGCTGCCTAGGGCAGGTGCTGGCCACCAAGAGCTTTCAGTGCTAGCCCCTTTGGTGTGGGAGCAGTGGCTGGACGTTTTGAATTTCGGAGCTGGGCTGTGGCTGTGCTGAGAAGGAACGTCCCCACTGTGCTGTGGCTAGGAAGCTCAGAGCGCCAGTGCTTGTGGGGCTGTGGAAGGGCTGCCCAGGGAAGGTGATGGCCAGCAAGAGCTTTCAGTGCTAGCCCCTTTGGTGTGGGAGCAGTGGCTGGACATTTTGAATTTCGGAGCTGGGCTGTGGCTGTGCCGAGAAGGAACGTCCCCACTGTGCTGTGGCTAGGAAGCTCAGAGCGCCAGTGCTTGTGGGGCTGTGGAAGGGCTGCCTAGGGCAGGTACTGGCCAGCAAGAGCTTTCAGTACTAGCCCCTTTGGTGTGGGAGCAGTGGCTGGACGTTTCGAATTTCGGAGCTGGGCTCTGGCTATGCCGAGAAGGAACGTCCCCACTGTGCTGTGGCTAGGAAGCTCAGAGCGCCAGTGCTTGTGGGGCTGTGGAAGGGCTGCCTAGGGCAGGTGCTGGCCAGCAAGAGCTTTCAGTGCTAGCCCCTTTGGTGTGGGAGCAGTGGCTGGACGTTTTGAATTTCGGAGCTGGGCTCTGGCTGTGCCGAGAAGGAACGTCCCCACTGTGCTGTGGCTAGGAAGCTCAGAGCGCCAGTGCTTGTGGGGCTCTGGAAGGGCTGCCTAGGGCAGGTGCTGGCCAGCAAGAAATTTCCGTGCTAGCCCCTTTGGTGTGGGAGCAGTGGCTGGACGTTTGCGATTTGGGAGCTGGGCTGTGGCTGTGCTGAGAAGGAGCGTCTCTACTGTGCTGTGGCTAGGAAGCTCAGAGCGCCAGTGCTTGTGGGGCTGTGGAAGGGCTGCCCAGGGAAGGTGATGGCCAGCAAGAGCTTTCAGTGCTTGCCCCTTTGGTGTGGGAGCAGTGGCTGGACGTTTTGAATTTCGGAGCTGGGCTGTGGCTGTGCTGAGAAGGAACGTCCCCACTGTGCTGTGGCTAGGAAGCTCAGAGCGCCAGTGCTTGTGGGGCTGTGGAAGGGCTGCCTAGGGCAGGTGATGGCCAGCAAGAGCTTTCAGTGCTAGCCCCTTTGGTGTGGGAGCAGTGGCTGGACGTTTTGAATTTCGGAGCTGGGCTGTGGCTGTGCTGAGAAGGAACGTCCCCACTGTGCTGTGGCTAGGAAGCTCAGAGCGCCAGTGCTTGTGGGGCTGTGGAAGGGCTGCCTAGGGCAGGTGATGGCCAGCAAGAGCTTTCAGTGCTAGCCCCTTTGGTGTGGGAGCAGTGGCTGGACGTTTTGAATTTCGGAGCTGGGCTGTGGCTGTGCCGAGAAGGAACGTCCCCACTGTGCTGTGGCTAGGAAGCTCAGAGCGCCAGTGCTTGTGGGGCTGTGGAAGGGCTGCCTAGGGCAGGTGATGGCCAGCAAGAGCTTTCAGTGCTAGCCCCTTTGGTGTGGGAGCAGTGGCTGGACGTTTCGAATTTCGGAGCTGGGCTGTGGCTGTGCCGAGAAGGAACGTCCCCACTGTGCTGTGGCTAGGAAGCTCAGAGCGCCAGTGCTTGTGGGGCTGTGGAAGGGCTGCCTAGGGCAGGTGCTGGCCAGCAAGAGCTTTCAGTGCTAGCCCCTTTGGTGTGGGAGCAGTGGCTGGACGTTTTGAATTTCAGAGCTGGGCTGTGGCTGTGCTGAGAAGGAACGTCCCCACTGTGCTGTGGCTAGGAAGCTCAGAGCGCCAGTGCTTGTGGGGCTGTGGAAGGGCTGCCTAGGGCAGGTGCTGGCCACCAAGAGCTTTCAGTGCTAGCCCCTTTGGTGTGGGAGCAGTGGCTGGACGTTTTGAATTTCGGAGCTGGGCTGTGGCTGTGCTGAGAAGGAACGTCCCCACTGTGCTGTGGCTAGGAAGCTCAGAGCGCCAGTGCTTGTGGGGCTGTGGAAGGGCTGCCCAGGGAAGGTGATGGCCAGCAAGAGCTTTCAGTGCTAGCCCCTTTGGTGTGGGAGCAGTGGCTGGACATTTTGAATTTCGGAGCTGGGCTGTGGCTGTGCCGAGAAGGAACGTCCCCACTGTGCTGTGGCTAGGAAGCTCAGAGCGCCAGTGCTTGTGGGGCTGTGGAAGGGCTGCCTAGGGCAGGTACTGGCCAGCAAGAGCTTTCAGTACTAGCCCCTTTGGTGTGGGAGCAGTGGCTGGACGTTTCGAATTTCGGAGCTGGGCTCTGGCTATGCCGAGAAGGAACGTCCCCACTGTGCTGTGGCTAGGAAGCTCAGAGCGCCAGTGCTTGTGGGGCTGTGGAAGGGCTGCCTAGGGCAGGTGATGGCCAGCAAGAGCTTTCAGTGCTAGCCCCTTTGGTGTGGGAGCAGTGGCTGGACGTTTTGATTTCGGAGCTGGGCTCTGGCTGTGCCGAGAAGGAACGTCCCCACTGTGCTGTGGCTAGGAAGCTCAGAGCGCCAGTGCTTGTGGGGCTCTGGAAGGGCTGCCTAGGGCAGGTGCTGGCCAGCAAGAAATTTCCGTGCTAGCCCCTTTGGTGTGGGAGCAGTGGCTGGACGTTTGCGATTTGGGAGCTGGGCTGTGGCTGTGCTGAGAAGGAGCGTCTCTACTGTGCTGTGGCTAGGAAGCTCAGAGCGCCAGTGCTTGTGGGGCTGTGGAAGGGCTGCCTAGGGCAGGTGATGGCCAGCAAGAGCTTTCAGTGCTAGCCCCTTTGGTGTGGGAGCAGTGGCTGGACGTTTTGAATTTCGGAGCTGGGCTGTGGCTGTGCTGAGAAGGAACGTCCCCACTGTGCTGTGGCTAGGAAGCTCAGAGCGCCAGTGCTTGTGGGGCTGTGGAAGGGCTGCCTAGGGCAGGTGATGGCCAGCAAGAGCTTTCAGTGCTAGCCCCTTTGGTGTGGGAGCAGTGGCTGGACGTTTTGAATTTCGGAGCTGGGCTGTGGCTGTGCCGAGAAGGAACGTCCCCACTGTGCTGTGGCTAGGAAGCTCAGAGCGCCAGTGCTTGTGGGGCTGTGGAAGGGCTGCCTAGGGCAGGTGATGGCCAGCAAGAGCTTTCAGTGCTAGCCCCTTTGGTGTGGGAGCAGTGGCTGGACGTTTCGAATTTCGGAGCTGGGCTGTGGCTGTGCCGAGAAGGAACGTCCCCACTGTGCTGTGGCTAGGAAGCTCAGAGCGCCAGTGCTTGTGGGGCTGTGGAAGGGCTGCCTAGGGCAGGTGCTGGCCAGCAAGAGCTTTCAGTGCTAGCCCCTTTGGTGTGGGAGCAGTGGCTGGACGTTTTGAATTTCAGAGCTGGGCTGTGGCTGTGCTGAGAAGGAACGTCCCCACTGTGCTGTGGCTAGGAAGCTCAGAGCGCCAGTGCTTGTGGGGCTGTGGAAGGGCTGCCTAGGGCAGGTGATGGCCAGCAAGAGCTTTCAGTGCTAGCCCCTTTGGTGTGGGAGCAGTGGCTGGACGTTTTGAATTTCGGAGCTGGGCTGTGGCTGTGCTGAGAAGGAACGTCCCCACTGTGCTGTGGCTAGGAAGCTCAGAGCGCCAGTGCTTGTGGGGCTGTGGAAGGGCTGCCCAGGGAAGGTGATGGCCAGCAAGAGCTTTCAGTGCTAGCCCCTTTGGTGTGGGAGCAGTGGCTGGACATTTTGAATTTCGGAGCTGGGCTGTGGCTGTGCCGAGAAGGAACGTCCCCACTGTGCTGTGGCTAGGAAGCTCAGAGCGCCAGTGCTTGTGGGGCTGTGGAAGGGCTGCCTAGGGCAGGTGCTGGCCAGCAAGAGCTTTCAGTGCTAGCCCCTTTGGTGTGGGAGCAGTGGCTGGACGTTTTGAATTTCGGAGCTGGGCTCTGGCTGTGCCGAGAAGGAACGTCCCCACTGTGCTGTGGCTAGGAAGCTCAGAGCGCCAGTGCTTGTGGGGCTCTGGAAGGGCTGCCTAGGGCAGGTGCTGGCCAGCAAGAAATTTCCGTGCTAGCCCCTTTGGTGTGGGAGCAGTGGCTGGACGTTTGCGATTTGGGAGCTGGGCTGTGGCTGTGCTGAGAAGGAGCGTCTCTACTGTGCTGTGGCTAGGAAGCTCAGAGCGCCAGTGCTTGTGGGGCTGTGGAAGGGCTGCCCAGGGAAGGTGATGGCCAGCAAGAGCTTTCAGTGCTTGCCCCTTTGGTGTGGGAGCAGTGGCTGGACGTTTTGAATTTCGGAGCTGGGCTGTGGCTGTGCTGAGAAGGAACGTCCCCACTGTGCTGTGGCTAGGAAGCTCAGAGCGCCAGTGCTTGTGGGGCTGTGGAAGGGCTGCCTAGGGCAGGTGATGGCCAGCAAGAGCTTTCAGTGCTAGCCCCTTTGGTGTGGGAGCAGTGGCTGGACGTTTTGAATTTCGGAGCTGGGCTCTGGCTGTGCCGAGAAGGAACGTCCCCACTGTGCTGTGGCTAGGAAGCTCAGAGCGCCAGTGCTTGTGGGGCTGTGGAAGGGCTGCCTAGGGAAGGTGATGGCCAGCAAGAGCTTTCAGTGCTTGCCCCTTTGGTGTGGGAGCAGTGGCTGGACGTTTTGAATTTCGGAGCTGGGCTGTGGCTGTGCCGAGAAGGAACGTCCCCACTGGGCTGTGGCTAGGAAGCTCAGAGCGCCAGTGCTTGTGGGGCTGTGGAAGGGCTGCCTAGGGCAGGTGATGGCCAGCAAGAGCTTTCAGTGCTAGCCCCTTTGGTGTGGGAGCAGTGGCTGGACGTTTTGAATTTCGGAGCTGGGCTGTGGCTGTGCCGAGAAGGAACGTCCCCACTGTGCTGTGGCTAGGAAGCTCAGAGCGCCAGTGCTTGTGGGGCTGTGGAAGGGCTGCCTAGGGCAGGTGATGGCCAGCAAGAGCTTTCAGTGCTAGCCCCTTTGGTGTGGGAGGAGTGGCTGGACGTTTTGAATTTCGGAGCTGGGCTGTGGCTGTGCTGAGAAGGAACGTCCCCACTGTGCTGTGGCTAGGAAGCTCAGAGCGCCAGTGCTTGTGGGGCTGTGGAAGGGCTGCCTAGGGAAGGTGATGGCCAGCAAGAGCTTTCAGTGCTAGCCCCTTTGGTGTGGGAGCAGTGGCTGGACGTTTTGAATTTCGGAGCTGGGCTGTGGCTGTGCTGAGAAGGAACGTCCCCACTGTGCTGTGGCTAGGAAGCTCAGAGCGCCAGTGCTTGTGGGGCTGTGGAAGGGCTGCCTAGGGCAGGTGATGGCCAGCAAGAGCTTTCAGTGCTAGCCCCTTTGGTGTGGGAGCAGTGGCTGGACGTTTGCGATTTGGGAGCTGGGCTGTGGCTGTGCTGAGAAGGAACGTCCCCACTGTGCTGTGGCTAGGAAGCTCAGAGCGCCAGTGCTTGTGGGGCTGTGGAAGGGCTGCCTAGGGCAGGTGATGGCCAGCAAGAGTTTTCAGTGCTAGCCCCTTTGGTGTGGGAGCAGTGGCTGGACGTTTCGAATTTCGGAGCTGGGCTGTGGCTGTGCTGAGAAGGAACGTCCCCACTGTGCTGTGGCTAGGAAGCTCAGAGCGCCAGTGCTTGTGGGGCTGTGGAAGGGCTGCCTAGGGCAGGTGCTGGCCAGCAAGAGCTTTCAGTGCTAGCCCCTTTGGTGTGGGAGCAGTGGCTGGACGTTTTGAATTTCGGAGCTGGGCTGTGGCTGTGCTGAGAAGGAACGTCCCCACTGTGCTGTGGCTAGGAAGCTCAGAGCGCCAGTGCTTGTGGGGCTGTGGAAGGGCTGCCTAGGGCAGGTGCTGGCCAGCAAGAGCTTTCCGTGCTAGCCCCTTTGGTGTGGGAGCAGTGGCTGGACGTTTTGAATTTCGGAGCTGGGCTGTGGCTGTGCTGAGAAGGAGCGTCTCTACTGTGCTGTGGCTAGGAAGCTCAGAGCGCCAGTGCTTGTGGGGCTGTGGAAGGGCTGCCCAGGGAAGGTGATGGCCAGCAAGAGCTTTCAGTGCTAGCCCCTTTGGTGTGGGAGCAGTGGCTGGACGTTTTGAATTTCGGAGCTGGGCTGTGGCTGTGCTGAGAAGGAACGTCCCCACTGTGCTGTGGCTAGGAAGCTCAGAGCACCAGTGCTTGTGGGGCTGTGGAAGGGCTGCCTAGGGCAGGTGATGGCCAGCAAGAGCTTTCAGTGCTAGCCCCTTTGGTGTGGGAGGAGTGGCTGGACGTTTTGAATTTCGGAGCTGGGCTGTGGCTGTGCTGAGAAGGAACGTCCCCACTGTGCTGTGGCTAGGAAGCTCAGAGCGCCAGTGCTTGTGGGGCTGTGGAAGGGCTGCCTAGGGCAGGTGATGGCCAGCAAGAGCTTTCAGTGCTAGCCCCTTTGGTGTGGGAGCAGTGGCTGGACGTTTTGAATTTCGGAGCTGGGCTGTGGCTGTGCCGAGAAGGAACGTCCCCACTGTGCTGTGGCTAGGAAGCTCAGAGCGCCAGTGCTTGTGGGGCTGTGGAAGGGCTGCCTAGGGAAGGTGATGGCCAGCAAGAGCTTTCAGTGCTTGCCCCTTTGGTGTGGGAGCAGTGGCTGGACGTTTTGAATTTCGGAGCTGGGCTGTGGCTGTGCCGAGAAGGAACGTCCCCACTGTGCTGTGGCTAGGAAGCTCAGAGCGCCAGTGCTTGTGGGGCTGTGGAAGGGCTGCCTAGGGCAGGTGATGGCCAGCAAGAGCTTTCAGTGCTAGCCCCTTTGGTGTGGGAGCAGTGGCTGGACGTTTTGATTTCGGAGCTGGGCTCTGGCTGTGCCGAGAAGGAACGTCCCCACTGTGCTGTGGCTAGGAAGCTCAGAGCGCCAGTGCTTGTGGGGCTCTGGAAGGGCTGCCTAGGGCAGGTGCTGGCCAGCAAGAAATTTCCGTGCTAGCCCCTTTGGTGTGGGAGCAGTGGCTGGACGTTTGCGATTTGGGAGCTGGGCTGTGGCTGTGCTGAGAAGGAGCGTCTCTACTGTGCTGTGGCTAGGAAGCTCAGAGCGCCAGTGCTTGTGGGGCTGTGGAAGGGCTGCCTAGGGCAGGTGATGGCCAGCAAGAGCTTTCAGTGCTAGCCCCTTTGGTGTGGGAGCAGTGGCTGGACGTTTTGAATTTCGGAGCTGGGCTGTGGCTGTGCTGAGAAGGAACGTCCCCACTGTGCTGTGGCTAGGAAGCTCAGAGCGCCAGTGCTTGTGGGGCTGTGGAAGGGCTGCCTAGGGCAGGTGATGGCCAGCAAGAGCTTTCAGTGCTAGCCCCTTTGGTGTGGGAGCAGTGGCTGGACGTTTTGAATTTCGGAGCTGGGCTGTGGCTGTGCCGAGAAGGAACGTCCCCACTGTGCTGTGGCTAGGAAGCTCAGAGCGCCAGTGCTTGTGGGGCTGTGGAAGGGCTGCCTAGGGCAGGTGATGGCCAGCAAGAGCTTTCAGTGCTAGCCCCTTTGGTGTGGGAGCAGTGGCTGGACGTTTCGAATTTCGGAGCTGGGCTGTGGCTGTGCCGAGAAGGAACGTCCCCACTGTGCTGTGGCTAGGAAGCTCAGAGCGCCAGTGCTTGTGGGGCTGTGGAAGGGCTGCCTAGGGCAGGTGCTGGCCAGCAAGAGCTTTCAGTGCTAGCCCCTTTGGTGTGGGAGCAGTGGCTGGACGTTTTGAATTTCAGAGCTGGGCTGTGGCTGTGCTGAGAAGGAACGTCCCCACTGTGCTGTGGCTAGGAAGCTCAGAGCGCCAGTGCTTGTGGGGCTGTGGAAGGGCTGCCTAGGGCAGGTGATGGCCAGCAAGAGCTTTCAGTGCTAGCCCCTTTGGTGTGGGAGCAGTGGCTGGACGTTTTGAATTTCGGAGCTGGGCTGTGGCTGTGCTGAGAAGGAACGTCCCCACTGTGCTGTGGCTAGGAAGCTCAGAGCGCCAGTGCTTGTGGGGCTGTGGAAGGGCTGCCCAGGGAAGGTGATGGCCAGCAAGAGCTTTCAGTGCTAGCCCCTTTGGTGTGGGAGCAGTGGCTGGACATTTTGAATTTCGGAGCTGGGCTGTGGCTGTGCCGAGAAGGAACGTCCCCACTGTGCTGTGGCTAGGAAGCTCAGAGCGCCAGTGCTTGTGGGGCTGTGGAAGGGCTGCCTAGGGCAGGTGCTGGCCAGCAAGAGCTTTCAGTGCTAGCCCCTTTGGTGTGGGAGCAGTGGCTGGACGTTTTGAATTTCGGAGCTGGGCTCTGGCTGTGCCGAGAAGGAACGTCCCCACTGTGCTGTGGCTAGGAAGCTCAGAGCGCCAGTGCTTGTGGGGCTCTGGAAGGGCTGCCTAGGGCAGGTGCTGGCCAGCAAGAAATTTCCGTGCTAGCCCCTTTGGTGTGGGAGCAGTGGCTGGACGTTTGCGATTTGGGAGCTGGGCTGTGGCTGTGCTGAGAAGGAGCGTCTCTACTGTGCTGTGGCTAGGAAGCTCAGAGCGCCAGTGCTTGTGGGGCTGTGGAAGGGCTGCCCAGGGAAGGTGATGGCCAGCAAGAGCTTTCAGTGCTTGCCCCTTTGGTGTGGGAGCAGTGGCTGGACGTTTTGAATTTCGGAGCTGGGCTGTGGCTGTGCTGAGAAGGAACGTCCCCACTGTGCTGTGGCTAGGAAGCTCAGAGCGCCAGTGCTTGTGGGGCTGTGGAAGGGCTGCCTAGGGCAGGTGATGGCCAGCAAGAGCTTTCAGTGCTAGCCCCTTTGGTGTGGGAGCAGTGGCTGGACGTTTTGAATTTCGGAGCTGGGCTCTGGCTGTGCCGAGAAGGAACGTCCCCACTGTGCTGTGGCTAGGAAGCTCAGAGCGCCAGTGCTTGTGGGGCTGTGGAAGGGCTGCCTAGGGAAGGTGATGGCCAGCAAGAGCTTTCAGTGCTTGCCCCTTTGGTGTGGGAGCAGTGGCTGGACGTTTTGAATTTCGGAGCTGGGCTGTGGCTGTGCCGAGAAGGAACGTCCCCACTGGGCTGTGGCTAGGAAGCTCAGAGCGCCAGTGCTTGTGGGGCTGTGGAAGGGCTGCCTAGGGCAGGTGATGGCCAGCAAGAGCTTTCAGTGCTAGCCCCTTTGGTGTGGGAGCAGTGGCTGGACGTTTTGAATTTTGGAGCTGGGCTGTGGCTGTGCCGAGAAGGAACGTCCCCACTGTGCTGTGGCTAGGAAGCTCAGAGCGCCAGTGCTTGTGGGGCTGTGGAAGGGCTGCCTAGGGCAGGTGATGGCCAGCAAGAGCTTTCAGTGCTAGCCCCTTTGGTGTGGGAGGAGTGGCTGGACGTTTTGAATTTCGGAGCTGGGCTGTGGCTGTGCTGAGAAGGAACGTCCCCACTGTGCTGTGGCTAGGAAGCTCAGAGCGCCAGTGCTTGTGGGGCTGTGGAAGGGCTGCCTAGGGAAGGTGATGGCCAGCAAGAGCTTTCAGTGCTAGCCCCTTTGGTGTGGGAGCAGTGGCTGGACGTTTTGAATTTCGGAGCTGGGCTGTGGCTGTGCTGAGAAGGAACGTCCCCACTGTGCTGTGGCTAGGAAGCTCAGAGCGCCAGTGCTTGTGGGGCTGTGGAAGGGCTGCCTAGGGCAGGTGATGGCCAGCAAGAGCTTTCAGTGCTAGCCCCTTTGGTGTGGGAGCAGTGGCTGGACGTTTGCGATTTGGGAGCTGGGCTGTGGCTGTGCTGAGAAGGAACGTCCCCACTGTGCTGTGGCTAGGAAGCTCAGAGCGCCAGTGCTTGTGGGGCTGTGGAAGGGCTGCCTAGGGCAGGTGATGGCCAGCAAGAGTTTTCAGTGCTAGCCCCTTTGGTGTGGGAGCAGTGGCTGGACGTTTCGAATTTCGGAGCTGGGCTGTGGCTGTGCTGAGAAGGAACGTCCCCACTGTGCTGTGGCTAGGAAGCTCAGAGCGCCAGTGCTTGTGGGGCTGTGGAAGGGCTGCCTAGGGCAGGTGCTGGCCAGCAAGAGCTTTCAGTGCTAGCCCCTTTGGTGTGGGAGCAGTGGCTGGACGTTTTGAATTTCGGAGCTGGGCTGTGGCTGTGCTGAGAAGGAACGTCCCCACTGTGCTGTGGCTAGGAAGCTCAGAGCGCCAGTGCTTGTGGGGCTGTGGAAGGGCTGCCTAGGGCAGGTGCTGGCCAGCAAGAGCTTTCCGTGCTAGCCCCTTTGGTGTGGGAGCAGTGGCTGGACGTTTTGAATTTCGGAGCTGGGCTGTGGCTGTGCTGAGAAGGAGCGTCTCTACTGTGCTGTGGCTAGGAAGCTCAGAGCGCCAGTGCTTGTGGGGCTGTGGAAGGGCTGCCCAGGGAAGGTGATGGCCAGCAAGAGCTTTCAGTGCTAGCCCCTTTGGTGTGGGAGCAGTGGCTGGACGTTTTGAATTTCGGAGCTGGGCTGTGGCTGTGCTGAGAAGGAACGTCCCCACTGTGCTGTGGCTAGGAAGCTCAGAGCACCAGTGCTTGTGGGGCTGTGGAAGGGCTGCCTAGGGCAGGTGATGGCCAGCAAGAGCTTTCAGTGCTAGCCCCTTTGGTGTGGGAGGAGTGGCTGGACGTTTTGAATTTCGGAGCTGGGCTGTGGCTGTGCTGAGAAGGAACGTCCCCACTGTGCTGTGGCTAGGAAGCTCAGAGCGCCAGTGCTTGTGGGGCTGTGGAAGGGCTGCCTAGGGCAGGTGATGGCCAGCAAGAGCTTTCAGTGCTAGCCCCTTTGGTGTGGGAGCAGTGGCTGGACGTTTTGAATTTCGGAGCTGGGCTGTGGCTGTGCCGAGAAGGAACGTCCCCACTGTGCTGTGGCTAGGAAGCTCAGAGCGCCAGTGCTTGTGGGGCTGTGGAAGGGCTGCCTAGGGAAGGTGATGGCCAGCAAGAGCTTTCAGTGCTTGCCCCTTTGGTGTGGGAGCAGTGGCTGGACGTTTTGAATTTCGGAGCTGGGCTGTGGCTGTGCCGAGAAGGAACGTCCCCACTGTGCTGTGGCTAGGAAGCTCAGAGCGCCAGTGCTTGTGGGGCTGTGGAAGGGCTGCCTAGGGCAGGTGATGGCCAGCAAGAGCTTTCAGTGCTAGCCCCTTTGGTGTGGGAGCAGTGGCTGGACGTTTTGAATTTCGGAGCTGGGCTGTGGCTGTGCCGAGAAGGAACGTCCCCACTGTGCTGTGGCTAGGAAGCTCAGAGCGCCAGTGCTTGTGGGGCTGTGGAAGGGCTGCCTAGGGCAGGTGATGGCCAGCAAGAGCTTTCAGTGCTAGCCCCTTTGGTGTGGGAGGAGTGGCTGGACGTTTTGAATTTCGGAGCTGGGCTGTGGCTGTGCTGAGAAGGAACGTCCCCACTGTGCTGTGGCTAGGAAGCTCAGAGCGCCAGTGCTTGTGGGGCTGTGGAAGGGCTGCCTAGGGCAGGTGATGGCCAGCAAGAGCTTTCAGTGCTAGCCCCTTTGGTGTGGGAGCAGTGGCTGGACGTTTTGAATTTCGGAGCTGGGCTGTGGCTGTGCTGAGAAGGAACGTCCCCACTGTGCTGTGGCTAGGAAGCTCAGAGCGCCAGTGCTTGTGGGGCTGTGGAAGGGCTGCCTAGGGCAGGTGCTGGCCAGCAAGAGCTTTCAGTGCTAGCCCCTTTGGTGTGGGAGCAGTGGCTGGACGTTTTGAATTTCGGAGCTGGGCTGTGGCTGTGCTGAGAAGGAACGTCCCCACTGTGCTGTGGCTAGGAAGCTCAGAGCGCCAGTGCTTGTGGGGCTGTGGAAGGGCTGCCTAGGGAAGGTGATGGCCAGCAAGAGCTTTCAGTGCTAGCCCCTTTGGTGTGGGAGCAGTGGCTGGACGTTTTGAATTTCGGAGCTGGGCTGTGGCTGTGCTGAGAAGGAACGTCCCCACTGTGCTGTGGCTAGGAAGCTCAGAGCGCCAGTGCTTGTGGGGCTGTGGAAGGGCTGCCTAGGGCAGGTGATGGCCAGCAAGAGCTTTCAGTGCTAGCCCCTTTGGTGTGGGAGCAGTGGCTGGACGTTTTGAATTTCGGAGCTGGGCTGTGGCTGTGCCGAGAAGGAACGTCCCCACTGTGCTGTGGCTAGGAAGCTCAGAGCGCCAGTGCTTGTGGGGCTGTGGAAGGGCTGCCTAGGGCAGGTGATGGCCAGCAAGAGCTTTCAGTGCTAGCCCCTTTGGTGTGGGAGCAGTGGCTGGACGTTTTGAATTTCGGAGCTGGGCTGTGGCTGTGCTGAGAAGGAACGTCCCCACTGTGCTGTGGCTAGGAAGCTCAGAGCGCCAGTGCTTGTGGGGCTGTGGAAGGGCTGCCTAGGGCAGGTGCTGGCCAGCAAGAGCTTTCAGTGCTAGCCCCTTTGGTGTGGGAGCAGTGGCTGGACGTTTTGAATTTCGGAGCTGGGCTGTGGCTGTGCTGAGAAGGAACGTCCCCACTGTGCTGTGGCTAGGAAGCTCAGAGCGCCAGTGCTTGTGGGGCTGTGGAAGGGCTGCCTAGGGAAGGTGATGGCCAGCAAGAGCTTTCAGTGCTAGCCCCTTTGGTGTGGGAGCAGTGGCTGGACGTTTTGAATTTCGGAGCTGGGCTGTGGCTGTGCTGAGAAGGAACGTCCCCACTGTGCTGTGGCTAGGAAGCTCAGAGCGCCAGTGCTTGTGGGGCTGTGGAAGGGCTGCCTAGGGCAGGTGCTGGCCAGCAAGAAATTTCCGTGCTAGCCCCTTTGGTGTGGGAGCAGTGGCTGGACGTTTGCGATTTGGGAGCTGGGCTGTGGCTGTGCTGAGAAGGAGCGTCTCTACTATGCTGTGGCTAGGAAGCTCAGAGCGCCAGTGCTTGTGGGGCTGTGGAAGGGCTGCCCAGGGAAGGTGATGGCCAGCAAGAGCTTTCAGTGCTAGCCCCTTTGGTGTGGGAGCAGTGGCTGGACGTTTCGAATTTCGGAGCTGGGCTGTGGCTGTGCTGAGAAGGAACGTCCCCACTGTGCTGTGGCTAGGAAGCTCAGAGCGCCAGTGCTTGTGGGGCTGTGGAAGGGCTGCCTAGGGCAGGTGATGGCCAGCAAGAGCTTTCAGTGCTAGCCCCTTTGGTGTGGGAGCAGTGGCTGGACGTTTTGAATTTCGGAGCTGGGCTGTGGCTGTGCCGAGAAGGAACGTCCCCACTGTGCTGTGGCTAGGAAGCTCAGAGCGCCAGTGCTTGTGGGGCTGTGGAAGGGCTGCCTAGGGAAGGTGATGGCCAGCAAGAGCTTTCAGTGCTTGCCCCTTTGGTGTGGGAGCAGTGGCTGGACGTTTTGAATTTCGGAGCTGGGCTGTGGCTGTGCTGAGAAGGAGCGTCTCTACTGTGCTGTGGCTAGGAAGCTCAGAGCGCCAGTGCTTGTGGGGCTGTGGAAGGGCTGCCCAGGGAAGGTGATGGCCAGCAAGAGCTTTCAGTGCTAGCCCCTTTGGTGTGGGAGCAGTGGCTGGACGTTTTGAATTTCGGAGCTGGGCTGTGGCTGTGCTGAGAAGGAACGTCCCCACTGTGCTGTGGCTAGGAAGCTCAGAGCGCCAGTGCTTGTGGGGCTGTGGAAGGGCTGCCTAGGGCAGGTGATGGCCAGCAAGAGCTTTCAGTGCTAGCCCCTTTGGTGTGGGAGCAGTGGCTGGACGTTTTGAATTTCGGAGCTGGGCTGTGGCTGTGCTGAGAAGGAACGTCCCCACTGTGCTGTGGCTAGGAAGCTCAGAGCGCCAGTGCTTGTGGGGCTGTGGAAGGGCTGCCTAGGGCAGGTGATGGCCAGCAAGAGCTTTCAGTGCTAGCCCCTTTGGTGTGGGAGCAGTGGCTGGACGTTTTGAATTTCGGAGCTGGGCTGTGGCTGTGCCGAGAAGGAACGTCCCCACTGTGCTGTGGCTAGGAAGCTCAGAGCGCCAGTGCTTGTGGGGCTGTGGAAGGGCTGCCTAGGGCAGGTGATGGCCAGCAAGAGCTTTCAGTGCTAGCCCCTTTGGTGTGGGAGCAGTGGCTGGACGTTTTGAATTTCGGAGCTGGGCTGTGGCTGTGCCGAGAAGGAACGTCCCCACTGTGCTGTGGCTAGGAAGCTCAGAGCGCCAGTGCTTGTGGGGCTGTGGAAGGGCTGCCTAGGGAAGGTGATGGCCAGCAAGAGCTTTCAGTGCTTGCCCCTTTGGTGTGGGAGCAGTGGCTGGACGTTTTGAATTTCGGAGCTGGGCTGTGGCTGTGCCGAGAAGGAACGTCCCCACTGGGCTGTGGCTAGGAAGCTCAGAGCGCCAGTGCTTGTGGGGCTGTGGAAGGGCTGCCTAGGGCAGGTGATGGCCAGCAAGAGCTTTCAGTGCTAGCCCCTTTGGTGTGGGAGCAGTGGCTGGACGTTTGCGATTTGGGAGCTGGGCTGTGGCTGTGCTGAGAAGGAGCGTCTCTACTGTGCTGTGGCTAGGAAGCTCAGAGCGCCAGTGCTTGTGGGGCTGTGGAAGGGCTGCCCAGGGAAGGTGATGGCCAGCAAGAGCTTTCAGTGCTAGCCCCTTTGGTGTGGGAGCAGTGGCTGGACGTTTCGAATTTCGGAGCTGGGCTGTGGCTGTGCTGAGAAGGAACGTCCCCACTGTGCTGTGGCTAGGAAGCTCAGAGCGCCAGTGCTTGTGGGGCTGTGGAAGGGCTGCCTAGGGCAGGTGCTGGCCACCAAGAGCTTTCAGTGCTAGCCCCTTTGGTGTGGGAGCAGTGGCTGGACGTTTTGAATTTCGGAGCTGGGCTGTGGCTGTGCCGAGAAGGAACGTCCCCACTGTGCTGTGGCTAGGAAGCTCAGAGCGCCAGTGCTTGTGGGGCTGTGGAAGGGCTGCCTAGGGAAGGTGATGGCCAGCAAGAGCTTTCAGTGCTTGCCCCTTTGGTGTGGGAGCAGTGGCTGGACGTTTTGAATTTCGGAGCTGGGCTGTGGCTGTGCTGAGAAGGAGCGTCTCTACTGTGCTGTGGCTAGGAAGCTCAGAGCGCCAGTGCTTGTGGGGCTGTGGAAGGGCTGCCCAGGGAAGGTGATGGCCAGCAAGAGCTTTCAGTGCTAGCCCCTTTGGTGTGGGAGCAGTGGCTGGACGTTTTGAATTTCGGAGCTGGGCTGTGGCTGTGCTGAGAAGGAACGTCCCCACTGTGCTGTGGCTAGGAAGCTCAGAGCGCCAGTGCTTGTGGGGCTGTGGAAGGGCTGCCTAGGGCAGGTGATGGCCAGCAAGAGCTTTCAGTGCTAGCCCCTTTGGTGTGGGAGCAGTGGCTGGACGTTTTGAATTTCGGAGCTGGGCTGTGGCTGTGCTGAGAAGGAACGTCCCCACTGTGCTGTGGCTAGGAAGCTCAGAGCGCCAGTGCTTGTGGGGCTGTGGAAGGGCTGCCTAGGGCAGGTGATGGCCAGCAAGAGCTTTCAGTGCTAGCCCCTTTGGTGTGGGAGCAGTGGCTGGACGTTTTGAATTTCGGAGCTGGGCTGTGGCTGTGCCGAGAAGGAACGTCCCCACTGTGCTGTGGCTAGGAAGCTCAGAGCGCCAGTGCTTGTGGGGCTGTGGAAGGGCTGCCCAGGGAAGGTGATGGCCAGCAAGAGCTTTCAGTGCTTGCCCCTTTGGTGTGGGAGCAGTGGCTGGACGTTTTGAATTTCGGAGCTGGGCTGTGGCTGTGCCGAGAAGGAACGTCCCCACTGGGCTGTGGCTAGGAAGCTGAGAGCGCCAGTGCTTGTGGGGCTGTGGAAGGGCTGCCTAGGGCAGGTGATGGCCAGCAAGAGCTTTCAGTGCTAGCCCCTTTGGTGTGGGAGCAGTGGCTGGACGTTTTGAATTTCGGAGCTGGGCTGTGGCTGTGCCGAGAAGGAACGTCCCCACTGTGCTGTGGCTAGGAAGCTCAGAGCGCCAGTGCTTGTGGGGCTGTGGAAGGGCTGCCTAGGGCAGGTGATGGCCAGCAAGAGCTTTCAGTGCTAGCCCCTTTGGTGTGGGAGCAGTGGCTGGACGTTTTGAATTTCGGAGCTGGGCTGTGGCTGTGCTGAGAAGGAACGTCCCCACTGTGCTGTGGCTAGGAAGCTCAGAGCGCCAGTGCTTGTGGGGCTGTGGAAGGGCTGCCTAGGGAAGGTGATGGCCAGCAAGAGCTTTCAGTGCTAGCCCCTTTGGTGTGGGAGCAGTGGCTGGACGTTTTGAATTTCGGAGCTGGGCTGTGGCTGTGCTGAGAAGGAACGTCCCCACTGTGCTGTGGCTAGGAAGCTCAGAGCGCCAGTGCTTGTGGGGCTGTGGAAGGGCTGCCTAGGGCAGGTGATGGCCAGCAAGAGCTTTCAGTGCTAGCCCCTTTGGTGTGGGAGCAGTGGCTGGACGTTTTGAATTTCGGAGCTGGGCTGTGGCTGTGCCGAGAAGGAACGTCCCCACTGTGCTGTGGCTAGGAAGCTCAGAGCGCCAGTGCTTGTGGGGCTGTGGAAGGGCTGCCTAGGGCAGGTGATGGCCAGCAAGAGCTTTCAGTGCTAGCCCCTTTGGTGTGGGAGCAGTGGCTGGACGTTTCGAATTTCGGAGCTGGGCTGTGGCTGTGCTGAGAAGGAACGTCCCCACTGTGCTGTGGCTAGGAAGCTCAGAGCGCCAGTGCTTGTGGGGCTGTGGAAGGGCTGCCTAGGGCAGGTGCTGGCCACCAAGAGCTTTCAGTGCTAGCCCCTTTGGTGTGGGAGCAGTGGCTGGACGTTTTGAATTTCGGAGCTGGGCTGTGGCTGTGCTGAGAAGGAACGTCCCCACTGTGCTGTGGCTAGGAAGCTCAGAGCGCCAGTGCTTGTGGGGCTGTGGAAGGGCTGCCTAGGGCAGGTGCTGGCCAGCAAGAGCTTTCAGTGCTAGCCCCTTTGGTGTGGGAGCAGTGGCTGGACGTTTTGAATTTCGGAGCTGGGCTGTGGCTGTGCTGAGAAGGAACGTCCCCACTGTGCTGTGGCTAGGAAGCTCAGAGCGCCAGTGCTTGTGGGGCTGTGGAAGGGCTGCCTAGGGAAGGTGATGGCCAGCAAGAGCTTTCAGTGCTAGCCCCTTTGGTGTGGGAGCAGTGGCTGGACGTTTTGAATTTCGGAGCTGGGCTGTGGCTGTGCTGAGAAGGAACGTCCCCACTGTGCTGTGGCTAGGAAGCTCAGAGCGCCAGTGCTTGTGGGGCTGTGGAAGGGCTGCCTAGGGCAGGTGCTGGCCAGCAAGAAATTTCCGTGCTAGCCCCTTTGGTGTGGGAGCAGTGGCTGGACGTTTGCGATTTGGGAGCTGGGCTGTGGCTGTGCTGAGAAGGAGCGTCTCTACTGTGCTGTGGCTAGGAAGCTCAGAGCGCCAGTGCTTGTGGGGCTGTGGAAGGGCTGCCCAGGGAAGGTGATGGCCAGCAAGAGCTTTCAGTGCTAGCCCCTTTGGTGTGGGAGCAGTGGCTGGACGTTTCGAATTTCGGAGCTGGGCTGTGGCTGTGCTGAGAAGGAACGTCCCCACTGTGCTGTGGCTAGGAAGCTCAGAGCGCCAGTGCTTGTGGGGCTGTGGAAGGGCTGCCTAGGGAAGGTGATGGCCAGCAAGAGCTTTCAGTGCTAGCCCCTTTGGTGTGGGAGCAGTGGCTGGACGTTTTGAATTTCGGAGCTGGGCTGTGGCTGTGCTGAGAAGGAACGTCCCCACTGTGCTGTGGCTAGGAAGCTCAGAGCGCCAGTGCTTGTGGGGCTGTGGAAGGGCTGGCTAGGGCAGGTGATGGCCAGCAAGAGCTTTCAGTACTAGCCCCTTTGGTGTGGGAGCAGTGGCTGGACATTTTGAATTTCGGAGCTGGGCTGTGGCTGTGCTGAGAAGGAACGTCCCCACTGTGCTGTGGCTAGGAAGCTCAGAGCGCCAGTGCTTGTGGGGCTGTGGAAGGGCTGCCTAGGGCAGGTGATGGCCAGCAAGAGCTTTCAGTGCTAGCCCCTTTGGTGTGGGAGCAGTGGCTGGACGTTTCGAATTTCGGAGCTGGGCTGTGGCTGTGCTGAGAAGGAACGTCCCCACTGTGCTGTGGCTAGGAAGCTCAGAGCGCCAGTGCTTGTGGGGCTCTGGAAGGGCTGCCTAGGGCAGGTGATGGCCAGCAAGAAATTTCAGTGCTAGCCCCTTTGGTGTGGGAGCAGTGGCTGGACGTTTTGAATTTCGGAGCTGGGCTGTGGCTGTGCTGAGAAGGAACGTCCCCACTGTGCTGTGGCTAGGAAGCTCAGAGCGCCAGTGCTTGTGGGGCTGTGGAAGGGCTGCCTAGGGCAGGTGATGGCCAGCAAGAGCTTTCAGTGCTAGCCCCTTTGGTGTGGGAGCAGTGGCTGGACGTTTTGAATTTCGGAGCTGGGCTGTGGCTGTGCTGAGAAGGAACGTCCCCACTGTGCTGTGGCTAGGAAGCTCAGAGCGCCAGTGCTTGTGGGGCTGTGGAAGGGCTGCCTAGGGCAGGTGATGGCCAGCAAGAGCTTTCAGTGCTAGCCCCTTTGGTGTGGGAGCAGTGGCTGGACGTTTTGAATTTCGGAGCTGGGCTGTGGCTGTGCCGAGAAGGAACGTCCCCACTGTGCTGTGGCTAGGAAGCTCAGAGCGCCAGTGCTTGTGGGGCTGTGGAAGGGCTGCCTAGGGAAGGTGATGGCCAGCAAGAGCTTTCAGTGCTTGCCCCTTTGGTGTGGGAGCAGTGGCTGGACGTTTTGAATTTCGGAGCTGGGCTGTGGCTCTGCCGAGAAGGAACGTCCCCACTGTGCTGTGGCTAGGAAGCTCAGAGCGCCAGTGCTTGTGGGGCTGTGGAAGGGCTGCCTAGGGCAGGTGATGGCCAGCAAGAGCTTTCAGTGCTAGCCCCTTTGGTGTGGGAGCAGTGGCTGGACGTTTTGAATTTCGGAGCTGGGCTGTGGCTGTGCCGAGAAGGAACGTCCCCACTGTGCTGTGGCTAGGAAGCTCAGAGCGCCAGTGCTTGTGGGGCTGTGGAAGGGCTGCCTAGGGCAGGTGATGGCCAGCAAGAGCTTTCAGTGCTAGCCCCTTTGGTGTGGGAGGAGTGGCTGGACGTTTTGAATTTCGGAGCTGGGCTGTGGCTGTGCTGAGAAGGAACGTCCCCACTGTGCTGTGGCTAGGAAGCTCAGAGCGCCAGTGCTTGTGGGGCTGTGGAAGGGCTGCCTAGGGAAGGTGATGGCCAGCAAGAGCTTTCAGTGCTAGCCCCTTTGGTGTGGGAGGAGTGGCTGGACGTTTTGAATTTCGGAGCTGGGCTGTGGCTGTGCTGAGAAGGAACGTCCCCACTGTGCTGTGGCTAGGAAGCTCAGAGCGCCAGTGCTTGTGGGGCTGTGGAAGGGCTGCCTAGGGCAGGTGATGGCCAGCAAGAGCTTTCAGTGCTAGCCCCTTTGGTGTGGGAGCAGTGGCTGGACGTTTTGAATTTCGGAGCTGGGCTGTGGCTGTGCCGAGAAGGAACGTCCCCACTGTGCTGTGGCTAGGAAGCTCAGAGCGCCAGTGCTTGTGGGGCTGTGGAAGGGCTGCCTAGGGCAGGTGATGGCCAGCAAGAGCTTTCAGTGCTAGCCCCTTTGGTGTGGGAGCAGTGGCTGGACGTTTCGAATTTCGGAGCTGGGCTGTGGCTGTGCTGAGAAGGAACGTCCCCACTGTGCTGTGGCTAGGAAGCTCAGAGCGCCAGTGCTTGTGGGGCTGTGGAAGGGCTGCCTAGGGCAGGTGCTGGCCAGCAAGAGCTTTCAGTGCTAGCCCCTTTGGTGTGGGAGCAGTGGCTGGACGTTTTGAATTTCGGAGCTGGGCTGTGGCTGTGCTGAGAAGGAACGTCCCCACTGTGCTGTGGCTAGGAAGCTCAGAGCGCCAGTGCTTGTGGGGCTGTGGAAGGGCTGCCTAGGGAAGGTGATGGCCAGCAAGAGCTTTCAGTGCTAGCCCCTTTGGTGTGGGAGCAGTGGCTGGACGTTTGCGATTTCGGAGCTGGGCTGTGGCTGTGCTGAGAAGGAACGTCCCCACTGTGCTGTGGCTAGGAAGCTCAGAGCGCCAGTGCTTGTGGGGCTGTGGAAGGGCTGCCTAGGGAAGGTGATGGCCAGCAAGAGCTTTCAGTGCTAGCCCCTTTGGTGTGGGAGCAGTGGCTGGACGTTTTGAATTTCGGAGCTGGGCTGTGGCTGTGCTGAGAAGGAACGTCCCCACTGTGCTGTGGCTAGGAAGCTCAGAGCGCCAGTGCTTGTGGGGCTGTGGAAGGGCTGCCTAGGGCAGGTGCTGGCCAGCAAGAAATTTCCGTGCTAGCCCCTTTGGTGTGGGAGCAGTGGCTGGACGTTTGCGATTTGGGAGCTGGGCTGTGGCTGTGCTGAGAAGGAACGTCCCCACTGTGCTGTGGCTAGGAAGCTCAGAGCGCCAGTGCTTGTGGGGCTGTGGAAGGGCTGCCCAGGGAAGGTGATGGCCAGCAAGAGCTTTCAGTGCTAGCCCCTTTGGTGTGGGAGCAGTGGCTGGACGTTTCGAATTTCGGAGCTGGGCTGTGGCTGTGCTGAGAAGGAACGTCCCCACTGTGCTGTGGCTAGGAAGCTCAGAGCGCCAGTGCTTGTGGGGCTGTGGAAGGGCTGCCTAGGGAAGGTGATGGCCAGCAAGAGCTTTCAGTGCTAGCCCCTTTGGTGTGGGAGCAGTGGCTGGACGTTTTGAATTTCGGAGCTGGGCTGTGGCTGTGCTGAGAAGGAACGTCCCCACTGTGCTGTGGCTAGGAAGCTCAGAGCGCCAGTGCTTGTGGGGCTGTGGAAGGGCTGGCTAGGGCAGGTGATGGCCAGCAAGAGCTTTCAGTACTAGCCCCTTTGGTGTGGGAGCAGTGGCTGGACATTTTGAATTTCGGAGCTGGGCTGTGGCTGTGCTGAGAAGGAACGTCCCCACTGTGATGTGGCTAGGAAGCTCAGAGCGCCAGTGCTTGTGGGGCTGTGGAAGGGCTGCCTAGGGAAGGTGATGGCCAGCAAGAGCTTTCAGTGCTAGCCCCTTTGGTGTGGGAGCAGTGGCTGGACGTTTCGAATTTCGGAGCTGGGCTCTGGCTGTGCCGAGAAGGAACGTCCCCACTGTGCTGTGCCTAGGAAGCTCAGAGCGCCAGTGCTTGTGGGGCTGTGGAAGGGCTGCCTAGGGCAGGTGATGGCCAGCAAGAGCTTTCAGTGCTAGCCCCTTTGGTGTGGGAGCAGTGGCTGGACGTTTTGAATATCAGAGCTGTGCTCTCGCTGTGCCGAGAAGGAACGTCCCCACTATGCTGTGGCTAGGAAGCTCAGAGCGCCAGTGCTTGTGGGGCTGTGGAAGGGCTGCCTAGGGCAGGTGATGGCCAGCAAGAGCTTTCAGTGCTAGCCCCATTGGTGTGGGAGCAGTGGCTGGACGTTTCGAATTTCGGAGCTGGGCTGTGGCTGTGCTGAGAAGGAACGTCCCCACTGTGCTGTGGCTAGGAAGCTCAGAGCGCCAGTGCTTGTGGGGCTGTGGAAGGGCTGCCTAGGGCAGGTGCTGGCCAGCAAGAGCTTTCAGTGCTAGCCCCTTTGGTGTGGGAGCAATGGCTGAACGTTTGCGACTTGGGAGCTGGGCTGTGGCTGTGCTGAGAAGGAACGTCCCCACTGTGCTGTGGCTAGGAAGCTCAGAGCGCCAGTGCTTGTGGGGCTGTGGAAGGGCTGCCTAGGGAAGGTGCTGGCCAGCAAGAGCTTTCAGTGCTAGCCCCTTTGGTGTGGGAGCAGTGGCTGGACGTTTCGAATTTCGGAGCTGGGCTGTGGCTGTGCTGAGAAGGAACGTCCCCACTGTGCTGTGGCTAGGAAGCTCAGAGCGCCAGTGCTTGTGGGGCTGTGGAAGGGCTGCCTAGGGCAGGTGCTGGCCAGCAAGAAATTTCCGTGCTAGCCCCTTTGGTGTGGGAGCAATGGCTGGACGTTTTGAATTTCGGAGCTGGGCTGTGGCTGTGCTGAGAAGGAACGTCCCCACTGTGCTGTGGCTAGGAAGCTCAGAGCGCCAGTGCTTGTGGGGCTGTGGAAGGGCTGCCTAGGGAAGGTGATGGCCAGCAAGAGCTTTCAGTGCTAGCCCCTTTGGTGTGGGAGCAGTGGCTGGACGTTTTGAATTTCGGAGCTGGGCTCTGCCTGTGCCGAGAAGGAACGTCCCCACTGTGCTGTGGCTAGGAAGCTCAGAGCGCCAGTGCTTGTGGGGCTGTGGAAGGGCTGCCTAGGGCAGGTGATGGCCAGCAAGAGCTTTCAGTGCTAGCCCCTTTGGTGTGGGAGCAGTGGCTGGACGTTTTGAATTTCGGAGCTGGGCTCTCGCTGTGCCGAGAAGGAACGTCCCCACTGTGCTGTGGCTAGGAAGCTCAGAGCGCCAGTGCTTGTGGGGCTGTGGAAGGGCTGCCTAGGGCAGGTGATGGCCAGCAAGAGCTTTCAGTGCTAGCCCCTTTGGTGTGGGAGCAGTGGCTGGACGTTTTGAATTTCGGAGCTGGGCTCTCGCTGTGCCGAGAAGGAACGTCCCCACTGTGCTGTGGCTAGGAAGCTCAGAGCGCCAGTGCTTGTGGGGCTGTGGAAGGGCTGCCTAGGGAAGGTGATGGCCAGCAAGAGCTTTCAGTGCTAGCCCCTTTGGTGTGGGAGCAGTGGCTGGACGTTTTGAATTTCGGAGCTGGGCTGTGGCTGTGCTGAGAAGGAACGTCCCCACTGTGCTGTGGCTAGGAAGCTCAGAGCGCCAGTGCTTGTGGGGCTGTGGAAGGGCTGCCTAGGGCAGGTGCTGGCCAGCAAGAAATTTCCGTGCTAGCCCCTTTGGTGTGGGAGCAGTGGCTGGACGTTTGCGATTTGGGAGCTGGGCTGTGGCTGTGCTGAGAAGGAGCGTCTCTACTGTGCTGTGGCTAGGAAGCTCAGAGCGCCAGTGCTTGTGGGGCTGTGGAAGGGCTGCCCAGGGAAGGTGATGGCCAGCAAGAGCTTTCAGTGCTAGCCCCTTTGGTGTGGGAGCAGTGGCTGGACGTTTCGAATTTCGGAGCTGGGCTGTGGCTGTGCTGAGAAGGAACGTCCCCACTGTGCTGTGGCTAGGAAGCTCAGAGCGCCAGTGCTTGTGGGGCTGTGGAAGGGCTGCCTAGGGAAGGTGATGGCCAGCAAGAGCTTTCAGTGCTAGCCCCTTTGGTGTGGGAGCAGTGGCTGGACGTTTTGAATTTCGGAGCTGGGCTGTGGCTGTGCTGAGAAGGAACGTCCCCACTGTGCTGTGGCTAGGAAGCTCAGAGCGCCAGTGCTTGTGGGGCTGTGGAAGGGCTGGCTAGGGCAGGTGATGGCCAGCAAGAGCTTTCAGTACTAGCCCCTTTGGTGTGGGAGCAGTGGCTGGACATTTTGAATTTCGGAGCTGGGCTGTGGCTGTGCTGAGAAGGAACGTCCCCACTGTGATGTGGCTAGGAAGCTCAGAGCGCCAGTGCTTGTGGGGCTGTGGAAGGGCTGCCTAGGGCAGGTGATGGCCAGCAAGAGCTTTCAGTGCTAGCCCCTTTGGTGTGGGAGCAGTGGCTGGACGTTTCGAATTTCGGAGCTGGGCTCTGGCTGTGCCGAGAAGGAACGTCCCCACTGTGCTGTGGCTAGGAAGCTCAGAGCGCCAGTGCTTGTGGGGCTGTGGAAGGGCTGCCTAGGGCAGGTGATGGCCAGCAAGAGCTTTCAGTGCTAGCCCCTTTGGTGTGGGAGCAGTGGCTGGACGTTTTGAATATCAGAGCTGTGCTCTCGCTGTGCCGAGAAGGAACGTCCCCACTATGCTGTGGCTAGGAAGCTCAGAGCGCCAGTGCTTGTGGGGCTGTGGAAGGGCTGCCTAGGGCAGGTGATGGCCAGCAAGAGCTTTCAGTGCTAGCCCCATTGGTGTGGGAGCAGTGGCTGGACGTTTCGAATTTCGGAGCTGGGCTGTGGCTGTGCTGAGAAGGAACGTCCCCACTGTGCTGTGGCTAGGAAGCTCAGAGCGCCAGTGCTTGTGGGGCTGTGGAAGGGCTGCCTAGGGCAGGTGCTGGCCAGCAAGAGCTTTCAGTGCTAGCCCCTTTGGTGTGGGAGCAATGGCTGGACGTTTGCGACTTGGGAGCTGGGCTGTGGCTGTGCTGAGAAGGAACGTCCCCACTGTGCTGTGGCTAGGAAGCTCAGAGCGCCAGTGCTTGTGGGGCTGTGGAAGGGCTGCCTAGGGAAGGTGCTGGCCAGCAAGAGCTTTCAGTGCTAGCCCCTTTGGTGTGGGAGCAGTGGCTGGACGTTTCGAATTTCGGAGCTGGGCTGTGGCTGTGCTGAGAAGGAACGTCCCCACTGTGCTGTGGCTAGGAAGCTCAGAGCGCCAGTGCTTGTGGGGCTGTGGAAGGGCTGCCTAGGGCAGGTGCTGGCCAGCAAGAAATTTCCGTGCTAGCCCCTTTGGTGTGGGAGCAATGGCTGGACGTTTTGAATTTCGGAGCTGGGCTGTGGCTGTACTGAGAAGGAACGTCCCCACTGTGCTGTGGCTAGGAAGCTCAGAGCGCCAGTGCTTGTGGGGCTGTGGAAGGGCTGCCTAGGGAAGGTGATGGCCAGCAAGAGCTTTCAGTGCTAGCCCCTTTGGTGTGGGAGCAGTGGCTGGACGTTTTGAATTTCGGAGCTGGGCTCTGCCTGTGCCGAGAAGGAACGTCCCCACTGTGCTGTGGCTAGGAAGCTCAGAGCGCCAGTGCTTGTGGGGCTGTGGAAGGGCTGCCTAGGGCAGGTGATGGCCAGCAAGAGCTTTCAGTGCTAGCCCCTTTGGTGTGGGAGCAGTGGCTGGACGTTTTGAATTTCGGAGCTGGGCTCTCGCTGTGCCGAGAAGGAACGTCCCCACTGTGCTGTGGCTAGGAAGCTCAGAGCGCCAGTGCTTGTGGGGCTGTGGAAGGGCTGCCTAGGGCAGGTGATGGCCAGCAAGAGCTTTCAGTGCTAGCCCCTTTGGTGTGGGAGCAGTGGCTGGACGTTTTGAATTTCGGAGCTGGGCTCTCGCTGTGCCGAGAAGGAACGTCCCCACTGTGCTGTGGCTAGGAAGCTCAGAGCGCCAGTGCTTGTGGGGCTGTGGAAGGGCTGCCTACGGAAGGTGATGGCCAGCAAGAGCTTTCAGTGCTAGCCCCTTTGGTGTGGGAGCAGTGGCTGGACGTTTTGAATTTCGGAGCTGGGCTGTGGCTGTGCTGAGAAGGAACGTCCCCACTGTGCTGTGGCTAGGAAGCTCAGAGCGCCAGTGCTTGTGGGGCTGTGGAAGGGCTGCCTAGGGCAGGTGCTGGCCAGCAAGAAATTTCCGTGCTAGCCCCTTTGGTGTGGGAGCAGTGGCTGGACGTTTGCGATTTGGGAGCTGGGCTGTGGCTGTGCTGAGAAGGAGCGTCTCTACTGTGCTGTGGCTAGGAAGCTCAGAGCGCCAGTGCTTGTGGGGCTGTGGAAGGGCTGCCCAGGGAAGGTGATGGCCAGCAAGAGCTTTCAGTGCTAGCCCCTTTGGTGTGGGAGCAGTGGCTGGACGTTTCGAATTTCGGAGCTGGGCTGTGGCTGTGCTGAGAAGGAACGTCCCCACTGTGCTGTGGCTAGGAAGCTCAGAGCGCCAGTGCTTGTGGGGCTGTGGAAGGGCTGCCTAGGGAAGGTGATGGCCAGCAAGAGCTTTCAGTGCTAGCCCCTTTGGTGTGGGAGCAGTGGCTGGACGTTTTGAATTTCGGAGCTGGGCTGTGGCTGTGCTGAGAAGGAACGTCCCCACTGTGCTGTGGCTAGGAAGCTCAGAGCGCCAGTGCTTGTGGGGCTGTGGAAGGGCTGGCTAGGGCAGGTGATGGCCAGCAAGAGCTTTCAGTACTAGCCCCTTTGGTGTGGGAGCAGTGGCTGGACATTTTGAATTTCGGAGCTGGGCTGTGGCTGTGCTGAGAAGGAACGTCCCCACTGTGATGTGGCTAGGAAGCTCAGAGCGCCAGTGCTTGTGGGGCTGTGGAAGGGCTGCCTAGGGCAGGTGATGGCCAGCAAGAGCTTTCAGTGCTAGCCCCTTTGGTGTGGGAGCAGTGGCTGGACGTTTCGAATTTCGGAGCTGGGCTCTGGCTGTGCCGAGAAGGAACGTCCCCACTGTGCTGTGGCTAGGAAGCTCAGAGCGCCAGTGCTTGTGGGGCTGTGGAAGGGCTGCCTAGGGCAGGTGATGGCCAGCAAGAGCTTTCAGTGCTAGCCCCTTTGGTGTGGGAGCAGTGGCTGGACGTTTTGAATATCAGAGCTGTGCTCTCGCTGTGCCGAGAAGGAACGTCCCCACTATGCTGTGGCTAGGAAGCTCAGAGCGCCAGTGCTTGTGGGGCTGTGGAAGGGCTGCCTAGGGCAGGTGATGGCCAGCAAGAGCTTTCAGTGCTAGCCCCATTGGTGTGGGAGCAGTGGCTGGACGTTTCGAATTTCGGAGCTGGGCTGTGGCTGTGCTGAGAAGGAACGTCCCCACTGTGCTGTGGCTAGGAAGCTCAGAGCGCCAGTGCTTGTGGGGCTGTGGAAGGGCTGCCTAGGGCAGGTGCTGGCCAGCAAGAGCTTTCAGTGCTAGCCCCTTTGGTGTGGGAGCAATGGCTGGACGTTTGCGACTTGGGAGCTGGGCTGTGGCTGTGCTGAGAAGGAACGTCCCCACTGTGCTGTGGCTAGGAAGCTCAGAGCGCCAGTGCTTGTGGGGCTGTGGAAGGGCTGCCTAGGGAAGGTGCTGGCCAGCAAGAGCTTTCAGTGCTAGCCCCTTTGGTGTGGGAGCAGTGGCTGGACGTTTCGAATTTCGGAGCTGGGCTGTGGCTGTGCTGAGAAGGAACGTCCCCACTGTGCTGTGGCTAGGAAGCTCAGAGCGCCAGTGCTTGTGGGGCTGTGGAAGGGCTGCCTAGGGCAGGTGCTGGCCAGCAAGAAATTTCCGTGCTAGCCCCTTTGGTGTGGGAGCAATGGCTGGACGTTTTGAATTTCGGAGCTGGGCTGTGGCTGTACTGAGAAGGAACGTCCCCACTGTGCTGTGGCTAGGAAGCTCAGAGCGCCAGTGCTTGTGGGGCTGTGGAAGGGCTGCCTAGGGAAGGTGATGGCCAGCAAGAGCTTTCAGTGCTAGCCCCTTTGGTGTGGGAGCAGTGGCTGGACGTTTTGAATTTCGGAGCTGGGCTGTGGCTGTGCCGAGAAGGAACGTCCCCACTGTGCTGTGGCTAGGAAGCTCAGAGCGCCAGTGCTTGTGGGGCTGTGGAAGGGCTGCCTAGGGCAGGTGATGGCCAGCAAGAGCTTTCAGTGCTAGCCCCTTTGGTGTGGGAGCAGTGGCTGGACGTTTTGAATTTCGGAGCTGGGCTCTCGCTGTGCCGAGAAGGAACGTCCCCACTGTGCTGTGGCTAGGAAGCTCAGAGCGCCAGTGCTTGTGGGGCTGTGGAAGGGCTGGCTAGGGCAGGTGATGGCCAGCAAGAGCTTTCAGTGCTAGCCCCTTTGGTGTGGGAGCAGTGGCTGGACGTTTCGAATTTCGGAGCTGGGCTGTGGCTGTGCTGAGAAGGAACGTCCCCACTGTGCTGTGGCTAGGAAGCTCAGAGCGCCAGTGCTTGTGGGGCTGTGGAAGGGCTGCCTAGGGCAGGTGCTGGCCAGCAAGAGCTTTCAGTGCTAGCCCCTTTGGTGTGGGAGCAGTGGCTGGACGTTTTGAATTTCGGAGCTGGGCTGTGGCTGTGCCGAGAAGGAACGTCCCCACTGTGCTGTGGCTATGAAGCTCAGAGCGCCAGTGCTTGTGGGGCTGTGGAAGGGCTGCCTAGGGAAGGTGATGGCCAGCAAGAGCTTTCAGTGCTAGCCCCTTTGGTGTGGGAGCAGTGGCTGGACGTTTTGAATTTCGGAGCTGGGCTGTGGCTGTGCTGAGAAGGAACGTCCCCACTGTGCTGTGGCTAGGAAGCTCAGAGCGCCAGTGCTTGTGGGGCTGTGGAAGGGCTGCCTAGGGAAGGTGATGGCCAGCAAGAGCTTTCAGTGCTAGCCCCTTTGGTGTGGGAGCAGTGGCTGGACGTTTTGAATTTCGGAGCTGGGCTGTGGCTGTGCTGAGAAGGAACGTCCCCACTGTGCTGTGGCTAGGAAGCTCAGAGCGCCAGTGCTTGTGGGGCTGTGGAAGGGCTGCCTAGGGCAGGTGCTGGCCAGCAAGAAATTTCCGTGCTAGCCCCTTTGGTGTGGGAGCAGTGGCTGGACGTTTGCGATTTGGGAGCTGGGCTGTGGCTGTGCCGAGAAGGAACGTCCCCACTGTGCTGTGGCTAGGAAGCTCAGAGCGCCAGTGCTTGTGGGGCTGTGGAAGGGCTGCCTAGGGCAGGTGATGGCCAGCAAGAGCTTTCAGTGCTAGCCCCTTTGGTGTGGGAGCAGTGGCTGGACGTTTCGAATTTCGGAGCTGGGCTCTGCCTGTGCCGAGAAGGAACGTCCCCACTGTGCTGTGGCTAGGAAGCTCAGAGCGCCAGTGCTTGTGGGGCTGTGGAAGGGCTGCCTAGGGAAGGTGATGGCCAGCAAGAGCTTTCAGCGCTAGCCCCTTTGGTGTGGGAGCAGTGGCTGGACGTTTCCAATTTGGGAGCTGGGCTCTGGCTGTGCTGAGAAGGAACGTCCCCACTGTGCTGTGGCTAGGAAGCTCAGAGCGCCAGTGCTTGTGGGGTGTGGAAGGGTTGCCTAGGGAAGGTGAGGGCCAGCAAGAGCTTTCAGTGCTAGCCCCTTTTGTGTGGGAGCAGCGGCTGGACGTTTCCGATTTGGGAGCTGGGCTGTGGCTGTGCTGAGAAGGAACGTCCCCACTGTGCTGTGGCTAGGAAGCTCAGAGCGCCAGTGCTTGTGGGGCTGTGGAAGGGCTGCCTAGGGCAGGTGATGGCCAGCAAGAGCTTTCAGTGCTAGCCCCTTTGGTGTGGGAGCAGTGGCTGGACGTTTCGAATTTCAGAGCTGGGCTGTGGCTGTGCTGAGAAGGAACGTCCCCACTGTGCTGTGGCTAGGAAGCTCAGAGCGCCAGTGCTTGTGGGGCTGTGGAAGGGCTGCCTAGGGCAGGTGATGGCCAGCAAGAGCTTTCAGTGCTAGCCCCTTTGCTGTGGGAGCAGTGGCTGGACGTTTCGAATTTCGGAGCTGGGCTGTGGCTGTGCTGAGAAGGAACGTCCCCACTGTGCTGTGGCTAGGAAGCTCAGAGCGCCAGTGCTTGTGGGGCTGTGGAAGGGCTGCCTAGGGAAGGTGATGGCCAGCAAGAGCTTTCAGTGCTAGCCCCTTTGGTGTGGGAGCAGTGGCTGGACGTTTCGAATTTCAGAGCTGGGCTGTGGCTGTGCCGAGAAGGAACGTCCCCACTGTGCTGTGGCTAGGAAGCTCAGAGCGCCAGTGCTTGTGGGGCTGTGGAAGGGCTGCATAGGGCAGGTGATGGCCAGCAAGAGCTTTCAGTGCTAGCCCCTTTGGTGTGGGAGCAGTGGCTGGAGGTTTTGAATTTCGGAGCTGGGCTGTGGCTGTGCCGAGAAGGAACGTCCCCACTGTGCTGTGCCTAGGAAGCTCAGAGCGCCAGTGCTTGTGGGGCTGTGGAAGGGCTGCCTAGGGCAGGTGATGGCCAGCAAGAGCTTTCAGTGCTAGCCCCTTTGGTGTGGGAGCAGTGGCTGGACGTTTTGAATTTCGGAGCTGGGCTGTGGCTGTGCCGAGAAGGAACGTCCCCACTGTGCTGTGGCTAGGAAGCTCAGAGCGCCAGTGCTTGTGGGGCTGTGGAAGGGCAGCCTAGGGCAGGTGATGGCCAGCAAGAGCTTTCAGTGCTAGCCCCTTTGGTGTGGGAGCAGTGGCTCGAGGTTTTGAATTTCGGAGCTGGGCTGTGGCTGTGCTGAGAAGGAACGTCCCCACTGTGCTGTGGCTAGGAAGCTCAGAGCGCCAGTGCTTGTGGGGCTGTGGAAGGGCTGCCTAGGGAAGATGAGGGCCAGGAAGAAATTTCCCTGCTAGCCCCTTTCGTGTGGGAGCAGTGGCTGGACGTTTGCGATTTGGGAGCTGCGCTCTGGCTGTGCTGAGAAGGAACGTCCCCACTGTGCTGTGGCTAGGAAGCTCAGAGCGCCAGTGCTTGTGGGGCTGTGGAAGGGCTGCCTAGGGCAGGTGATGGCCAGCAAGAGCTTTCAGCGCTAGCCCCTTTGGTGTGGGAGCAGTGGCTGGACGTTTCCAATTTGGGAGCTGGGCTCTGGCTGTGCTGAGAAGGAACGTCCCCACTGTGCTGTGGCTAGGAAGCTCAGAGCGCCAGTGCTTGTGGGGCTGTGGAAGGGCTGCCTAGGGCAGGTGATGGCCAGCAAGAAATTTCAGTGCTAGCCCCTTTGGTGTGGGAGCAATGGCTGGACGTTTGCGATTTGGGAGCTGGGCTGTGGCTGTGCTGAGAAGGAACGTCCCCACTGTGCTGTGGCTAGGAAGCTCAGAGCGCCAGTGCTTGTGGGGCTGTGGAAGGGCTGCCTAGGGCAGGTGCTGGCCAGCAAGAAATTTCAGTGCTAGCCCCTTTGGTGTGGGAGCAATGGCTGGACGTTTGCGATTTGGGAGCTGGGCTGTGGCTGTGCTGAGAAGGAACGTCCCCACTGTGCTGTGGCTAGGAAGCTCAGAGCGCCAGTGCTTGTGGGGCTGTGGAAGGGCTGCCTAGGGCAGGTGATGGCCAGCAAGAGCTTTCAGTGCTAGCCCCTTTGGTGTGGGAGCAGTGGCTGGACGTTTTGAATTTCGGAGCTGGGCTGTGGCTGTGCCGAGAAGGAACGTCCCCACTGTGCTGTGGCTAGGAAGCTCAGAGCGCCAGTGCTTGTGGGGCTGTGGAAGGGCTGCCTAGGGCAGGTGATGGCCAGCAAGAGCTTTCAGTGCTAGCCCCTTTGGTGTGGGAGCAATGGCTGGACGTTTCTAATTTCTGAGCTGGGCTGTGGCTGTGCCGAGAAGGAACGTCCCCACTGTGCTGTGGCTAGGAAGCTCAGAGCGCCAGTGCTTGTGGGGCTGTGGAAGGGCTGCCTAGGGCAGGTGATGGCCAGCAAGAGCTTTCAGTGCTAGCCCCTTTGGTGTGGGAGCAGTGGCTGGACGTTTTAAATTTCGGAGCTGGGCTGTGGCTGTGCTGAGTTGGAACGTCCCCACTGTGCTGTGGCTAGGAAGCTCAGAGCGCCAGTGCTTGTGGGGCTGTGGAAGGGCTGCCTAGGGCAGGTGATGGCCAGCAAGAGCTTTCAGTGCTAGCCCCTTTGGTGTGGGAGCAGTGGCTGGACGTTTCGAATTTCAGAGCTGGGCTGTGGCTGTGCTGAGAAGGAACGTCCCCACTGTGCTGTGGCTAGGAAGCTCAGAGCGCCAGTGCTTGTGGGGCTGTGGAAGGGCTGCCTAGGGCAGGTGATGGCCAGCAAGAGCTTTCAGTGCTAGCCCCTTTGGTGTGGGAGCAGTGGCTGGACGTTTCCAATTTGGGAGCTGGGCTGTGGCTGTGCTGAGAAGGAACGTCCCCACTGTGCTGTGGCTAGGAAGCTCAGAGCGCCAGTGCTTGTGGGGCTGTGGAAGGGCTGCATAGGGCAGGTGATGGCCAGCAAGAGCTTTCAGTGCTAGCCCCTTTGGTGTGGGAGCAGTGGCTGGACGTTTCGAATTTCGGAGCTGGGCTGTGGCTGTGCTGAGAAGGAACGTCCCCACTGTGCTGTGGCTAGGAAGCTCAGAGCGCCAGTGCTTGTGGGGCTGTGGAAGGGCTGCCTAGGGCAGGTGATGGCCAGCAAGAGCTTTCAGTGCTAGCCCCTTTGGTGTGGGAGCAGTGGCTGGAGGTTTTGAATTTCGGAGCTGGGCTGTGGCTGTGCCGAGAAGGAACGTCCCCACTGTGCTGTGGCTAGGAAGCTCAGAGCGCCAGTGCTTGTGGGGCTGTGGAAGGGCTGCCTAGGGCAGGTGATGGCCAGCAAGAGCTTTCAGTGCTAGCCCCTTTGGTGTGGGAGCAGTGGCTGGACGTTTTGAATTTCGGAGCTGGGCTGTGGCTGTGCCGAGAAGGAACGTCCCCACTGTGCTGTGGCTAGGAAGCTCAGAGCGCCAGTGCTTGTGGGGCTGTGGAAGGGCAGCCTAGGGCAGGTGATGGCCAGCAAGAGCTTTCAGTGCTAGCCCCTTTGGTGTGGGAGCAGTGGCTCGAGGTTTTGAATTTCGGAGCTGGGCTGTGGCTGTGCTGAGAAGGAACGTCCCCACTGTGCTGTGGCTAGGAAGCTCAGAGCGCCAGTGCTTGTGGGGCTGTGGAAGGGCTGCCTAGGGAAGATGAGGGCCAGGAAGAAATTTCCCTGCTAGCCCCTTTCGTGTGGGAGCAGTGGCTGGACGTTTGCGATTTGGGAGCTGGGCTCTGGCTGTGCTGAGAAGGAACGTCCCCACTGTGCTGTGGCTAGGAAGCTCAGAGCGCCAGTGCTTGTGGGGCTGTGGAAGGGCTGCCTAGGGAAGGTGATGGCCAGCAAGAGCTTTCAGCGCTAGCCCCTTTGGTGTGGGAGCAGTGGCTGGACGTTTCCAATTTGGGAGCTGGGCTGTGGCTGTGCTGAGAAGGAACGTCCCCACTGTGCTGTGGCTAGGAAGCTCAGAGCGCCAGTGCTTGTGGGGCTGTGGAAGGGCTGCATAGGGCAGGTGATGGCCAGCAAGAGCTTTCAGTGCTAGCCCCTTTGGTGTGGGAGCAGTGGCTGGACGTTTCGAATTTCGGAGCTGGGCTGTGGCTGTGCTGAGAAGGAACGTCCCCACTGTGCTGTGGCTAGGAAGCTCAGAGCGCCAGTGCTTGTGGGGCTGTGGAAGGGCTGCCTAGGGCAGGTGATGGCCAGCAAGAGCTTTCAGTGCTAGCCCCTTTGGTGTGGGAGCAGTGGCTGGAGGTTTTGAATTTCGGAGCTGGGCTTTGGCTGTGCCGAGAAGGAACGTCCCCACTGTGCTGTGGCTAGGAAGCTCAGAGCGCCAGTGCTTGTGGGGCTGTGGAAGGGCTGCCTAGGGCAGGTGATGGCCAGCAAGAGCTTTCAGTGCTAGCCCCTTTGGTGTGGGAGCAGTGGCTGGACGTTTTGAATTTCGGAGCTGGGCTGTGGCTGTGCCGAGAAGGAACGTCCCCACTGTGCTGTGGCTAGGAAGCTCAGAGCGCCAGTGCTTGTGGGGCTGTGGAAGGGCAGCCTAGGGCAGGTGATGGCCAGCAAGAGCTTTCAGTGCTAGCCCCTTTGGTGTGGGAGCAGTGGCTCGAGGTTTTGAATTTCGGAGCTGGGCTGTGGCTGTGCTGAGAAGGAACGTCCCCACTGTGCTGTGGCTAGGAAGCTCAGAGCGCCAGTGCTTGTGGGGCTGTGGAAGGGCTGCCTAGGGAAGATGAGGGCCAGGAAGAAATTTCCCTGCTAGCCCCTTTCGTGTGGGAGCAGTGGCTGGACGTTTGCGATTTGGGAGCTGGGCTCTGGCTGTGCTGAGAAGGAACGTCCCCACTGTGCTGTGGCTAGGAAGCTCAGAGCGCCAGTGCTTGTGGGGCTGTGGAAGGGCTGCCTAGGGAAGGTGATGGCCAGCAAGAGCTTTCAGCGCTAGCCCCTTTGGTGTGGGAGCAGTGGCTGGACGTTTCCAATTTGGGAGCTGGGCTGTGGCTGTGCTGAGAAGGAACGTCCCCACTGTGCTGTGGCTAGGAAGCTCAGAGCGCCAGTGCTTGTGGGGCTGTGGAAGGGCTGCCTAGGGCAGGTGATGGCCAGCAAGAAATTTCAGTGCTAGCCCCTTTGGTGTGGGAGCAATGGCTGGACGTTTGCGATTTGGGAGCTGGGCTGTGGCTGTGCTGAGAAGGAACGTCCCCACTGTGCTGTGGCTAGGAAGCTCAGAGCGCCAGTGCTTGTGGGGCTGTGGAAGGGCTGCCTAGGGCAGGTGATGGCCAGCAAGAGCTTTCAGTGCTAGCCCCTTTGGTGTGGGAGCAGTGGCTGGACGTTTTGAATTTCGGAGCTGGGCTGTGGCTGTGCCGAGAAGGAACGTCCCCACTGTGCTGTGGCTAGGAAGCTCAGAGCGCCAGTGCTTGTGGGGCTGTGGAAGGGCTGCCTAGGGCAGGTGATGGCCAGCAAGAGCTTTCAGTGCTAGCCCCTTTGGTGTGGGAGCAGTGGCTGGACGTTTCGAATTTCGGAGCTGGGCTGTGGCTGTGCCGAGAAGGAACGTCCCCACTGTGCTGTGGCTAGGAAGCTCAGAGCGCCAGTGCTTGTGGGGCTGTGGAAGGGCTGCCTAGGGCAGGTGATGGCCAGCAAGAGCTTTCAGTGCTAGCCCCTTTGGTGTGGGAGCAGTGGCTGGACGTTTCGAATTTCGGAGCTGGGCTGTGGCTGTGCCGAGAAGGAACGTCCCCACTGTGCTGTGGCTAGGAAGCTCAGAGCGCCAGTGCTTGTGGGGCTGTGGAAGGGCTGCCTAGGGCAGGTGATGGCCAGCAAGAGCTTTCAGTGCTAGCCCCTTTGGTGTGGGAGCAGTGGCTGGACGTTTCGAATTTCGGAGCTGGGCTGTGGCTGTGCTGAGAAGGAACGTCCCCACTGTGCTGTGGCTAGGAAGCTCAGAGCGCCAGTGCTTGTGGGGCTGTGGAAGGGCTGCCTAGGGCAGGTGATGGCCAGCAAGAGCTTTCAGTGCTAGCCCCTTTCGTGTGGGAGCAGTGGCTGGAGGTTTTGAATTTCGGAGCTGGGCTGTGGCTGTGCCGAGAAGGAACGTCCCCACTGTGCTGTGGCTAGGAAGCTCAGAGCGCCAGTGCTTGTGGGGCTGTGGAAGGGCTGCCTAGGGCAGGTGATGGCCAGCAAGAGCTTTCAGTGCTAGCCCCTTTGGTGTGGGAGGAGTGGCTGGACGTTTTGAATTTCGGAGCTGGGCTGTGGCTGTGCCGAGAAGGATCGTCCCCACTGTGCTGTGGCTAGGAAGCTCAGAGCGCCAGTGCTTGTGGGGCTGTGGAAGGGCTGCCTAGGGCAGGTGATGGCCAGCAAGAGCTTTCAGTGCTAGCCCCTTTGGTGTGGGAGCAGTGGCTGGACGTTTCGAATTTCGGAGCTGGGCTGTGGCTGTGCTGAGAAGGAACGTCCCCACTGTGCTGTGGCTAGGAAGCTCAGAGCGCCAGTGCTTGTGGGGCTGTGGAAGGGCTGCCTAGGGAAGGTGATGGCCAGCAAGAGCTTTCAGTGCTAGCCCCTTTGGTGTGGGAGCAGTGGCTGGACGTTTTGAATTTCGGAGCTGGGCTGTGGCTGTGCTGAGAAGGAACGTCCCCACTGTGCTGTGGCTAGGAAGCTCAGAGCGCCAGTGCTTGTGGGGCTGTGGAAGGGCTGCCTAAGGAAGGTGATGGCCAGCAAGAGCTTTCAGTGCTAGCCCCTTTGGTGTGGGAGCAGTGGCTGGACGTTTCGAATTTCGGAGCTGGGCTGTGGCTGTGCTGAGAAGGAACGTCCCCACTGTGCTGTGGCTAGGAAGCTCAGAGCGCCAGTGCTTGTGGGGCTGTGGAAGGGCTGCCTAGGGCAGGTGATGGCCAGCAAGAGCTTTCAGTGCTAGCCCCTTTGGTGTGGGAGCAGTGGCTGGACGTTTTGAATTTCGGAGCTGGGCTGTGGCTGTGCCGAGAAGGAACGTCCCCACTGTGATGTGGCTAGGAAGCTCAGAGCGCCAGTGCTTGTGGGGCTGTGGAAGGGCTGCCTAGGGCAGGTGATGGCCAGCAAGAGCTTTCAGTGCTAGCCCCTTTGGTGTGGGAGCAGTGGCTGGACGTTTTGAATTTCGGAGCTGGGCTGTGGCTGTGCCGAGAAGGAACGTCCCCACTGTGCTGTGGCTAGGAAGCTCAGAGCGCCAGTGCTTGTGGGGCTGTGGAAGGGCTGCCTAGGGCAGGTGATGGCCAGCAAGAGCTTTCAGTGCTAGCCCCTTTGGTGTGGGAGCAGTGGCTGGACGTTTCGAATTTCGGAGCTGGGCTGTGGCTGTGCTGAGAAGGAACGTCCCCACTGTGCTGTGGCTAGGAAGCTCAGAGCGCCAGTGCTTGTGGGGCTGTGGAAGGGCTGCCTAGGGCAGGTGATGGCCAGCAAGAGCTTTCAGTGCTAGCCCCTTTGGTGTGGGAGCAGTGGCTGGAGGTTTTGAATTTCGGAGCTGGGCTGTGGCTGTGCCGAGAAGGAACGTCCCCACTGTGCTGTGGCTAGGAAGCTCAGAGCGCCAGTGCTTGTGGGGCTGTGGAAGGGCTGCCTAGGGCAGGTGATGGCCAGCAAGAGCTTTCAGTGCTAGCCCCTTTGGTGTGGGAGCAGTGGCTGGACGTTTTGAATTTCGGAGCTGGGCTGTGGCTGTGCCGAGAAGGAACGTCCCCACTGTGCTGTGGCTAGGAAGCTCAGAGCGCCAGTGCTTGTGGGGCTGTGGAAGGGCTGCCTAGGGCAGGTGCTGGCCAGCAAGAGCTTTCAGTGCTAGCCCCTTTGGTGTGGGAGCAATGGCTGGACGTTTCTAATTTCGGAGCTGGGCTGTGGCTGTGCCGAGAAGGAACGTCCCCACTGTGCTGTGGCTAGGAAGCTCAGAGCGCCAGTGCTTTTGGGGCTGTGGAAGGGCTGCCTAGGGCAGGTGCTGGCCAGCAAGAGCTTTCAGTGCTAGCCCCTTTGGTGTGGGAGCAATGGCTGGACGTTTCTAATTTCTGAGCTGGGCTCTGGCTGTGCCGAGAAGGAACGTCCCCACTGTGCTGTGGCTAGGAAGCTCAGAGCGCCAGTGCTTGTGGGGCTGTGGAAGGGCTGCCTAGGGAAGGTGATGGCCAGCAAGAGCTTTCAGTGCTAGCCCCTTTGGTGTGGGAGCAGTGGCTGGACGTTTCGAATTTCAGAGCTGGGCTGTGGCTGTGCTGAGAAGGAACGTCCCCACTGTGCTGTGGCTAGGAAGCTCAGAGCGCCAGTGCTTGTGGGGCTGTGGAAGGGCTGCCTAGGGCAGGTGATGGCCAGCAAGAGCTTTCAGTGCTAGCCCCTTTGCTGTGGGAGCAGTGGCTGGACGTTTCGAATTTCGGAGCTGGGCTGTGGCTGTGCTGAGAAGGAACGTCCCCACTGTGCTGTGGCTAGGAAGCTCAGAGCGCCAGTGCTTGTGGGGCTGTGGAAGGGCTGCCTAAGGAAGGTGATGGCCAGCAAGAGCTTTCAGTGCTAGCCCCTTTTGTGTGGGAGCAGTGGCTGGACGTTTCGAATTTCGGAGCTGGGCTGTGGCTGTGCTGAGAAGGAACGTCCCCACTGTGCTGTGGCTAGGAAGCTCAGAGCGCCAGTGCTTGTGGGGCTGTGGAAGGGCTGCCTAGGGCAGGTGATGGCCAGCAAGAGCTTTCAGTGCTAGCCCCTTTGGTGTGGGAGCAGTGGCTGGAGGTTTTGAATTTCGGAGCTGGGCTGTGGCTGTGCCGAGAAGGAACGTCCCCACTGTGCTGTGGCTAGGAAGCTCAGAGCGCCAGTGCTTGTGGGGCTGTGGAAGGGCTGCCTAGGGCAGGTGATGGCCAGCAAGAGCTTTCAGTGCTAGCCCCTTTGGTGTGGGAGCAGTGGCTGGACGTTTTGAATTTCGGAGCTGGGCTGTGGCTGTGCCGAGAAGGAACGTCCCCACTGTGCTGTGGCTAGGAAGCTCAGAGCGCCAGTGCTTTTGGGGCTGTGGAAGGGCTGCCTAGGGCAGGTGCTGGCCAGCAAGAGCTTTCAGTGCTAGCCCCTTTGGTGTGGGAGCAGTGGCTGGACGTTTTGAATTTCGGAGCTGGGCTCTGGCTGTGCCGAGAAGGAACGTCCCCACTGTGCTGTGGCTAGGAAGCTCAGAGCGCCAGTGCTTGTGGGGCTGTGGAAGGGCTGCCTAGGGAAGGTGATGGCCAGCAAGAGCTTTCAGTGCTAGCCCCTTTGGTGTGGGAGCAGTGGCTGGACGTTTCGAATTTCGGAGCTGGGCTGTGGCTGTGCTGAGAAGGAACGTCCCCACTGTGCTGTGGCTAGGAAGCTCAGAGCGCCAGTGCTTGTGGGGCTGTGGAAGGGCTGCCTAGGGCAGGTGATGGCCAGCAAGAGCTTTCAGTGCTAGCCCCTTTGGTGTGGGAGCAGTGGCTGGACGTTTCCAATTTGGGAGCTGGGCTGTGGCTGTGCTGAGAAGGAACGTCCCCACTGTGCTGTGGCTAGGAAGCTCAGAGCGCCAGTGCTTGTGGGGCTGTGGAAGGGCTGCCTAGGGAAGGTGATGGCCAGCAAGAGCTTTCAGTGCTAGCCCCTTTGGTGTGGGAGCAGTGGCTGGACGTTTCGAATTTCAGAGCTGGGCTGTGGCTGTGCCGAGAAGGAACGTCCCCACTGTGCTGTGGCTAGGAAGCTCAGAGCGCCAGTGCTTGTGGGGCTGTGGAAGGGCTGCCTAGGGCAGGTGATGGCCAGCAAGAGCTTTCAGTGCTAGCCCCTTTGGTGTGGGAGCAGTGGCTGGAGGTTTTGAATTTCGGAGCTGGGCTGTGGCTGTGCCGAGAAGGAACGTCCCCACTGTGCTGTGGCTAGGAAGCTCAGAGCGCCAGTGCTTGTGGGGCTGTGGAAGGGCTGCCTAGGGCAGGTGCTGGCCAGCAAGAGCTTTCAGTGCTAGCCCCTTTGGTGTGGGAGCAATGGCTGGACGTTTCTAATTTCTGAGCTGGGCTCTGGCTGTGCCGAGAAGGAACGTCCCCACTGTGCTGTGGCTAGGAAGCTCAGAGCGCCAGTGCTTTTGGGGCTGTGGAAGGGCTGCCTAGGGCAGGTGATGGCCAGCAAGAGCTTTCAGTGCTAGCCCCTTTGGTGTGGGAGCAGTGGCTGGACGTTTCGAATTTCAGAGCTGGGCTGTGGCTGTGCTGAGAAGGAACGTCCCCACTGTGCTGTGGCTAGGAAGCTCAGAGCGCCAGTGCTTGTGGGGCTGTGGAAGGGCTGCCTAGGGAAGATGAGGGCCAGGAAGAAATTTCCCTGCTAGCCCCTTTGGTGTGGGAGCAGTGGCTGGACGTTTGCGATTTGGGAGCTGGGCTCTGGCTGTGCTGAGAAGGAACGTCCCCACTGTGCTGTGGCTAGGAAGCTCAGAGCGCCAGTGCTTGTGGGGCTGTGGAAGGGCTGCCTAGGGCAGGTGATGGCCAGCAAGAGCTTTCAGTGCTAGCCCCTTTGGTGTGGGAGCAGTGGCTGGACGTTTCCGATTTGGGAGCTGGGCTGTGGCTGTGCTGAGAAGGAACGTCCCGACCGTGCTGTGGCTAGGAAGCTCAGAGCACCCGTGCTTGAGGGGCTGTGGAAGGGTTGCCTAGGGAAGGTGATGGCCAGCAAGAGCTTTCAGTGCTAGCCCCTTTCGTGTGGGAGCAGCGGCTGGACGTTTCCGATTTGGGAGCTGGGCTGTGGCTGTGCTGAGAAGGAACGTCCCGAACGTGCTGTGGCTAGGAAGCTCAGAGCACCCGTGCTTGAGGGGCTGTGGAAGGGTTGCCTAGGGAAGGTGATGGCCAGCAAGAGCTTTCAGTGCTAGCCCCTTTGGTGTGGGAGCAGTGGCTGGACGTTTCGAATTTCGGAGCTGGGCTGTGGCTGTGCTGAGAAGGAACGTCCCCACTGTGCTGTGGCTAGGAAGCTCAGAGCGCCAGTGCTTGTGGGGCTGTGGAAGGGCTGCCTAGGGCAGGTGATGGCCAGCAAGAGCTTTCAGTGCTAGCCCCTTTGGTGTGGGAGCAGTGGCTGGACGTTTCGAATTTCGGAGCTGGGCTCTGGCTGTGGTGAGAAGGATTATCTCCACTGTGCTGTGGCTAGGAAGCTCAGAGCGCCAGTGCTTGTGGGGCTGTGGAAGGGCTGCCTAGGGAAGATGAGGGCCAGGAAGAAATTTCCATGCTAGCCCCTTTCGTGTGGGAGCAGTGGCTGGACGTTTCCGATTTGGGAGCTGGGCTCTGGCTGTGGTGAGAAGGAACGTCCGAACCGTGCTGTGGCTAGGAAGCTCAGAGCGCCAGTGCTTGTGGGGCTGTGGAAGGGCTGCCTAGGGAAGGTGAGGGCCAGCAAGAGCTTTCAGTGCTAGCCCCTTTGGTGTGGGAGCAGTGGCTGGACGTTTCGAATTTCGGAGCTGGGCTCTGGCTGTGCTGAGAAGGAACGTCCCCACTGTGCTGTGGCTAGGAAGCTCAGAGCGCCAGTGCTTGTGGGGCTGTGGAAGGGCTGCCTAGGGAAGATGAGGGCCAGGAAGAAATTTCCCTGCTAGCCCCTTTGGTGTGGGAGCAGTGGCTGGACGTTTGCGATTTGGGAGCTGGGCTCTGGCTGTGCTGAGAAGGAACGTCCCCACTGTGTTGTGGCTAGGAAGCTCAGAGCGCCAGTGCTTGTGGGGCTGTGGAAGGGCTGCCTAGGGCAGGTGCTGGCCAGCAAGAGCTTTCAGTGCTAGCCCCTTTGGTGTGGGAGCAGCGGCTGGACGTTTCCGATTTGGGAGCTGGGCTGTGGCTGTGCTGAGAAGGAACGTCCCGACCGTGCTGTGGCTAGGAAGCTCAGAGCACCCGTGCTTGAGGGGCTGTGGAAGGGTTGCCTAGGGAAGGTGATGGCCAGCAAGAGCTTTCAGTGCTAGCCCCTTTGGTGTGGGAGCAGCGGCTGGACGTTTCCGATTTGGGAGCTGGGCTGTGGCTGTGCTGAGAAGGAACGTCCCGAACGTGCTGTGGCTAGGAAGCTCAGAGCACCCGTGCTTGAGGGGCTGTGGAAGGGTTGCCTAGGGAAGGTGATGGCCAGCAAGAGCTTTCAGTGCTAGCCCCTTTGGTGTGGGAGCAGTGGCTGGACGTTTCGAATTTCGGAGCTGGGCTGTGGCTGTGCTGAGAAGGAACGTCCCCACTGTGCTGTGGCTAGGAAGCTCAGAGCGCCAGTGCTTGTGGGGCTGTGGAAGGGCTGCCTAGGGCAGGTGCTGGCCAGCAAGAGCTTTCAGTGCTAGCCCCTTTGGTGTGGGAGCAGTGGCTGGACGTTTCTAATTTCTGAGCTGGGCTCTGGCTGTGCCGAGAAGGAACGTCCCCACTGTGCTGTGGCTAGGAAGCTCAGAGCGCCAGTGCTTTTGGGGCTGTGGAAGGGCTGCCTAGGGCAGGTGCTGGCCAGCAAGAGCTTTCAGTGCTAGCCCCTTTGGTGTGGGAGCAGTGGCTGGACGTTTTGAATTTCGGAGCTGGGCTCTGGCTGTGCCGAGAAGGAACGTCCCCACTGTGCTGTGGCTAGGAAGCTCAGAGCGCCAGTGCTTGTGGGGCTGTGGAAGGGCTGCCTAGGGAAGGTGATGGCCAGCAAGAGCTTTCAGTGCTAGCCCCTTTGGTGTGGGAGCAGTGGCTGGACGTTTCGAATTTCGGAGCTGGGCTCTGGCTGTGGTGAGAAGGATTATCTCCACTGTGCTGTGGCTAGGAAGCTCAGAGCGCCAGTGCTTGTGGGGCTGTGGAAGGGCTGCCTAGGGAAGATGAGGGCCAGGAAGAAATTTCCATGCTAGCCCCTTTCGTGTGGGAGCAGTGGCTGGACGTTTCCGATTTGGGAGCTGGGCTCTGGCTGTGGTGAGAAGGAACGTCCGAACCGTGCTGTGGCTAGGAAGCTCAGAGCGCCAGTGCTTGTGGGGCTGTGGAAGGGCTGCCTAGGGAAGGTGATGGCCAGCAAGAGCTTTCAGTGCTAGCCCCTTTGGTGTGGGAGCAGTGGCTGGACGTTTGCGATTTGGGAGCTGTGGTCTGGCTGTGCTGAGAAGGAACGTCCCCACTGTGCTGTGGCTAGGAAGCTCAGAGCGCCAGTGCTTGTGGGGCTCTGGAAGGGCTGCCTAGGGCAGGTGATGGCCAGCAAGAGCTTTCAGTGCTAGCCCCTTTGGTGTGGGAGCAGTGGCTGGACGTTTTGAATTTCGGAGCTGGGCTGTGGCTGTGCCGAGAAGGAACGTCCCCACTGGGCTGTGGCTAGGAAGCTCAGAGCACCAGTGCTTGTGGGCCTGTGGAAGGGCTGCCTAGGGCAGGTGCTGGCCAGCAAGAAATTTCCATGCTAGCCCCTTTGGTGTGGGAGCAGTGGCTGGACGTTTTGAATTTCGGAGCTGGACTCTGGCTGTGCTGAGAAGGAACGTCCCCACTGTGCTGTGGCTAGGAAGCTCAGAGCGCCAGTGCTTGTGGGGCTGTGGAAGGGCTGCCTAGGGAAGATGAGGGCCAGCAAGAGCTTTCAGTGCTAGCCCCTTTGGTGTGGGAGCAGTGGATGGACGTTTGCGATTTGGGAGCTGGTCTCTGGGTGTGGTGAGAAGAATTATCTCCACTGTGCTGTGGCTAGGAAGCTCAGAGCGCCAGTGCTTGTGGGGCTGTGGAAGGGCTGCCTAGGGAAGGTGATGGCCAGCAAGAGCTTTCAGTGCTAGCCCCTTTGGTGTGGGAGCAGTGGCTGGACGTTTCGGATTTGGGAGCTGGGCTGTGGCTGTGCCGAGAAGGAACGTCCCCACTGTGCTGTGGCTAGGAAGCTCAGAGCGCCAGTGCTTGTGGGGCTGTGGAAGGGCTGCCTAGGGAAGATGAGGGCCAGGAAGAAATTTCCATGCTAGCCCCTTTCGTGTGGGAGCAGTGGCTGGACGTTTCCGATTTGGGAGCTGGGCTCTGGCTGTGGTGAGAAGGAACGTCCGAACCGTGCTGTGGCTAGGAAGCTCAGAGCGCCAGTGCTTGTGGGGCTGTGGAAGGGCTGCCTAGGGAAGGTGATGGCCAGCAAGAGCTTTCAGTGCTAGCCCCTTTGGTGTGGGAGCAGTGGCTGGACGTTTGCGATTTGGGAGCTGTGGTCTGGCTGTGCTGAGAAGGAACGTCCCCACTGTGCTGTGGCTAGGAAGCTCAGAGCGCCAGTGCTTGTGGGGCTCTGGAAGGGCTGCCTAGGGCAGGTGATGGCCAGCAAGAGCTTTCAGTGCTAGCCCCTTTGGTGTGGGAGCAGTGGCTGGACGTTTTGAATTTCGGAGCTGGGCTGTGGCTGTGCCGAGAAGGAACGTCCCCACTGGGCTGTGGCTAGGAAGCTCAGAGCGCCAGTGCTTGTGGGGCTGTGGAAGGGCTGCCTAGGGAAGATGAGGGCCAGCAAGAGCTTTCAGTGCTAGCCCCTTTGGTGTGGGAGCAGTGGCTGGACGTTTCCAATTTGGGAGCTGGGCTGTGGCTGTGCTGAGAAGGAACGTCCCCACTGTGCTGTGGCTAGGAAGCTCAGAGCGCCAGTGCTTGTGGGGCTGTGGAAGGGCTGCCTAGGGAAGGTGATGGCCAGCAAGAGCTTTCAGTGCTAGCCCCTTTGGTGTGGGAGCAGTGGCTGGACGTTTCGAATTTCAGAGCTGGGCTGTGGCTGTGCCGAGAAGGAACGTCCCCACTGTGCTGTGGCTAGGAAGCTCAGAGCGCCAGTGCTTGTGGGGCTGTGGAAGGGCTGCCTAGGGCAGGTGATGGCCAGCAAGAGCTTTCAGTGCTAGCCCCTTTGGTGTGGGAGCAGTGGCTGGAGGTTTTGAATTTCGGAGCTGGGCTGTGGCTGTGCCGAGAAGGAACGTCCCCACTGTGCTGTGGCTAGGAAGCTCAGAGCGCCAGTGCTTGTGGGGCTGTGGAAGGGCTGCCTAGGGCAGGTGCTGGCCAGCAAGAGCTTTCAGTGCTAGCCCCTTTGGTGTGGGAGCAATGGCTGGACGTTTCTAATTTCTGAGCTGGGCTCTGGCTGTGCCGAGAAGGAACGTCCCCACTGTGCTGTGGCTAGGAAGCTCAGAGCGCCAGTGCTTGTGGGGCTGTGGAAGGGCTGCCTAGGGCAGGTGATGGCCAGCAAGAGCTTTCAGTGCTAGCCCCTTTGGTGTGGGAGCAGTGGCTGGACGTTTCGAATTTCAGAGCTGGGCTGTGGCTGTGCTGAGAAGGAACGTCCCCACTGTGCTGTGGCTAGGAAGCTCAGAGCGCCAGTGCTTGTGGGGCTGTGGAAGGGCTGCCTAGGGAAGATGAGGGCCAGGAAGAAATTTCCCTGCTAGCCCCTTTGGTGTGGGAGCAGTGGCTGGACGTTTGCGATTTGGGAGCTGGGCTCTGGCTGTGCTGAGAAGGAACGTCCCCACTGTGCTGTGGCTAGGAAGCTCAGAGCGCCAGTGCTTGTGGGGCTGTGGAAGGGCTGCCTAGGGCAGGTGATGGCCAGCAAGAGCTTTCAGTGCTAGCCCCTTTGGTGTGGGAGCAGTGGCTGGACGTTTCCGATTTGGGAGCTGGGCTGTGGCTGTGCTGAGAAGGAACGTCCCGACCGTGCTGTGGCTAGGAAGCTCAGAGCACCCGTGCTTGAGGGGCTGTGGAAGGGTTGCCTAGGGAAGGTGATGGCCAGCAAGAGCTTTCAGTGCTAGCCCCTTTCGTGTGGGAGCAGCGGCTGGACGTTTCCGATTTGGGAGCTGGGCTGTGGCTGTGCTGAGAAGGAACGTCCCGAACGTGCTGTGGCTAGGAAGCTCAGAGCACCCGTGCTTGAGGGGCTGTGGAAGGGTTGCCTAGGGAAGGTGATGGCCAGCAAGAGCTTTCAGTGCTAGCCCCTTTGGTGTGGGAGCAGTGGCTGGACGTTTCGAATTTCGGAGCTGGGCTGTGGCTGTGCTGAGAAGGAACGTCCCCACTGTGCTGTGGCTAGGAAGCTCAGAGCGCCAGTGCTTGTGGGGCTGTGGAAGGGCTGCCTAGGGAAGGTGATGGCCAGCAAGAGCTTTCAGTGCTAGCCCCTTTGGTGTGGGAGCAGTGGCTGGACGTTTCGAATTTCGGAGCTGGGCTCTGGCTGTGGTGAGAAGGATTATCTCCACTGTGCTGTGGCTAGGAAGCTCAGAGCGCCAGTGCTTGTGGGGCTGTGGAAGGGCTGCCTAGGGAAGATGAGGGCCAGGAAGAAATTTCCATGCTAGCCCCTTTCGTGTGGGAGCAGTGGCTGGACGTTTCCGATTTGGGAGCTGGGCTCTGGCTGTGGTGAGAAGGAACGTCCGAACCGTGCTGTGGCTAGGAAGCTCAGAGCGCCAGTGCTTGTGGGGCTGTGGAAGGGCTGCCTAGGGAAGGTGAGGGCCAGCAAGAGCTTTCAGTGCTAGCCCCTTTGGTGTGGGAGCAGTGGCTGGACGTTTCGAATTTCGGAGCTGGGCTCTGGCTGTGCTGAGAAGGAACGTCCCCACTGTGCTGTGGCTAGGAAGCTCAGAGCGCCAGTGCTTGTGGGGCTGTGGAAGGGCTGCCTAGGGAAGATGAGGGCCAGGAAGAAATTTCCCTGCTAGCCCCTTTGGTGTGGGAGCAGTGGCTGGACGTTTGCGATTTGGGAGCTGGGCTCTGGCTGTGCTGAGAAGGAACGTCCCCACTGTGTTGTGGCTAGGAAGCTCAGAGCGCCAGTGCTTGTGGGGCTGTGGAAGGGCTGCCTAGGGCAGGTGCTGGCCAGCAAGAGCTTTCAGTGCTAGCCCCTTTGGTGTGGGAGCAGCGGCTGGACGTTTCCGATTTGGGAGCTGGGCTGTGGCTGTGCTGAGAAGGAACGTCCCGACCGTGCTGTGGCTAGGAAGCTCAGAGCACCCGTGCTTGAGGGGCTGTGGAAGGGTTGCCTAGGGAAGGTGATGGCCAGCAAGAGCTTTCAGTGCTAGCCCCTTTGGTGTGGGAGCAGCGGCTGGACGTTTCCGATTTGGGAGCTGGGCTGTGGCTGTGCTGAGAAGGAACGTCCCGAACGTGCTGTGGCTAGGAAGCTCAGAGCACCCGTGCTTGAGGGGCTGTGGAAGGGTTGCCTAGGGAAGGTGATGGCCAGCAAGAGCTTTCAGTGCTAGCCCCATTGGTGTGGGAGCAGTGGCTGGACGTTTCGAATTTCGGAGCTGGGCTGTGGCTGTGCTGAGAAGGAACGTCCCCACTGTGCTGTGGCTAGGAAGCTCAGAGCGCCAGTGCTTGTGGGGCTGTGGAAGGGCTGCCTAGGGCAGGTGCTGGCCAGCAAGAGCTTTCAGTGCTAGCCCCTTTGGTGTGGGAGCAGTGGCTGGACGTTTCTAATTTCTGAGCTGGGCTCTGGCTGTGCCGAGAAGGAACGTCCCCACTGTGCTGTGGCTAGGAAGCTCAGAGCGCCAGTGCTTTTGGGGCTGTGGAAGGGCTGCCTAGGGCAGGTGCTGGCCAGCAAGAGCTTTCAGTGCTAGCCCCTTTGGTGTGGGAGCAGTGGCTGGACATTTTGAATTTCGGAGCTGGGCTCTGGCTGTGCCGAGAAGGAACGTCCCCACTGTGCTGTGGCTAGGAAGCTCAGAGCGCCAGTGCTTGTGGGGCTGTGGAAGGGCTGCCTAGGGAAGGTGATGGCCAGCAAGAGCTTTCAGTGCTAGCCCCTTTGGTGTGGGAGCAGTGGCTGGACGTTTCGAATTTCGGAGCTGGGCTCTGGCTGTGGTGAGAAGGATTATCTCCACTGTGCTGTGGCTAGGAAGCTCAGAGCGCCAGTGCTTGTGGGGCTGTGGAAGGGCTGCCTAGGGAAGATGAGGGCCAGGAAGAAATTTCCATGCTAGCCCCTTTCGTGTGGGAGCAGTGGCTGGACGTTTCCGATTTGGGAGCTGGGCTCTGGCTGTGGTGAGAAGGAACGTCCGAACCGTGCTGTGGCTAGGAAGCTCAGAGCGCCAGTGCTTGTGGGGCTGTGGAAGGGCTGCCTAGGGAAGGTGATGGCCAGCAAGAGCTTTCAGTGCTAGCCCCTTTGGTGTGGGAGCAGTGGCTGGACGTTTGCGATTTGGGAGCTGTGGTCTGGCTGTGCTGAGAAGGAACGTCCCCACTGTGCTGTGGCTAGGAAGCTCAGAGCGCCAGTGCTTGTGGGGCTCTGGAAGGGCTGCCTAGGGCAGGTGATGGCCAGCAAGAGCTTTCAGTGCTAGCCCCTTTGGTGTGGGAGCAGTGGCTGGACGTTTTGAATTTCGGAGCTGGGCTGTGGCTGTGCCGAGAAGGAACGTCCCCACTGGGCTGTGGCTAGGAAGCTCAGAGCACCAGTGCTTGTGGGCCTGTGGAAGGGCTGCCTAGGGCAGGTGCTGGCCAGCAAGAAATTTCCATGCTAGCCCCTTTGGTGTGGGAGCAGTGGCTGGACGTTTTGAATTTCGGAGCTGGACTCTGGCTGTGCTGAGAAGGAACGTCCCCACTGTGCTGTGGCTAGGAAGCTCAGAGCGCCAGTGCTTGTGGGGCTGTGGAAGGGCTGCCTAGGGAAGATGAGGGCCAGCAAGAGCTTTCAGTGCTAGCCCCTTTGGTGTGGGAGCAGTGGATGGACGTTTGCGATTTGGGAGCTGGTCTCTGGGTGTGGTGAGAAGAATTATCTCCACTGTGCTGTGGCTAGGAAGCTCAGAGCGCCAGTGCTTGTGGGGCTGTGGAAGGGCTGCCTAGGGAAGGTGATGGCCAGCAAGAGCTTTCAGTGCTAGCCCCTTTGGTGTGGGAGCAGTGGCTGGACGTTTCGGATTTGGGAGCTGGGCTGTGGCTGTGCCGAGAAGGAACGTCCCCACTGTGCTGTGGCTAGGAAGCTCAGAGCGCCAGTGCTTGTGGGGCTGTGGAAGGGCTGCCTAGGGAAGATGAGGGCCAGGAAGAAATTTCCATGCTAGCCCCTTTCGTGTGGGAGCAGTGGCTGGACGTTTCCGATTTGGGAGCTGGGCTCTGGCTGTGGTGAGAAGGAACGTCCGAACCGTGCTGTGGCTAGGAAGCTCAGAGCGCCAGTGCTTGTGGGGCTGTGGAAGGGCTGCCTAGGGAAGGTGATGGCCAGCAAGAGCTTTCAGTGCTAGCCCCTTTGGTGTGGGAGCAGTGGCTGGACGTTTGCGATTTGGGAGCTGTGGTCTGGCTGTGCTGAGAAGGAACGTCCCCACTGTGCTGTGGCTAGGAAGCTCAGAGCGCCAGTGCTTGTGGGGCTCTGGAAGGGCTGCCTAGGGCAGGTGATGGCCAGCAAGAGCTTTCAGTGCTAGCCCCTTTGGTGTGGGAGCAGTGGCTGGACGTTTTGAATTTCGGAGCTGGGCTGTGGCTGTGCCGAGAAGGAACGTCCCCACTGGGCTGTGGCTAGGAAGCTCAGAGCGCCAGTGCTTGTGGGGCTGTGGAAGGGCTGCCTAGGGAAGATGAGGGCCAGCAAGAGCTTTCAGTGCTAGCCCCTTTGGTGTGGGAGCAGTGGATGGACGTTTGCTATTTGGGAGCTGGTCTCTGGGTGTGGTGAGAAGAATTATCTCCACTGTGCTGTGGCTAGGAAGCTCAGAGCGCCAGTGCTTGTGGGCCTGTGGAAGGGTTGCCTAGGGAAGGTGAGGGCCAGCAACAGCTTTCAGTGCTAGCCCCTTTGGTGTGGGAGCAGTGGCTGGACGTTTCCGATTTGGGAGCTGGGCTGTGGCTGTGCTGAGAAGGAACGTCCCGACCGTGCTGTGGCTAGGAAGCTCAGAGCGCCAGTGCTTGTGGGGCTGTGGAAGGGTTGCCTAGGGAAGATGAGGGCCAGCAAGAGCTTTCAGTGCTAGCCCCTTTGGTGTGGGAGCAGTGGATGGACGTTTCGGATTTGGGAGCTGGGCTGTGGCTGTGCCGAGAAGGAACGTCCCCACTGTGCTGTGGCTAGGAAGCTCAGAGCGCCAGTGCTTGTGGGGCTGTGGAAGGGCTGCCTAGGGAAGGTGATGGCCAGCAAGAGCTTTCAGTGCTAGCCCCTTTGGTGTGGGAGCAGTGGCTGGACGTTTTGAATTTCGGAGCTGGGCTGTGGCTGTGCTGAGAAGGAACGTCCCCACTGTGCTGTGGCTAGGAAGCTCAGAGCGCCAGTGCTTGTGGGCCTGTGGAAGGGTTGCCTAGGGAAGGTGAGGGCCAGCAACAGCTTTCAGTGCTAGCCCCTTTCGTGTGGGAGCAGTGGCTGGACGTTTCCGATTTGGGAGCTGGGCTCTGGCTGTGGTGAGAAGGAACGTCCGAACCGTGCTGTGGCTAGGAAGCTCAGAGCGCCAGTGCTTGTGGGGCTGTGGAAGGGCTGCCTAGGGAAGGTGATGGCCAGCAAGAGCTTTCAGTGCTAGCCCCTTTGGTGTGGGAGCAGTGGCTGGACGTTTGCGATTTGGGAGCTGTGGTCTGGCTGTGCTGAGAAGGAACGTCCCCACTGTGCTGTGGCTAGGAAGCTCAGAGCGCCAGTGCTTGTGGGGCTCTGGAAGGGCTGCCTAGGGCAGGTGATGGCCAGCAAGAGCTTTCAGTGCTAGCCCCTTTGGTGTGGGAGCAGTGGCTGGACGTTTTGAATTTCGGAGCTGGGCTGTGGCTGTGCCGAGAAGGAACGTCCCCACTGGGCTGTGGCTAGGAAGCTCAGAGCACCAGTGCTTGTGGGCCTGTGGAAGGGCTGCCTAGGGCAGGTGCTGGCCAGCAAGAAATTTCCATGCTAGCCCCTTTGGTGTGGGAGCAGTGGCTGGACGTTTTGAATTTCGGAGCTGGACTCTGGCTGTGCTGAGAAGGAACGTCCCCACTGTGCTGTGGCTAGGAAGCTCAGAGCGCCAGTGCTTGTGGGGCTGTGGAAGGGCTGCCTAGGGAAGATGAGGGCCAGCAAGAGCTTTCAGTGCTAGCCCCTTTGGTGTGGGAGCAGTGGATGGACGTTTGCGATTTGGGAGCTGGTCTCTGGGTGTGGTGAGAAGAATTATCTCCACTGTGCTGTGGCTAGGAAGCTCAGAGCGCCAGTGCTTGTGGGGCTGTGGAAGGGCTGCCTAGGGAAGGTGATGGCCAGCAAGAGCTTTCAGTGCTAGCCCCTTTGGTGTGGGAGCAGTGGCTGGACGTTTCGGATTTGGGAGCTGGGCTGTGGCTGTGCCGAGAAGGAACGTCCCCACTGTGCTGTGGCTAGGAAGCTCAGAGCGCCAGTGCTTGTGGGGCTGTGGAAGGGCTGCCTAGGGAAGATGAGGGCCAGGAAGAAATTTCCATGCTAGCCCCTTTCGTGTGGGAGCAGTGGCTGGACGTTTCCGATTTGGGAGCTGGGCTCTGGCTGTGGTGAGAAGGAACGTCCGAACCGTGCTGTGGCTAGGAAGCTCAGAGCGCCAGTGCTTGTGGGGCTGTGGAAGGGCTGCCTAGGGAAGGTGATGGCCAGCAAGAGCTTTCAGTGCTAGCCCCTTTGGTGTGGGAGCAGTGGCTGGACGTTTGCGATTTGGGAGCTGTGGTCTGGCTGTGCTGAGAAGGAACGTCCCCACTGTGCTGTGGCTAGGAAGCTCAGAGCGCCAGTGCTTGTGGGGCTCTGGAAGGGCTGCCTAGGGCAGGTGATGGCCAGCAAGAGCTTTCAGTGCTAGCCCCTTTGGTGTGGGAGCAGTGGCTGGACGTTTTGAATTTCGGAGCTGGGCTGTGGCTGTGCCGAGAAGGAACGTCCCCACTGGGCTGTGGCTAGGAAGCTCAGAGCGCCAGTGCTTGTGGGGCTGTGGAAGGGCTGCCTAGGGAAGATGAGGGCCAGCAAGAGCTTTCAGTGCTAGCCCCTTTGGTGTGGGAGCAGTGGATGGACGTTTGCTATTTGGGAGCTGGTCTCTGGGTGTGGTGAGAAGAATTATCTCCACTGTGCTGTGGCTAGGAAGCTCAGAGCGCCAGTGCTTGTGGGCCTGTGGAAGGGTTGCCTAGGGAAGGTGAGGGCCAGCAACAGCTTTCAGTGCTAGCCCCTTTGGTGTGGGAGCAGTGGCTGGACGTTTCCGATTTGGGAGCTGGGCTGTGGCTGTGCTGAGAAGGAACGTCCCGACCGTGCTGTGGCTAGGAAGCTCAGAGCGCCAGTGCTTGTGGGGCTGTGGAAGGGTTGCCTAGGGAAGATGAGGGCCAGCAAGAGCTTTCAGTGCTAGCCCCTTTGGTGTGGGAGCAGTGGATGGACGTTTCGGATTTGGGAGCTGGGCTGTGGCTGTGCCGAGAAGGAACGTCCCCACTGTGCTGTGGCTAGGAAGCTCAGAGCGCCAGTGCTTGTGGGGCTGTGGAAGGGCTGCCTAGGGAAGGTGATGGCCAGCAAGAGCTTTCAGTGCTAGCCCCTTTGGTGTGGGAGCAGTGGCTGGACGTTTTGAATTTCGGAGCTGGGCTGTGGCTGTGCTGAGAAGGAACGTCCCCACTGTGCTGTGGCTAGGAAGCTCAGAGCGCCAGTGCTTGTGGGGCTGTGGAAGGGCTGCCTAGGGAAGATGAGGGCCAGCAAGAGCTTTCAGTGCTAGCCCCTTTGGTGTGGGAGCAGTGGATGGACGTTTGCTATTTGGGAGCTGGTCTCTGGGTGTGGTGAGAAGAATTATCTCCACTGTGCTGTGGCTAGGAAGCTCAGAGCGCCAGTGCTTGTGGGCCTGTGGAAGGGTTGCCTAGGGAAGGTGAGGGCCAGCAACAGCTTTCAGTGCTAGCCCCTTTGGTGTGGGAGCAGTGGCTGGACGTTTCCGATTTGGGAGCTGGGCTCTGGCTGTGCTGAGAAGGAACGTCCCGACCGTGCTGTGGCTAGGAAGCTCAGAGCGCCAGTGCTTGTGGGGCTGTGGAAGGGCTGCCTAGGGAAGATGAGGGCCAGCAAGAGCTTTCAGTGCTAGCCCCTTTGGTGTGGGAGCAGTGGATGGACGTTTGCGATTTGGGAGCTGGTCTCTGGGTGTGGTGAGAAGAATTATCTCCACTGTGCTGTGGCTAGGAAGCTCAGAGCGCCAGTGCTTGTGGGCCTGTGGAAGGGCTGCCTAGGGAAGGTGAGGGCCAGCAACAGCTTTCAGTGCTAGCCCCTTTTGTGTGGGAGCAGTGGCTGGACGTTTCCGATTTGGGAGCTGGGCTCTGGCTGTGCTGAGAAGGAACGTCCCGACCGTGCTGTGGCTAGGAAGCTCAGAGCGCCAGTGCTTGTGGGGCTGTGGAAGGGCTGCCTAGGGAAGGTGATGGCCAGCAACAGCTTTCAGTGCTAGCCCCTTTGGTGTGGGAGCAGTGGCTGGACGTTTCGGCTTTGGGAGCTGGGCTCTAACTGTGGTGAGAAGGAACGTCCGCACTGTGCTGTGGCTAGGAAGCTCAGAGCGCCAGTGCTTGTGGGGCTGTGGAAGGGCTGCCTAGGGCAGGTGATGGCCAGCAAGAGCTTTCAGTGCTAGCCCCTTTGGTGTGGGAGCAGTGGCTGGAGGTTTTGAATTTCGGAGCTGGGCTGTGGCTGTGCCGAGAAGGAACGTCCCCACTGTGCTGTGGCTAGGAAGCTCAGAGCGCCAGTGCTTGTGGGACTGTGGAAGGTCTGCCTAGGGAAGATGAGGGCCAGCAAGAAATTTCCATGCTAGCCCCTTTGGTGTGCGAGTAGTGCCTAGACGTTTCCGATTTGGGAGCTGGGCTGTGGCTGTGCCGAGAAGGAACGTCCCCACTGTGCTGTGGCTAGGAAGCTCAGAGCGCCAGTGCTTGTGGGGCTGTGGAAGGGCTGCCTAGGGAAGGTGATGGCCAGCAAGAGCTTTCAGTGCTAGCCCCTTTGGTGTGGGAGCAGTGGCTGGACGTTTCGAATTTCGGAGCTGGGCTCTGGCTGTGCCGAGAAGGAACGTCCCCACTGTGCTGTGGCTAGGAAGCTCAGAGCGCCAGTGCTTGTGGGGCTGTGGAAGGGCTGCCTAGGGCAGGTGAGGGCCAGCAACAGCTTTCAGTGCTAGCCCCTTTTCTGTGGGAGCAGCGGCTGGACGTTTTGAATTTCGGAGCTGGGCTGTGGCTGTGCCGAGAAGGAACGTCCCCACTGTGCTGTGGCTAGGAAGCTCAGAGCGCCAGTGCTTGGGGGGCTGTGGAAGGGCTGCCTAGGGAAGGTGATGGCCAGCAAGAGCTTTCAGTGCTAGCCCCTTTGGTGTGGGAGCAGTGGCTGGACGTTTGCGATTTGGGAGCTGGGCTCTGGCTGTGCTGAGAAGGAACGTCCCCACTGTGCTGTGGCTAGGAAGCTCAGAGCGCCAGTGCTTGTGGGGCTGTGGAAGGGTACCCTAGGGAAGGTGATGGCCAGCAACAGCTTTCAGCGCTAGCCCCTTTGGTGTGGGAGCAGTGGCTGGACGTTTCGAATTTCAGAGCTGGGCTCTGGCTCTGCTGAGAAGGAACGTCCCCACTGTGCTGTGGCTAGGAAGCTCAGAGCGCCAGTGCTTGTGGGACTGTGGAAGGGCTGCCTAGGGCAGGTGATGGGCCGCAAGATTTTTCAGTGCTAGCCCCTTTGGTGTGGGAGCAGTGGCTGGACGTTTTGAATTTCGGAGCTGGGCTGTGGCTGTGCCGAGAAGGAACGTCCCCACTGTGCTGTGGCTAGGAAGCTCAGAGCGCCAGTGCTTGTGGGGCTGTGGAAGGGCTGCCTAGGGCAGGTGATGGCCAGCAAGAGCTTTCAGTGCTAGCCCCTTTGGTGTGGGAGCAGTGGCTGGACGTTTCCAATTTCGGAGCTGGGCTGTGGCTGTGCCGAGAAGGAACGTCCCCACTGTGCTGTGGCTAGGAAGCTCAGAGCACCAGTGCTTGTGGGGCTGTGGAAGGGCTGCCTAGGGCAGGTGATGGCCAGCAAGAGCTTTCAGTGCTAGCCCCTTTGGTGTGGGAGCAGTGGCTGGACGTTTGCGATTTGGGAGCTGGGCTCTGGCTGTGCTGAGAAGGAACGTCCCCACTGTGCTGTGGCTAGGAAGCTCAGAGCACCAGTGCTTGTGGGGCTGTGGAAGGGCTGCCTAGGGAAGGTGATGGCCAGCAAGAGCTTTCAGTGCTAGCCCCTTTGGTGTGGGAGCAGTGGCTGGACGTTTTGAATTTCAGAGCTGGGCTGTGGCTGTGCCGAGAAGGAACGTCCCCACTGTGCTGTGGTTAGGAAGCTCAGAGCGCCAGTGCTTGTGGGGCTGTGGAAGGGCTGCCCGGGGAAGGTGAGGGCCAGCAAGAGCTTTCAGTGCTAGCTCCTTTGGTGTGGGAGCAGTGGCTGGACGTTTTGGATTTGGGAGCTGGGCTGTGGCTGTGCTGAGAAGGAACGTCCCCACTGTGCTGTGGCTAGGAAGCTCAGAGCGCCAGTGCTTGTGGGGCTGTGGAAGGGCTGCCTAGGGCAGGTGATGGCCAGCAAGAGCTTTCAGTGCTACCCCTTTTGGTGTGGGAGCAGTGGCTGGACGTTTGCGATTTGGGAGCTGGGCTCTGGCTGTGCTGAGAAGGAACGTCCCCACAGAGCTGTGGCTAGGAAGCTCAGAGCGCCAGTGCTTGTGGGGCTGTGGAAGGGCTGCCTAGGGCAGGTGATGGCCAGCAAGAGCTTTCAGTGCTAGCCCCTTTGGTGTGGGAGCAGTGGCTGGACGTTTTGGATTTGGGAGCTGGGCTGTGGCTGTGCTGAGAAGGAACGTCCCCACTGTGCTGTGGCTAGGAAGCTCAGAGCGCCAGTGCTTGTGGGGCTGTGGAAGGGCTACCTAGGGCAGGTGCTGGCCAGCAAGAGCTTTCAGTGCTAGCTCCTTTCGTGTGGGAGCAGTGGCTGGACGTTTCCGATTTGGGTGCTGGGCTGTGGCTGTGCTGAGAAGGAACGTCCCCACTGTGCTGTGGCTAGGAAGCTCAGAGCGCCAGTGCTTGTGGGGCTGTGGAAGGGCTGCCTAGGGAAGGTGATGGCCAGCAAGAGCTTTCAGTGCTAGCCCCTTTGGTGTGGGAGCAGTGGCTGGACGTTTGCGATTTGGGAGCTGGTCTCTGGCTGTGGTGAGAAGAATTATCTCCACTGTGCTGTGGCTAGGAAGCTCAGAGCGCCAGTGCTTGTGGGGCTGTGGAAGGGCTGCCTAGGGAAGGTGATGGCCAGCAAGAGCTTTCAGTGCTAGCCCCTTTCGTGTGGGAGCAGTGGCTGGACGTTTCCGATTTGGGAGCTGGGCTGTGGCTGTGCTGAGAAGGAACGTCCCCACTGTGCTGTGGCTAGGAAGCTCAGAGCGCCAGTGCTTGTGGGGCTGTGGAAGGGCTGCCTAGGGAAGGTGATGGCCAGCAAGAGCTTTCAGTGCTAGCCCCTTTCGTGTGGGAGCAGTGGCTGGACGTTTCCGATTTGGGAGCTGGGCTGTGGCTGTGCTGAGAAGGAACGTCCCCACTGTGCTGTGGCTAGGAAGCTCAGAGCACCAGTGCTTGTGGGGCTGTGGAAGGGCTGCCTAGGGAAGGTGATGGCCAGCAAGAGCTTTCAGTGCTAGCCCCTTTCGTGTGGGAGCAGTGGCTGGACGTTTCCGATTTGGGAGCTGGGCTCTGGCTGTGCCAAGAAGGAACGTCCCCACTGTGCTGTGGCTAGGAAGCTCAGAGCGCCAGTGCTTGTGGGGCTGTGGAAGGGCTGCCTAGGGAAGGTGATGGCCAGCAAGAGCTTTCAGTGCTAGCCCCTTTCGTGTGGGAGCAGTGGCTGGATGTTTCGAATTTTGGAGCTGGGCTGTGGCTGTGCCGAGAAAGAACTTCCCCACTGTGCTGTGGCTAGGAAGCTCAGAGCGCCAGTGCTTGTGGGGCTGTGGAAGGGCTGCATAGGGAAGGTGATGGCCACAAGAGCTTTCAGTGCTAGCCCCTTTGGTGTGGGAGCAGTGGCTGGACGTTTTGAATTTCAGAGCTGGGCTCTGGCTGTGCTGAGAAGGAACATCCCCACTGTGCTGTGGCTAGGAAGCTCAGAGCGCCAGTGCTTGTGGGGCTGTGGAAGGGCAGCCTAGGGCAGGTGATGGCCAGCAAGAGCTTTCAGTGCTAGCCCCTTTGGTGTGGGAGCAGTGGCTGGACATTTCCATTTGGGAGCTGGGCTCTGGCTGTGCTGAGAAGGAACGTCCCCACTGTGCTGTGGCTAGGAAGCTCAGAGCGCCAGTGCTTGTGGGGCTGTGGAAGGGCTGCCTAGGGAAGGTGATGGCCAGCAAGAGCTTTCAGTGCTAGCCCCTTTCGTTTGGGAGCAGTGGCTGGACGTTTCGGATTTGGGAGCTGGGTCTGGCTGTGCTGAGAAGGAACGTCCGCAGAGTGGTGTGGCTAGGAAGCTCAGAGCGCCAGTGCTTGTGGGGCTGTGGAAGGGCTGCCTAGGGAAGGTGCTGGCCAGCAAGAGCTTTCAGTGCTAGCCCCTTTGGTGTGGGAGCAGTGGCTGGACGTTTCCGATTTGGGAGCTGGGCTCTGGCTGTGCTGAGAAGGAACGTCCACAGAGTGCTGTGGCTAGGAAGCTCAGAGCGCCAGTGCTTGTGGGGCTGTGGAAGGGCTGCCTAGGGATGGTGAGCGCCAGCAAGAGCTGTGGAAGAATGGCTGATTCAGCAAGGCCATGATCTGGTATTGCTGAGCAACCCATGTATCAAAAGTAACTAATACATGCTTACACAGCAGGCTGACTGCGGGACTTCCCCGGATAGAACAGAGAACAATGGGGCCGGGTAAACAAGTGTAACGAAACTGTATCTAGAAGGAGGTGAAGTAAGCGGCTAACATGTCCTGCTGCCAACCGCCAATCAAGTAGAAGCAATAAGCGCGTGGACAGTAACTTTATCCCAATCATAGCTTATTATTGAGTGCGTGTACAGCTGTAGTTAACCAATCATAGGTTGTTATGAAGCGCGTGCCTATAGTAGATAACTATATAAACCCTGTTACATGCATGAATAAAGGAGAATGACCATACTCATATTGGGATCTGTCATTACTCCGGAATCGCACTCCCGCTCCGCCGTCGACACTGAACAAAGGGAAACTCCGACACATGAGTACACACGTCTCCACCTGGGACGGGGTAATCCTGCTTATACGTACAAACTGGGGGAGGAGAGGCTGGGGAGCAGCCCCGCGGAAAGAGTTCTGGGGGTTTGGGTTGATGGCCAGTTGAACATGAGTCAACAGTGTGCCCTGGCAGCCCAGAGGGCCAACTGTGTCCTGGGGTGCATCAAGCACAGAATAGCGAGCTGGTCGAGGGAGGTGATTGTTCCGCTCTACACTGCAGTGGTGCGGCCCCCCCTCGAGTACTGTGTGCAGTTTTGGGCGCCTCAATAGAATAAGGACATCAAACTATTAGAGTGTGTCCAGAGGAGGGTGACCAAGATGGTGACGAGTCCTGAGGGCAAGACTTACAAGGAGCGGCTGAGGTCACTTGGTTTGTTCAGCTTGGAGAAGAGAAGGCTGGGGAGTGACCTCATCACAGTCTACAACTTCCTCAAGGGGGGCAGCAGAGGGGGAGGTGCTGATCTCCTCTCTCTGGTGACCAGCGATAGGACACGAGGAAATGGAATGAAGCTGCATCAGGGGAAGTTCAGAATGGACGTTAGGAAAAGGTGCCTCACTGAGAGGCTGGTCAGCCACTGGAACAGGCTCCCCAGGGAAGTGGTCACAGCACCAAGCCTGTCAGAGTTCAAGAAGTGTCTGGAGGACGCTCTTAGTCAGCTGGTTTAGCGTTAGGTAGTCTTGTGAGGAGCAGGGAGTTGGACTTGATGATCCTTATGGGTCCCTTCCAACTCAAGATATTCTTTGATTCTTTGAATCTGGAGGGCTGAGAAGCACTTCTGGGAGGATTGCTGGCTCATAGAGCACGACTGTCAGAGGCCTGACTGAATTATTTAATTAGGCCGTGCGAATAATATAATGTCACCTATTTAAGTAATCATATAAAATACAACAAATGCATTAACTGCACCCAAGGAGAATTCCATTTAATACTGCCTCAGGAAAAATGAAAAGGAGACAAAGGGCGAAAAACGAAGACCCTGACACAAGAGGAAGGTTTAATTACATCGCAGGTTATGAATTTGAAGCCTCGTTAGGAGCACTTTAATTACCATAATTACGATAAGATGTAATTATAATAAACTGCTCCCAATTTGTATTCTATTTCCACTACATAATTTGAAGGTTTTTTTATGATAATACTGTTTTGGGCATCATTAATGCATAAATTAAGCATTGCTGTTATTAAATAAATAACAGGCACTAATGATGACCAATTAGTGATCTAAAATATGGGTTTAAGATTTAACATAACTGTGTATTAATCAAATCTAATTTGCACTATTTTTACTTTTATTATACCTCTAATGGGTACTTAATAATAATTAATTGTATTCATAGTAGTAAATATATAGTCTTCCATTACCGCCAGTGAATTGTTTTTAATCTCTGCCTTTAAATGTAGCCATTATAGAGTGACTCATTTTTATTTCTCTTCACGTAAAAATCTAAAGCTTCGATTTCTATTTTTCAATTACTATTTAGTAATTTTTTTTAATTACTATTTCTAAGCAGGTGTCATCATTGCCTCTGAACCTACTCAAAGGTATGTTATAATTTAAGCATTAAAGACTCCCAATGCCTTTTCCAATTCTACTTCCGTTTTATATGCCAAAAGTCCATTATTTTGTTTCCAATCGGGAGTCATTAATGCCAGGAATTTATTTAATAATGTCTATGTTCAAATTTAGCTATTAATGACTCCCCATTCATTTTCTACCTTTGTCACTTAAAGTGGATTTCTAAATTTATTTTTCTTTGATATTACAATACAAATTGGGAATAATTACTGCCTGGTTTGTTAAGTAATCGCTCCAATTAAATTTTGTTGTTCCTCATAAATAATATTTCTTTTAGTTATTTACACTCTAACGTTTTAATCGTTACTTTACTAAGTGGGATTAACTAGTGCCCGTGATGTTTTATTTTTTATTTTTAATTAGTTTTTTATTTTTTTATTTGTTACGATTAACTGGAGTTGTTTTCCTTACAGATATTTCTCCCCATTAGTACGCTATATTCTGCTATTTGTAATTTTATAGTCCAAACTGGGAGTAATTACCACCTGTAAAGTTTTAATAGTAGCTAGAGTAGATGAGACACATTATTTACTCCCAAAGACTATGCCAGTAACTGTTTTTCAAGTTTTTATTCTAAATAGTTTCAAGTAAATAATAATCAGTAGAAATTAAAATAACAGAAACCCAGGAATTTGAATTCCCAGGCAAAACAACTGGAGCACCTGGGTGTGACCAGAGGCAGGACGAGCGCTACGGTCCCACTCGGCCACGCGACGAGTCTGAGCTTCATCTCCAAAGTTTGAAGCTCCGAGCGCCCGCTCTCCTACAGCTCCGCCACCCCTTTTTTCCAGGAAACCCCAATTCCCAGGGGAACAAACACACGTCTGACAGATACACTGCGATGTCAAATTGTGAGTTGCATGGCTGTGCCCTCAACAAGGGCACCTTACTGTCGCTGCTGCGCCCACAGGAGCATCCGACCAGTGCAGCACTGTCTGCAACCACTAGCCAGGATACTACAAAATCACCCCTAGCAACGCAATACAAATTACTAACAGCAATCAATAATACAGTGTCAATCAAAGGCAGTGGCAGCAATCAATAATAACAGTCATCAATCATACAGAAACAGTGAGTAACAGCAACAACCATGTAGGTCTGTACCACTGCAGGTTACTATAAACTGATCATTAGTGAAGCCATTTAGCAACAATTTAGCAGCAGATAAAAGAGATTACTTACATGGAGAGAGAGAGAGATAATTGACGTCAAGCAAATCAGATTTCAGAAGGGGCCCAGCCATCCCAGAGGTTGGGGAGGACGAACAGCATCACCCCCTGTGCTGTTAACACACACTCGGTGGTGTGAATGGGGGTCAGGACATACCATATAAGGCAATACTCGTCCAATGATTCATGCCCATGAGCCATCCCTCTCATTATCTCTGCTAGGATAGAAATAGGTCTCCTTAAGTAATATTAAAAAAAAAATGATAAAAATAAAGTTTCAAGAGTAAAGAACAAGATGGATCCGGAGCAGACCTGGCATCCTGAAAGCCAGGGAGAGAGAAGAACGTGTTTGCAACCACAGGCGTCCCTCTGCATGACTGCAGCCAACTGATGTCATGCTCAGGTTTGTCTGTAGATCTTGGCAAGGATGTTCAGAAGAAAAAGAAACGGAACAAGGAGAACCAGAGAACAAACAGAGAGTGACCTGTGAGCTGAACAGCCAGCTTGATGTCAAACCAGGGAATACTGACAGCGATCCGATGAGAGGAGCCGGTGTCGACACCTTTTTGCTTCCTGGTGCTGAGAGAGATTGAGGAAAGGATGTAACTGTAAACTGCTGAAAACTGTAGAAACATGAAGAGAGCATCTGTGGAGAACTCGGCCGCCTGGCCGGCATACTGTCATCGCAGTTATCATTAATGATTAGCATGAGATGATGAAACACTTGGGAAATTTCATTAGCGCCACAAGAACTGAGGTGAGATAGAAACATTCAGGACACTGGCTTCACTTTTTTTTTCATGCCCCGCTCTGAGCTTAAAGCTGAAAGTGGCATTTCCTACTGTGCTGCAGCAGAGAAGTTTCCATATTGCTAAACACCAACCCCATCTCCAACCCCTGCCTGGAGACAACATTGCCCACTGGCCAAAATACTCAAATTGTAGAACTCCTGCAGAAATGGGCTTCTCCCTGTTCATGGAAGCTGACAAGGGGAGCAGGTGGTCAGGCAGAAGAGGTGGCCCAGAAGGTGTCCATGGAGGGCTCGAGATGGTGGTCAGCCACCACCAGCGCAACAATGAGGGAGTTCTCCATCATGGCCACAAACCAGACTGAGAAAACAAACCATAAGAGGGGAATCTCCATTTCTGGGAGGTTCCCAAATCCTAAAAAGGGTAAACTCAGGGGAAGTTGTTTCATTTTATTTTTCCTCTTTCCTGCATGAGCTCTTCCTGGTGAGAAGATGAGAAGAAGAGATAAAGTGATAAAATCATGGTTTCTGTGAAGCTTGAGTAAATCCCAGACTTTTAATTTCAGGGCTCTGGGATACACTGCAGAGCAACAGGGAGGGGACGTGAGGGTGAACGGTTGCCTTGGGGTGCCCCAAGAGGGCTCAGGTCCCTAGGGGCCACCCTGCCCCTCCCTGCCTGGGTGGCGGGTCACAGTGGGTCCCTTTGTGACCCCCCTGCTATTTGACCCCCTGGCACTGCATATAGCCAGCACGGCCCCACCCTGCAGTGTCCAGCAGGACAGTGACAGGACAGGGCAGGAGTGCAGAGCTGGCGAGGAGTCCCCCCCCAAGCGCACCCCACGTCTTTTCCCGGCAGACCCAAGGCGTTTCCCCAAGGCTTCCCCCTTCCCCATCCCTACCACCTTCTTACATCCCTCAGGATGGCAGAGAGGAGACCCCTTAGCCACCCCAGGGTGGCCCGGGAGGAGGTGGGGGCTCCCCAGGAGAGCAGGTCTCCACCAGAGCCCGATGAGGTGTGTGTGGTCCAGCCGGTGCAGGCAGGTGAGTGAGGGGCTCCAGCATCGCATCCTCCAGCCCTGAGACCCCCAGGGAGACTGCGCCTGGGGAGTGGGCATGGGGACGAAGGGCAGAGCTCCTTCCTCTGCCCACTCCTGCCTGCAGCTCCGCTCTACAGCCCTCCCTGCCCTCCTCTGTTGCTAGATGCCAGCTGGCTAGCTGTGTATGAAGAGGAACAGGAAACGGTAGACTTCATCCAGGCTTTTTTCAAGAGCTCAGAAAAGGTAACCGTGGCTATTTCTATTGCTGCCGTGCCAGTGTCTCCTGATGGGACCCACTGGCTATGCTGCCTGCTGCTAGGGGCGCTGCTGGCTGGGCAGAGCTGCTCTCCCGCATGGCTTTGCACCCCCAGTACTCTGGTCCCGCTGGCCATGTCTCGCCCTCTCACACTCCCCCTTTGTCTCTCTGTCCCCTGGCTGCCAGGAAGAGACCGAGAAGATGCGGTTCCTTGAGTGCATCTGCATCCTCTGCAGAGCTGCCAGGCACAAGGGCTTGTTGCAGGGCCTGGATGTCTTCTGCCACAGATTTGAGCTGGCCGAGAGCATCAAGGTGAGGGGACACCCGGAGGGTCTGGGGAAGGGGGCAGGGTCCCCAGTCACTGGCACGCGGCAGGGACAGCATTTGGGCAGGAGCAAACGTACGTGGACACCCCGAGGGGACTCAAGTGCTGCTGAGAAGGCCTGCCAGTAAAGACCCCAGCACCCAGGGTGGCAGGGACCACACTGGGTCTGCTGGCACTGGGTGCTGGTGGCTGCCAGGTCCCTTATCCTGATTGTGCTCTGCAGGCACTGCTGGAAGAGGAGCCCAGGGACCACCTGCACACGGCAGTGCGGCAGCTTGCCATGGATGCCATCGCTGCCTTGAGGTACCTGCCCATCCCTCCTGGGCACCCCTGCCCCAGAGGTCCATGTCCACCTGTCTGAGGCCTCGAGGCACGCTCCCAGCACCAGTGTCCAACAGACCCCTCTCTCTCTTTTTGCAGCTCAGTGGAGACAGTGCTGGAGGGCCAAAAGAAAAGCCTCATACATGCCTGCTTCACCAGTGTCTTCTTGCTTCCTCCAGAAGAGGACATGCAGGGCCTGGATGCTTCTCTCTACTTCCAGGTAAGCGCTGGGTGAGCCCCCAGTCCCTCTGGGCTGCTCCCTGGCTGCCCCGTGCCAGGAGATGACTGGAGATCCAAGGCAGGTCAGGGTCTCGGTTTTGCTTTCCCACCTTCATCCCTTTGTCCCCTTCCCATGGGCCTGGCCGCGTCCAGGCTTGTCTGCCCTGAGGCCTTCCCCGGGCACCGCAAGGCAGCACGGCTGTCCTCCTTGGTGCTGGGAGTTCAGATCCATCTCCTGGGCATGAGAGGGCCTGCCGAAAGATGCCACCACCTTTCGTCCTCCTTGCAGACCCTGGATGCCATGGACAGCATGCTACGCGTGTTGGTGTTCAGCTCTCCTGCCTCTGGCCTCAGCGAGGAGCTGCAGACTATCTTGAAGGTCTGGCATTTGCAAAGAGCAGGGTTGGCAGGGGCTGTTCATCACCCTGGAGGTGATGCGGGTGGTCATCACACCCGCAGTGCCACGCAGGACGCCCACCTCCCTTGGGGGAGCTGGGGGCTGCCCACTGTGCTCTTCTGGAGCCCGGTGTCCCCTGGCTGCAGTCAAAGCCCCTCTCCCCTCCGCAGACTTTCCCAAGTAATGGGAGGAATTTGGCCCCTCTCCTTTGGCACCACAGCGGTGGCAGCTGGTGCTGCTGTCCCCCACTTCCCAGTCTCCCCTGCTTTCCTCCCCAGACCCGAATGGGGCAGAGACCCACTGGGGGGTGGTGGGTCTGGTGGGCAGGTGCCTGTCCTGCACGGGGAGCCCAGCTCTGAAGCTCTCTTCTCCTGGCTTCCCAGGGGGCCATACCCCTGAGCCTGGACCGTGTGAGTCCAGCCGGCAGTCCAGCAGTGCTGCTTCTGCTGGCATGGGTGTCAGCTCACGAGGCAGATCGGCAGCTGCTCTCTTCTCCTCCCAGATGCTGCTGACTTTCACCAATTCCAAAAGTGCAGCTGTGCACGCAAGGGCCTTGAGGAGGATTCAGAGGCTGAGCCATTTCTTGGCCAGATGTTCCTCACTGGAGGTAAGGAGCCAGGCAGCCTCCAGCCAGGACATGTCCCCTTTCCTGTGCACCGGAACAGCCTGCAGCTCAGGGTTCCTGCCAGGCATTGGGGCATTCAGCAAGGCCCTGCCCTGAGGCGAGGGTCTTGGTCCCATGGGCTCCTCTCCCCAGTCCCCTCTCTGCCAGGAGCCAGAGCTGCACCCAGCAGGGCCCTGCAAAGCTCTGACTCACCTGAGATCCAGCCCTGGGCCCACTTGGGTTCAGGGCTTCGGCCCCACCTGCCTTGCCTCAACCCTTCTGCTGTTCTGCCTCCCTCCCCCAGGCCTGGCAAGACGAGTTCAGCTGTGGCTGCTACAGAGAGATCCAGATCCCCATCCTGGGACAGCTGCTGGGATGTCTCATCCTTCTCAGCTCTTGCAAGGAAGAAGAGAGCAGCCACGTGGCTTCGGATGCTCTTTATTCCATCTACAGATTCATCTGTCAGCGAGAAAGTAAGAGGAGCTGTGTCGTGGGCTGCGTCCCTCCACACACAGGCATCTCCTCATACGTCTGCTCATTTTCCTGAGCATTGTGATGGACCATTCTTGTGCTTGCTGGAGGCTCTCTGTGAAAGTCTGCCAGCTTCCCTCACCTCCCTGGCCCTTCGCAGCTAGGACCCCAGCTATTGCTTTCCTGCAGAGGCGGAGTGCTTACCTGAAGTTCAGGATCCACTCTCTGCTGCTCTCCTTCCTCATTCCTTTCAGGATCTTGAGCCCCACTGTTTCGTGGTCCTCACAGCCACAGCTACCATCGATTACCACATCCTGAAACCAATTCTTCCCTCTCATTGCACAGCAGATCAGGCTGGGCATCACCCCGGCTAGTCCCTCCAATGCCTGTAGCAAGAAGCTGTCCCTGATGCCCTCCAGAAACCTCCTTGACCGCTTGCATCCTGCCGTCTTGCAATCAGGGCACGTGACACAGAGACCTCCCCGAGTGCTTTCAGGAAGACTTCATCCACTTCCTCTCCCCCACACGGGAGGCTGTAACACACTGCCACCACCATGCCACCAGCACCGCCTCTCTGCTGCTCCTGACCCACATGCTCTCTGACAGACTGTTGATTGTCCCCCATGCTCTCCTTCCACTTTCTCAGGCCCTGAGCATTTGCATACATACACTTGAGGCAGGTGCCTCTCATCCGCCTCCATCATTCCTGAGGTCCCTCTTGTTCCCTTTGATTTACACTCCTGCCCACCACCTCCTCCCCTGCCTGTGGGTTGTAACCCCCCTCCTCCTCAGCCATTCATAGCCTAAAGCTCTTTTCAGCGTTTGGTAAGCTTGTTGGCAAAGATGCTACGTCCTACCAACTGCTCTGTGTTTCCCCCTCCCCTTTTAGGTAGCACGCTGTCAGAGGACAATCCAGAGCATCAACAGGTCCAAAGGGAATGGGAAGCTGAGAGCACCTCCTCGTGTTCTTTGCTCTACGAAGCGAGCACCCTGACCATGGTAATGAGTTCCTCCCTTGCTGAGACACATTCAGCAGGAGACTTGTCTGAGCAAAGGGACCCAGAATCAGCGGGGCTGGCATGGCCTCACTGTCCCTGGTGAGAGGGTTCCTGCTGTCCCCGAGCAGGGACTATCCGAGGGCCGCACTCCAGTGTCCCAGCAGCAGCTCCAGCCCTCCTGGCCACCAGCAAGCCCTGGTTCTCTGTAGGGCCAAGCAGCACCATCAGGGCAGTCATGTGATGTGTCTTCCCTCCCTCCCTCCCTCCCTCCCCTCCTCCCATAGGCATGCAAAAATTACCTCTGGCCTTCTGAGAAGACAGACATTGTCCTCACAGCCATTGAAGCCCTGAGAGACTCCAGCATCTACGACAAGCAGGTGGCCAGCAGCGTGCTGAACATGACCATGGGAGAACCTGAGTTCTGGCTGACAGATGTAAGCAGGCTCTGGCTGGATTGCCCGGCCCTTGACCCCTTTCAAGCCTTGGGCCTTGCCCTGCCTTTGCCCTGCCTGTCCCTGCCTTTGCCCTGCCTTGCCTTGCATCAGGCACCTAAAGCCATTTTAAGCCACCAGAGAGGGATGGGAAGTTTCGGTGGTGGCAGCTGAGGAAATGGCTGCACTCCAGTGGCAGCACCATCCTCACCTGTGTCCCCTCCAGGTGCCAAGCATCGTGGGGTGTATCCATGAAAGCCTGGAGTACACCAGCACGGCGTCAGCCCGGGCAAGCCTGGATGCCCTACTTATCGTGCTGGCCTGGGAGTACCCCAGGGAACTGGTCTTCAGCATGTTGATCCACGTACCACTGTGTGACAGGTATCAGCCCCGACAGCCCCAAGGGCTTGTTCCCTGTGGGGAGAGGGGCTCAGAGACTCTCTGGCTGCCAGACCCACGGAAAACTGCAGGACATCCCTGAGGAGCAGGGCCCTCCATCCCACCATGCTTTCCAGCCCTGGTGGGTCATCCAGGCCTGCAGCAGCCAAAGCCGGCCAAGCCAGAGCCCAGAGCCACCATGCTCCTCCCTGCCTCACAGGGAACACCACCTCAGCCCTTTCCTGCTTGTCCCCCACGTGAGGTGGGTGGGCAGGGCCTGGGCTACGAGACAGCCTGGGAATGGCCAGGCTAGCCTGGGCACAGTGCCGTGGCCAAGGCAGCCCGCTGACGAAATGCTCTGTGCTTGGCAGCGCTGCCCTGGCCATGTGGGAGCTGATGTTTTTCCAGAACGAGATACCGACTGAGTTCTCAACTGAGCTGATGAAGATCGTTAAGTCGCGGAAACGGCGGCACTGCAAGCTGATAAGCGCTGCCGTGTTGCATGCCTGCAACATTCAGGAGGCAGTAAGTGACCAGACCTGGGCTTGCTCACCCTCGGGGATGTGCATGGCCGGGGACAGGAGACACTCATCACCACCCATGTGTCCTGCCTCCTTTGTGCCAGCTCTTGCTCTCCAATCACTCCTCAGAGGCGTGAGAGCAAGAGGCTGCCAGTGGTCGGAGGACAGGAGGAGCTGGCAAAGACACTGTGCAGTCCTCCATGGTCAGGGCTGCCCCCAGGATGGGCTGCCTGGCCCCAGTGCCCTTGCCCTGAGCTGCCAGTGGGAAGCAGGAGCCCCGCAGGCTCTGCCCATCTCTCACTGCTATCTTTATTTCAGGTGAAAGACTGCAGCAATGCTCAACGGACGAGTTTTTACTCCCTGACACTCCTCCAGGAGTACCTGAAGTGTCCAAATCCAGGGTTTCACTCGCTGGTGCTCATGGGTCTCATCACCGTCTCAGAGAGACCTGAGACGGTAAGCAAGGAGTCAAGTTGAGCCACGTTGGGCAACGCAGTGGCTTGGCCTTCGCTGGCAGTCAGGAGTTGGGATGATGGCTCCCAACACCCTCCCTACCATGGATGGGGCTGGTGGGTGCCTGGGGGAGCTTTCCAGGCCTGGAGGGTTACCAACCCATCTGCCCCTTTGGGCTGGTCAGAAAAGGGGGTGGCTAAGCAGGGGACAGGAAGTCTTTGCTCTCCTGCCCCCCCTGCCCTACCCCTGCTCTCCCGCATACCATGGCCACCACCGGCCAGGAGGCTGCTACAGTGATTCCTGGGCCAGGAGCTGGACGGGAGGCTGGTGCTCAGTGACCAGAGCATGTTTGCCAGGGTGGTCTTTGACCACTTCACAAAGAGGAAATACTGTGCTTCATCTAGGCAAGAAAAATTCAGGTCCTGCTGCCTGATGTTGTGGAGACCCTGCAGGATGCCAACAAAGACATCAGGATGAGGGCCCTGCTGGTCTTCCGAAACGTGGTGGGTCATATGAAGAGGAAGAAGGCCAGCTGCATCGCTCTCCAACTCTCAGAGAAGCTCCTGCCGCTCTTTGATGATGTAAGGCTGCTGCGGGAGCCTAGGCCCTGCAGATGGATGCTCGTCCATGACAGCTGCCCTTCAGCCCAGCCCTGTGGTCAGGACATTCTCCCCTCATTGATCCCTCGAGCGATGTCTTCTGGGCTCTTCAGCCCACCACGGCTTCTCCCCAACAGCTTGATGCCTCCGGGCGACCTGAGACCCCTGTACTGGAGCCCAGCCTGGCCCCCGTGCAAAGCATCTGCAGGCCAAGAGCAGCTCTCCAAGCCCCAAGGGCTCCCCCAGCTGTGTGGCCATGCAGCTGTGTGCAGGATCTGACCCCAGAGCATCTTCCCTCCCATCGGCCATGCTAACACCCTTGCTTATCCTGTCCTCCTCCCTACCAGGAGTGCAGCCAGCTGCGAGAGCTCGCCATCCACCTCTTCGAAGACCTGATGAAGGCTGTGGTGCGCTGCCACAAGAAGAGGATGAAGAATAAAGTGTGGAGGGTGCTGGTCCCGCTCTTCTTCCACATGAGTGACCAGACCCAGAGTGTGGCCAAGGTGCAGATTTCAAAGCTGGCCAGTGATATGGGGAAGGGCGTGATGACACCACGGGGGTGGCCTAGGCGTCATGGGCAAGGGCTGCTGGCAGCCAGCATGGACATTTCCCAGACCTGCCCTACCTGGTCCAGCAAGTCTCGGCAGCAGCAGCCCATGGCCACTGAGGCCTGAACGCACCCTAAGGGCTTCCCAGATTTCCCTGCAGGTGTTAGAGACCAGGCCTTTGAGCCCCAACCCCTGCCTCCCCAGGGTTGTCCCCAAGAGCACCCCAGATGTTTAGGCCAGGACATGTCCCAGCTCCCTAAGGGCAGGATCGCCCCAGGGCTCAGAGCTCTGCCCATCTGGAACTGGGGCAGCCCTGGCTGAGGAGCCAAGAGTCCCATTGGGGATGCCATGGGAGGTGCTGCTGGCTCTGTCCTGCCCCCGTGCCTACAGCCACGGGCCCACAGCTCTTGAGAACCTCTATTCTGCTGGCCGGCAGCATGAGATACCTGAGGTGGTGGCTGGGAACAGCTGGCAGCCTGGCCAAGAGGAGAGGGACACCAGGTCTCCTTCTCCAGGCCACGGTGCCATCTCACATCCTCTGCTGCTCTGCAGGTCTCTAGGAAAGCCCTCCTTGCCGTGGCAGAGATCCTGGAGTGGGAAGAGCTCAAGCACCTGATCCAGACGCAGCAGACATGGAGGATCGGAGAGTGCTTGGTGAGGACAACCCCCAAGCCCCAGGGCCCATAACCCAGAGCTGCATCGTCCTTCTCTGCCCTCGAGCACAGGGGCCCTAAGGGCTCTTCTCCAGGGCTTTCTCCCCTCCCTGCTCCCAAGGGTGTTGAAGGAGACCCCAGCCCTTCTGGGCCCTGGGCAGATGGACAGAGGGGTCTCAGGACCCCTAGACCCCCCCCCCCGCCTGCGTGTCTCTCTGGATCTCAGCCACCTAAGGGCTCCTGCCTGGGAGATGAGAATGGCCTGGACGGGAAGGGGGTCGTTGGGAGGAGGGACTGGTCCGGCAGACTGGGGAGGGTCCATTCCAGCCACATGCCCTTGTGCTCTCTGCAGCTGGTGAAGGACAGGAGGAGGGTTGAAGACTACCTGCACCAGAGCATGCCATACCTGAAGGACGCTCAGGCCACCTTGCAAGAGATGGCCATCAGGTTCATCGGTGAGCCACAGCCCCCAGGGGTCCCTCTTCTGGCAGCCTGGCCCCCATCCCCACCACTGTGCTGGCAGCGCGGGGCAGCTGGGGACATGCTGGGGAGCGGGAGGTCTGATAGAGCTCTCCACTCAGGGCTTGCCGCGCGGCACTCCAGGAACCAAAGCAAGGAGAAGCTGAGTGAGATCTGCCACGGTGAGTATGGCCGGGGCTGGTGGGGCAGGGGACAGAGCCTGGGCAGGGTGCTGCCTTGCCTTGCCCTGCACCAGGGAAACGCTTCCAGGGCAGAGGAGCATCTCGGGAGCGTCTGAGGCATTCCTGGCCAGCAGCTTCCAGCTCATCCATTGGTCCCACCTACTCCTCCTGGCCAGGGAAAGAGACGGGTGGGGCTGGTATGGTCTGGAGGGGATGCCTGAGGGTCTCTGCAGATGGAGGGGGGGTTCATCTCGGCTCTGTTTCCTTTTGCCGCAGCCCTTCAGGCCGTGGAGGAAGACAGCGAACCCTCCATCTGCTCCCTGGCAGCTCAGACGATGCTGATCCTGTCATGTCCAAGGGCACGGCACTCATCAGTGTGGTCCCTGCGGGTGCTGTGCTGCTGGCCCTGCTGAACCAGGCAGAGGTGCATCTCTCCTGGGGAAGAATGGATGTATTTGATTAAAGCTACTACAACAAGCTCAGTCTCGTGGTGTCCTTCCTTCAGACGGGGAGCACCCCCAGTGTGCCGAGCAGACAGCGTCATTCCTGGCCTCTACTGCCAGGAGGGAGGACGTCAAATCCCGAGCATTAGAAAGCTCCTCGCCACCCTTGGCCAGCAGCTCTGTGCTCTGGGGCCAAGCCCAGGCTGTCACCTCAGGGTCCCGGAGGAACCTCTGCTGTGCCAGGGCTGGGCTGGAGGTCCCCTCTCCCAGCATGCCCTGGGGTGAGGGACTACCTCTTCCAGACCAAAGCTCTGAAGAGGAAAAGTTTGGACCGTAGGGATGTTCCTGGTGGGTCATTCCCACACTGCCCGTCATCCAACTCCTCCTCCCTGGGATCAGAAGGCAGACGACGTGAGGGCTCCTACCATTCCCTTTGGCCAAAAAAACAGCCACCTTACTCAGGCCTTTGTCAACCTGTCCATTGGACTTGAGTAACAATCAACGTGAGCAACTTCACCATCAGATGTCATGAAGCCAAAACCACTGTGAGGGCCTGTCATCTTTTCAAGCAGCGTAAGCTGTCACCAGAAGGCAGCTGATGTACTTGAGGTGTCTTGGAGACGTGACTCATCCCAACAAAACACAGCAAGAAGCTCCATGAGAGTCAGTGAGCAGAGGGCATCTATGACCTGGAGAACTTTGTGAGCCACTGGAAAAGCAGAACCACATCTGCCTCTCCGTCTTCTCCTCACCCTGTTTGGGTTGCTTCAGAGTAGCACAAGCTGTCAAAAGACCAGCCAGAAATGTAAGAATAGGAGGTCCCACTTAGGAGTATGGAGCCAATGGCTCCCACGTTAATGAAAGGGGTTTTCTAGATGTGCTCCACAGCTGACAGCTCATGAGAACTGCAGCTCTCCTCACAGCTGAACCATCGAGATGGGCTCTCCCGTTGAGTTTCTCCAGTGAGTGCTAGCTGAGGAGCACATGCTGTTGACACCCTGACCCTGTGCAAAGCCCACGTGGCTTCTCTACATACACAGCCAGGTATGAACAGCAGAAGAACCTGAAGTGCCTGAGGAAGCCAGCTTCAGAAAGTTAGTCTCACCTCTACAGATCAGGTCACAGCTTAAAGGCGTGACAAAAATTGTGTCAACCAGCCCCTTCACTGGAGAGAATCTGCCTGTGGTCACGTCCCCTCACAGGGAACACATCCAAGCAGCACTCCCTTCTCCCATCATTAGAAGGGCAGCATCATTATGGAAGAAACGCTGTGTGCTGGTTTGAGAGAGAGAGATCAGAAAAGCAGATGTAGCACATCTCTCATGGTCTGTCTCATACTTAGTTTCATTGCCCTTTGTCCGTCATTCTTGAAAAACATTTTCACTGTCTTCCGTAGAATAGTCCTGTGCGAACTCAACTCCGCTTTGATCCATGTTAAGGCGTGTTTTCCCAGAAACTCTTCTTCACCGCGCGCTGCTTCATCTTGGTCTTCTTCTGGAACTGGATTCTCTTGATCACATTGAAATCTCCTCCTCTTGGTTATGCTGCCTGGCTAACTTTTCTTTAACACCTCTACAAAGAGCTATCAGGAAAAGGGATGAGATGACACAGACAGTTTGTCCTTCAAAATCCAGCGTCCCTGTCTCACTTGATTTACATGGGAAATGACCAAAGGAGCAGAAGTCCCCTTGTGTCTCTCCCCATGTACATCCAGAGAAAGAACTGCAAGCTAATGGCATCCATTTGCTCTTAGATTTTAAAAAGCCAACTCTGCTATTTTGTTCACAAAGCAGCCTGCTTCCTGAGTTTTGGAGCACAAAGTTCTTAAATAGGAAGCATTGCTACGAAGCTGAGTTATGAGGTAAAGTTGCTGACCGCCTTATTACATACACAAATGCTTTCTGAGTCAGCTAACATTGTTTAAAACAAACTTCATGGTTTTACCTTCCACCGTTCATTGTATTGGTGGAAAATAGCAGACAGGAGGAGGGATGAAGGGAGCTGGGGAGGGGGCCCAGCCGCCCTGTGCAGCTCCAGGAGGGCCCAGAGGTGTAACATGGCCGCCCCTGCACCACGGCCCTGGGTGAGGGGAGCGTGGCCCCTGCTGCACACGGCCCTGTGGGGGAGCCCCTGCTGCACACGGCCCTGTGGGGGAGCCCCTGCTGCACACGGCCCTATGGGGGTGGGGTGGCCTCTGCTGCACGTGTCCCCGTGAGGAGAGTGTGGGGCCGGGCTGGGGACCAGTGGGTCTGTACGGGAGAGGGAACCTGGGACCTGGGCAGGCCGGGGAGGGGGGGGCGGGGACTGAGGGGGTATGGGGGCGCTCTGGGCTGCCTGGGGGGGAACTGAGAGTGTTGGGGGCCTGGGGGGAAATCAGGGGGTCAAAGGCAGCCTGGGGGGACTGAGGAGGTCAGGGGTGTCAGGGGGCCGACCGGGGCGGGGTGTGGGGAGTCTGGGGGGAACTAAGGGAATCAGAGGGTCTGGGAGTAGCTGAGGAGGATAAGGATGTCTGGGGGAGCTGATGGGGTCTGGGGTAGAACTGAGGGGTTCAGGGCTGTTTTGGGGTGACCCCCTGCTCTTCCCCTTCCAGATTTCTCTGACTGCCTTGGCAAGACCAGGACAAGGGGCTGTCACTTGGGCTGAAGGCACCGGCCTCATGGGGAGTCGGGCACGGGGCGGGGGGCACCCCCTTTCCCCCACCCCCTGCCCATGGCACCAGGCCTTCCTCGAGGCACTGCCCAGCCCCCTCCCCCTGCGGCCCCTCCCCAGCTGATGTGCAGCTGAAGAGGTCCTTGTGCTGCTGGACACCACCCACCTGGTGCTCTGCAGGACAATGCCAGGCTGCTGGTGGAGGTGGGTCCCACCAGCACCCACTTCATTGGAGGAGTGGGGAGTGAATCCCTGGGAGGGTGAGGGGCACGGACAGCCCAGATCCCCTGGAGGGTAAGTTCTCCCAGACACCTGGGTCCCCTCTCCCAGATGCCTGGGTCTCTTCTCAGACACCAGAGTCCCTTCCCAGATGCCTGGATCCCCTTTCCCGGATGCCTGGGTTCTCTTCCCCGGATGCTTGCGTCACCTTCCCAGACACATGGTTCCCTTTCCCAGATGCCTGGGTCCTCTCACGGACGATTGGTTTCCCTCTCCCAGACGCCTGGGTCCCCTTCTGCCAGCCACCCCCAAAAGAAATCTCATGAGAAAATAGACACCTCCCCAGCCCCCTCTTGCCTGCCTTTTTTCTGTGCTTTATTTTAGCATTTATTATTGGTTTATTATTATTTTATTATTTCCTTTAATTATTTATTTTTACTTATTTTTTTATTCTCTTTATTCTTTTTATTTTTAGTCTCCTTATTTAAGGAGAACAAGGAGGAGGGAAGCCCGTGCCACACCTGGCGTCCCCTGGTGCCTGAGGAACCTCGCAGCAGGGGGAGGGAGGTATGACAGGGCGACACAGTGGGGCATGTACCCTACCACCAACACTGCCGCCATCGTCATGGGCCCCTTTGCTCAGGGGAGGAGGACAACACCTCGCATGCGGCGGGAAGCAACCTGGAAAGGAGACCACCCCGCCTGAACACTAGACACCGCCATGGCTCCCTATTAAGGGGAGCACGGAAGAGCTGGCCTGCCGGGGGCCCTCTCTGATGTGACCCGAAAGACCTCATCGATCAGCAAGGAAAGAGAAAAAGAGAAGAGAAAGAAGCGGAGGCCCCTCAGCCACGGTCTTGGGACAGCGATGGCCATGCATGTCCTCCATTACCTGGGGGTGGATGGCAGACGCAGGGCCCTGCATGAGAGCAAGAGGGCAATGTCTGCGGAGAGGTGCAACACCAGCCTGAACACCGGCAGAGCTGTCCCACCATAGAGCCTCTCTGATGCGCCTGGGGACACCTCAGCAGGTGCTGCCTGTGCATCTGGATCGGTCAAAGGCAGGGAGCGGAAGCTGCTGCCAGCCACCTGCTCTGGATGAGTCCCTTCAGGCAACCCTGCGGGACTGGGGAAAAGCTGTGGCAGGCCCGACACCCCCAGCCTTCTGGTGTCCAAGTGCCAGTGACTGCCACCAGCCGCTGGTCTTTGTCCCAGGGTAAAAAAAACCAAACCAACAAGTCACAACACCTCACCTGTGCCATCATTGGGCCTTCAGGGCTGGGGAAAGCTGCTGAAGGCTCAACAGCCCTGGCCGTCTGTGGCTGCCGGCCACCAGTAACCGCTGTCATTCTCTGCTCGCTTCGTGGAGTCCGGCTTAAGGCCAGAGGAAAAGAAAGGATGAGGCGCCACCACCTCGCCCGTCCCATCACTGGGCCGTCAGGAGCTGGGGAAGCTGTGGCAGGCTCCAGCTCTCCGCAGCTCCCAGCCTCTCAGACACGCTCAGCTGGCTGACGGGCAAGCACTGGGGCACGGCCATTCCAAACGGGTGGAAGGCAAGCTGGACCACCGGGGGAACTGCCACAATGGCCGCCGACCGCCCCTCTTTGCCAGCCAAGCTGCAGGTGTTGCAGCTTGCTCGCTAGCACTGCTCTGGGGACGAGTCACCGCTTGCTCCTTCAGCACACCTTCGCGACTCCTCCGCGACTGGGTAGACATGGCAGTCCTCGGTGCGAGCTGTCCAGTGCCTCATGCGAGTTTGCCGGGAGAGTTTAGGAGCAGGTGTCCCTGCCGGGTTTGGGTCCCAGTGCTGATGGGTGCTTTTGGCTTTTGTATTACTTTTTTTCTTGTCGTTATTTTATTTTATTTTATTCTATTTTTTATTTATCTCCCCAATCCCTGCATTTCCTGTTTTTATTGTTTTTCTTTTTGTTTGTTTAATTTAACAGGGTTTAGAACCCCGGCATCCCACATACTACACCAGCACCTGGGCATTCACCCCTTCTGGGTGTGCGCCCAAGCTCTTGCATGTGTTCTTTCATTTTAATTTTTTCATTTAGCTTTTTTTCCCCCTACTCTGATTATGAAACTCTATGCTATGCTGATCGTAGAATTCTGTTAAAAAAAAAAAGCTTTAACTGTACAACTCAGTGCTTTCATCATTCTGCCCAGGATGGCCAAAAGAACCTGTCTGTCCCTGTAGTGTTAAGTGACACCTCTTAAAATAAAAAGCAAAGCTCTCGAGCCCTCAGGACAGATCTACAGGCTGGATGCACAGAGCTTCCTTTCCAGCATGTGAACTAAAAGAGATACCTGCGGCGGCAGGTTAGTTTTACTCAACCAAACATTCAGTCCAAGCATCTCTCCAGTGTGCTTCCCAATAACTTACAGGTAGTAGAAGAGGGCTGCAGCTGGAGAACGAAGAGCTGGTTTCAGGTTTGCAGAGGGCTCTGCCGTGGTGTCCCCCCCCACCCCAACTCCCTACGGCTGGACTCCTCATGCCGCCTCTTCTCCAAGGAAGCTGGATTCAGAGGCTGCCTACTATGTGCCTAAGGTCTCTCAGCTGACTTTCCTGCCAGGAACAAGGCACTCACTGGAGGAGGAGGACACAGCAGATTCACAATGAGAGCCCTACCCGGCCCTCCTTCCACGTTCTTGGCTCCGAATCAGCAACATTGGGGTCCCTCAGCTTCACCGGGGCAAGGATGACACCCCCCACACACACCAGCCCCTCCAAATGGCTCCTCTCCCTTCCCATGAAAACAGCTGAATCCTTTTGACTAACTCCTTTACACAAAATTTGGGAACTAAACCTTGTGAACTGTTCCTGTTCACAAGACCCATGGATCAGTCCCTTTTACATCTCAGGCAGCATCTTCTGACCTGCCCTTTGTCAATTGAAGAAAATGACCTTTCGAGGGAGAGAAAGAGCTCACACTAAAGCAAAGGTTTCTGAGGGGTGAGACCATTCACCCTCCACATGTCACATGCTTCTCCTTTGAGGAAAGAGTTTCTTTTGCTAGAGCTGGGCTTCTCGCCTCTGAGAGACCTTTCTCTTCTTGAAAAAGAGCAAAGTACTTCTTCTTCAGTACGTGTTGTGGGTCCTAGTAGGAAAATCCTAGGACACAGATAGAAAACATGTCAATGGGAGCACATGCAGAGTCTCTTTTTCAGTCTGCAACAACAAAAAGACCCCTCCATAGCTGATAGGGCAGGACAGGCCCAGGGCTCGCACAGGTGCTTGTGAGTATTTGACCCACTCATACCTTCTTACCCACCTACTGACAAGAGCCAAGCCATACGTGTGCATATGGTCAGCATCACTTGTGTGCGATGTGGAGATTTTAAGCAATTCTATTGCCTGTGGTTTGTGTGTGTCTGTTTCCAATGTCTGAGCATTGCAAGCTCTTTTGCTGGTGGGTTGTAGTGTCTTAGCACTTGAGAACACATTTGCCAGCAGAAAGATGCCTAATCAGTGCACAGTACCAAAGCAGGGAAGGGAGGTTGGACAGCATTTTCTAGCCTTGTGTACCAGGACTGCATGTTATCATGCAGCATGATAGGGGAAAGATAAATAAAAGATTATTTTTATCTTTATAGTAAAAGATAAGGGAGATAAATAAAAAATTGAAAAAAATAAAATAAAATAATGACAAGAAAAAAAGTAATACAAAAGCATCCTGATGGCTCATCTAGCTGCTGGCCAAAACCCACTCTATGCAGGAGCAGATACTTCTGCTATCCACTCTCAATGGCTGTAGGGCATAGGATATTACTTGAGCGGGTAGAAAACATCCCATTGCTATCCCATTCCTTTACCTCCCCAGACTACTGGAGCCACTGCTGAGGGAGCAGGAAAGCAACATCTTGAGGACACTGCTGTAACTGTGGGATGGTAGGAAAACTATTTCCACAGCTCCACCAAGTTCTGGGCCCTGCAGTGCCCACCTGAGCTGGACTTGCTCTAGGCCATGCCCAAATTACTAGAAACAAGTAATTCGCTCGCCTTCTCCACCATGGTGAAATGCTCCTCCAACCTCCAGTCCTGCTGGCGCCAGCCAGACCCTGAACTACTGCAGGGGATTTCTGTCTCTATGGGCACAAGCTTGGGACTGCGTGCAGGACATCCAACTTTTGTCAATTTTTTTGTGCCAGGCCTGGGTCTCACCAGCAGAAATAAGCATCTTCTAAAACACTCTCCTACACTGATGTCGGGAGCTTCCTGTGTCCAAAAGGAAAAACAAGGACAGTAAAAGAAAGGACTGATCGGGAAGTTCTCATTCTCCTTCCAGCACGACCCCAGTGTCTGAATCAAAGAGGCAGTGAGGAAAAGACCCCAGGAGCCCTGGGCTGAATTTCTCAGCTTCTACATGCTGAAGAAATTGTTCACGAGCACAGGGCAGGCTCTCAGGACAATCCCAGGCCACTGATGTGGATGCAGAACTGATTGCTAACACCGAGGGTACAAGGTCCAGTCAAAAGTAATGCCAACAACGTCAGAAAAGACTTTAGTCTTTAGTAGCTTCAGTGTTAATGCTCTTGCTCTCTCTCTCCCCTTCAGTCCAAGCAAGTGGGACTTGGAGATTGCATTTAGTTAGGGCAGAAAGGCTGAGAGCTTGATCTATTCTGATCAAGCCTGGGACACTTGGGGAGTGTAGTTGCTCCTGCTGCTGAGAAGATGAACTCAGGTGCTCAGAGGCTAGACCTGGCTAACAGAGGGATCTCCAAAAGAAACAAACAAGCCTAGTCCCTTTTGGCTTGTCCCAAGAGAGCTTTGGATGGCAGTCGCTAAGAAAGGTAAGCAATAAAGACGACTAGAGCAACCGGTCCTGGGAGAGAAAAGAGAGCAATGCAGGATGGTTGCTGGAGGAGCAGAATCGGCAAAGCGTTGAAGAAACAGCTGTCAAAGCAAGAGGTTTGAAAGAGCAGTTTAGCACCACATCTGTAAGCCACTCTTGGCAGCAACAGACTGGTGGAGAGTCATTTTGGTAGGCTGTGTCCACGGCTTTTCTGGAACCAGTGTACCTAATGTCCGCATCTTTGGTGTAAGGGTTGCAGTTTGGCCCTTTTGCACATGGGCATACACCACACCCAGCTAAGGTGTAGGCAGACTCTAGACCATGGGCTACTTGGCTTTACTTGTAGTACCTCATATCTCACAGCATCTGTCTTTCCAGCATCTACACCAAATCTTCCTCTCCTGCTCCAGATGCGGAAAGGTGTCTAAACTGACAAACTCAGCACTGGCGGCCTGTTCTCCCATACCCCTATGCTGCCCTGCACCACTCTTTAAAAGGCCTTTTTTACCCTACAACTGAAGTATGACAAAAGTAGGTCTCCCACCAGAATCTTTTCATCGTAGCTCATGCCTAGGTATGGCAACAGAACTGGGTTAGGTTTTAAGCCCTTTCACCAACGCAGTTTTTCCAGCATACACTGTACTATGAACATTTGTATAAAAATGAGTCCGTTAAAAAGTTGTCTTTGCATTAAAAAAAAAAAAAAAAAATCTGTAATTTTTCCTCCCTGCCAACTCCATGTGGCATTTCAGGCACCTTCCAAATTTGCTGGTTCTTGCATAGTCTTCTTTGCAGACCTGTGATAATTGGAAGAGAGGGCAGTGTAAGGGGATTTCTGGGTAATTACAGCTTTGATAACACACTATGTAACTAGATACTGAGATGCAGAAGAGAGTAACAGACTGAAAATTAATGCAATCATTGAACCTCAGGTAAAACTCAGTCGTTCAACAGTCCACACACATGACAAGAGCACTTCTAAAAATAAATGAAACAAGAGTCAGTGGGGAAAACTATAAATTTGTTCCTCTCACAAAAATATATACCTTGGATTCCCAAAGAAAAGTTCTCTTCACAGTTCGGAAATCACCCGGGCCAGCCTCAAGCACTGAGAGCATAAATCGATTTTTCGCCACTTCCAGGGCTTACGCTCTTGAAACACTTGGCTCTAATGGATAATCCTTAAAGCAACCTTATGCATTTCTCTTAGGACATATCACAAAGAGTACTGAGAAAAAGGATTTGTGAAACAAGTGAAAGAGAGAGCAATTAAAATAAGCAAAAACTGAATTGGGTAAGCTGCCAAGTGCCATTACACTGATCTAGGGAACACTGGTTTCCAGCAGTAGCACCCCTGTAACATCATCTTCATCTGTTTGTTTTGTTCCATCTCTTGGCTCCCAAGGACAGCCACACATCAAAGTAACTCACCGAAATGGTGATGGAGGAAGAAATACTGAGCTACAAATATATGGTACACAAGCACGTTTTTCTGGGATGCTTTCCCGGGAGCTAAGGCTGTTCAGGTCAAGGAGCTTGGGATCTGACACCAGGAAGCCCATGATTTGCAGTCCACATACTGTGCAGAGGAGGTTCAGCCTTGCTCATTCATTCCCACACTTCCAAAACTGCCCCTTGTGCTACACTGGCTACCCGTCTCTTCTTAGCCATTTTACCTTATGCATATGCCTGTGTGTTATGCAGCATGGAAATGGGCCCTTTACCCCCAACACAGCAAGGCAGCCACCCCCTGGGCTCCATGGAGGACCATGGCTTCAAACACAAACCTACCCTGAGCCCCAGCTTTGAGACGCCTGCAAAAGTCTTTTACCCTTGACTTCTAGAGAACACTGGGTATGAATTGTCCCTGCAGGGCTCACCAAGGAGCAGATGCCGATGCAGAAGGATGAGTCCAGGCTTTGGCATGCATTTACACCTTTGCACTCAGTCTTGGGTGTCACAAGGTAGAGGTAGTGAAGCTGGTCTCAAACTCTGGAGAAGATCAGAGGTGAGGAAGAGAGTGATCATATGCTTGCAGAAGCATTGGTGGGAAGGACCTCTGCAGGTCTCTAGTCCGACATCTCTCTCAAAGCAGCACAAACAACAAAAGCAGACCGCGTCAGTGGCAGCTTTGTCTAGCAGAGTCTTGAAAACCTCCAAGGAAGGAGATCTCACCCCCCTGCCCCCAGTGACATGACCCAGGGCTGCTCCTGATACCGACTCAACCTCCCACACCTCAGCTTGTGGAAATTGCATATTTTTATGTTTGACACTGCCTGAACAATTTAGCCCCATCATCCATGTAACTGCCCTTCGAGCAGCTGGTGGGGGAAATAAGCCAGCAATCAGCATCACTGGTGTTGAATTTGCACGCCGTGAGCAAAGCCAGGTATTGCAGTTCGAGTTTAAGACGCACACCTGCGTGAAGCTGGCCTCCTCCAATTGCTCTCAAAGTGATGTCTATTAATAATCCTTATTATCATGAATAATCTAGTCTTCACCTGTCACAGTTGAAAGCAGGACAGGGGTTCAGGAAAAAAATTCGTCTTTAGTGAGCAACAACTTAAAGTAGCTAAACCTTGTGACAGGCAATCTGCATATACACAAAGTATTTTGTATGTATTCAGGCATCAGCTGTTGGTAAACAGCAAAGTTTTATTTTCTACACGGGAGGAAGAAAAGATAAACCTATGCAGGCTGTAAAGCATCTCCATTGTATCATGAAAACGGCACAGCCAGAGAGATTGTTTATTTAAAACAGCTTAACCGTAACATAACACCCAAATCTTTTTAAGCTCCTAATGGAAACGGTTTGGGCATGAATATCCATTTTGAACATGTTTATGTCACACTTCACAAAAAGGTCAAAATTAATGTTATACCAAAAGAATTTTTCAAAGTACAATTATCTTGACTTTTGGAGCAAAGAACGTTCCTTTTATGTTTACCACCTGCAGTTTAAATTTCACATTTTTTACGTATCTTTTTTTTAAAAATAGGTACCTCACAAATTATATTGGGAGTTGCACTGCGAGATTTTATAGCTACTAGCTATAATGCCCACTAGCTGCTTTTTTCCCCACTAACACACCAACCCTAATTCTCTGGGGGTTCACAAGTGATGTCTCCAAAGACCATTTGGAAGTTATTTTTTTGTCTGATTAGCCTGCTACTCTTATTGCCATATTTCTCTCAGTTTAACTCAAGGACTCATGTCTCTCCTCTTACAGGCATTTCCCCAGAAACAGTGGGAAGGGAGCCGATTTAAAAAAAAAAAACAGCGTAACCAATGTTACAAACGCAACAGTCACACAGAAGAAAAAAAAAAAATCAAAATTTTCCTACACCCTGGAGCTTGCTATTTCCGTCCTCATTTTCACAAGATTCTCAAGCCTATTTGTTGACATTCTTGCAGCCATCCAGTGCTCTCTGGGAGCAGATGGCATCAAGCTCTGAAGTCTTACACATGCCGTGTTACATTAAGCCCTGGCTGACTCAAAGGTGTTCCCAGCATGGTATTACTGACTTTCTTGGAGTAAGCAGTAAGCACATCCTTGGAGTGTTTCAGGCTGTATTAGCGAGAGCAAGTGAATGCATAAGCCAGGTTTTTCTTGGCTGCTGATCTGTTTACAAAGAGTGTATCTCAACCTCTTATTTCTTCAAAGTGTGGTTCAGAGAGAAAAACAGTTTGTCTGCTAATTCCCAGCCTGCTTTTCCATCCAGTCCTCTGTCCAAGGAGTACAGTCGGCTTTTTTCTCTTGTTCTTGCCGGAAGGACCCTTTCTCTCCCTCTCTCCCCAAGGAAGTTCTCTCTTCTCCCCCTCCTCACCGCAACAGACATGCAGATCACTGTGGCCTGCTCAGTACTCAGCTCCCACACTTTCATCCAGCCTAGCCCTTGGGTAGTAGCCGTCATTCATTCAGCCGTCACTGTGCAGAAAGGAATTTCATTGCTCCTTCAGTTGCTGTTTGTGAAAGATACCGACAGGACACATGAAGATCAGCAAGGTCTACGTTTGCGCACAAAAGAAAGCTGTTCTAGTTGGAAGTCACCACAACAGAGGTACCTCTAAAACAGGCTAAACAAGTAGTTGAGTTCAATTTCAGCACACCCCAGCCAGGAATGAGCCCCTGGAGAGCTGGGAAGCCTCTCCTTCTTTATCACAGATCTGGATAGGACTGCTTCTTTCCCCTGCAAATGCCAGCTCAAATTTTGCACTCACCTCCATATAGAGGGATCTGTGCAGCCAGGTGGAGGCTGGAGGAGAATGAACCTGTGCTTTGCAGATGTGCCCTACAGATGTGCAGTCTTTCTCCTGCTCCATGTTTTCCTTGATCCTGAACTTGGGAATAAGAAAGGCTTTTCGTCTCCACCACATGGAGTCTGCACCGTATCACACAGCACCAAAAATCGGTCTGTGCTGCTGTAACAGAAGATGCAAACAGATGCACCAGTTTGCACAGAAGAGCTCACAGAAGGGAACAAGAAATTCTGCTGAGGACAGTGCATGTGTGCTCAGTGTATCTGATGCACCACAGGGCACAGTCCAACACCAACAGCAGCAACTACTCCTGGCACATCAGAGGCCTCAGCACAGGCTGAGATCCCGAGGAAGGACGCAGCACTGCAGGCCTGGGGCTTGCAGGACGTGCCTCGGGCCCCTCGGTGAGTGTGGGGCAGGGAAGATGGTCTTCTTGTCTGCAGAAGGCGAGCGCTTGTTGAGGAGCTGCAGGAGGAGGTGGGAAGTCTGCACAGCATCAGAGGTTATGAAAAACAGGACAGGATCTTCTCCAAGACCCTACAAGAGCCTAAACACCCAACCGCACAGACAGAGGAGCATTCAGAGCCTGTACTCGTTGGGTTGGGAAACGGAGACTCCCATGATGGACAAGGCTGGAAGCTAGCGAGTTTTGGCACCAGAAGGAAGGCTGCTGCTCCACCTGCAGATCCGCAGTTACAGAAGAAATTTGGTGCCATGGTATCAGATGAGGGGCTGGGAGCTCTGTTCAGAGCAGCGTCAGAGCCAAGTGAGCCTAAATCACATGGCAGCACCAGGAGAAAGTGGTGAATAATAGCACCAGGAGACTCCCTGCTGTGCAGGACAGAGGCCTCCATCTGCCAGCCTGATGCTGCCTAGGGAGATTTGGTAGGATCCAGGACACTGAGGATAGTCTGAAGGCCAGAAAAGCCTCAGAAGTCTATTATCCCCTGCTGCTCATCCACGTGGACACCTACATAATTGCCTCTGGAGACCTGGAAAGTATCCAGCAATACTACATGTGTCTGGGGGTGATGGCTGATGGTGCTGAAGTGGCATTCTCCACAGCCTTGCCTCTAAAAGGGAATGGGGAGGGGGGAAAGCTTGATGAATACTGGCTTGATCCTGCATATCAACAGCTTGTTGCAACGCTGGAGATGCCAACAGGGCTTTTACGATCGTGGACGCTCTGTCCTCAGGGCTGCTAGAGAAAGGTTGAATCCACCTGTGTGGAACAAAACAGTCTGTGCCAACAGATTGGTAACCTGGTGAGGACAGCTTTAAAATAGGAAGGATCAGGGGAGGGGCGCGGAATGACAACACCAGATAAGGAATTGGTGCAGGGGGTTGACAGCAAAGTCTGCATGGTGACTACAGACTTGTTTGACCAACGTGATCGCCTTCTATTACAAGGTGACCCGCCTGGTGGATGAGGGAAAGGCTGTGGATGTGGTCTGCCTAGATTTAATAAAGCCTTTGAAACTGTCTCCCACAGCACTCTCCTAGAGAAGCTGGCGGCTTCTAAGCTCTAGCTTAGACAGGTGTACTCTTCGCTGGGTAAAAAACTGGCTGGACGGCTGGGCCCAGAGAGTTGTGGTGAATGGTGTTCAACCCAGTTGGCGGCCGGTCACAAGTGGTGTTCCCCAGGCCTCAGTTTTGGGGCCGGTCTTGTTCAATATCTTTATCAATGATCTGGATGAGGGGATTGAGTGCACCCTCAGTAAGTTTGCAGACAACACCAAGTTGGGCGGGAGTGTTGATCTGCTCGACGGTAGGAAGGCTCTGCAGAGGGACCTGGACAGGCTGGATCGATGGGCCGAGGCCAACTGTATGAGGTTCAACAAGGCCAAGTGCCGGGTCCTGCACTTCGGCCACAACAACCCCATGCAACGCTACAGGCTTGGGGAAGAGTGGCTGGAAAGCTGCCTGGCGGAAAAGGACCTGGGGGTCTTGGTCGACAGCCGGCTGAACATGAGCCGGCAGTGTGCCCAGGCGGCCAAGAAGGCCAATGGCATCCTGGCCTGTATCAGAAAGAGTGTGGCCAGCAGGAGTAGGGAAGTGATCGTGCCCCTGTACTCGGCACTGGTGAGGCCGCACCTCGAATACTGTGTTCAGTTTTGGGCCCCTCACTACAAGAAGGACGTTGAGGTGCTGGAGCGTGTCCAGAGAAGGGCAACGAAGCTGGTGAAGGGTCTAGAGCACAAGCCTGATGAGGAGTGGCTGAGGGAACTGGGGTTGTTTAGTTCAGAGAAGAGGCAGTTAGCTGCTAGTTTATAGTGATGACTGTTTTACAGCTCTTTTGCTTCTCTTCTCTGTGTCCTGCTCTTGGTCCCTGCCTCTCCTTTTTCCTCTCCTCCTTTTCCCTCTGTCCCACTCCCTTGCCCTGCCTCTGTTGGTGCGTCCCTCTGTCCTTCCTCCAGCCCTCCTCTGCATTTACCATTGAACTTTGTTAACCCACTGTTTAATATCAACAAAGTATATTTTCTCTTCTCTCTTATGAGTGACGTGCACTATCGCTCCAACTGCAGCACCACGGATGGAAGATGACCCTGATAACTGCAGCACAATTGACCAACATGGAAACGGCAGCAATGACATGTCTTCTGCTCCTCCTATGACATCTTCAGCAGCCACGTGAAGAGGCAAAAACCAAGGACGATCGACTCAGATCCGAGAATATGTTGGGCCGCAAAAACTCAAAATGATCAAGAAGTCTATTTGAAATACAGATTCACATACACTGCCATGGATGATGATTCTCCTCCTAAGCACACGTCATGCTTTGAAACAGGAGATAAAGGACGGTATGAAGTCACCACCATGAGTAGATGTTCAGAACCGAAGGACCCAGAACACACAGACAGCCATTCTCCCTTTTTTCAGTGGTGTTTCAAGTGACGCAACACTCAGTCCAGGACTTTAAGTCACTAAACTTGATAAACTTGATAGCTGCCTCTTTGCAGGTTTCATACTCAAAAGAGGAAACAAAAAGCCACGTACCCTTGGGGAAACCGTTGTCCTTCTCTGTGGCTGGCGTCTTCCCATGGCTTTTCCTCAAGGCAGGAAAAATGACCATGAATTTAGAAGTCCACAGAAATTCAGAAGTACCGTTAGTCCTCTGGCAGTGGGCCAGAAGTCCTCCCACAGCTCCCCAGAAGTGCCCGTTAGTTGTCTGGCAATCATTCTCCATGGACAGCAAGTCCTCCATACTTACCTCCCTAATGACTCACTAGAAATTAGGCGGACCGCACCAGACATGACGCTGCCCGACCTGCTGTAGACATATTAGACCGGAAATTATGGTTACAGGACAGAACACACAACACAGTCCACCAGAAAAAAAAAAGAAAAAACCCTCAAGAAGAAACATAGTACAAAAACCAAAGGTCCCTATCCAGACCCTAAAAAGGCAACCAACCTAATAAAGTACTCTCCACAAAAAAAGACCACCCAGAGCACAAGATAAGGCAAAAATAACCTAACCTCAGGAACCCAGGGCCAACAAACCCTGAACCTGTCAATAACAATAACACGCTTTAATCCTAACTCGCTTAAACTCTGGCATACCATAGCCCTGCCACCCCCTACCCCTAGCACCCTGTAATCCCAGCATCCCATAACCCTAGCAGGTAGTAGCTCTAAGATATCAAAAAAAAGGAACACAAACTCCCTGGACATCTCTGCCAGGGCCTTCAGGTGGCTTCAAAACTTCAAAGCAGGAGTGGGACAGAGCCACCAGGACATCACCGGCATCAATCTTCACATCATCTGTCACACCCTGAAAAAGTGCCCTGCTTAAGTACTCCCAGGGAGAAAGGCTGAGGCACTTTGAACTGGCCAGCCATGACCACAGGGCATCAGCTCATCATTTCTGTTTCAGAGCCACCAGGCAGATGATCCCGTCCCCCTGCAAGATCCCTTGGGGCAGCCGTACCCAGAGGCGGGTGGCTGGATACGGCCTCTGCTCTATGGGGAGGCACTTCCTGGGAGCAGGATCTCTCATGGGGGGGCACTTGGAAACCCTCGTCAGGCCTGGATGCTTGAGAAACATCTCTGCGCTGTTCCATATCTCAAAAATACGGGTGGAGAATGCTGTTCTAGTGGCCTCCAAGAGAACCAGCTCACATGGGCTCCTCTGCGGCCACCAGGCACCTTTGCTGTCAGGCAGGTCTCAGCGCTGCTCTGCAAATGGCTGTCACCTCCCTGCAGGACGTGCTCCAGCAAACGGTACATCTCCACTGGGTCTCCCTGGGGACAAAGATCGAAAGGGAGGAAGTCGTTTTGCTTTCTCCCCATTCCCAGGACGCTTCAAGAGAGACCTGCCACCCCCGGGATGTGGACATAACTTACAAGCTGCAGACGTGGACAGCTGTGGGGAGCAGGCAAGACATTCTGCTGTGCCCCTGGCATTGGCAGAAAGCGCAGCTGGGGAAGACCAGGGCAGCCGGCAGCCCGCGGTGGGTCCCGGCAGGGCGCAGCACATGCAGAAACGCCCGACTCCTTGAGCCTCAGCCCCAGGGCTGCAGCACGGGGCCGGCACTGGCTGGGGCTTTGCTGGGAAAAAACAGGCAGGGATGACCCTGACACCCCACACACGTACCCAGCCCCGGAATTTGATAGCCTGTCCATCTGCTCATCACCACCATGGGATTCAGAAAGCAGCGCCACCGGCCCTGGCGTGGTCCTGAGCCATCTGTCAATTGACAAGTCTTTAAGCAGCAGGCCTAAAAAGAGGGAAAACTGAACAGAATTAAGCTGTGCTAAAGTTTTTGCAGGCAGTATGTTTTTTTGAGCTGCCTAAAGTGCTGTTCCTGGGGAGCGCTCAAGAAACAGGGCAGCTGCCTGCAGGCAGGTGGTGGAGTGTGTACAGTGGGAGCAAGCGGTGTTTTGTGCGGCTGTTGAATGGGTTTGGCCTTTAAATGTGTCCAGCCTGGTACGCCTGGTTCCCATCTCCACGCAGATTAAATTTAGAGCTTAAATAGTGTTTTTTAAAAGCAAAACCAACAAGCAAACAAACAAAAAAAAACATCTCGGCGATTTTTTCCCTCCAAGATGGGCCAGTTGTTTCCCCCCAGTCCTGGCCACACTGCAAGGTGATGACAGTCACCAATATTAGTCTGCAGGACTTTAGCAGGCAGCACATTTCTTGAGGCCCCTGGAAATTCAGTTCCTGGGAAATGCTCAAGAAGTGGGGCCGTTGCCTGTGGGCAACTGGTTTTGGTTTTTTGTCTCTCCCCATTGCTCTCTGCCCGCCTCCCTGACCCCATCTTTTAATTCCTCCCTCTGTGTCTTTAGCCCATCAGTATTGTTTCTTTCTCTTTCTCTCTCTGTCTGACTCCCTGTCTCTATTTTCTAATTCCTCCTTATATCTCCTATATTGTTGCTATTTTTTCTTTCTCTACACCTCTCATTCCCTGTCCTTCTCTTTTCTCTATCACCATGTCCTGCTTCCTGGCCTTGTTTTTTCTTCTCCGTCCTGCAGCCTGTCCCATCCTTCCTGCCTCTATCCCCTGCTCACATGGCTGGGCCTTCTCCTCTCTAGACCTCTGTCCTGCTCCCCATCCCCTTTTCCTCTTCCTCCGTCTCCACCCTGGGGGCCATCGCTGCTCTGTCCTTCTCTGCCTCCTTGTCCTGATCCGCATCTCTCTGTTTCTCAAGCTCGCTGGAGTGTTTCCCATCCTCCTCTTGCTCTGCGTCCCACTCTCCATCCCTGCCTCTCCCCTTCTCTCTCTCCCCTTCTTTTCCCTCCCACCCTTTCTGCTCTGTCCCTCTGTCCTGCTCCCTGTCCCAGTCTCCTGGTGCCTCTTCTGTCTCTCTGCCCCCCTGTCCCGCTTCCTCACCCTGCCTGTGTCAGTCCGTCCCTCTGTCCTCCTTCCTGCCCTCCTTATTCTCTCTGTCCTGCTGCTTATCAGTGTTTTTCTTCCTGCACTCCCCAACTCCCTTCCCTTCCATCTCTTCCCCGCTCTAGCCCTCTGCCCTGCTCCTCACCAGTACTTTTCCCTTCTCCACTGTCCACCCTGCTCCTCCCTGTTCTCCTCATCCCTCTGTCCTACTCCCGTCCTTCTGTCCATCTCCCATCCCTCTCCTGCCACCCCAATGCCCTACCCCACCCCTCTCTGCCGCTCTGTCCCTCTCTCCGCCTCCCTGCTCCACCAAGGCACCAGGACCCGAGCAGCCCCGGGGAAGGCTGTCATGGGGCCTTCATTTTTAAATCCGTCCTTGCATCGGCAAGATCCAGGCAGTCGGGAGCGTCTCCTGTCGGGAGCAGCCTGAGGAATCCAGGCTGATGCCGTTCAGTGGCAGAGCTGAACACTTCTCCCCGCAAGCGCTCGGACAGTGGTTTCGCAGGTGCGGTCAGCCCGACTGGGAGCTTGCTGTCCTTGCTGTGCCGCTGCTTTGGCAGCTGCCTCGGGGTGAGAGGGGACAAATGTTCTGGCTTCCTGGCTGGAGCCTGGCAAGTTCACCGGGTGAGGTATGGACCGCAACGTCTGATGTGAACCCAGTGTCCTTCAGGAGTGAAAAACAGAGTGTAGTATTTCCCGTGTCCACTGCTGTAGTCACTCCATCATAGAAGGCCACTAGGTTAGTCAGGCAGGACTTGCCCTTGGTGAAGCCATGCTGGCTGTCTCGAACCACCTCCCTGTCCTCCATGTGCCTTAGCATAGCTTCCAGGAGGATCTGTTCCATGATCTTCCCAGGCACAGAGGTGAGACTGACTGGCCTGTAGTTCCCCGGGTCTTCCTTTTTTCCCTTTTTAAAAATGGGGGTTATGTTTCCCCATACCTAACCCAGGTTAGGTTCCCATCCTTCCCCCTACCCCCCAAACTGTGTAGGATACAGACCTTTTCCGCCTACCCGGCTATGTGTAGCCTGGCTTCGTTCGTTTTGCTGCCTCATACCAAGAATGTAGCAAACAGCTGAGATGTGCGCTGTGTGCTCCAGGCCAAAGAAAGTTTTCAGTGGTCCCACTTTGTTTTAGGCAGCCCTGCAGCATGGTCCATTTTGGAAGGAACACTGGGAGGATGTATCGGAAGTTACTGAAAATGAGATGATGCTGGTAGTGGTTCATTTTCAGTGCCTGGTTTGGGAAAGAAGATACTCAAATATTCTAAGATACAGAACTATTAGAGAAAACGAGTGCAAGGTAAGGAGCATCATGCTGCATTTATTGCTAAATGTATGTTTTCATTTCATTCAAACTGGGAAGTAAGCAAAGATTGTACCTGCAAAAGAATTCGAATGGCCGTCTGTTTCCCAGAGTGAGCATACAAGCACTGGGGAGCAGATTGCAGGATCTTCAGCCCGCTCTGGGTGATAAACCCTCAGGAAAGGAAAGAGAAACCCCACTTTTTTGAATACAGCTCTACTTCTCTTAATATTTCTTCTTGTTAGATTGTGTTGACGGTCAGACTCTAAGGACATGATTAAACTGTTAAAAAATCAAGATATTGAAGGATTATTTACTGTATTAAATCCTCTTACAAGCAGTGCACTCTGTTGCCCTGTGGACAGTGACTGGCATGACTGGTAATTTTCCTTTCCTTTTCTAGTACGAGGATGCATTTATGAAGGCAAATCCAGGGTACACGTGGTGCCCCACAAGAAACCAACCTGTGAAAACCCGGACATCCACTGTTACACACGGGAAGAAGCTACAGGCCTTTGCTTCAGACTCTGCAAAAGATTTACCAAGCCCGAGGAAAGTGGCAAAAAGTGAAGAAATGCCACAGCGTAACTTTGGGATGGCAGGTGAGATTTCCATCCCTGTTCCTCAAACGTAGCAGCCTTGTTTGTTTGAGGATGTGGCGTTGGAATCAAACTGCAAGACCAGTTTTCTTTACTGCACGTGGTACTGTAGTGCAAATACCTTTCATGTCCCAAATTAAGTTGCCAAGACTCTAGTTAAACCTCTGCATAAGAACCTGAAATTTTCCTTAGCGCATGATTGCTTTCAAGAGTCGAGTCCAGACATGTGGCATGTCATAACCCGTACCCCATTTGGGGTCCAGATTTGATTGATTTTTAGTTCAGGCTCATCTGCTGTTAGAGATTTTCATTTTCTAGTCAAAAAGGAAAATGCTGCTTGTGTGCATTCTTTTTCTCTTTCATAGAGTGTTGTACTATCTTTAGTAATTTACTGTTAACAAAAATAATTTATGGGTGTCTGTGAAGTTGGGGGTGTTAACGTTCTTGTGGGTGAATATACCAGTGGAGCTAACTTTTTGTCTTTATATCAAGAGAAGCATAATGTAATTGCACTTAAAACATGCTCTTTTGCCCATTATACCTTGCAGGGGAGTATTCTAACCTTTTAAACATTTAAAAAAACATAAAATCAGATCCGTGAATAAGTGTAGGTGGAGCGCCTGAACTAGTGAAAGGCAGATAATCTCTCACTGATATCCACAAGTAGCAGAACTGTTGCAATCCTGACCTTGAAATACATTAATGTTAAATACCAGCAGCTTAAGAACCTAACAGTCAAGGTAGAAATAATTTCCCCCACCACCCTTTTTTCTTTTTTTTTTCTTTTTAGCATTTTATAGTTTCTAATTTTATAAATACTGAGGTATTTGAAACTCTGTCATATCCTACCTAGTTTATGACAAGTGTGTGGCAGCTAGGACTTTTCTGCTTAGAGCGATCGTGAGCTGGAGAGTGGCAAATGGTTTTCTGGAACAAGTGTAAAAGGATCAAAAGGGATGAAAAGGCTTGTGTACCTTTTTGCCAGTTTGGTGGTACGAAAACTCCTGCAATGAAATTCCTTCTGGCTGTGAAGGAACTGTGAAATGTGATCGAAAGAAAGTTTTTCATGCTACATAGTTATGATATGTGGGAGACCAGTTCTAAAAGTCTCAAGCCCCTTCATCCCGTTCTGCTTTTGCTATCAGAGGAGTAACTTTTATGCTCCTTCAGGTTGATTGACTTAACAGAAAGAACAAGTAGTAGGTCTTGGTCTATCTGGCTGCTGTCCCCCACCGCTCCTGCTGGGATATCCAGCTGTAGAGCTTCTGAGTTCAGAGAGATCTTGAATCAACACCTGTCGAAGCAGAGGACGGAGAACTTAAGAATTAATTAGAAACTAATCTAATCGATTGTTTTACCTATAGAGCCATTCATTTCTGAAGAAGGCCCTCTTTTGTGCTACGTGTGATTTTTTTTAATTATTATTATTTTTATTTGTTTATTTATTTTCTGCAGACTGGGTCAGTGAGCATAGTAAATGACAGGGGTCTCACTCCAGTCCTCATGCCCATGGAGGCTGGCTGTTTCATGAGTATAACAACAGCCCACAAAATAACGACAGCTTCTGACAAGAGATGTTAGCAGCATCTAAATCATGGCAAGCCTGCCATGCCGAATGGACTACTGTTTTGTCAAGTGTATAGCAGTTTGTGGTAAATACGTTTTGTTGTATTCTCCTCCCCTCAACTTCATGTGATAGTTCAATTCAACTCTTGACTCTTCTATCCAGTACAACCTCTTTTAAAACCCAGGATGCGTGCTAAACTGATGAACTAAAATGTAGGTGAGCAGCCGTAGAAATGCCACTGACTGTCCTGCATCTTCAAGGCAGGTAGCTTCCTTGGGACAGGGATGATATGATTCCAGAATAATTCCAGGAAATCTGTTTTACTTGTTGGTAGTTGTTAATCCTGTCGTGATTGCTTTTTACAGATGACATTTCATTTTGGAAAATGTACTAGAGAGAGAGTAAGCTCTTCCTTTCTTTTTTTAAGTCCCACACAGGCCATCTCTCTCCTTTATTTTTGGCATTCCAGCAGTAACCACCCCGCTTTTAAGCTTCTCGTGTCAAGAGCCTGAGGTGCGGCACCAGCACTGGGCTTCTGACCTGCAGACCCGCCAGTGGTGTCCTTGCTCGTCCAGCTGGGAAGTTGTAATTGAACATGTTTTTCTCATGACGTGGCTCACCTGTGATAAGTTAGGGCGTAAGGCAAAGACAACTGCTGTTTGCAGGTGAATGTGACCATTGCAGCATCTACCCTCACAGCTACAGAGCTAAGTGGGCAACAGCTTTCCTATACCAATGTGCAAGATTCCCAATACTTCCACATTTCTGAAGCAGGAGAAAGCCATCTGGGCCAAAAAGCTTTTTAGTGAGGTCAAAGGGTGGAAAAAAGACACTTCCTAGAATAGCCAATATCCCGACAGCGATGCAATTGTTGTTTTTAGAAAGAAGCTTCATTCTGCACCCAGGTGAAGGTTAGTTGAACCTGGTACCTGCTGGCCTTCTTCCTGCTTAGTTCTTCCTTGGTTCTGTCTTTCCTCTGATTGAAAAATTGCAGTGCTGAACAAGGCAGCCTGCTGAGTTTCTAACCAGACCAGTAGTAACAAAGTGTGTCATTCCCAGACAGTGAGGTGGTTGTAAGCTTCATCAATAGTAAAAGCTCTTGAGAAAGCCACGAGTCATCTCCCATTCTGCAAGTCAAATTCTTGACTATTTTCTCACTACTGTTGTTTTAACTGTAACTTGCTTTAAAATCACTCTTAAAAGTTGTAATTTTTCATACCGGTAAGTTCTTGGTGCCACAAGAGAAACGTTGTGCTGAGAAGGCACTGTAAACATATGGCAGTGCTTGTCTATATACATTTTGTCTTCCCTTAGCTGAAGTGATTTTGTAATTTGAAACCTTAGTGGAAGGATTTTTGGTTTTATCCTGATCAGACCTCTAAGTGCCAGCCCTGTGCTACAGCTGCAGCCTAAGTGCTCAGGTTGTTTAAGCACCAACTTAAACTTTCACTTTCCACTTAGCTGTCTTTTTTTTTCCTTCCTCTTTAATTTTTATAGTTGAATAAACAGTTTAAGTGTTTGCTTACTCGGGGAGAAAACAGTGCTATCCTTGTCCTGTTATGATAAGCTACTTATTTGCAGGGCAGAAAGCTGAGACCACCAAGAAGATACTTAGAAGAAGGGGAAGAATTTTAGAGCCATGAGTTGGATGTTCTTCAGCTGGCCAAAACTGAGGAGAGGGAAGAAGACCCTCTTTAGGTAGCTAAAGGGAAGCCCAAGAGAGCAGCTGGGAGCCAACAGTGTGATGTGGGTGTAAGAAAGCGCTATACCACAGTGTGTCAGGCCAAGTATTTTCAGGAACTGTAGAGAAGAGTTAATGCCATTGAACGGGGCACAGCTCATCTGAGGTGGTTGTCCTGCTGGTCATTCACGTACAAGAAAGAGGAACTCCCCCTGCAATAACTGGAGAGGAGAGCTGCAGGGATTGCGGGGACATGGGAGATGGACATGCGTGACAATATCAGGAGTTCTTGATTTGCTTAGGCTAGAAGAGCAAGTGGAAGAAGAGTGGAGAGACTCCTGTAAATGCAGAAGAGGGAAATAGCATTTAGGGAGAACAGTTACTGAGCTTGAAGGTGTGGGCACCAGAAGAAATGAGTACCACCTGGCCCCGAGTAAATTTAAGCTGAAAACTGGAAGCAAACTCTTACTGCTGAGAAGATTTGGGTTTCTGCCACAGCCTTCCAATGGAAATAAAGGAAGTAGAAAGCAACCAGCCAACCCCTTCTTGCTTCATATGGAGTTCATTAAGTTTAGGATGGGCCTGGAGATCTCTTCCAATCTCCCCTTCCTCCAAATGAACTGCCTCTTCAGGCATTGTCTTTCAAGATATGTGTTCCCTTTTCACTTTTGAATTGCTCTGATGTCGTCTTGTTTGAAGGACTGAAATGTTGCTGATCAAGTCTTTTGATGGCAAGAAGTGCTATGCTGACAGGATCGCTTCGCTTGTGAATTGTGCTTAGGTACTTGCTGACCCTTCCCATTTTCTGTCTCCACTTCTTCAGTCACTTCTTGTTACTAGATCCTGCACTTCTGATAGTGCCTTGTCTCTTTGTAGACGCTTAATACCTTTCGTTCCCTTCTTTATGTAAAAGTAAGACGTTTAAAAAGAAAAAAAAAAAACAACCAAAAAACAGCCCCACACCTTCTACCTGTTCATCACAGTAACGGAAAAAATGAATTCCAGTTGAACATGAACAAATGAACGTGAACCCATGTCTGGGTTTGAAGCCAGATGCTCTTTAGGCTGTCTTCTTAAGATAATGAGCCACTCTTCTATCCTTGAGATAGTGGATGACCTTGGTTTGTTCGTCTTGCTTTCCTCTGCTTCTGTTTACTGCTGTTCTAAGAGAGTATTGGAAAAACCTACCCTGTGTATGTTAGTGTGAGGTGCTGTCTGAGGGAGGACTTTTGGCAGCATCTGTGGTATTGAATTAAACAGCGCCAGTGAGTGTTCCCGTGAACCGGACCTTGATCATCTGTAGTGCTAAATCGTTTGGAGGTTTACAGGTACAGGTTTGGCCCGTGTCAGCTGAAAAGCTCAACAAGTTCCTTGTCACCGCTCACGAGTGGGAATGGGCCAGGGGATTTCCCAGTGGGCATTTTGGATGCAGCTCTTCTGCATCCCAATTTTGCACAACAAAATGCAACCAAACGGACAAGGGTAATTGTGGCAGTTGGCCTCCATTCCAGGGATGGGCACGTGTAATTTATTGTTGGGGAGAGAGGTTTTATATAGTTTAGTGAAAGGAAATTGGACAACGTGAGTGCGCGCTTAGTGAGACCTGGGGAAAGTTACTTCTCTTCGGTGTCTCATCATTCCTGAGGTTGGTGTGTCAGCAATACAGCAAGGACAATGCTTCCCTTTCACTCACACTGTGGCTGTTGTGCGAGACATTTGGGGCACAGGCTGTCTGCCTCTCTCTAGATGACACTCTGTTAAATTGGGCCCCTGCATTGCTTCCAAGGCACTCCCCCAACACCAGACAATTAGTCTTGAGGATGATGAAGAGCAACCACTGTTCTGAGTGGAAAAGCCACTCCATGAGTAATGCAGTGCCAGCGTTCATTGCTTTCACTTCCTGGTGTCGTTTTCTGAGCTCCTGAGGTGCAGGAAGGCTGGAGGCGAGAAGCTGTCAGCATCAAATACTTGGAGAAAGAACATTTCTATCTCCATTTTACTTCCCTCAGTTGTGTATTGTATTGGCAGGGCAAGAAGTAGGCAGGCAGCTTGCCTGGCCAGTGCCTGCGCTGTTCTGGCGCAGAGGATCAAGCGCCTCATGCTTCAGAGCTGTCAGGCTGGCACTTTTCACCACTAAATGCAGCTCTAAATTAAAGGTAAATGAAAATAGAAATTTTGTGTCAGAGCTTGATCATGTCATTTTGTTCCATCCTTTTGCTGGTTCAGTGGCTACGGAGGGGAACCACTCCCTTGGTAGGAGCATCCATTGAGTTACAAACGTGTGTGATATTAGAGCATCTTTGTGTATATTTATGCATGAGATCATTGCAGTTGCTGTTTTAAAGATATCCATCTCTGTAGCACATAAAACCTTTGGCAGTAAAATTGTAAATCCACGCAGTGGGGTGTTAAGCGCACAAATCCAATTAAATCCTTCAAACCGCTTTGAAAGCCTCTCCCAGCGGGTACGGAAATGGTTATTTGTGATTCTCTTGAAGTGCCTTTCCTGGCAGCTTGCTTAGAGTGTCCGTGGCAAGTAGTCTCTTGGGGGTTTAATGCTGCAAATGGTAGGTTCTTTAAACAAGGAAATGAATGAACTTAAGCCGTGGTGTTACTCTTTTAACGGATCCTACACAAATGGGAGCCTGAGTGTGCTGCTTTTAGGAGGGGAACATGCCCTGACTGCTCAAGAGGTAAGGAACTCTCTTCTCTCCCTTACCGCGAGCCCTCAGTTTAAAGAGAGCTCTGAAGAGGAATATTTGACCAGTGGGAAATGAAATTTAAGACACATACCTCAGGTGGGACTGCCGTGTGAGCCCTGTGGTATGAGTCTTGTATCCCAGCCGTGAACGTAGAGGTTGGGCCCAGTTTCTCTATCGGTTCAATATTAACTCTGCTGACTGAATATTTGATCAGACCAGGCAAGTCTGCCCCCTGGGAGCATATTGTCACAGGTGGAAGGGTTGAAATGCAGTGACTGTGTTAACAAACAGGTGGTTTGCAAACTCTTTTGGGCAAGGATTTCATATGCTTGTGTAATGCCTCACACAACTGTGGCCTTGGCACTAGTAGCAAAATAAATACCTGATAATTTCCAGCCAGCCAGTGTCGTTATATATGCATTCTGAAACCATGCAAGTGCTGACAAGCAATCCAAGTATTGCAGGATATTCCTAGTCACTAAGTCTTTATGTCTAAAAAAGAAGTTTGTAGTTCAGTTGCCATCACAAACATTCTGTTTTTACAAAAGAGTCGAGTAAAAAGAAGTGTTCCTGCGTATCTCCAGTAGCGCAGAGACCTCTGGTCTTTCTTTAGACTGATTATTATTTATGATCTATTTTTTGGGCCGGCTTGTATGTTGGGTAAAAGAGGTAGTCACTGCCAAAAATCTCTAGCCTGGAAAGAAGAGCTGTGGAAGCGAGGAGGGTTTCTTTTTTCTTTTTCTGTTGTTATTCGGAGGAAAAGCAATAATTAGCTATCTATATGTGATACCCCCAAATGCAAAATGTGTAGTGCACTTGAGATGGATTGCTCCTGTACGGCCAAGACTGAGCCAAGGCTCCTCAACGCTTTGCACACTGGTTTAAGCAGTGGAAGTTTTTGTGCAGATGTGGGTACCGGCTTTCTGTGCTGCAGCGTGAAAAATAAGAAGCACTAGGGTAAGGTTGGCAGAGAAGTGAAAAGAAATGGATGACTTTGTGCTAAAATGAGAATGTCCTGTAGTTTTCAAACTTTGAATCTCTCAGCTTGGAACTTTAAAACTGTTTTTACTCTGCTGTTATGTTTAAATGAGAGGGAAGGTGTATAGTAGTCACAGATGCTCAGTTCCATTAAGGAGGGTCTTTGCCTTCTGAGTTGAGCTTTCTTGGTTTCACATGAAAAGCGCCTCAAGTAGTACGATTTCAGATGGCAGTGAAGGGATGAAATCTACGTGTGGATTTAGAGACAAGTCAAAAAGGATGTTGTGTGATCGTTTTAGTATACGAATTTTTTTTATCGGGATTTTCTTTTTTTTGAGCAAAAGACCCACTTCCCATGTGCCTACATAAACCCCATTTTCTCTGGTAGAAGCGTGCAATGTGGCTTGTGATGTAATATTTACTTTACTTATAAGCTGTACTATGCTGTGCTCGTTTGGGCTTGCAGTATTCTTTTGAAACCTGGCCCTCTGCATCAAAGAGGCAAGCTGTGTAATCTGCTTTCCCCCCAAATGTCGAGCAAAATAACTCGTCATAAATACAGTCTGAACAAGGCTAGTTGAGGGATTTGTTGGCGGTTGTTAGAATCATGATGGGCCAGAAATTAGCCCGTACTTACTAATGAGTTACTGTATTTTAATTGTCCCATGCTATCTGAGAAGCAGGTAAGTGTCAGAGCACTTGCCCAGGCAATAAAACTGCACACCTCCGATTCTTTCAGAGGCCCCCCTGTGTCAAATGCATCCTCCCGAACAATGTGGGTGCTTGGTATTCTCCAAGGGACCCAAATGGATGAAGTTCAATCCTCCTGACTGCGTGTCAGCAGGAATTACGTCTCCTGCTGTGCTTCTGTGCACTGAGAAACTTCCTCAGGTTCTTTGCTTGGCAGCCCTGGCGTGTCTTCCATTCTCCTTTGCTTCCTTTTGATTCAGTGTTTCAGTGGTGGTTAGATACAGAGCAAATATTTCTTAGGCTTGTGTTTCCCCAAATGCAGGAAAGATCCTAAACCTATTTAGACTTGGGTAGCTGAACAGCACTTCTGGCTTCCCGTCCTCGGGAGTGTGGACAGAGGAGACATAAGATGTTCATCTTGGCATGCCTATGGGGCAACCTGTGGTTGGATTTCCATGCTTATGTTTGTGAACTGTTTCACGCTCAAACCGGTGTTTGGGAGGTTAGCAGAACGTGCTAGGAGGTGGTCTGACAGGCTCAGTAAGAAAAGCTCAAGAATTAATAGCAGAATTGGTAAGCTGCTTTCCTCTTCAGTGACGGTTTCTTAGCTTTGTTGCATTAGAGTTGGTATTGGCGGGGGGTACTCAGGTAACGGTTGAGGTATTTATTGTCAGTGAAGAGGTTCAGTAGTTGCTTAATTATGGAAAATACACAGGCTGTTTTTATATGCTTGTCATTATATAAATATGTCATCTATCTAAACCCCTGGCATTTCTATTTAAACAAAGGACAGATGCAGTGTAATTTTTAAAAGAATGCTCTGAATGATCTCATATAGTCTTCATTATCATTAAAGTGTGTGCGTGTACGTGTAAGATACATGTGCATATATGTGGTTCTTAAACTGGGGGACCCCCAGAGTTAAGATTGCCTGTCAACGTGCAGCGTGACTGCTTGTGTATATGTGTGATTATGCAGGCTTGGGTGGCCCTGTAAGCACAGGTTTTAAATCCTATTATCATCTTAAAAACGGTTAAGGTAAAGGAAGGCAGCAGTGGCATAGTTTGCTCAGAACTTGGGAGAAGATGGGGGAAATGATGCTTAGAGGTCTGCTAATCCCACGTAAATGTGTTCAACACCCACTGATTTTCTGTCAAGTGTATGTTGGATGGACGTACAGGGACTTCTCAGGTCAGTTAACCTTTGAGTTGTCGGAAGCCCAGATGTCAGGTAACAAAGAGAAGAGGCGCCAGCGGGAGGACGGGAAGAGGCACAACAGCGGAATTTACAAAATTGCCTACGGGCTTCAGTAGCCATCTCTGTATGTCACTGGTTATGTTGCTATTTTTGTAGGTTTTTTTCAATAGACTAGAGAGTTTTCTTCTGATAACAGAATTCAGTGTCGGTAGGTGATTGATTTCCAAGCAGCGGCTGGAGTTACTAAGCGGATAGGCAGGAGAAGTTACAGACCTTACCAGCAGTAAGCAAAGGACTTGGGTTTCCACCTGGCTTGTGGGTCCTTTCATCAGTTATGCGAGACTGTGGTGCGTATATGAGCATATTTTGTTGAATACCCAAGCAGAAACACCAGGTGGGTCTGCTCCAGCTATTGTTGTTGCAGTACCTGGCAAAGCCTGGTCCTCTCCCTTTCTCACAGCGGGTTTATTAGCAGAAGGCCTGAAGCTGGGTGAGGAGTGCTCCTTGCTTGTATGCTCACCTCCCTGCACATCTCCTTACTTGCCCGTCAGGCCCTTTGCCTGCCTTTCAGCAGCACCGAGTGGCCTGTCTGTCGGTTACTGCCCAGCAATCCCAGGATTTGTTGTGTAGTCCAAAACCCGGCTCCTCTACCAGTTTCCCCCTCACCGCTGCTCTGCACATCAGGACGGCGTTAAAGCCTCGCATCAGTCAGTGCGGAAGGTGAGCCGGGGGCTGTCCTTTGCCCTCGTTCGGCGTGATCCATTTTAGAGGAGGTTACGGTAACCTGCAAGGGAAAGGGAGGCTCCGGAGGCGGTATCCTTGTGGTTTCCTTCTCTTTGAGAACAAAAGGTTATCTTGCACGCGATGCCGGGTCTGCGCAGGGTGGTATTGCCCGGGGTGTAAATCAGAAGTGAAAAATCTCTCGGTGCAACTGAGGGTAAGCCGGGAGGAGGAAAGAGGAGAAGAAACAAGATGCCGAGGACGTTTTATTATGGCAGGAAATGAGACGTATGCACTGGCACTATCTGTGCATCCACTCTCCCCGGTAATTATTTTAATGCTTTGATCAGGTTCAGGCTGGCAGAAGTTAGAAGTCCTGGAGATAATAAACTTCCCACAAGTTGGGAGTGTGGGGGGAGCAGCTGAGTAGAAGAACCAAGCTCGAATTAGTGCTTCTGTCAAGCAAAGGCAAGAGCATTAACCTTTTAAAGATAATGGAAATTGATAGGAAAGGTGATGGTTGTTCTAAGCACAAAATCACCTCTGAGTTACTTACTGGGCACCAAAAATCTGTCCTTTACACACAAAGCGGTAAGAAACTGGGCTTCACACCTCCCACGGCTTGTGGTTCCTGCTCCGCAAGGTGAACAGGCCCCAGCACGTGGCCTCAGAGGCAACGAGAAGACTCGTCCTCCCTCTCTGCGCCCGCCCGGGGAGCGAGTGCCTTACAGCACTGGTGTTGCAGAGGCTGAGCCGTAATAGACCCTCTCGGGAGGGCTCCTCCACTCCAGCACAGTGCTCCTGGGGTGGCGCAGGTCAATGGCTCCCAAATCAGGGCTGGTTTGTGCCATGCCAGCTCAGGGTGGGTCGACACGTTCATGTGGACGTGCCCCTAGGTGGGACAAGGAAGCTGCGAAGCCACGGTCTCCGTTATGGTGTGTGGGCAGAGTTCAGACATGCGTGGCCCTGCAGTGCCTGCCTTGGGGAGCGGAGAGGTTTCACACGGCTTCCTCGTTCACATCGCTTCTCCTAAGCAAAATAGTGCCCTTTCCTACAGCATATCGAGTTACACAAAGTAACTCCTTTCTACTTCTACAAGTAGAAAAATCTTTTCTACTCAAACGTGACATTTAATGAATGTATCATATTTGATTCAATTCTTTTACAGGATGATGTTTGATGGACACATTTCTGGCTAATAAGAATGGTACAGCTAAGCTCTGTGTTAATTCGAATAAGGCCGTTGTTCTGGAGCCGTAATTTCTTTGTATTTTCATTTCAGAAATTATGACTCTTTCTTGCCCTGCTTCTCATAAGCACCCCTAAACGGATGTTCAGGTACATTACTTGAGCAACGTCAGGCTACTGGTACCCTTAACTCCTTATTGTCATGCTGTTAGGGGACTGGGGATTATTTTTCTAATAAGTATTTTGTCACTTAGAAACCCTCAGTCTCTTCAAAATCTGTTTTTTTTTTTAGCTTCTAAAGAATTTTCTTCTTCAGAATGGTAGTATAAATCACAGTTATAGCAGTGTTGATAGCATCACTACTACAAGGTACTTGTGTATGTAGCCTAAAATCATCAGTTTAGTATTCTGTTGCATAAACCTCCTTTGCAACGTTTGGAATAAAAAAAAAAAATCCTGGTAATTTTTGTGCTCTCCTCTTAGGTGATTGTCAAAGACATTAAAGTAGGCGCTGAACTCTGTTTTCACCTTTCAGTTTGATTTAACCTGTCCAGGACTGTGAAGCATTAGATTGTCCATCTTCTCTTAAAGACTGCTTTGTCTTACTGCTGCCTGGTATTTTGTTTTGCTGGCTCTTGTTCTTGGCTTGGAAGAAATATCCTTGAGGATATCTTACTCTCCACACTCCCTGTTTCAGGTTTCCTCGAGGACTTGCCAATCTGGTGCGACCAATTCTACGGAAGCTTGTCAGAAGTCATCATTGTTTCAGTTTGCAGAGGTGAGTTTCTTTAAAAAGGGTTGTCTTCCCCAGTGTTTCCTTTTAAGAAGCATCTGATGTTCAGCTGAAGGAGAAATCCAAAATCTCCAACTAAAATTCATGCTTTTATTTGTTCCTTCTTTTTGGTTTTATGGTACTGGATCATTTCTCAGCTAGATAGGTCAAACTTGAAGTGCAGGAGAGTGTGTTTAGGAACATGGTGGAAACCCTCGTGCAATAATGGAGCTTAGGTTTAAGCAGTAATTGAGAGATGTGTTATTCCTGCACTTCATTTTTGACTGGAGTCTCAGTAACTAAAGTTTTCACAAGTATATTTGGATGTTACATTCTGTCCTTTATCTATTGTGGCTGCTTCAGTCGTTGACTCCATCAAAAACAACTGTAGTCTGGGAATTGCCAACATTTTCTTCTACTCTATAACCACCAAATAGCTCTATGCAACTATGTTTTAGTTTTGCAATGTACAACAATTTTGTCAACATACTTCCAGTAATTGCTAGAAATGCACCTGTGGTGTTTGGGTTGTTTGTTAGTTGTTTTTTTTTAAAGTATACACTATTTCATCAAAGTTTTAATGGATTTCATTGGCGTGTTTTTCTACACCCCAGCTGCAAGTCACTTGAGCGTGTTTACAATCCTCTTCGCCAATCTTCCGTTATTTTCCCACAGTGGGGTCAACAGAAACATCTTGGGCCTATATGAAATACTAAGAACTGTGAACTGTCACTATAATTATTAATATGTGTAGTAAACAAAACAAACCCCCCGCACTTTAGACCAAGACCTGAGTTAGCTTTAAGAATAAAGCTCCTTGTGTCTCCAACACGAGAAGCACCTGAGGCTGCAGTGCTTTTACAGTGAGAGAGAGAGAGAGAGAGAGGGAGAGGACTTGTAAAGAGAGGTGCAAGGCTTCCACCCTCCCTATGGCTACCCACAACCCAAATCAGGTACAGTCAGAGCACACAAGAAGGGAATGGTTTTGCTTTGTCTTCCATTTACTTTAATTAGTTCTAACTAACACTAAGGCTTCCCTCCCGCTCCAGGATTTTTCCTTTTTTGCTTGGTTGGTTTTTTTTTTGAGACATCTATGTTAGCTTATGGTAAGATGCTACTCAGAAATGCCATACAGACATGCCGGGGAGCACACGAGGCTAAAAGAATGTTAACTTTATTTATGAGCATGTGATTTCTGTTTATACACGTGCTCATAAAAAAAAGAGAAAAATAGCTACTCCTTCTTCACTTTTTTCACAGGCGGTTCCTTTCGAGGAGATTTTTCACAATCAGCGTCCACCTTCTCTTGGGAAGCTTTAGCTGGTTCGACTGTATCGTCTTTCTTAGGAGGAACAGCCACTTCTACTTTCCGCTTCGCCTTGTCCATTTTTGCTTTTGGCTTATCCTTCTCTGTTTTCTCCTCTTCAGACACCGGTTTGAAAGCAACAGAATCTGCTTCCATAGGCTCATCCCTCACAGGGGTGGCATCATCTCTGCTTGGGAGCATGAACAGAGAGACCCTTTTACCATCTTCTGCTGTACCTGGCTCTCTTGGTTTCCTCGCACCTTCTAACAACCCAGCACTGGGAAATCCTTCATTCTCATCCCTTTTCCTTCTCTTCCGGTGTTTTGTATGTTTATTCCATTCTCTGTAGTGCCGTTCCCAGGCTCTGTAGCTGTCCTTTTCAAATGGATCTCTACAGTCAACAGATCTGCCGTAGTTAGCTTTCATAGCATATGGTGGAACTTGTGCGTGTCTCTTAAAATACTCCCTTTCTCCTTCCCCTTGAGGTGTAGTCCGTTTAGTGGGAGACTGGCCTCTGAATACTGGAGACCTTGACCGTGAATGGTATCCTCTGTGTGGGGGTGACCGTGACCTTGGACGGTGATAACCACGTGACCTTGACCTAGAACGAGAGTATAGTAGGACTATTTAGTCAACACTTCTAGCCAGATGTCCTGGCAAAATTTTGCACATACCTCCAGCTCTAACCAAGGACAGTGACCGCATTTCAAGAAAAGTCCTGTCTAAAAGCTTCTAACCTCAGCCTCTAGTAATAGGACTCAATGCCATTACTCTAGGAAAGATACTGACAGCATTACTAACAGAGAGCCATTCAGACTCCTGACCAAGTGATTTTTGGGGATAGAAAACATCAGGTACCCTGAGTTTTTTCTTCACCAGTTTTTCTTTGATTAGTTTTGAAAGAACCGTTTCACATTATTCCGCGTATGTTCATTAGCATCATTCCTCCTCTCAAAGTCCTTCACCAATTGAAGATTTCCTTACAAACAAGTCTGATCTTTTAATTCCTAAGACAAATTCAACAATCTCAACAACATCCTAGCGAAAGCCACCAGTTTGCAGTCCAGGTTGAAATCTCTCCGTGTATCCACATCAGAGAAACAACAGAGGAAAAGGCGGCAGTTTCTCTCACATACCTCCTCCAAAGTGCTTTGAGGTAAGGGTTACAATCAGAATAGGGAGACGCAGAAAACCCAGCAACTACACCTATTCAGTTTCTAGCCTCAGGCAACTGCCATCTCTGCCATATTTGAGCTAGTAACCTACATGTGAAACTCCCATCGCTGCTAATCCCTCGAATCACCCAGTCCACCTAGCGATAGAGAGGTGGAGTGGAACTCCTCCTGATTCTTCGAGACAATCTGCTTCTCTGTTACGGACATGTAAAACAGTTACCTGGAAAACGAATGCCTACGCTCCTTTTGAATCTTTTTATAGCCCATCAGTTCCTTAGCAAAATCATTTGTAAACTCATCAAGTTTGGACTTTTTCTTTTCCCTGTTAAAATAAGTTTGACCTTTATTACAATTATAGTTAGAACCTTATTACAAAAAGACACCGAGAAACAAAACATGGCCAATATGAGAAAATGCATACTGCGTGCAAATGCAGAAGGTGAACAGCCTATTTAAACAAAACCAGTTTAGAATTCCGACAAGTTTTAGGGAAAGTTTTAGAATTACATTTGTCTTGTTTTAGTTTGGGATGTTTGCCATCCGCAACAAAAAAGTATATTGGAAAAACCACTGTGTCATTTTTGCTTATGTCAGATGCTCTTTAGCGTAACTGCAGTCCGATACGCTACCGAAATACAAAAATGAAAAACAACGGAACTTCACTGAGCCAAATACTTACTCCTCTTTAAGTCTCCGTTGTTCTCTCTGAAACTCCTCCCTAGATAAGGGAGGCCAAGAGCATCCTGGCCTGTATCAGAAATAGTGTGGCCAGCAGGAGTAGGGAAGTGATCGCCGCCCTGTACTCGGCACTGGTGAGGCCGCACCTCGAATACTGTGTTCAGGTTTGGGCCCCTCACTACCAGAAAGACATTGAGGTGCTGGAGCGCGTCCAAAGGAGAGCAACGGAGCTGGTGAAGGGTCTAGAGAACAAGTCTTCTGAGGAGCGGCTGAGCGAACTGGGGTTGTTTGGCCTGGAGAAAAGGAGGCTGAGGGGAGACCTCATCGCCCTCTACAACTCCCTGAGAGGAGGTCGTAGCGAGGTGGGTGTCGGTCTCTTTTCCCAAGTAACAAGCGCTAGGAGGAGAGGAAACGGCCTCAAGTTGCGCCAGGGGAGGTTTACATTGGCTATTAGGAAAAATTTCTTCACCGAAAGGGTTGTCAAGCATTGGAACAGGCTGTCCAGGTGTCCTCGTTTCGGCAGGGATAGAGTTAATTTCCTTTCTAGTAGCTGGCACAGTGCTGTGTTTTGGATTTAGGATGGGAACAAAGTTGATAACGCACACATGTTTCAGTTGTTGCTAGGTAATGCTTACACTAGCCAAGGACTTTTTAGTTTCCCATGCTCCACCGACTGAGAAGGCTGGAGGTGCACAAGAAGCTGGGAGGGGGCACAGCCAAACTGGCCAAAGGGACATTCCATACCATGTGACGTCATGCTCAGTACATAAACTGGGGAAAGCTGGCCGGGGGGGCCGCTGCTCGGGGACTGGCTGGGCATCGGTCGGCGGGTGGTGAGCGATTGTACTGTGCATCACTTGCTTTGTGCATTATTATTATTATCATATTATCATTATTATCATTTTATCTCAATTATTAAACTGTTTTTTGTCTCAGCCCACGAGTTTTTCTCACTTGTGCTCTTCCAATTCTCTCCCCCATCCCACCAGAGGGAGAGGGGGAGTGAGCGAGCGGCTGCATGGTGCTTAGTTGCCGACTGAGGTTAAACCACGACACCAAGGAAGTGGTTGAGTCACCGTCCCTGGAGGTATTTAAAAGATGTGTAGACGTGGCGCTCAGGGATATGGTTTAGTGGTGGACTTGGCAGTGCTAGGTTTACGGTTGGACTCGGTGATCTTAGAGGTCTTTTCCAACCTAAACGGTTCTATGATTCTATAAAGGAGGTGCTTGTGTTGTTGGGATGGTATTTGAATGAGCCGTTGGTACTGCTGCTGGTACCCAAGCTGAGGACCTGTTTGCAGGCGCTGGGGGGTATCCTGGAGCGGGGACAGTGTACCCAGCAGATGGAGGCTCACCTGGTGGAAACTGAGGAGGAAACTGTGGTGGTGGTACCCCCGGCGGAAGAGGAAGTGCATGGGGTGTTGGAGGATACAAGGGAGGTGGAGGCCCAGGCACAAAGACTGGTGTTGATGCTGGTCGTGTTGGGGCCTGAGTCCCTTGGGCACGTGCACTGTGCGGGCCTCCTTGCCTTGAACTTCTAAAGAAACCCCAAAACGTGTATCACTGTTTGTTACACTCTGCCCTGGTTTTAAAGAGGAAGGCGAATGAAGCGGGAGCACGTTGGCGAGCACTTCTTGTTCTCGACTTCAGCATTTTTCTCCCTGCTTTCCGTTCATTTGAGACTACGCTCATTTCTTGATCCTCATACTTGCCTTCCACATCCTCACCCCCAACAGTTCCCTCAGTCTTCTCTCTCCTTATCCTCAGCTTTGCGACTGTGGGTGGAGGCTGCCCATGCTTAAAAGAGACTCCCATCTCCCGTGTGCCAAGTGCCCACCGCTCCTCGGCCACTCCTTGATACTCTTAATACTGCACCCTCGTGACCTTCAAAGTACCGCACAGATATTAACTGATCTTCTCTCGAACTTCAACTTCTTCCACGTACGCTTCCTATGTTGTTGCCTCTTGATGATGTATTTGGCCTCTTCTTGTCCCTGAATTGTTATTTTCTTGCTTACCGAATTTGGGATTTTAGACAATCTGTGGGATGGATCCTGGGTTTTGTTTTGATTTCTCTTTAAGATTTTATAAACACAATGCTCCCTTACAATCTGCCTATAACAAATATATACCAAAAGGAAGGACTAACTTGACGCTGCAATGATAGATGAAACAGACTCCTCTCTCTCCAACGGAGAGAAAGTGGCCTGGCTGTTTGAGATGACAAAACGGCAGACATTCAAAATTGTCATAAAATAACAGCGTTGACTTTTCCAACAATTTGCTCAATCAGTGTCAACTCAGTTGTTGAAAAAAGAATGTTGGAGGCTGATTTCTATTGGGAAATCAATTTCTTCGGCCTGATTCAGCCGGTAATCAAAAGGGTGGCTTTCCATCTGATCCTTTAATTATATTTAATTTTAGATTGTAATTATGGTTTCCTCAAAAAGCGTTCATTTTTCAGAGTCCTCTTTTCAATCATGTGCTGGAGTTTTATTTGAAATAATCTTGCTGCAAGTACGGATCCCCTTCGTTAAAGCCAATTCAAATTAAGGCATTTAAAAATTAATTACCACTTGTATTCTCCACAACTATCTGTGCGTACTTATTTCATTATCACCCAGCTGTTGTACAGGTTACGTGTTATGGCCTCATTTAACAGGTTACAAGCAGTGATACATTGAATTTCTGTAGAATACTTACAGTTCCCAGCCGGGTCTGCCACCTGCTGAGCGAATCGTACTGGCTCTCACTGGGTGACCTTTTGGAGTGGGGAGAGGAACAAGAAAAAAATCCCATTCGGTTTATCTGAAGATAATTTTTTTAAAGACATTCTAAAGTTCTAGTTACTTACCGGTTGTGGGTGTTGATTGTCCTGGGGGGCCCAGAAGACTTGGGAATGCTGGTTGCCTCAGTACAGGAACCTGACAGCCCTTGTGAAGAAATGCAAACAGTTGGGAAACAAGCTCTACTGAAATACAAGAATCACTGCATATGTTGAAATAAAACTGACCTTCTCTTCCACCAAACTGCTCATTGACAGAGAGGAAGATTCAGAAAGTTCAGGGGCCGTCACCAGAGCAGCAGGAGGGGTAACAGCCACGAGTGGTGGTGGAGGTGGTGGCGGTGGCGGCGGCGGCTGCTGCTGCTGCTGAACCTGCTCACGGAGCCTTTTTGTGTAGCCAGTTCCATTTCTGAAGTTGTTCACAGCCTAGAGGCGGGAAAACATTTACGCAAAGGTCATACGAAACTTCAGTAGCTATACGAACAAAAGCCTCCACAGAGTAAAACTACTTGTGTATTCCTGTAAATGCTATCCATCCTAAAATCAATCAACATACAGCTATATGAACACATCACACCACACACGGATATTAATGACTGGTCACTCTGTACTTAAGGTACTTCAGTGGTAACACCGAACTTGAAAGCGAGGCAATCACGTTAAGCAAAAGTGTGACCTGAATTTGCCAGATATTGCCTCTAAAGAGTTGTAGGCTTCTGTAACGACAGAGAATGTATCCGAAGAGTAAATTTAGCCTTCTTCGATTTAGCCTTGCTTAAGGAGGTATTGTCCTGGTTCATATTTTCTTCCCTTTCAGCTTTTTACAAAGAGACTTTTCCTACAAACAGTTTACGTAAAAGTCATCATGTTACCTGGCGTAGGAACTTGTTGGCAATTAAAGCGTCGGGAGAAACCTCTGTCTGATGACACGTTGGGCATGTGTGTTCCTCAGACTCCAGTAATGCTGTTCGAATACCTGCGTATAGTTAGAATCATCAAAAGAGTTTTTAGCCAAACTAAGGACACGTTGGGGGTGCCAATCCATTATAAAAACACATGTATGATTAATGGGCGAATATGGTCTTGAATGGAGAGCATGAAGCTATAAGGGTTCAGTGGTGTAAAAAATCTCTAGTATGCAGCAAATAACTCTACAGTTTTGATATTTCAGTACTGCAACATTTGAAGAGGTAGAGTAGGCTGTGTCTTGATGCTTCGACTAGTCTTTTTTCCACTGTCTACTGCAGCGAGAAGTCACCAACCTCAAGGTTAAAGAATAAAAATCTCAAAAAAGCCGTGGCAGGTTTGAGTTCTGAAGGTTTTAACCAGCTCTCCCGCGGAGAAGAACATGGATTAAATGCCTAACTATCCCTTTGTTGCAGACCACAGTAAGTCACCAGAGTTGGCTACATATTTTGTATGAGAGAAAGGGCTGTGGGCAAACTAAATGCATTCGGTATCTAATACTGTCATCACCTGCACAATTACGCACTCTTCTCCTGCTCGTCCTTCCGCATGTAAAGAGGATTTAACTAGATACGCCAAAAGGGAAAAAAGCTTTCTGCTTGGGTTTGTTTTTTTTTTTTTTATATATATACGAGAAGAGTCCGTTCCCATTCAGGGTACACTTAAGTATTAAATAGAAGTGGTAACAAAGCAATTCCGTTATCTCCTATTTCTGCTTCCAGAAGATGGGATGTGATGTTTTGAAGCAACAAACGTGGGAGTAACACTTACATTCGTCACAATAACTGTTTCCACAGCAGGGAATAACAGCTGCATCAGTCATTAGATCTTTACAAATGAGACATAACAACTCATCTGGAATAGGATCGTCTGGGGAGGAGGAGGGCTCCTCTGGTAAAAAGGGAGGCTTTTCCTTCTTTCCTCTAGCGTAAGCTTCCCTGGAGGGGGGGCGGGGAAGGGAAAAGAAAAAAGTTAAAGATGGGTCCAGGAAAACTTCTCCAAGCTTTGGCTTTTATCAAAGGAAGATAATAGATGATGGGAGTCTTCTCACTCCACATTAGCCTTCCAAAACGGAGGCATTTAGCTTAATGCACTTTTCTATAGCCACAGCGCTAGAAGAGGGAGGGGGAACAATTTTCCTTCTGCAGAACTCTCCCATTCATTGGATCAACTCAGAAATTAGCTCGGACTAGAAAAATAGTTTTTTGACAGCTAGAAATCAGGTGAAATGAATCCCACCTCTCCTTTGCCCGAGGGTAAATGTAAATTGCAGGCTCAGGGTCAAGTTAGTCTCCGAGTAATTACATTTTCTAAATGGAAGAAGTCTGTGTTACAGCTGCTACCAACAGAGATCCACGACAGAGAGACAGAAGTGCTACCGAGGGCATTTTAAAACCGCCGCCCTTGTCGGCACACAGTAGTCTTTTCCTGTTCCTTTATAGCAACAGGAAAGCTTCAGTCTGTTTCACACATGGGCTTTGGTAAAAGTCTGAGGGGGAGGCAATCTCAGTCCAACAGCTGTTTGTTAAATTTTGCAAGAAGCCTTTGAAACATGAAACGGAAGCAAAACGAGCTTTCAAAGAGAAGGCCTCCACTGTACACACTGCTGAAAAGTTTTGCAGAAACACAGATTCTTAGCATGCCACAAGCTTAACCAACTTCCAGGGGCATGAACAGTAGGACCACCCTATTTTAGTATCAGAAAGTATCACAGATTTTAAGGGGAAGATACAACGACAATGCTTCCTCCCCTGTCATTACAGGCGCTGGCCAACTTGGTTGCATTGCCACCCAGACATTCACGCCTGGTTTCTCTCGTTCACTTTTTGGTCAGTCCACTTAATTCCATACTTACGCATTAATAATTGGTATCGCATATTTTCCAGAGCTTGTCAGCATAGCACCCTTTGTATTGGGATCGTTCACCTCCACCATGAAACTCCTCGGAATTCCTGTGCTCTTCCTAATTCTGCGAACAGACTCAAAATTTTTGTCCTGTTAAGAAAAGAAATGCAAATCTCATCTGAAGTCCCACCCTTAAAATGACATTTCAATGATTATTTTAGGCAGCAAAAGCCTTTAATCCTCTCCTTTGGCCTAGCGTAAGGGTTGCTCCACTAAAATACTTATTTTCCTACAGGAACATAGCCAGGATGTTCCAAAGGCTTGAGCGGTGTTTCCAGCTCAGTCGACATTCTTTGGCTTAACTTCAGGTTCCTTAGGGGTGAAATATCCCCCAGCTCACCATCCGCGCAGAGAAGAGACGCAAGCCCGCTCCTCCTGCACAGCGCAGTTCAGAGCGAGAGCCTCAGCCGGTGCTCTGAACCACTCCCTGGGGAAACGTGTATTCACCATCTGTGCGTGACGCTTGAAGTCATACCTCATGCGTCTACATTCAGTGACCAACGTTAAATGGCATGAACGCGCAACCAGAGGCTCGTGTAATTAAAACACGCAAATATTCAATAGATGAACATCTTGTTTTTAAAGGAAATACTAAAAACTGTGAACTGTCATTAAAAAGAGTTAAAACCAGAAAAAAATCCAGTGATACTGAAATATATAAAAACAGGCCTGAAAGTTCACAAAGAAAGATCTATGGACATGTTTCATGTCTATGACCTAGAAAAAAGAAAATTTTCTTGAATTTTGAAGGACTTTGCAACATTGCCACATAACCACTGTATTTCACCCCAAGAGAAACAATTCTTAATATGAGTATTGCTGTATTGGTGACGTAACTGCCCAGGTAAAAAAACTGAAAACGAAGTAACACCAGAAGCCCCCCACAATCTTACCCCCTTTGTTGGGCAGTTCTTTATATAGTGGCCAGGTTTTCCGCAACGAAAGCAAGTATATGATGGTGGAGGTGGACCCAAGGGTTTCTTCAGGTAACTAAAAGGGTTTGGGGAATAAAAGAAAAAGGTATGCGTTAGAACAGACATCTCTACAAGTTTTCCATAATCTTCAAAGACCAGCTTTGACATCATCACCACTTACCTGACTGGATCGTATTCACGGCAAGACTGTATCATCACGGCTTTTATTTTGTCTTCTTCGGAAGCATTGGCTTCGGCCAGATTGGCAGTCTGTGTGACAGGTAAGTATTTGACACACACGTCAGAAACACAGGTAAGCCCACACAGCCCCAGACACCACCACTTGCCCCGTCCTGCAAAGAGCAGCACAACGCTGGCCGAGGTTGCATGAACACAGCCGCTTATATACAGTAGAGCTGTCCTGAAGATGTTCTGGGGGGTCCTTACGCCGTTACGTGGTGTTTAGGTGCCTGTAGCCTACTTGAAAAGAGCATGCTCGGGCACTCGCAGCCTCGGCCTCTGTTTGTACCTTGCATCAAGACTTGTGTAACCAATCCAGGTTTCTTCCAAGGGGACTGAAGCTACGTGTAGAAAAAATTACACTATCCGGTGTTTTTCAACTGGTTTTTCAGCTCCAGACTATTTGAAGGAGAAGATACCCGCTGCACATTTAATTGAGCAAGATGTATGCAAGTACCATTATTTACATTTTGCAGCATTAAAAGGACACACAGCTTAAGAGTCGGGGAAGTTGTTTCTGCTTGCTGAAATTCAGCTTCAGACACAGAAGCATTAAAAGGAATCAAGCTTTTTAGAATCCCCCAGCAAGACAAAAGATTCTTTTCAGTAGAAATTTGACCACCGTGTGCTGCGGGCAGTCCAGGCGGCATGTTCCTCCCCTGCTAACTCCTTCATATTAAGGGATTTAACTGCAGTAAGCAAAACCTGCAGTTTTTTTGCCCACTTGACCGTGTCCTTTTAACGCACAAATTGTAATAGAAACCTTATGCAGAACTAGATCTTCAAATTACTGAAGCCAGCTGGTTTCTTTTAAGGAGTATTTCTTCACGTGTGTTGATCACACACTAGTCCAGATACCAGCAGGGTCTAAGGGAGCGACTGTACATTCTTCGGACCTTCCAGCACCTAGCATTCAGATCAACCACGCGTGTTTTTGTTTCGAGATGCAGTCATTCACAAAAGCAACCCACTAGTGTCAACATTTTATTAAACGGTTGTTTCATAGACACAGTTTTTTCTCAACAGTAACACAGTCCAGATCGACAGCTATGAACTCATTTCCCTGACCATTTACAGAAGACTTTACAGATACTTGACTAATTTGGTTGAACCCCAACGGTTTGCAAAACACACCCCAAACCCACAAAACATTACGAGGAATAGACCAAAATTCAAACGTGGCATTTAATGCATAGTAATAATGAAACGGAAAACTTTTGACAACATGTTGCCTCCGTGCTAGGCCAGTCTGCACTGAAGAGGTTGGAGTAAGTAACAGTTTTGAGCTGCTTTATGTTCTGTTCCTGTATTTTTCTGAAATACTTAGATTTTCTCAGAAGCTTAAATGTGTACACCACTTGGACGGTTTTTCACGTTCTAGAGTACAACTTCACGTGAGTTTACAGGACCAAGGACACGTTCAGGGACAGCACTAATGGAGACCAATTTCTTTCGGTGGCTACCTTCCAAAGTGATTGTTCTTTTTTTTCTGCCAAACGTACACAGTTGAATTGCTGCAGGGAGAGAGGGAAGAAGTTCCCAGTGGGAGGAGACTTCTCGTTCTTGGAAATGAACTCCAGCCCTTCTTCTCAGGAGAAAGAACTAGCTCCTCTGCGTTAGGCCCTGCCTTCTCTAATCTTTGGAACTTTGAAGACTAGTAATTTAACTGGCTAGCACCGCGCCTTTTCACAAAGTGCAATCGCTAGTGCTTGCCCGGGCAAAGTTACACGTTCTTGAGCAAAAAATGCAAGCGGTTCCATAGCAAAACACGGCGTTACAACAGTTTCAGAAGGTCACATCTGCTAATATGCCACACATACACATTGGTATAAATGTGTATAAACAATTGGGTACATTGGCACAGTTTACATCGCCTGCGTTCGGACAAATTAGATTGTGTTGTCCACTGTAGGTATACCACAATTTATGAAATTGTGCAGCATTCAAAGAATGGATCCATAGTGACTAGAAATTCAAAAACAGCCACACAATTGTCCATGCTCTCTGGAGCATGCCTCTAATTTGGCTGTCGCAACCCCCCCTGAAATGTCCATAACTTACAGCCAATTAAATTCTGCTGTGAAAATTGTGTTACTTTCCAACGCAAAATTAAGGAAACGTATGAAAAACGGTAAACAGCTTCTGAATGCTTCTTCTTTGTGTCTTGAAGATGAGTAATCCCGCAGCATTACGTTGGGGCTGATCAGGTACTCCCCTTCTAGCTTCCCACACTGGCAACTCCTCTTTACAGGATAGTATCAGACTATACAGACATTTTAAAGTTAAAATAAATAATTCTTAAAAGCTAAATTAGAGTTTTGTTCGCATTACAACAGTTATCCGGCTATAGATCACCGTAGAAGATTTAAAAATACAAAGCAAACGCTTTTTTTCCCTAAGTATTTGACAAGAATATGTATATATACCTTAATAAGCTGGGCCAGAGAAATGGGTGCAGAAGAGTCATCAATCTGTTCACAAAAAATTAAACACATATTCAAGCTCTACAATCAAAACATAGCAATCGTTAACCTCTACTGTAGCCTGAAAGTCTGCACTCTATCCTCTGAGCGTCACTGAAAGAGGCATTTCCAAGCCAGTGTAATTTGTATTTGTTCAAAACAAAGCCCAAGCCTATGACGGCTTAGGAGTGCCCATGGGGTTAACGAGAAGACACTAAAATAACCAAACCCGCCTGAGATCAACTTACTGCTCCAGAATAGCTCAGAGAGGGACCCTTGCCAAACGCTCACAACTGCTTAGAAGTCAAAGGGGTAAGGAAGCTGTCAGTTTTTAGCTAAAAAGGACTTTAACCAAATTTTAAGTTTATTTGAGAAGGAAGCATCACTACAGGAAACTTATTTTCAGTGCAGTTTGTAAATTAATCAGTTAATGTCTCATCGTTTATAAATGCACACGGTTATGCTTTTATGAACAGAGTAGTTGCCTGTCAAAGTAAAGCACGGGCGTATCAGCCCTGAAACATGAACTCTGCCCCTCCTGCCACTAAGTTTAATAATGCCAAACTCACCATACCCCACAAAACCCAAGTAAAAACACCAGTCCAAAACATCAGCCATAAAACTTTGTCTAGAAAAAATTAAACTGCTCAAATTATTGCAATAAAGGTGTTTACCATGACGGAGTAGCCTATAAAACCTGAGAAAACTCATTTCTTGTATTTTGTCAGACCACAGGCCGTACTATCCCAATTAGTTTGGGAAGCGTGAGAATTTAACATTATTCTCCTTGCTATCAGACCAAAACCAACTTTTAATGATGATGAAAGCAGGGATTCAGAGCACAACCCTGCCATTTTTTTCTCCGCTGCAACCACACTCCTCCCTCCCAGCTACCTGCCGGAACAGCTTGCAGGAATGAAGTCCTCAGCCACTGGTTCGTGATGGACTGCGGCGTTCATTGAGAACTAATACTGAAGTGCAGTTTTTCCACAGGTAACAAGGGTTACGCTTATCTTGTTCCTCTTCCAGTATACTGAATTATATTACGCCACAAGCAGCAGTTAAGCTGACACTAGTAAAACAGTATCGGAAAGACACTCGAATCGCTGCTGCTTCCTATGTCTTACGTTGTTCAAAAACGTAGACTAAAATTTCACAACGTAAACTGAACAGCTCTCCTCAAGAGGTCACTGAATTGATCAGAAGAGAGATTAAAACCCTTCCCTGGAAATAGCTCCTGTCCTTCATTACCTAATGGGGTGGAAGAATTCAAGGGAGCGGTTTTAGCAGACTCTGGGGAAAAAACAGCTACGTGCAGAAGAAGTGCAGTGTGTAGAAAAAAGTGTGAGATTGTGTTTTTACGTACTGCTTTTGATGTTCCACTCACTGGCTCAGTTCGACTGCTACAAGAAGAAATAAAGGTGATCAGAACTTAAAATGAAGCACTTGTACCCAGCATAAAGCAGTGAAAACAGATTATAAAACCTGAACATCAAACCATTATGTTCTGATAGTCTAGCGAATGCGGAAATTTATTTGTATGCATAAACTGTTCTCTCTTGGTACTTTCAGGGCAACTAAACACCCCCCCCCCCCCCCAAATCACATTTCCACTTTGTCACCAGTTACTCTAAGACTTACAGATACAGAACACAGCAGTGCAAGAGGAAGTCCTCAGAGATTTTCCCTCTGCTACGTAAGTATCAAAATTATGAAGTCTGTACTACAGTTTTGTGTTCTTAAATAATCAACCATCAAAATACCAAGGTAACTCTCGCCAATCTGTATATCCCTAGTATTACAAACAGGCACCAGATACAGTACTTTAGTTTCTAAGAAAGAACAGCGATAGTCTGGACACTTGGAAGGGCAACTTTACGTAAGTGAAAAAAATCAGTCGTCTGACAAAGAAAGAACAAAAATGTCAGCAGCATCGTCTTTAGAGCAGTGTTTCTTTGCGGAAGCCCAAGCACCGTGTTCAGATATCTACCATACTTCGCCATGAAAGTGCCAGAATACTAAACGTGTTACATATGCTATATTGACGAAAAATAGTAGTAGAAATGTCACCTGAAAGCCGTTCCTAGGACTCTGTGCGATTTAGGAGCCCTGTGACAAAAAAAAAAAAAAAAGGCCTTACTTGCCAGAAGTTGCTTTAAGATCTTCTTGAAAATGCTACGATATTTTAGGAAATATTGATTACGTTTAAAAAACGTGCTGAGATTCCACATACTCACTGATCTGTATCTGCATGCCGCTCATCACGAATCAGACATGCAAGCATCGATATAGTTAACAAACACTTCATACATCACCCAAAGCGTCCCATGAGCAGAGGCAACTCAAAGGCTGCTGTGGAATGGATGTACAAATAGAAAGGCTCGTGCCTCCCGCCACTGCGAGAACACCGCCAGGCTCACAATCACAGCCACGTACCTCCTGAAGGCGAGGAAGCACGAGGAAATACTTTAGATTACCACACAACGGTTTCTTCATCCATTTACCTTGAAGCAGGGCCATTCTTTCCTTATCCCCGCATACAGGTATTTATTTGATCTTTGATGCTAGCGGCATCTCTCCGCTCATTTTAGGGCAGCATTACAAGACCAGGAGAGCGTGCCATCCAACCAGAAACAGGGGATGCATTGACAAGACAGCACTAAGCACACATATTTAAATTAACCCCCAAAACAAGGCCATGTTTATAAGCACAACGCTGTGGCGTCCAGAATTACTAGGTAGTGCCTGAAAGCACTGCAACAACTACTGCACTAATATGCCCAAAGTTTACATGCAGAGCCACACAACTTCAGGGTGTTGGCTTGCAAATGCTTCACGGGTACCAGGATGCCGCCGTCCTGTTTGTTCGAGACACACGGTAACTCCTCAGTCTACTTTATTTATTGAGAACCATCATTAGAAAGGCATGGCAAAACCACAGGCTAATAATATCTACTCACTGTGGTGGAGAGGCCTATCTTTAAGAAGGCTGGAAAACATGACCATTCAAACAATGCTAATGTAGCTGATCTAGAACTGGACCGTGTGAATACATAAATGACAGCAATAATCCTGTAGTCAGGACTGCATTTGAATATCTGTCATTCCAATCCATACACCCGATTCTCTGTCCTCCGCACATCTTGGGAATACAGAATTAAAACCTGGGGCACGGATATCAGCTTAGGCTAAAAACAGACTTAGAAAGAGAACTCGTAACATCTGGTAACGTGCTAAACCGCTTACTGCATTTCAAGTTTGGAAAGGATTAACTATTCCTTCATCGTACGCGCACAAAAGGCAATACACTTGAGGACATTGTTCTTTTTCTCCTGCCTGAAACGGACATTGTCTTTCGGAAACTAATAGGAATCACTTCTTGTTTGCATGGTTCGCCAGCTGGCAGCCCTTGGTCTTTCCTCTACAGCTAGGATGCAAAACACCTAGATTTGGGGCGTAAGAATACCTGCCATATCCCGCCCCCCCCTCCCCCAAATGCAAGAAACAGTCAAACACTGAGAATCGGACTCTTCTAAGATGGGAACAAACTGTAAGTCTACACTACAATGAGTATCTGTCTTTACTATCAAAGCAGTAGAAGCAAACACATATAATAAGGAATCTCTCCACGTAGAGGAAACAGGATCCTCAACTTGGGTCTCAGAAAAACCAGCCCCAGGAACAAACCCAATAGAATCACCTTAACAGTTACCGCTGTTGGAGTCTGAACCCCATGTCCCAGCAGGCCTAAAAAGGTAAGTCTACTTTGGGACAGACACATTAAAATCTACCCCATGACAACAAAAATTAACAGCAGCTTTAACAAGAAAGAGACAATCTGAATGCCTCTGTCAACTAATATCCGTTAAAAAAGTTAACACGCTGAAACCCCTCACAAAGAATACAATGCTTTATGCATACTTACAAAACATATGTTTTGCTGGTAGCTTTAACTCCTCCAACAGGGACTCTTCTAACAATTACCGATGAGTTCTTAGGAATCAGAGCATTATCATCTGTGTATTCTGAAAACAACATAAATACAGAAAAAAACCGTCAGTCAGTTCCTAAGAATGTATCTTAACATGCAACTACACAGCACTTCAGAGAATCCCTTGACAGATGTAAAAGCAACATTTTATAGGCAACATCGCGCTTTTATCGTCTCAACACACTAACAGTACATGGCAAGAAATCTTCAGCTTTGAGAATCAAACGCAAGCAGCAACATCTTTTTCATTTTTTCAAAAGAGTTTGAATGCCAACAGCAAAAGGGTCTCAAAGGTCACTAACGGAGAGTCCGCTAATGCATGAGGTTCTCTCCTGATCTGGCTTAAGTTGCTTTTGCTTCTCTTAGGCTACAAAACCAATAGATCTCTGGAGAAAAACAAAGCACAGCAAAGTCTCACCTGCCCAAACCAGATTCTAAAGCCTGACTAGTTTGCCCTGCAACAAAACAGGCGCTTAGCTGAAACATGAAAACTCTGTGCCATTGCTTTCATAGCTGCTAACGAAAAACGATTCACCTCTGCTGCTAGTGCTCACGACTGACAGAACACAGAAGGCAGCCTGCCACCTCTGTCTATTTCTTGGAGCTTAACCCATCAACAACCACACTTCTCAGCTGCTCAGTGCTTTCCATTTACATGGAAACGAAACTGGCAGTGCTAGAATTTGGACCACAGAAATTTTGGGGGTTTTCTGAGCTTGCTTTCACGAGCAGGGCAGAATTGGCTCCAACGAAAGTGGTATCTCCCCTCTTAAGCTAATCATCGAGTTCGAATTAACCAAAGGGACGTGAATTCTTTTGACTCACTTTTTGCAGAGCAGAGAGACTCAAACAAAATGACTTAGGAAGACAGCCTTGAAAAGCCTTTCGAAAACAGGGTGTGCCTGAAGCTGTCCGTGCTTTGCCTTGGCTTACACCATGTCCGTCTTCCGAAGAGGAGGAAAGCCTTCTGGCCTTTTACATGAGGCCCAAACAAGAAAACCAACTGCCTGAGACACTTGGACTGAGTAAGCTTAAAATGCAAAGATCTCTCCATGAGAAAGGTTTTTATAGTGTACTTATACAAGCGGGATGCGACTAAGTATTTTAAAGCACTATCAGCAGCCACTCCCTGTCATCTGCCTACAGGTTTAAATATTAAAAGGCCTTACCTTTGCAGACCGAATCAGAACAGTGGTCTGAAAACCAAAGGTGCTGCACATCTGGTCAAGCTCTATCAGGGTGGTTTTGCTCAGTGATCACACACACAAAAGGAATATTTCACAACTGATGCTCCATTTTTCAGTAGATTATTCCTACGGGCAGGAACCTCTCTTAGACCAAAACGCACCTACCAGAAGACACTATTTCAACAACGTGTCCTGGTTTCGGCAGGGATAGAGTTAATTTCCTTTCTAGTAGCTGGTACAGTGTTTTGGATTTAGGATGAGAACAAAGTTGATAACACACCGGTGTTTTAGTTGTTGCTAGGTAATGCTTACACTAGCCAAGGACTTTTCAGCTTCCCATGCTCTACTGACTGAGGAGGCTGGAGGTGCACAAGAAGCTGGGAGGGGGCACAGCCAAACTGGCCAAAGGGACATTCCATACCATGTGACGTCATGCTCAGTACATAAACTGGGAAAAGCTGGCCGGGGGGGCCGCTGCTCGGGGACTGGCTGGGCATCGGTCAGCGGGTGGTGAGCAATTGTGCTGTGCATCACTTGTTTTGTGTATTATTATTATTATTATCATATTATTATTATCATCATTTTATTTCAATTATTAAACTGTTTTTATCTCAGCCCACGAGTTTTTCTCACTTGTGCTCTTCCAATTCTCTCCCCCATCCCACCAGAGGGAGAGGGGGAGTGAGCGAGCGGCTGCGTGGTGCTTAATTGCTGACTGAGATTAAACCACGACACAACGAAATGAAAATTTTACTTCTATTTCCAAATGACAGAATGCTTCTTCAGAAAACTGAGAAAGTACGGAGCTGAAACCAAGTCCTGATCTTCCCCCCTAGGGAACCAAACAGCAAGCTTCCTCTGGACTTCAGAGCAGTTTCAAACTGGAGGAGAAAGGGCTACTAATGACAGAAACAGAAGCTTTTACAGAAGTCATAGATCCTGAAACCAACCCCTAGAGCTCTTCTCAAAAGGAAAATCCAACCATTACACAGCCACCTGTCCAGAGAGGCCTGCGCTGGGACTTTCTGGTGGAGAAGGAGCTCAAAGAGTACTGAGGCCCAGACAAACAACGGGGAGATCACGCCAGCTGCAGTTCTAGAAGCCCAAAGCAGCTGTTTCTACCTGCCGAACGGAGTCATACAGAGTATTCGTTCTGGTCCAGACCACAAACCCCTGGGCTGAGGTTTCAGAGGTACAGGATAAGCAACAGTGGCTCCACAAAAAGGCAGGAGTTTGCTGCGCCTCTGCCGAGCTGAGGATTGTGGCAGTTCTGCAGAAGATGACAAGCGGCAGCACCTCTCCTAGAAAGAGACCGTGTAGATGAGGACAGCAACCGATGCCTTTATTCACAACTTAGGCAAGCCTGCAGAGGTCAGTTTGAACATGCACAACAGGTGTATGATGCAAGAAGAGGAAGAAGTCCTCTTTTAGGAGTTTGTGACAATTCATCGGCCATTAGAAGAGAAGCATTGACATCTGCCTTCTGAACAGACTATCCTTGCATGGGGGGGGGGGAGAGAGAGAGAGAGATGCTTCTTTTCAATCCGCTTGCTAAGTGCACGGTGAAGAGAGCTCCAGCCACCTGGTAACAGACTGATATAAAAAGGAACTCACCTTAAAAGTCAATCAGTACACATTTAAACGGATCAACTGAAGAGTGACAATAGCTTGGTGAAGTCAACGCATTTTTTGTACAGGACACTCACCACGGCACAGACTTGTATTTGGTAAGTATCCCACTAGCTCGGTCACCGCGTCAGAGGATTTGTGGAAGAGTGTTTACGGACAGCAGAGTACATTGCTGAGTTAGTTCTGTGAAGGGACCTGATACCACTTGGCTTTAATGCATTCCTTTTTCCTTCGCCTCAATTACTTGAATTCATTTTGGTGATGAAATGTATTAAAGGTGAAGTCAAACAATGTAGACTAAAAAGTTAACTTTTTTTTTTTTTTTTTTTTGGTAATAGGAAAGGACTAAAGCTGGAGCGCTATTCCTGAACTCCCTGGACATTCTTGTTTGCTCAAGTTGAATTTAACAGATGCCAGCTCAGTCTAACAGCTCTCAGGCTAAACTGGCATCTCCCAGCAGGAACCCGTTCCCCGCGGGCAGCAACATCCCCTAGCAGAGACTTGGCAACTACCCGGGCCTGCAAAGCAGTCTCACTCTGCCTCCCCGCATGACTCCACACCTGCAAAGTCAGCAGGGACATCACGCTCAACAAGGCTGCTTTTCACACTTGTCCAAGCAGAGCTCCAGTGGAAATGTTCAGCAAAGCTGCAGGTAACAACGTTGTTGATTCCTACTCCCTTATAGCTCAAAACCTGTTTTGCTGTCTGTGATGGCCAGCAAGTGGCTACTGGGCTTTTGTCAGCCTGACCTGTGATTAAAAATAAGGATTCACTTAACGCAGAAAGCTTGCAAAAGCAAAGGAAGATTTGGATTAGAGTAAAGTCAAGAGCAGAAGAGACATAACAGCCTAAAACTTGCTCTCTATTCTGCAAGAAAAGAGTCTGCTTGGAAGAGTCAAGGGAAAGAAGTCTTTCAAGGAACGAATGGAGGCAGACAAGTTAAACAATAGCTGCTTTGACTGCTGCCTCATGCTGGCTTAGAAATCTTAAATCAACAATTGCATTAGTGTCCACAACCTTCTTCCTGCAAAAAAGCACAAACAGCTCAGGTTATGCTCTGAAGTTTATGCTGCTTCGCACTGAATGCACAACTTAAAAATCCCATTTTTAAATTCATCGACAATTCTGAACATCTGCTACTTTTAAGAATTTGTGTCATATGTATGCTATAAACAAGCTACTGAAAAAAGTTCCTGCTTTATTTTACGGCCGGCTTTAATCCACCCTTTTGACTCAGACAGCAGTGCAAAAGCATCCCTCTGAGCACTGCCTAGAGAAGTATTTTCACCCACATAAAGTGCAGAAGCTCATCAGAACAGAAGTCATCAGAAGGCAAGCCTATGTGCGAAATGACAAAGAAAAGCCTTTAGTAGGCTTAGATGCCTTGCTGACCAGCTATTGTGCTACTGGGGGAAGGATTTGCACAGCAAGAGAGGAAGATGACTACTAACATGCCAGACTCTCCCTACCAGAAAACACGGTACCTCCCAAGAACACATTTTCTCCCTAGCGCTTAAAAATACGCTTTCTCATTATGTCATTTTTTAACTCTGTTCTAAGCAACACCACTTGCACGCTTTGCGACAAACAAATCATCTACCTAGCGGGCACTGAAAGCACTGCCTCGAAACATCCTGAGTCATAGGCTGGACTACTCTTTCTGGATTTTCAGCTTCCACCAGAATAGGTGTCAATGATCTCATCTACAACTGGTATATCATCATTTCTTCAGTCAGCTAGTTCAGCAGGCCAAACAGGTCATGGAACTTTCATTTCCATTATTACCATACAGAACTGTGCTCCAAAAGAGCACCTGTACTGCTTTGAAAGGATGAGTCAATAAAACCTAACATACTTTCAGTCATTAACCTGATTATACAGACCGCCCGAGGCCTTCATGTCTTACTGGCACTGCTTGCCGTTTCAGCGCGTGACAGGGAAAGCGAAAGCAATGCTGGAGACAACGTGGTAAGGAACCAAACTAGGCCTGGCCTAAGCACCTGCCCAAGGGACATTAACCTAGCCAACAGCCCACCCCCAAGAGGTCCCAAACCTGCTGGTGACAGAGTCAGAGCAGCTGACTCCCAGACAGGCAGTGCGTGAGCTCCACTGTAACATCGTGGGTTTTGAAGGGGTACATGACGTACCCTCAACTCAACCAGGGAAACAGGGAACTCCGTAGCCTTTCTGAAAGCTCTACAGCATAACGCCGCACGGCAGCCCAAGAATTAATTGCACTCTGAGGTGTAACCAAAGGAATCCCCCATACTAGCACCGCAACACAACATGGCACAGTGAAGGGCAAGGTTTAAAAGTTGCTTCAATGTCTGCTCTAAAACGCTAGGTTTGCACAGTGTAGAAGACATTCCAGTAGACAGACAGACAGACAGACAGACATCAGCTGTGAGGCCAAATGAGTTCATTCAGAGTTAGCGTGAGTTTGTTTTGAAGACGTCACATCGTGGCATTACTAAAACGGACAAGCGCATGCTGCAGCACTTGAACTCAAGCAAGTTCTGAGTTCGAGAGACAGTCTTGCAAGAGCAATATTCTACCTTAAAGCTATTCATCTAAGACCAGTTGAGAGTCCCATGTTTGGTTCTGTATTGTATTGTGTTTTGCCTGATAAGCAGAACAGCACATTCTCCAAGTGTTTTGAGTCAGCATGTTACGGGGCAGGAAGGAGTCCTCAAGAAACGTGAGTTCTGGAGTTTGCAGTTCTTCCACAATATTGTGAGAACATCGATTCTAAAAGACAGGCCAAGAAATTCAGATCCAATTAAAAGGAGGCAAGTTTAAATGCATCATTCTTGAGTATAGGCTTTTTGAAGGGAATTCTGCCTTTATCATCTCTGAGAATCAAGCACCATTTATTAGATTTAAAAGAAGTTATGACTTCGCTAAGAACATTTCTTAGGTATATTCACCATAAATGCTCTGCCATAAAACTTCAGTACTGCCCTGATGCGGTTAACACGTAGTACCAGGAAAAAAAACCACGGTTAGAAATGAAAGATGAAATGATGCTGAAGAGCATCTGAATGACAATGTCTGTGGTGTGGAAAAGAAGTTATATTAACAAGAAATTCCAAAGTATAATTTAGATTCAGAGAACACTCATGGGCAAGATGGCTTTAAAGGGTCTGCAGAGATTATAACTCACACATACACTCTGGATCCAAACTGTTGCTAGTGAGCAGGTTCTGCACCAGCCACAAAACCAGTTTTCCAATGCACTGGAGTAAAACAAGCTGAAGACAAAATTAAGTCGCCAAACCCACTGTTTTTCTTCAACTTAGCCACCTGTTCTATTTCTATCACTTTCAGTTTTCTCCGCCAGATTTCAAAGAAATCTGGCAAGTTTCTTATTATAAGATATCCTCCCACATTTCCTTATCATTTTACCTGGAAGAATTCCAGGAAACCAAAACTTTTGTAAGCGCTGTATGTCGCACATCAACCACGTATTCTTCTACGCCTACCTCCGCGTCTAAAACACAGATCTGAAGGCAGTTGTCAGAACAGCAACTACAAAAGAACAGCTCTGTGAGGCCAACACAAGTCACAGCTACCGACCGTGGCCGAATCGCGTTATCGCTTCCCACCCTGCCTAATCCTGGGTGCCGCCTGCCCTCCTGGTCCCCCCGCACGCCGGCGGGATGGGCCCCAGGCCAACTCACGCTACGTGGGGATGACCCACAAAGAGCAGAGCGCAGCTCCCGCAGGACACAGCCGCCATGGGGTGGTCTGCGACGCCACCAGCCAGGCGATCCCCGAGACCCCGTGCCCGCCACCTCCACGCACCTTCTTTGGTCTGGGCGTTGGTGACCTGCAGGTCACAGTTGGCCGCCTCCAGCTTCTCGCGGCCCATGATCTGGCGCTTGAGGTCGCACAGGGAGATGTGGAGGCCGTGGAAGGTGACCATATCATAGTTCAGCTTGGAGAAGAACTTGTAGTGGACACACGACATGGTGAGGGCCAGGCGGTGCCTGCTTTGCAACAGCGTCTAACGCGGCAGATGGCGTCGCGGCCTCCCCGTTGGGTTAGGGCCCACGGCGATGCAGGGAAGGGCCACCGAGGGGGCCGGGGCAAGCAGAGCGGGCTGAGCTCGAGCGGGCCGGCGATGCTCAGAGGCCGCAGCGCTCTGGCATGGCCAGGCCCCGCGGCCTCAGGCAGACTCGGCTGGTGAAGGCCTCAGGACTCCATCGCAGCAACACTGCGAGGCCCCGGCCCCCACCCCGACAATGACTCTGGCCCGCGGCCCTCAGGGATCGAGCTCCTCCTCGCAGCACGGGTAGGCGGATGGACAACAGGGAGAGGCCCCTGCGGCCCCGGCTCGGCCTCCGCTCCCTCTCTCACACGCAGCGCTCCCAGGCCCGACCACTCGCTACGGCGACTCGGGCGCCCCTGCCTCAGCGTTCCGCACGCACAACAGCACACCGCACCCACCCCCCTGCAACTCTTGTGACCCAGCTCATTATGACAAAAGGCCCACGTCATGTCGGCGTGGCGGCCCTGCCCTCTTCAAGCTTCCAGGACTGCTTGGTTTCGATCTTTAAATGCCTTTTGGGTTTCCGGAGTTAGGAAACCTTTCTGATTTCAGTGCTCTCCTCTCTATCCAAGGGATTTTTGCTATTTCTGTCTGTGGGTTTTTCCTGTTACTACTGATTTGGAAGCCGAGGTTTTAATATAGTAGCCTTGCTTATAAACCTGTGGTGGAATATGGATTATACGTATTCATTCCATAATTCGGCCATGGCAACAGTCCAAACTACAGCAGCAGAGGCAAAGAAGCCCGACCGTTGGATATGCACTAAAAGCCCATCCTCTACCAGAAACCAACTCTCCTGGGTACCTGTCCCATTGAAATCTCAGTGGTACAAGGACAGGCATCGACGTTACGAGTTTTCAATGAAGAAAGGAAGCTTGCCGCCCTTCCGCCAAGAAGGGTTTGACACTAGTCTGAGAGGAGACCCCTGGGTATGCTTGGAGAGCAAACCTATAGACAAGCTTACTCACTCTGTAGGGGCTGGGAACTGGAAATGCCAATAGAGCCTTAACATTAATAAAATGGACGGACATGGACAATTCAGATCTTATGACCATACAGATGAAAAGGGGAGTCTTATGCCTGGAACGTTCCATAGATCTCTTCCTAGGCCTAAAGGCAATCGGTATTCCTCCACAGATTCTTCCAAAACCTTACTGTATACCACACAAAACCTGTGGTAATAAGCCATCACGCTGTCGATTTCTTCCTGGACGGAGTTTATCAGGCCCTGCAGACTCCGAGACAATGGGGATATTCGCAGATAGATTAATGTGGTATTCTGCAGGAATCCATAATCAAGCTAAATGTTACAAGTTTGGTTGCCACTACGGGCCTATAGGATCCCGATTGCTCTGAGTCAACTACTCTGGGTGCGACCCTTACTGGTTTACCTAAACAACCAAATCCGGCACATGCTAACCCTTTGACAGGAAATAATCGACATGATTCAGACTGAGTTGAAGATTATACTACCCTATTTGCACAACTACCAGGGCAATATTGGATAGGTGAAGAAAGGGCATTCGAGGATTTACCCTCAACCTGAGCTGAAAAGTGTATTCTAAGTGCATTCATACCTTCCGCACAGGTTAGAACCCCTTAGAACCTCTTCTGCCTCTGTAGCTCCTAGCTACCCATCTCGACGGGACAAAGTGTTACAACCCTCTGATAGAATGCGGCACTAAGTTCCACCTGTCTGCAACAGCTTTTATCCCACGGTTAGGGCTTGCAAAACGAGAAGGAGCTATTGCAAATGTGTCAAGAGAATTAGAAAAAGCCATCAATGAAATCGCAGATAGTATTCCAGCCCTACAGGAAGAAATCAAATTATCATCACAAATGGCAATACAGAATCGATTAGCCCTAGACCGCCGTTGAGCAGCACAGGACAGTGTATGTGCATTACGGAATAACAGCTGCTGGGTTTTTTATGTATATCAAGACCAGATAAATGAAACTGATAGAAACAAGGTAAAGACTCATTTACAAATATTACCTGAAGTAAGGCAGGGATCTCCCCTAAATCTATTTGGGTGGCTAACCTTTTGGCTCCCACACTTAGGTAGAGCACTGTGAACTAAAAGGATTTGGGTGGTTGTATTCACTGTCTTGGTTTGCTTTGTAATTAGATGTGTGTGTGTTTACAGTGTTGTATTACCTTGTGCACTCGACTTACGACTTCAGTTAGGAACAGTAGTATAGTGTGACCCTGATGGTCAAAAGAAAAGGAGGGACTGTTAGGAAAATCTCATTCCCTAACTATTGCACCAATTCGTCTTGAGAGTATGCAATTGTATGAACTTTCTTAAGAGAGAGAGATATATAGCTTACATTGTATACTGCATAGCCATGGTTCAGTCAGCATGACTAAAGGACCCCAGCTCATTGCAAGGAGGAGAAGGAGACCACCCTGAAGAAGAAAGGATACCCCTGGACTACCCAGACCACGCCAGCATCCCAGCCCTTCCAACTCCCCTGTGAAACCCTCCCCTTATCTGGCATCGGAGATAAGAACTGCAGCAAGACCGACCCCGGGGACGGCTGGATCAAGAAAGAATCAGATGGGTGACGACACCACAGAATTAGAGTTGCTTTGCAGAACAGCAGCGTGTGTGTGCGTGTTAGGTCGTGATTGGGCAAATCGCATTGGACCTGAATGCTTGAAAGATATAAGAACCATGTGTAAGACCGCATTCGGGGTGCCCCAGTTTGAATGGGACAGCTCAGGCGCATGAATGCAAGAATTCCTCTTGTAATGCTATACTTTGCGTCCCAGCCTCTCTCCTCGGTCGGCACGGGCCAATTGCCAAATTTTCCTGACAGCTCCCCATCATGGCCGCACGGTACCGGTACCAGCACTAGTTCCACCACAGCTGGGAGCAGCAGCTGGCCCCCTGGGGCAGAGAGGGGGAGGACAAAAACAACCCAAAAGCATACCCCCCGCCCATCCCCACCACCCGCGCAGGATGGAGCAGCACACACATGTTGGCATTGCAGGGTCACCGGTGCCGGCCCCATCCCTTCCTCTTGGACAGGAAATTCACCTCCCCCCAGAAATCATGCTTGGGATGGGAAATCATGGGGATGGGAGACTGTTGGGATAGGAAATCATGATGGGGCTGAGAAATCATCATTGGGAGGGGAAACCATCATGGGAATGGGAAATCAACATTGAGGACAGGAAATCATCAGCAGGATGGGAAATCATTGTGATGGGAAGTTGTTGTGGTATGAAAAATCAAACCCTCGCAAGGCTGGCTGAAGCAGGTGCTGGCGGAATGATCGCCACGGGGACGGAGGCTGTTTGCCCCCAACAAACCCCACACTGACCAAATGCCATGGCAGGTACAGCAGCAGGCTCCTGCTCCTCGTGGTGCTCCTGCCCTTCGGCTAACACTCCCGCCACCTCTGCCCACCAACATCTCACCCCATCATCCCTCTTCCCTTCCCCCAACAGAGAGGTTCCCTCTCTGGCTGACGATGGCATTGGAGGTGCCCAGCGTGAGCTTCGCCACACTTGCCATGACGCCACCCGCCACTGCCTGCGTGCTGCCCTCTCTCCCGGGGGCTGCCGGTGTCCTCTGAGCTGCCCAGGTCCACACCGTCACATACCAGCTGGCACAGGCCACCATCTGGCAGGGGGTGCCAGGACCCCTGGGGGACCTGGGGGCAGGTGGTGCAGATCCCCCGCAGGGTGCCGCTTCCCCACAGGGTGCAGCTCCCCCACGGGGTGCAGGTCCCGCGCAAAGTACAGATCCCACCCGTGGTGCAGCTCCCCTGCGTGCCTGCTCCCTGTCCCCCTGCTTATGGCTGAGGACAGCAGGTGGTGATGGGGACACTGGTGCTCCACCGGCCGAAGGGGCTGGGGTCATGGGCTGTGGTCCAGGGGGAGCCCCTGTACCCCATGCGCTCCTGCCCGCTGCACGCCCCGGAACCAGCATCCCCACCCCAGCCTGGTACCAACGCCCCCGCTACCGCCATCTCTACCACATCCTGCTGCTCACAGCCCCACCACCGGCATCCTCACCGCAGGCTGGAACCGGCATTACCACCACGGCCCCAGCACCAGCATCACTGCTGGAGAGCCGGATCCGGCCCTGGAAAGGAGCCGCAGACACCCCGGGCGGCCAGGCAGGGACTGGCTGAGCACAGAAAACTCAGTTTGCACCTGGCCGGCAAGCAGGCATCGCTGGCCGGGACTCGCACGCCGAGATCCTGGAGCTGGCGCTGCACCGGCTGCCCAGCTCACTTCTCCCCCTACGGCTTTGTCCAGCGCTGCCTGGATCTCATCCAGCAAAAGCCCCTGCCCACGGGTGAACCCTGAGTCAGTGTCACAAACAATTCACAACCGGCGTGCGACGACCGACGCGAGAGACTAGGATGCCAAGTATGGAATTACAGGGGCAAATATTTTCTTGTGCACATGCCATACTCCAGCCCAATTGGGGCACCCCGAATGTGCCTTTACACAGCCTTCTTATACCCTTCAATCGTTCAGGGACAAGACCGCTTGACTAATCACTAGCAACTACGCCACCCATTACTAATCAACGTCAAACTTTGCAAAGCAACTCTAGTTTTGCAGCATCCTTGCTGCTCGTCTATTGATCCAGATGTCCCGGGAGTCAGTCTGGCTGGAGTTATTGATCTATGATGCCAGACGACGCTGGAAGGGTTTCAAAGACGTCTCAGAGGAGCTAGGACGCTGGCGTTATCTTGGTTGACCCGGGGTATCCTTTATCCTTCATGGACAGCTCCTTCTTTCCAGGGCCGGGCTGTCCTTTCGTTTCTTTTACTTCAGCATGAACAACACCAAAGTCTCCAGTAAAATTCCACTATCTCATCACATCACCGGGTATCATGGGGACTCACCATATATGTATATAAACAAAGTAAATACGCTTTAATAAGAATATAAAGACTGGTTGATCTAATAGTTAGGGAAGGGAATTTTCATAACGTGCCCTATGGGTCCCATCAGCCAGGCCCCCACTCCAACACTCCTTTCACACTCCTTCCCTCGCCAGCAGTCAGGCCTTACGCAGTCTGCGCAACATGTATAAGACGCTGACTTCACCAGACATTGACCAAATCATCTCCTACTTGGGTTCTGATCGGCTCAACTACTGCCACAGCCTGTTCTGTCCTTCCGTGCAGTCTTGCCCCGTTCTGACCCACTCAGAAAGCTCCTACAAGGATCATCTCACTCACTGCCTTAATCGCAACTCACTGTCTCCTTAACACCCTGAAGTTGTTTCCGTCACTTCACACATACAGTTAATATGGCCTTTCATGACTCAGCCTCCTCCCTCGTGTTACTTCCCACTGAGTACCACGACGACAGCTCCTAATGACAGGCCCTGAGAGCAGCTTCCACCCACTGTCCCCTGCTACACACCAACAGGAACAGCACTGGCTTCTCCTATGGCCACCTCCATCTGCTCAGGAGGAGGTGTTCACACACCCCTGGCAGCCGGCCTTGCTGCCTGGAAATCCTCGCTGTGCTGCTCAGGCCATGAGAACTGTCACGCTACGGCTGTACCCACATCACTGTTCCTCATGCTGAGTGACACTGCCCAGTTCTGTGTATTCCCACCTGCCCACAGCCAGATGGGTTTGGTTTTTTCTAATCTTGCAAGCATTTTGGAAAAGCACGCTTTTTTTTTTTTTTAATACCTGCTTTGACCTCACTACAGTACAGGCCCAGAGTCCATGACTCTGGCTGGTAAAGTCCGTAGCAATACAGAATTGTGCAGGGATGAAAAATACCCAGTAGTTCAGCTCGTTTCAATTGTTTAAGACAAGGCTTTTGGCTAGAACACAGGCAAGACAATTTAAAACCAGAACTAACCTACACTCCCTCCTTGATTGGCACCTCTTTCTTCATCAGTTCTTTGCATTTCTTTAGTTCCTGGGGAGTACACAGCAAGATTTCCCTGTTTAAAAGAAACAAGAAAGATCAGTCACAAATAAGCAGAAAACCTGCCATTCACATACACGGTGCCCACACAGGAGCATTCTCCAGGCCCTGCGTATACGCAACAGATGAAATTAATGCACCGGGGAGGAGAGAGCAGGAACAGCCCGCTGGCACCCACCATGACTAACAAGAATTTCTGCTCTGAACTGGGGCTCACTCCATGTGCAAGCACAGCACTGATCCAGGCACAAAACTGAGCGGATCACTTGATCCCAGGTGCCACACACACAGTACCTTCTTCCATCGCCTCCTGCCGATGAATTCTTTTCCAGCAGCTTAGAGAACTGCACTCGGGCTCAGGGCTGACTGGGGCAACTTCTCAGTGCTTTAACTTTGCTTCGGGATTGGTACGAGCATGAGGCTTCATCCCTTTGGCTTGGCCCCCAGCAGGAGGTGGGCAAGTGGCAGGTTTGCAAGTGGTTTGATGGAACTGAGCTTGTACCCCTACCAGAGAGTAAACACCAACCAAAGAAAAAAAACCAGAGAAACTGTGTTAGAGAGTAGCAGAAAGAAACGTCAGGGATGATCACTGTTTAACACACGAGGTCTGGCATTTTGGAGACTGGAGCTCCCAACAGCCTCGGCTCTCTGAACGGACACATCCTTCAGCTTTGCATCCTGACAGAAGTATTACAGACTGCCCCCATTCCTACTTTGCAGTTGCCTGAAGCGCTTGCTTCTCCATGCCCGGTTCTCTTCCATGCTCACAAACTACGTTTAATCTGCAAAACAGTCAGTACTACAAACTGGCAGCCAAATGCCTCTGCTCTCAAAGATGTGACAACTGCAGTGAGAGACAACACAGGTACCACGACAAGCCTGCTGGTCTGGGTCAGGTTTTAGAAAGCAAGGTCTTCTGAACCTCTGCTTTCCAGCTGCCGCCAACAGCTGGAGAAAGGGTTTGGTTTGGATCAGCTGGATGATCAATGCTAACTACCACAATCCCGTACAGGGCGTTACACCTCTGGCTTCAGATTTTGAGCCCAACCCCAAGGCCTGAATAACCTCTCTCCTGCCATTGGGCTGACTGCAGTATCGCACATCCCCTGGCTTCTCAAGCTCTTCCCCAGCCGTCTCCTCCTGGCCACTCTGCTATAGGCCGCTATATGGTCTCAGGGAACCATATGCTGGATCCACTCTGGCATCTCCCGTCAATGAGGACGCAGAGATGCTCTCCCAACACACTGTGCTCCTCTCACCTGCTCTGGTCTCTCTGCAGTGGCCTTTCCTCATCTCCAGACACCGGGTTTGACCTTCACTCAGATCTCCACTGCTTCTCAGATTCCCCCGTTTCGGGGAAATCAACAAGATGACCACGTCCCCCTGACCCTTGTCTCTCATGGGAACGTTGGTCTGGCAACCAATACAGAAAATGGCAGTGTGATCACAAAAACACCAAGGCTTGCCCCACAGGTAGGCGGGATGAGATTTGCTGTTGTTCTGCAGGGAAGCACAGCACAAAAAAAACTGGTGAGCTTTAAGCATTAACAACTTTACTGGGCTTTACTGGGATTTTGCTGCCTTCTGCAGACCTATTGCCTGTTAACATGCCAAACTTCCCAGCCCCCTGGGTTTTGAGACGGCTTATTTTGGCTGGGACTAGAGTATCAGTTAACACCTGCACTGCCAAACCCTCCTAGACCTGAGCGTGCTCCTCACAGCTCCGTACTGCTGTACCCTGCGGGAAGTGAGGCTCAGGGGGAAGCAGTGCTGCACAGATATGTGCTGAAAAGAGCGCAGTGGGAATATATATACGAGACTGGTGGAGGAAAGGTCGGGTATCGACACTGGGAAACGTGATGCCACTTCAGCATCTGCAGCAGGGTCCGGGCAGCCACAGTACTGAGCAGCGACTCTCTTTGGAGACCATGAGGCAATGGGTACCCTCACTCCCGCAACCCACTCTAGATGACATCCCACTCCTCACATCCTTGCCCTCCCTTTCCCCTCCAGCTTTCCAGACTGTGGGAGTCGTCCTCCGAGGGTAAGACAAGAGAAAGTGCCCCTTGCTGAACCGCCACCATTTCCTCCACTGAAACCACCCGGGGCCTGCACGCAAGGACATATGGCAGGGGCAGCAGTTCACTCTCGTTCTGCTCCCTACGTACCCCTTTGATGACTTGAATGAAGTCTGCTCCTGGGATCTTCCTCGTGCCCACACCAGCCTCCTTGAAGAAGTCGACTATCGGCCACTTCTGTTTGCGCAGGAGGTTATGCAGCCTGACAAGATCCTGGGGTGCACAAAGAAGGGGGGCGCCACCCTTCCCCCAGGGCCGACAGCTCTCCGGTGGTGAGCACTGGAAAAGGTTAGAAAACACCCTGGGAGCACCCTTATCCAGAGTCACCGTGCCAGGAGGGCCGACACCGTCTGGGGTAAAGCAGCGTAACTCGACTGATCTGTTCTTCTCTCTCCAGTCTTCCCTTTCTCCTGAGGGTTTCCGTCGGCAGGGTTTGCTCCCGAGTTCCTGCAGGTGCAAACAGAAACCCTTCTCTTATGGCCTAGGAACTAACTCGCCCAGGAGCTATTTTTCAGAAAGGGCTACGGTTACTTGTCTGACATAAGCAATGCCCACGCAGAGTTGCTGATGCCCCTCCTGAGCACAGGGATGCAAACAGGGATTGCTAAGACTCAGAGGAACTCCCATCACTTCAGAACCCACAACAGGCAACGAAATGGGAAAATGAGCACAAAGAAAGGGGTCTTTTCAGAATCACCATCACTTTCTTTTTCATGTCCCTATTTTCCTCACCACGGGGAGGAAACACAGGCTCTGCAGCCCCTGCCGTCAAATACGGTTCTGCGGGACATGGGGGAGAAGGAAGCAGAGAGACCTGAAGAGGGAATTTTCAAACCTGTGAAGAATCAAGTAGAAACAGTTGCAAAGCGTACCATCAGTTTACAGAGATTTAAACCTGATGGAGCCGACTAGCAGAAGTGAGCGTTACAGAGAACTGGAGGAGAGGACTGCAATCAAAAGGGTAAGCAACGCAGACAGCTCTAACTGCACATTTTCACCTGATTGCCTTCAACAAAACAGGCTTGGGATCCCGACTGCTCACTTCACCTTGGAATAGTCCCACTCCTCGCCTGAAAGCTGCTGTGTGCCTGGCTGAGGACAGATACAATCCACACAAGGAGCAATCAGGCCTAAACGCTGTACTTCCCTTGGTGAAGTTTCCTTGGCAAAAATACTTTTTTTTTTTTTTTTTAAAAAGTTACTTCAAGAACCAGGAAGAAAAAAAAACTCCCTCACAGGTTGACTGGAACTTTCCGGCTGTGGTAAAACCATCCGCCCTCTGTACCCCCATTTCCCAAAAGCCGGCAGCACAGCTTGGGTGTGGGGAAAGGCCCGTATCAGACCTTGGGGCTGAGAGGGGGGCACAAGCATCTGCCAAGGGAGCTGCATCCAACCAGGGGCACTCCCCACTTGCTTCTCTGACAACAAAGCCCCGGAGCGTGCTCCCACCAGGAGGCAGAAACAACTTCCATGTCTGGAAATCCCCATTTAGGAAAGGCTGTCAACAGAGATGGGGTTGTCCCTGAGCACGACACCCACATGAAGGCCTGGGGACAGCAAAGGCACCTGCTCTGTCCCCACCAGAGCACGCCTGCTCCAAAGCTTGGAGCCGCCTGTCAGACAGGAGGCCACTCTACCTTCCCCTGGCCTGTGGACATGAAACACCGACCTCCAGCTGCCAGGCCTGGGGCTGGCGACCCTCGGGGCACCAGCAGGAACCGCTCTGACCCTGGCTGTGGGCTTGGCCCTGGGGCTGAGCACTCGGGCCCACAGGGCTGCTGACCTGGGCCATGGCAGGGCCCGTGGGTGATGAGGTCTCCAGGTCCCTGCCCCCAGGCCCATCCGCACTGGGAGATGCCTGCTCCTGCAGCACCCCTCAGCCCTGCCCTGCCCTACCCTGGCCCTGGCCCTGGCCCTGGCCCCCCCCTCACCCCGGCTGCCCCCAGCCCATCTCTCACCCATTTCTCCTCAGGCCCCTCAGCCTCTGCCCCCTCCGGCCCCGCCCCAGGCCGGCTGTGACTGACAGGCTGCCTCCAGCTCTGCTGATTGGCTCAGCCGTGGCCAATGGCGTGGCCGTTGCTGGGCGGGCACAGGCAGCCCGGGCCTCTCCTGCCAGAGCTGCCCTGCGCCCGCTGCCCCGCCGCGCCGCAGCTCTCTCCTCAGCCAGCCGGGACACTGGGCCTGCGGAGAGACGGCCTTCAGGAAGGGCCATTGCAGCGGGAGCTGTTCTCTCATCAGCGCAAGGTGTGTGCACAGCTCAGCCGTCCCTAAGTACTCTCATGGGGTCTGGGCCTGCTCAGGGAGGGAGGGGAGGGAAGGGAAAGGGAAAGGGAAAGGAGGGAGGAGAGCGGAGGAGAGGGAGGGTGAGGGGGAGGACAGGAGGGGAGGTGCCAGGAGGGGAGCTTCCCTGGGTTGCTGTGGATTGGCATGTCTTTCCAAAATGCGGGTCTGCCTGTGCTGCCAGCCACAGCCCTGGCAGGAGGAGCTGCGTGATGGGAGCCCCCACGGGGGCTGACCACTGTCCTTCACTTCTGTCCCTGGGGCTCCCTAGCGCTGGCAGGCCCCACAGAGCTTCAGGGCCAAGCAAATGCCGGGGCGCCAGGGGCCCCTGGGGCTCAGGGCAGCTTTGGGTACCTCTGAAGCTGAGGTGCAGCTGCCCCTTTGCTTCTGCAGCTGCCGTTGTTTGCTACTGCCTTAGTGGTGAAAACTGTTTCTCTTCATGGCACATGGGCTGGACAGAAGCCACTTCCCCGTTAGTCTGGGAGGACTTCAGGGAAACGAGGAAGTCACAGCATGCACGCAGGTATGAGGAAAGTGAAAAGGAGCCGTGTCAAGGATTTTCTGCAGTTTCAGGTCTGAACTCAGACATTTGTGTGCATCCCAGTGTTTTCCTGAATGCGGGCTCGTTACCTGGTGCGCAACGCCAGTTTACACACTGAGGCGAGGTATTTCCATTTCTTTTATTCTAGTTGGCGCAAAGTAGGGAGCTCGGTGGTAGCCCACAAAAGACTAGCTCCCCGATTATCAAAACTTCACACTATTTATATTCTATCTCCGACTGGTTAAATGATTCTCTTGCTTCTTATGCTAATTAGTCCGCATGCTCAGCCTTCCTCTTCTTTTGGGTCGGAGGGTTTCTTGAGTCGGTGGGCCGCGAGTCAGTGGTCGTGATCTCCCCTTGTCGGAATTAACTCTCCTTCACCTTTAGTTTCATGCTTCAGCTGTTGCAGCCAAATTCCTGTGGTTTTGCTGATAAAACAAGTTATCTCCTAACAGCCTGATTTATACAAGCCAGGATGCCCAGTTTGTCCAGGATATTTCTGATCGATCTCCCTTGAGATTAGATGCCATGCCAAGTATTTACTTTGAACCTCCCTGACCTTGAATGGTTAACAAAGCACTGGACAAAATAATTGCAACATAAATCAATGGCAGCCTCCTGCAAACTTACATCACCAGCACCAAAGTCAGTTTTTTTTCCTCCAAGCTGCACAGCTTTTCACCAGCCAAAGTGAGTTGGGCTGAGCTGGCCTTTGGGATAACTCAGCTCCTTTCTTTATGAATTGTGTGCCTACAGTTTTCTTTTTCCCCAGCAATTTCTTTCTTTCTTCCTCCCCTCTTCCCCCCCCCCCCCAGTTCCATCCTCTTTCGAAGGTAATTATGATTTGACTTTCTGGACAGATCATCGAGTAGGTAGACACAGGATATAAGTGTAGGCTGGTCTGTACCTCCAGAGCTGTAGGCTGAGCTGTTCTACCTTTAAAGGCTCAATAGATAGGGCCTCTGGGTAGAGTTACCGTTTGCCAGTTATTATTTCTTTTGGGGACCTGTGACAGTGATGGTAAGGTTGTCAGCCTGCAGCTGAACCACCAGTTCAGTGGTAAAACTACCACTGAGAGAGTTTTGATGGTGGGTGCTGTTCTGTGTGTTTTGTTTTCAATAATCATTTCACTGAGCGAGAGTTATTTCTATGCGATTAGGTGATGGGGGTCTTCTTGCACTGGTCTTCTGTTTCTGGAGCGTGTCCTGAGACCCTTTGTCATCCAGAGCTTTCCCGTCTGTTCCCGAGATGAGTGATGGCCGTGATGTGGAACGACTCCTGTGAGTAATGGCTTCACCAGTAGGCTTGGATTTAGTGAATCCCCGTGGACAAACGGATGTAGCAGGTGCTCCATCCAAGAATTTTGATGTGCTGACACTCTAGAGTGAATTTGGAGGTGTTTCCTCCTCCTCCTCCTCCTCTTCCTCTTCCCTGTTCTTCTTCCTCCTTTTCCACGTCCTCCTGCTCCTCCTCCTCTGGTTCTTCGTCATCGTCATCCTCCTCTTCATCCTGTTCTTCCTCCTCCTCCTCCTCCTTCTCCTGTTCTTCTTCATCTTGTTCTTCCTCCTCCTTCTCCCGTTCCTTCTCCTCCTCCCTCCTCCTGCTCTTCTTCCTCCTCCTTTTCCCCCTGATCCTCCTTCTCTTCCTTCTCCTCCTCCTTCTCCTGCTGTTCTTCCTTCTCCTCCTGTTCTTTCTCTGCGTCCTGTTCTTCCGCCTCCTTTTCTTTCTCCTCCTGTTCTTCCTCTTCCTCCTCCTGTTCTCATTTCTCCTTGTCCTCCTCCCCCTTTTCTTTCTCCTCCTTTTCTTCCGCCTCATCCTTTTTTTTAGTCTCCTCCTCCTCCTTATCCTGTTCCTCCTCCTCTTCCTCTACCTCCTCTTCTTTCCTTGCTTCCTCACGTTCTTCCTCCTCCTCTTCCTCCACCTGTTCTTCCTCCTCTTCCTTCTCTTCCTCTTCTTCCTCCTCCACCTCCTCTTCCCCCTTCTTCTCCTGTTTCTCTTACCCTTGTTCCTCCGCCTGCTCTTCTTCCTCTTCCTGTTTCTCCTCCTCCTGTTCATTCTTTTCCTCCATTTCTTCCTCCTCTACCTCCTGTTCTTCCTCCTCCTCCTTTTCTCCTTCCTTCTTTTCCTTTTTATGTTCCTCCTCGTACTCCTCTCTTCCTGCTCTTGTCCTTCCTGTTCTTCTTGTTCTTTCTCATGTTCTTCATCTTGTTCTTCCTATGGCTCTTCCTCCTCCTCCTATTCTTTTTCTTCCTCCTCCTTTTTGTCTCCATCCAGTTCTTCCTCGTTCTCCTTCTCCTCCTCCTCCTCCTCATATGCCTCTGCATGTTTATCCTCTGCGTGTTCATCCTCCTCCTGTTCTTCTTGTTCTTCATAGTCCTTCTCCTTATATCCCTGTCCTCGTTTCAGCTGGGATAGAGTTAATTTTCTTCCTAGTAGCTGGCACAGTGCTGTGTTTTGGATGTAGGATGAGAACAGTGTCGATAACACACCGATGTTTTAGTAGTTGCTAAGTAGTGCTTACACTAGCCAAGGACTTTTCAGTTCCCATGCTCTACCGACTGAGAAGGCTGGAGGCGCACGAGAAGCTGGGAGGGAGCACAGCCAGGACAGCTGACGCAAACTGGCCAAAGGGACATTCCATACCATGTGACGTCATGCTCAGTACATAAACTGGGGAAAGCTGGCCGGGGGGGACCGCTGCTCGGGGACTGGCTGGTCATTGGTCAGCGGGTGGTGAGCAATTGCATTGTGCATCACTTGCTTTATATATTCCATTATCATTGTTGTTGTTGTTGTTATTTTATTTCAATTATTAAACTGTTCTTATCTCAACCCACGGGTTTTCTCACTTTTACTCTTCTGATTCTCTCCCCCATCCCACGGAGGGGGGGGAGAGTGAGCGAGCGACTGTATGGTGCTCAGTTGCCATCTGAGGTTAAACCACGACAACCCCTCCTTCTTCTCCTCCTCCTCCAACTCATCCTCCTCCTCCAACTCATCCTCCTCCTATTTCCTTCTTTTTCTTCCTCCTCTTCCTGTTATTCTGTTTACTCTCCTGTTCTTTATCCTCATCCTCCTGTTCCTTCTGTTCATTTTCCACCTTCTCCTCTTCTTCTACTTCCTCTTCTTCCTTCTCCTCCTCCTCCTGTTCTTCACCCTCTTTCTACTCCTCCTCCTCTTTAACTTCTCCTGCCTCATATTCCTCTTTTTCTTTCTCCTCCTCATCATCCTGTTCTTTCTCCTGTTCTTCCTTCTCCTTCTCCTCCTATTCTTCTTAATTTTCTTCCTCTTATTCCTCCTCTTCTTCTTTCTCTTGCTCATTTCTCATCTTTCTCCTCCTCCTTGTCCTGCTCCTTTTCATCCTCATTCTATTTTTTGCTCCTCCTTACCCTCATCTTCCTTCTTGTGTTGCTCATTCTCCTCCTTCTCCTCCTCCTTCACCTCTTCCTCCAACTTCTCCTCATCCATTTCCTTTTGTTTCTCCTCATCCTTCTCTTGCACTTTCTCCTGGCCAATTGTATGGGGTTCAACAAGGCTCAGTGCCGGGTCCTGCCCTTGGGTCATAACAGTCCCATGCAACGCTGCAGGCTTGGGGAAGAGTGGCAGGGAAGCTGCCTGGCGGAAAAGGACCTGGGGGTGTTGGTTGACAGCTGGCTGAATATGAGCCGGCAGTGTGCCCAGGTGGCCAAGGTGGCCAATAACATCCTGGCTTGTGTCAGAAATAGCGTGGCCAGCATGTGCCTGTATGTCCAACACCCTGTCCCCGTCCTCCTCTTTCTCTCTCTCCTTCCTTCTCTTTCTCTCTCTCTCCCTCTGTCCTGCTCACTGTCTCTGGGTTTTTTTTCATTCTGTATCCCACTGTCCCTGTCCTTCTTCCTGTCCATCTCTTACTCTTGCTGTCCGTCTCTGCGGCTCCCTGACCCCCTTTCTTTTTTGTCTTCCATTTCTTCACAGGGCTCCTGGTCCCTCTCTTTCTTTCTCCATCTCTCTCTGAGGCTCTAAAAACCTGTCTTTCTCTCTCTGTCGTTATTCTTGTGTGTCACTCTGTCCTGCTCCCTGACCCTATTCCTTTTTTGCTCCCTCTCTGTCCTGCTGCCCACCCCAGATTATTTCTCCATCTCCCTCCTGCTCCCTGTCCTTATTTTCCTTTCTCTGTCCTGCTCCCTCTTTCTGCCTCTCTTCCCCTGTCCCTGCTGCTTCTTTCTCCATCTCTGCCCAGATCCCTGTCCCTTTTTCTTTCCTCTCGCTATCCCTCCGTTCTTTTTCTTGTCCCCACCTTTTTTGTCCTGCAGCCCAGCGTTGTCTTTTCCTTCTCCATCTCTCTTGTCCTGTTGCCCATCCCAGGCTTTTTCCCCATCCATCTCTGTCCTGCTCCCTGTCTCTTACTTCTGCCTGTCTGTCACTTTGTCCTGCCTCCCTGTCCCCTTCTCTCTCCCTATCACCCTGTCCTGCTTGCTGCCTGTCTTTCTCTGACAGTCCGTGTCCTGCCCCTCTCCTTGTCTTTCCCTCTTTGTCCCCCGTCCTTCCTGTCTCTTTTTTCTCTCTCTGTCCCTGTCTCCCTGCTGCTTCTTTCTCCACCTCTGTCCTGCTCCCTGACCGTTTTTCCCTCTCGCTGTGCCTCTGTCCTGCTTCCTCTCCCATCTTTTTTTCTTTATATCTCTGTCCCACTGCCTGTCCCATCATTTCTTGCTATATCCCCCTGTCCAGCCGGCTCTCCCTTTTTTCCATTCTCTCTTCCTCTGTCCTGCTTCTTGGCCTTTCTTTCCTCTTCCTCCACCTCTGTCCTCCAGCCCGTTGCTGTTAGTTTTCCTCTTGGTCTCTTTGTCCAGGTCTGACCCTCTCTTTATTTCTTAGACTGCTCTGTCCTCTTCACTGTCCTTTTTCTCTCTCCATCTGTATGCCCCATTCCCTGTCCCCATCTTTCTCTATCCCTCCTTCCTTATTCCTCTCCTTCCCCCCAGTTCTCTATCCCTCTGTGCTGCTCCCCAACCCTACTTTTTCTTCCTCCATCTCTCTGCAAGACTCCTTGTCCCTATTTTTCTTGATTTCTCCATCTGTCTGGCCTTTTCCCTGCACCTTTCTTTCTCTCTCGGCTCCACAGTCTTTTCCCTCATCTTATTTTTCTCTTTCTAGTCCTTCTCCCCATCAGCTTAACCTGAATGACCAGGTGTCCCTCTGCTCTGGTATTTACCTATGTCGTGGTTTAACCCGGCAGGCAGCTAAACACCACACAGCCGTTCGCTCACTCCCCCGCAGTGGGATGGGGAGAGAATTGGAAAAAAGGTAAAACTCGTGGGTTGCGATAAAGGCAATTTAATAGGACAGAAAAGGAAGGGGAAATAATAATAATAATGATAAAAGAATATACAAAACAAGTGATGCACAATGCAATTGCTGTGCCCCCTCCCAGCTTCTTGTGCACCTCCAGCCTCCTCGCTGGCAGGGCAGTGTGGGAAGCTGAAAAGTCCTTGACTTAGTGTGAGCACTGCTGAGCAACAACTAAAACATCAGTGTGTTATCAACATTATTCTCATCCTAAATCCAAAACACAGCACTGTACCATCTACTAGAGAGGAAATTAACTCTGTCCCAGCCGAAACCAGGACAACCTACCGTTGCCTTGGGGAAGATCTGTGTCTTTAGGGCTGTGGATCATTTGGGAGCTGATCTCCTTATGTAGACAGCGGAGCTAGGTGTAGTTAAAGCAGAGGTTATTCTCAGCTGGTGCTCTGTGCATCTTGTTGAAAGAGCAGGCTGTGGGCCTTATTTTGAAGGAAGGTTTCTTGTTCTGTGCTTATTGCTCCTCGGGAGGCTGCACAGGAGTGGTATGGGGGTCTGCAGGGACGGGTGGGACCTGCTGTGAGTCCTCCTAAACGTGAACTGGACTTACCTTAATGGACTTGAATGAAAGCAGACTGACTGCCTATGGTTTTCTTCCCCAGCTCCAATTCCAACCTACGTGCTTTGTGCTAATAAACAGGAGACCCTGAGCTATTTTCCAGGTGTCGGTGGCTGCCAGTTAGCGGAGAACATCGCTTACTCAGGTAACGGTGCAGTTGGTCTGTGATCAAGGATGTGTACTTGCACGATGGGGCTTTCATGAATGTTCTCTGGTCTTGCCACTTCAAAGCCCTTCTTTTTTCTGGAGATCTTTAAGACGGCATTTCTTATTCTGGGGTTCAGACTGGAGCTGGACTTAATGTTGAACGGCTGATATAATGGGCTCCATAAAACGTGAGAGAGAACCTTGCTTTTTTGCTGTTGTTTTCTAACACATTCTGAACTTTGGTAAGCAGGAGGAAGAGTGGTTGAAAGAGCCTGTTCTTTGAGAGTAACACGTTCCTGTATGTTGTGGTTCCCGTCTTTGTATGGTGAAGGTTTCCTACCTGCAGTATGATTTTGCTGGGCTGTGAGGCTGTATTGGAGTAGCAGAGGTAAGAAGTGTTGTCTCTAAAGGTAATGAAGCTGTAGCAAAGCAAGCAGGAGAAGCTAGTTTCTTCCTAGAACAATGCCTGACAAAAATAGCAACAAGTAAAGGCACTTGCAACTGGCTTTTTTATGCAATCTTCATACGGAGCTTTTGGTATTGATTGATTTCTGGGAAGCAAGGCAGCAGTGAGGAAAGAAAACTGGGGCTTGTCTAAACGGCTTCTTCGCCGTAGGCAGGGTTTGAGCCTTTGTGCTAGAAGAGGTCTTTACTACAGTTTACGACCACAGAAAATGAGCTGCCTGTAAGGAAAGTTTCAGCAGAAGTAAGGCTCAATTTGCTAAATTGGGTCCTCTGTACGTGATGCAAATGAGAGATGACTTGGTAGTGTTTACATCCCAAGTGCGTGCCGGTGTGTTAATGCAGACCGCTGAGGTCTTTTCAGGGGTACTTCTGGACTGGTAGGTTGTGTGCCTGAGTGGTACCGAGTCCCAGGATGAGCCGGCTACTGCCGACAGTTTTATCTCCTGGAGATACATGTCATTTGGACTCATTATTTTCTCAGCTCAGTCTATCTGAGTCTTACAGACTTGAGCCCCTTGGGATCGTGACGTTGTAGTTCACATGCTCAAGTGGCAATGTTTGGTTTGCCGTTGCTTTGGAAGGCAAAGCCCCTTGCAGAATAATGGTCCCGCAAAAAGCCTGGGACTGCAGTCTTCCCAGTAGTCTTCTGTAGCCTTCACGCTGCCAGGGTGTTGATGCTGTTTCCTCAGAAGTAAAATTCACCCTAATCCTGGGATGTCTCTCCTGCCCTCTCTGGACGGAGTAATCCCTGGTCATTCCTTAACTGGTCATGCTCTACCTTCAACCTAGGCAGGTTATTTTCCCTCATTCCCATCTTTTTCTGAAGTAAACATCACACTTGTTATAATAATAAAAAAGCTGGTTTTTTTTTTTCCTTGTACAAATATTACTTTATATAATAGCCTCCTCATTTCCCTGTTCTGTGTTGGTAGCTCTGAGCATTTAATCTGGTCTACCTGAGCCTCCTGAACCCTGAAGCTGTGTTCTGAGTGAGGCCTTATTAGGGATTTCTTCAACAGTGTTAAAATAAAAGCTGCTTGCTCTGCTTTAAATCGTGGTGACGGAAAAGGCCGCTCTGGTTTTTGAGTCCTTTTTTCCCTTCAATTTTTTGATCGGCAGAGGAAACTTCTGTCGGGCTTTCTCTTTGCGTACATCCTGGTGCTTCTCTCGCCAGCTTTCTTTGCCAAACACGGGCTATTGCTTAGAACTTCCATCAGAGGTGGATGCCTGTCACACGACAAGGCTTCTGTGGGTATCGGACGATAAAAGGGCAATGGTCTATGGACCAAGTCTGCTCAACCTTATTATAATAATGTAAGTTGACAATCAACGTAATTAAGCCTGAGTGGAGTGCAAGCAATCTAAGCATGAGTGAAAGAGAGAAGGGGAAATCTCACTTGCCGTGTAGGCAAGGTACAACAGTATTAACGATTAATCTTACACGCTGATGAGCAACCGTCGAGGAAATTGTGGACCTGTCGTGTTCTCCACCACGACGTAAGGACTTCTCCTTTGCCGGGCAGCACCCCCGGACCAGGCAACGAGAGCTACCCCGAGTTAGCATTGGAGCGCCTTATTTATGGGATTGCGCTTTCTCTGGTCAGTCCTATGACTGACAGGTTGACGTAGACACGTCCTTTACGTACAAAGCTGGATGTGTCTCAAAAGGGCTGGTGATCCGCAAGTAGTTATACGTGGTTGGTCACAGGTTTCTGTGTGTGAGTGGGTCCATGCGGCTGTGTGAGCAGTGCAAGCACGCTATGTAAGCGCTTTCCACTGTCCCATGCCATACTCGAGGTCAGGAGCATCTCGCCACACTCCGCCCCTTATGGCATGGGTAATGGCGTGATGCAGTGGTTGGGGTAACAGCCCTGCAGAGTGAGGGTGCGAGCCTCTCTTGCCTCTACATGTGTGAAATGGCTGGGCGTGAACGGAGAGATGGTGGAGGAGGAGGAGGAGGACTTTCCCACGCGGGGGGCAAAAGCGAGGTTAATCGCTATCGGTGTGTTCGATCATTTGGGTCTATGACATATGGCAAAGCAAAGCTTAATCACAATCCAAACAAAAGTTATTAATGGTGAATTAGGGAAGAAATGGGTAATTGTTAGCATAAACTATTGTAGCTAGCAACTCCGATAGCATAGATGCTGTTGCAAGCATAACAGCATGTTTGGCAAAGACACTGTAACCCTGTTGTTAGCAGAAGTTACAGAAGTTGGGTAGATAACAGAAACTTAAATGTATACACTCAGCGACCATCTGGTTGAAACCAGCCTTGCGGTCTGAAGCTCAGCCAACTCAGCATTCTGGGCCAAAGGTGAAGGTACATGGTGAAGAAGACTGTGAATCTTCCTCCAAAAGACCCCAATAGACGACCACCAGACGGCAGTACGCGTGCGCCAGGAGGAGGGAGCCTATGATAATAGGTTCCTGGAAATAATTAAAATATCCCCGCCTTTTCTTAGAACTAGTTGTACTAACCCAGCCTATGGTAATGAATATGTACACCGCAGAACCGTATAAGGGACAGTTAATGCAACATACAGTGTGCAAGCTAGGAGGAGCTATCCCCCTTGCACCCGGCGCCGTAATAAACATACCTGCTTTGTAACTCTTTTGAGTTGTGAAGTTTGATTCCACACGTCAAATGGGATAAAGTCTATTACAATAATAAGAGTTCTCATTAATATTTTTTGCAAATTTAAGGATGGTATCCAACTAAAGAGGTCAGAAAGTGAAAATCCACCAGGAGATACTGTGATTTGGTGCAACATTTGTAAATGTTTGGAAATGGCATGGACATCGTGTTTGATTTGTCGAGATTTGTTAACATCGGTGCAAGAAGTGGTATGAATCAATGCACAGACACCTCCTTGTTGCAGGGTAAGCATAGCAAGTACTAGACAATTTTGTCCTACTGTCAAAGCTGAAGAAGAATTTTCCTGTTGCAAGGCTAAAGTGGCATCTACTGTGTGACTGTCTGTGGCTTCCATGGTAGCAGATAGATTTTTAAGAGCTCTTTCTAGTTTGTTTATCCCAAGTCTGGGAAGCAAGGTTCTGACTGAATGTCTCCATCCGGAATCACGGGGGGTTCCTCATATACTGGGGTGAAGAGGTAGAGGGTCAGATCTACGTATGCAGCAGGGACTGCGTTAACCCCCCCGCCTCCCGCTGCACGAATGACCGCAGGCAGAGGCACTGTGAAACGAACATCAAACCTTTAATGAATTAAGAAAGAAATAGAGCTATGGGAGAGGGCTGGGGCTGGAGTGGGTGGGTGCAGGAGGCATGTTGCAGGGATCCGTGCTCCACACCTTCTCTGTCAACCTATCAACAGTGGTCGGGGGGGCGTGGGACACTTCTTCCCCCGCCATCCCTCTGGGTTCTAGCTCGCTTGGTGGGCACGTTGTTGCCGTCGGATGCCCTCCGCTTGCTGCTGCCCGCTTGCTGCTTGCTGCTGCCCACCGCCACACTGTCCCCGTCCAGCTTCCCCTCCCACAGGGTTTTTGAGTGTTTTACCACCCGGCACACCACCATCTTCTTCCTCTTCTTGGGTGGGATGTTGTCCCGCGGGGAGATCTCTTGCGTGTTGGGGGTGCTGGCTGGTGTGGAGCACTTGGCCTGCTTGCCGCCCACCTTGCCTGATCTGGGCACCACCTGGCTGGAGACGACGCCTGGCGGCAGCGGCGACCAGGTAAGAACCAATCGGGGCTGCCTCTGCAGCGCTTCCTCCACCAGTTGGGCCATGTGATGCTGGGGGACAGCTGTGGGGCTGGCCAAGGGACTCAGCAGCTGGATCTGCAGGGGGCTCAGCAGGGGACTCTCCGGACGACCCTTCAGGGGATCCTTTGGGTGACTCTCCACAGGACTGACCTCTGACGTCTCCTCTGAAGTCTCCTCTGAACTGTCCAGAGAGCTCTCCTCGGAAGTCTCCAAGGGACTCGGAGGCAGCCAGGTGGGGAGGTCTGCCGTCACCCCGCCCTGCTTCCCCTTGGGGTCCTGCAAGGGGGAGGCTGCCACCCCCCAGAAGGGGTCAACGTCCCCCAGCATCGCTGCTGCCAGGCGGTCCTCGAGGCAGTTGCCCTCCACCCCGCCCTCCAAGAAGTCAGGGACGTTGTTAAAGGAGGCAGTGCTGGCAAGGCTGTCGGGGACACTGGGGAAGTTATTTTCGCCGTCCACCAGCATCACCGCCGCCACTTGCTCCTTGTTCCAACTGCCCTCTGCCCTGTATTCCAAGAGGTGGGGGAGCTTGTTGAGGGAGGTGGTCAAGTTGGGGACGTCGGGGACATTGGGGATGGTGTCCTCGCTGTCCCCCAACCCTGCTGCCACCACTTGCTCCTTGGGGCAGCTGCCCTCCGCCACATACTCAGAGATGTCGGGAAGCTCATCGAGGACCTTGGCGGTCAAGATGGGGACATTGGCAGTCAAGATGGTGTCCTTGCTGTCCCCTAGCCGTGCCCCCGCTGCTTGGTCCTGGGGGCAGTCACCGTCTGCCACATACTCCGAGAAGTCATGGAGCTCATTGAGGAAAGCGGTGCTGTCGAGGCTGTTGGGGAAATCAGGGAGATCAGGGACGGTGTCCTCGCTGTCCCCCAACCCCACTGCCACCGCTCGCTCCTTGGGGCAGCCGTGCTCCACCACATACTCAGAGAGGTCGGGGAGTTCATTGAGGAAAGCAGTCAAGTCGAGGACATCAGGGACGGTGTCCTCGCTGTCCCGCAGTCCCGCCACCACTGCTTGCTCCTTGGGGCAGCCGTCCTCCGCCACATACTCAGAGAGGTCGGGGAGCTCATGGAGGAAGGCGGTCAAGCTGGGGCTGTCGGGGACATCAAGGACGGTGTCCTCGCCGTCCGTGTTGTCAGGCCAGGCGAGCATCTGGTTGACGGTGGTGTCCTCTGCCTGCTCAGGAAAGGCCTCGGCAAAGGAGGCTGGCCCCTGCTCGGGCAGGTCCACGGGCTTCCCCAGGGCTGCCGGGGTGGTCACCGCTGCTGAAAAAGCAAACAAAGCCAACCCGACCCCGGGCTGATGCAAGCTTTCCTCAGCTTGGCCACCCACCTGTGGGCTCTGCCACCCCCCAAAACTCACCTTTGGGCTTCGTCGTGGTTCTGCCAGTTGGTGGAGCCAAGGCGGTCTGGTGGGGGCTGGCAGCAGGGACACTGTCCTCAATGGCCGCCCTGTCGTCGTTGGAGGCCTCCAACGGCTTCTGGGCACTGCCAGGCAGGGTATGGAGCACAGCGGGGCCCCGCACCCAATGCTGAGCTGTCGGGCGGCGGGGTGGTGGGTTGCCGGGGCGGGCAGGGACATGCAGCAGGCAGGAGCCCGTGGGGTACAGGGGCTCCCCCTGGACCACAGCCCATGGCCCCACCCCCATCGGCTGGTGGGACACCAGCGTCCCCGTCACCACCTGCTGTCCCCAGCTGTAGGCAGGGGGAGAGGGAGCAGGCACACAGGGGAGCTGCACCATGGTGGGGAGCGGCACCCCACGGGGGAGCTGCACCACCTGCCCCAGGGCCCCCAGGGGCCCTGGCACCCCCTGCCAGATGGTGGCCTGTGCTGGCTGGTAGGTGACGGTGTGGACCTGGGCATGCTTAGAGGACATCGGCAGCCCCGGGAGAGAGGGCAGCACGCAGGCAGTGGCCGGTGGCAGCATGGCCAGGGTGGTGAAGCGCACGCTGGGCAGCTCCGACGCCATCAGCAGCCAGAGAGGGAACCTCTCTGTTGGGGGAAGCGAAGAGGGGTGATGGCGTGAGATATTGGTGGGTCAAGCTGGTTGGGGGTGTTGTGGTTTAACCCGGCAAGCAGCTAAACACCACACAGCCGTTTGCTCACTCTCCCCCGATACTGGGATGGGGGAGAGAATCGGGAACGACACCAGTCCCAAGGCCTCTCTCAACACTCCAAACCTTGCAAACTCGCTCAGCTGGAGTGTAGGCACGAGCCAGCTGGGTGAGACTCAGCGTCCAAATATAAGCAGCGAGGGACGCCTGGTCACAATCCAACACTCAGGGATGTCACAGTCCATTGCTAGGTGATATCACAGTCCATCGCTTGGAGACATCTCAGTCCATCTCTCGGGGACAACAGAACCCATCGCTCGGGGACGCGGCAACATCAGAACCCATCACTTGGTGACATCACTGTCCATCGCTCAGGGACGTCACAACGGGCCATCCTCACTGACGGCGCTCGCCCCGGCAGCGCTGTGGCCCCAGCACACGCATCTGGGGTTACTGCAGCACCACTGCCCGCTCCATCCCCCATCTCTTGTCTTGTTCTCGGCATCAGTGTTTCACACCAGTCACCGAGGCCTCGCCCGTGTCTTCCCAGGACCCCGTCAGGTCGCTCTGGCCGTGGCAGGCATCTCCAGGCACATATGGCAAGAGGGTTCACTCGGTAACACCTCGTGCCTCCCTGGGCACTCCCCACACTCCAGCACTGCTGGCCAGCCCTCTGGGCTCCCCTGCCCAGAGCGGCGGCAGCAAGCAGCGGCGGGACACATGAGGAGGCATACACCTGGACAAGTAGCGGCGTGTCTGAACAGGGGACGTTCCCCGAGCAACTGAGCCTGGACCCACTGACTGGAAGAGACAGCAAGGGGCACAGCCTGCGCCAAACAGCACGGGAGATTTAAGCAGGTGAAAACAATCGGCCCAGCTGATTGCAACGGACGCCAGAGCATATGTATTTCCCACTGGGCAGGCGCACGGCAGCGGGCAGGTGTGCAGCAGCATGGTGAGCTGCCAGCAAAAAGCAGCATCCCCTGCTTCTCCTGAGCTTCTCGCACCTGGTAGAACCAATGCAGCCACACGGACAGAGCTCCTGCTCAAGCATGCGACCACCCAGTTTTCGGCTGTGGGATGAGTGAAGGGATATTCCTAGAGGTGGAAAGTGATTGCAAGCAAGACTGTAGGAGGTGTGACCACATTGATGAACTGCTCTGCTTGGTGGCTGAGCTGCAGGAGGAGGTGAGCACATTGAGGAGTATTTGAGAGTCTGAGAGGGAGATGCATCAATGGAGCCGTACTCTGCCACCTATGATGCATAGAATCCAACTCAGCGTGGCCACTACAGAGGCAGGTCCTAGATTTGCTTTGTGCCGGGAGGAAGGCGGTGTCACAAGTGATAAGGAGGGGTGGAAGAAGGTTACAGCACGGAGCAGTAAGAGAAACCCCTCCTTACCCTTAAGCTATCCTCTACCATACCCTTACAGAACAGGTACGAGGCCCTGGGTACGGTAGATGAAGTGCATAGTGAGAAAGAGGAGGAACCTGTGCAAGCAGTCCTGCCAAGATCAGAGAGACCAACCTCTCGTAGCATGAACACCAGCGCCGAGAAGAAACAACGGCGAGTTATGGTCATTGGCAGTTGCCTCCTGCATGGAATGGAAGCACCCATTTGCAGACCAGACCCTCTTTTCAGGGATGATTGCTGCCTCCCTGGGGCCCGAATTAGGGACATCATCACAAGACTGAAGAACCTAGTTCAAACTTCCGACTACTATCCTTTTTTGCTCCTTCACGTGGGTATGAATGATGTCACTACAAAAAGTCTGAGGTCAATCAAAAGAGACTTCAGAGCCCTGGGAAGAAGTCTAAAAACTTCGGGAGCACAGGTAGTATTTTCCTCAGTCCTCCCAGTAATGGGGGGAGACTCTGGAAGCAAGAGGCGAGCCCAGGATATCAATACCTGGCTCCAGGACTGGTGCCTCCACCAAAACTTGGGGTTTTTAAACCATGGAAGAGCCTTTGAGAGACAAGGTCTGTTGGGGCCTGACAGGATCCACCCGTCCCGATGGGAAAAAGGGGTCTTTGGGCATAAGCTGATGGGGCTGATCGAGAGCGTTTTAAACTAGAATCGATGGGGGAAGGGGATACCAACAGGATTGCAGTAGGCAAGCCGAGGGTTGGCGTGGCATCGCCTGAGGGTGGCAGTGCTAGTGGGAACAGTTACGCTGCTCCTGGGAGCACAGAGGGTGCAGGAGCAGATCTGAAATGCTTGTGCACCAACGCAGGCAGTATGAGAAACAAACAGGATGAACTGGAAGCCTTGGTCCGTTCCCAGAACTACAATATCATCGGTATTAGTGAGACTTGGTGGAACGAGTCCCATGCCTGGAGTGCTGCGATCGAGGGCTACAGGCTGTTCAGAAGGTGTAGGCAGGGCAGGCGAGGTGGAGGTGTTGCACTGTACGTAAGGGAGAGGTTTGATTGCACAGTCCTTACAGTTAGTGATGATGTGGTTGAGAGCCTCTGGGTGAGGATTAGGGGGATGGAAAACAAAGGAGATGTCGTAGTGGGTGTCTACTACCCATCACCCAGCCAGGATGTTAGCACTGATGAGTTATTCTACAGGCAATTAGGAGACATTTCTGGATGGGTAGCCCCTGTCCTTATGGGAGATTTCAACTTCCCAGACATCAGCTGGGCATATCATACTGCTGTGAGAAGCAGGTCTTGGAAATTCTTGTAGTTTGTAGGAGAGAACTTCTTGTCACAGGTACTCGGTGAGCCAACTAGGAAAGATGCCCTCCTAGACTTGCTATTTGTGAATAGAGAAGGACTCGTGGGGGATGTGATGGTAGGTGGCTGTCTTGGCCACAGTGATCACAAAATGGTTGAGTTCAAACTTGTCAGTGTAATGAGAGAAAAGGACAGCAGAGTTGCTACCTTGGGCTTCAGGAGAGCAAACTTCAAGCCATTCAGCAGAGTACCCTGGGAATCTGCTTCTGAGGGCTTAGGAGTCCATGAGTGCTGGTCAGTCTTTAAGAAGCACCTTTGAGAAGCACAGGAGCAGGCAATTCCACTGTGTCATAAGCCAAGCAAGCAAGGCAGAAGACCAGCTTGGCTGAAGAGGGAACTCCTCGTGGGGCTCAAGAGGAAAAAGGAATTGTATGCTTTCTGGAAGCAAGGTCAGGCTTCGCAGGAAGATTACAGAGCCGTGGTTCATTTATGCAGGGAGAAGACATGAAAGGCCAAAGCTCAGTTAGAGTTGAAACTGGCCAGTGTTGTTTCAGATAACAAGAAGGGCTTTTTAAAGTATGTTAATGGCAAGAGGCGGTCTAAAGAAAACATTGGAGCAATACTTGTTGAAGACGGTTGTCGGAGTTTCCCTTTGTTCAGTGTCGACGGCGGAGCGGGAGTGCGATTCCGGAGTAGTGACAGATCCCAATATGAGTATGGTCATTCTCCTTTATTCATGCATGTAACAGGGTTTATATAGTTATCTACTATAGGCACGCGCTTCATAACAACCTATGGTTGGTTAACTACAGCTGTACACGCGCTCAATAATAAGCTATGATTGGGTTAAAGTTACTGTCCACGCGCTTATTGCTTCTACTTGATTGGTGGTTGGCATCAGGACATGTTAGCCGCTTACTTCACCTCCTCCTAGATACAGTTTCATTACAGTTGTTTACCCGGCCCATTGTTCTCTGTTCTATCCGGGGAAGTCCCGGTGGTCATCCTGCTGTGTCAGCATGTCTTAGTTATTTTTTGATACATGGGTTGCTCAGCGATACCAGATCGTGGCCTTGCTGAATCAGCCATTCCTCCACAATTCCCCCTTCTTGTTTTTGAGCAACCCATATCGTAGAAATAAACTTGTTAATCATTCTTTGCATACATTGTAGTAAACAGGGAACACACAGTAATATGCATAAAAATATAATCAGACACAGTCCCACAATCTTTATTAAGCTAACTAGCCAGCCACTAAAACCTAACTTGCCAAACATTTTGGTTAACCAATCCCACGGATCCTCTATTCTTAATTTCTGGACCCCTTCTTTTAACATTTGAATACTATGGTGAATTGACTCGGAGTGATCCGATAAGTTCATACAACACATACCTTTTATCTCTTCACACCCATGACCCTGTGCCAAGAGTAAAAAATCTATGGCTGCTCTATTTTGCAGGGTAGCATGCCGTATTGAATCTACATCCATTAGTAGCCCTGTAAGGGCCTCAGAGGTTGCGTTTGATTGCTTTGCCAGCCAACACCCTAATTTGTTTAGAGTGACCAAACTTTTTGCTGCGGCTACACCTGGGGCCAAGATTGAGGCTGCAGCTATCGCACTTGGATTCCACAAATCCACCTTATCGTCACATTGCGAATCATAGGCGTGCTCCCTTCGCCTGGTGCGCGTCTTGTGGGGGGCCCTCCTATGATCTAAAATAGAGGATATATTCGGCGTGAATAAAGTTAGTCTCCCCAACGAGCATGGCCCTCCGGTAATGTGCGATGGAATGCCAGACCAGGCCCGATCTCCACATATTAAGAAAACCCCTCTGGGTAGCCTGATAGGCGCATTGGACGACTTAGATATATTGTTGCTTGTCTGGTTACACCACAGTGATTCATTTTTATAGATTTCCAGGGTAGCGTTAACTGACCAGGTCCGGGAAACATTGGCCCCTGAATAATTGAAATACAAACACCAATCCATTTTTATGGACCCTAATAGCTCGAGTTCCTGAGGTTCTATTGGCAAGTGATTAAGATGTGGTAGGCATCCATCCCAATTGTCAGTGGCGTGTCGTCCCCCCCCGCAGGCCTCCTTGAAAGGACTAGTCAGGCCCAAGTCCCAATTATCTAAAGGAATCATAGAATCATAGAATCATAGAATCATTGAGGTTGGAAAAGACCTCTAAGATCATCGAGTCCAACCGTCAACCCAACACCACCATGCCCACTAAACCATGTCCCTAAGCGCCTCATCTACACGTCTTTTAAATACCTCCAGGGATGGGGACTCCACCACTTCCCTGGGCAGCCTGTTCCAATGTTTCACCACTCTTTCAGTAAAGAAATTTTTCCTTACATCCAATCTAAACCTCCCCTGCCGCAACTTGAGGCCATTTCCTCTCGTCCTATCGCTTGTTACTTCGGAGAAAAGACCAACACCCACCTCGCTACAACCTCCTTTCAGGTAGTTGTAGAGAGCGATGAGGTCTCCCCTCAGCCTCCTTTTCTCCAGGCTGAACAGTCCCAGTTCCCTCAGCCGCTCCTCATAAGACTTGTTCTCCAGACCCCTCACCAGCCTTGTTGCCCTTCTCTGGACACGCTCCAGCACCTCAACGTCCTTCTTGTAGTGAGGGGCCCAAAACTGAACACAGTATTCGAGGTGCAGCCTCACTAGGGCCGAGTACAGGGGCACGATCACTTCCCTACTCCTGCTGGCCACACTATTTCTGATACAGGCCAGGGTGCCATTGGCCTTCTTGGCCCCCTGGGCACACTGCTGGCTCATGTTCAGCCGGCTGTCGACCAGCACCCCCAGGTCCTTCTCTGCTGGGCAGCTTTCCAGCCACTCTTCCCCAAGCCTGTAGCGCTGCATGGGGTTGTTGTGGCCAAAGTGCAGGACCCGGCACTTGTCCTTGTTGAACCTCATACAGTTGGCCTCGGCCCATCGATCCAACCTGTCCAGGTCCCTCTGCAGAGCCTTCCTACCCTCGAGCAGATCAACACTCCCGCCCAGCTTGGTGTCGTCTGCAAACTTACTGAGGGTGCACTCAATCCCCTCATCCAGATCATCAATAAAGATATTGAACAAGACCGGCCCCAGTACTGAGCCCTGGGGAACACCGCTCGTGACCGGCTGCCAACTGGATGTAACTCCATTCACCACAACTCTCTGGGCCCGGCTGTCCAGCCAGTTTTTGACCCAGCGCAGAGTCCACCTGTCTAAGCCATGAGCCGCCAGCTTCTCTAAGAGAATGCTGTGGGAGACAGTGTCAAAGGCCTTGCTGAAGTCCAGGTAGACCACATCCACAGCCTTTCCCTCATCCACTAGGCGGGTCACCTGGTCATAGAAGGAGATCAGGTTGGTCAGGCAGGACCTGCCTCTCATGAACCCGTGCTGGCTGGGCCGGATCCCCTGGTTGTCCCGCTCATGCCTTGTGAGCGCCCTCAAGATGAACCGCTCCATAATCTTCCCCGGCACCGAGGTCAGGCTGACAGGCCTGTAGTTCCCCGGATCCTCCTTCCGGCCCTTCTTGTGGATGGGCGTCACATTGGCAAGCCTCCAGTCATCCGGGACCTCCCCCGTTAACCAGGACTGCTGATAAATGATGGAGAGCGGCTTGGCGAGCACCTCCGCCAGCTCCCTCAGCACTCTCGGGTGGATCCCATCCGGCCCCATAGACTTGTGAGTGTCCAGGTGGCATAGCAGGTCATTGACTGCTTCCTCTTGGATTACGGGGGGTTCATCCTGCTCGCCGTCCCCGTCTTCCAGCTCGGGGGGCCGAGTACCCTGAGGATAACTGCTCTGCCTGTTAAAGACTGAGGCAAAGAAGGCATTGAGGACCTCAGCCTTTTCCTCATCCTCGGTGACAATGTTCCCCCTTGCATCCAATAAAGGATGGAGATTCTCCTTGGCTCTCTTCTTGTCATTAATATATTTGTAAAAACTTTTTTTGTTGTCTCTAACGACAGCGGCCAGATTGCGTTCTAGCTGGGCTTTTGCCTTTCTCATTTCTTCTCTGCACGACCTAGCGAGATCCCTGTACTCTTCTTGAGTCGCCTGCCCCTTCTTCCACAAGCGGTAAACTCTCCTTTTTTTCCTGAGTCCCAGCAAGAGCTCCCTGTTCAGCCAGGCCGGTCGTCTTCCCCGCCCATTCTTCTTACGGCGTACAGGGACAGCCTGCTCCTGCGCCTTTAAGACTTCCTTCTTGAAGATTGTCCAGCCTTCCTGGACCCGTTTGCCCTTCAGGACTGTCTCCCACGGGACTCTCTCAACCAACGTCCTGAACAGGCCAAAGTCCACCCTCCGGAAGTCCATGGTTGTGGTTTTGCTGCCCCCCCTCCTTACTTCACCAAGAAGCGAGAATTCTATCATTTGATGGTCACTAAGCCCAAGACGGCCTCCGACCACCACATCTCCCACCAGTCCTTCTCTGTTAGTAAACAGCAGGTCGAGCGAGGCACCTCCCCTGGTAGGCTCACTTACCATCTGTGTCAGGAAGTTGTCTTCCACACACTCCAGGAACCTCCTAGACTGCTTCCTCTCTGCCGTGTTGTATTTCCAGCAGACGTCCGGGAAGTTGAAGTCCTCCACGAGAACAAGGGCTAGCGATTGAGAGACTTCTGCCAGCCGCTTATAGAACGCTTCATCCGCCCCTTCATCCTGGTTGGGTGGTCTATAACAGACTCCCAGCAGGATACCTGCCTCGTTGGCCTTCCCCCTCATCCTTACCCATAGGCACTCAACCGTACCATCATCACAATCGTTGAGCTCTATACAATCAAAACACTCCCTAACATACAGGGCCACCCCACCGCCTCTCCTTCCTCGCCTGTCCCTTCTGAAGAGTCTGTAGCCATCCATTGCAGCACTCCAGTCATGAGAGTCACCCCACCATGTTTCTGTGATGGCGACTAAGTCATATCTCTCCCGCTGCACAATGGCTTCCAGCTCCTCCTGCTTGCCGCCCATGCTGCGTGCATTGGTGTATATGCACTTGAGCTGGGCTATCGATTTCGCCCCCGGCATCGGCACGCCACCCCTAGGCTCATCTCTAGTGAGCCTGGTTTTATCCCCTTCCCCCTTCGAACCTAGTTTAAAGCCCTCTCAATGAGCCCTGCCAATTCATGAGCCATGATCCTTTTTCCCTTGTGAGACAGCTGGACTCCGTCTGTCACCAGCAGGCCCGGTGCCATGTAAACCTCCCCATGATCAAAAAAGCCAAAGTTCTTCCGACGGCACCAGCCCCTGAGCCACGCGTTGATCAGGTGTGTTTTCCTGCTCCTTTCAGTATCCTTCCCTGCCACTGTAGGAGTAGAGGAAAACACTACCTGTGCTCCCGATCCTTGAACCAGTCGCCCCAGTGCCCTGAAGTCCCTTTTGATCGCTGCAGGACTTCTCTCTGCAACCTCATCACTGCCAGCCTGTATAACCAGCAGCGGGTAGTAGTCAGAAGGCCGTACCAAAACAGGGAGCTTCCTAGTGATGTCTCTGACCCGGGCCCCAGGGAGGCAGCAGACTTCCCTGTGGGACGGGTCCGGTCGGCATATCGGGCCCTCTGTTCCCCTCAGAAGGGAATCGCCTATGACAATTACCCTCCTTTTTTTCTTAGCAGCGGCAGTCGTAATGCGTGGGGCTGACTGCCTCACCCTAGGCGACCCCCCGGATGGACCTTCGTCTACATCCTCACTTGCCTCGCCCTCAAGTTCCAGGGCCCCATATCTGTTGTGTAAAGGCAACCGGGAAGGTGAGGGAGGCCAGGCGGGGGTTCGCCTGGCACGCCGAGCAGGGACCCGTTTCCATCCCCCCCTGTCGCTTAGGTCCCCTCTTTCTACCTGGTGGCAAGAAGGCAGGGGATCCTCTGCTTCTCGCGGAGCCTCCTTCTGCTGCCTCTGCCTCAGGGATGGTAGGGTGCGGCTCCACCAATCTATCTCCCTCTCACACTCCCGGATACTCCTCAACCTTTCCACCTCCTCCTTCAGCTCTGCCACCAGGCCGAGCAGATCATCCACCTGGTCACACCGCACACAGGTGGTGTCTCTGCTGCCCTCCGGCACAGCTGACAGGCTCAGGCACTCCCTGCAGCCAGAGACCTGGACAGCTGTATGCTTGCGTGTGAGCTCCGTCTGGGTCGCCACATTCCTTCTGGTGACGGCTTTCGGCCGAGTGGAAGCCATAGCCGGTCCTCTTCTCGGAAGCCGACGATTACCAGTTGAGTTGGCCTCTGGAGCCGGGAGCGGGGCTGCGCCCTGCCCGCTCGCCTTCCCTGCACACCCTGCCTGCGCGAACTGCCGCGCAAACTGCCGCGCCACGCCCTTCTGACACGCCACGTCCTGTTTGCCCGCCCTGTTCGCCGCGCTCCGGGTCGCTCGTGCTCCCTGGGGCTGCTCTTCTAAGTGAGGGGGTTTGGCCGCCGCCCCTCTTGTCCCCTCTTGTCCCCGCCCACGCTGAGTCAGAGCTGCCGCTCGTCAGGAACGCCCTCCTCCGGCTCGGGGAATGGGGGGGCTGGGGCTCCCTCTCGCTCCCTGCGCTTTTGCTTTTCGCGGGTTTGGCCGCGGTTTTTTGCTGCTTCAGGAAGGGTCCCCCGTCGCGATCCTCCGCTCCGGAGCCCTTCGCCTCGGTGGCTTCCACTAGGCAGGTAGAAAAGGGGTTGCCGGGAGAAGATAAGGATAGACAGATGGAATCTTGTCGTTTGATTGGCCACGGTTACCCATACATTCTCTTTTGGTTGTGGAGGCATCCAAATGCCTTCCACGGGGCTCCAGACTTGCAAAATCAGTCCGACACAGATTATTCCTATTCCAGTTACCTCTTTTGTTTCCAGGCAAAGCGCCTTCGACACTGTTCCTTTACAAAATTCCATTGCCCTTCAGGGACTAGGTTTTTCTTCTTATATTCAATGTTACATACAATAATTAGTTTAGCATTTTCATTAACTAGGCCAATCCATACATATTTACTTTCAGCAAAAGCAAGCGTATTAACTATTTCGTGTCCAGTGGCGATTAGTATTCTATACAACGCTATTTCTTTTAGATAGCAGGTTTCACACCACCTTTGTGCGCGTGTGCACTGTGCCCACCACTTCTTATCACAATGGTAACAATGACACAATACCCACGGCACACACCATAAGCACTTTAAGCAATTTATCTCATCTTTCACCACTGTCTTTGGAAACACAGTGGTAAAAGATAAACCGCTCAGAGTTAAGTTTTGCAGTTACGGGTCCTCTGATTCCCGTTGTCCTGATGATAATGCAGGCTTCACAGATCTGCTGGGCACCCAGACCGGTCCATTACCTGTGGAAACACACATATATCCTCTTCCACTAAAGATTACAGGCACAGGGCCCAGCCGTTGGCCTGTGGCAGGATCCCGGTAGATTACTTTTAAATTCGGAATTACAGTCTGCTGATTAAATTTAAGATTTTGATGGTGAATAACAATTGGTGGCTCTTCTCTGTCACCCATCAAACAGAGATAATTTAAAGTAAAAAGAACCTTATTAAGCCTCATCTGGGGGTCCTGTTCATCCCCCTTCTGTTTTTGCAGGTAGTCTTTAAGCACCTGATGTGCACGTTCCACAAGACCCTGCCCTTCCGGAGAGTGCGGGATACCAGTGGTATGTTTAATGCTCCATGTCCTTAAAAAGGACCCCAACTTAGCACTGATATATGCAGGACCGTTATCCGTTTTAATATGTTCCGGTACTCCCAGAACTGCAAAACAGGCAAGGAGGTGTTTGCACACATGTTGGGCTTTCTCCCCCGGCAGTGCCGTGGCCCACATCGCCTTGGAGAAGGTATCTACTGTGACGTGCACATATTTCAAATGTCCAAACTCAGCAATATGAGTCACATCCATCTGCCAGAGCTCCAAAGCCTTAAGGCCCCGCGGGTTTACTCCTAGCCCTACTCCTGGCCCATGATTGCCGCACTTGGGACAGGCATGAACAATGGAATGAGCTTCACTGTCAGACAATCCATATTGCCTTCGCAGACTTTTTGCATTCTGATGGAATATTTCATGGGCTTGTCTGGCTTGAAGAAACCGGTCCACCGGTGGTACATGACTCACGGGACTAACAAGGTTGTCAGCTATTTGGTTACCTTGGCCCAGGCCTAAATCCCACTGATGGCTGCGTATGTGCAGGACTGCACACAGAGCAGTTCTCTGTGACACAACTGACCATAACCTGATAAATAACTTTCCTAAGCGAGGATTGCTAGCTTCCCTGATTAACGCATCTTGAATCCTTGGCACCAGCTCGACAACATATAAAGAATCAGATACCACGTTTAGTGGGAAATTTAACCAATGCTCCAACGCCCATATTACTGCGGTCAGTTCCAGCGTCTGCAAGGTGTCTCCCTCTTGTCCCATGAGAGACTGACGGTGCCATCTGCCGGCCTCATACCATACACAGACAGCTCTCTTGGACTGCTTCCCGGCATCGGTGTATGCTGTAATACCTCCCGGAATTGGCCCTTCTATGACCTTAGGTTTCTCAAGCCATTGATTTTGTTTTATTAACTGCCATAACTTCCCCTGAGGTTGTTGAGAATGCACGATTCCCGCATACCCTAGTAACGCCTCTTGGATGGCTAAGGAATTACGCATCCACCATTCCAAGTCTGCTGCGTTAACGGGAATGCTGATATCAGCAGGCTCTTCTCCTGTTAGTTCTAGAATCCGTGACCGCCCTTTGCGAACTAATTCGCCCACTGCTTCTGGCCTCGTTTGTATGCTAGTAGGGGGTTGCACTCGTAAAAATATCCACTCCAGAATATAAAAATTTTGTTGATTTGCCAATTGTTGTTTCTGTTTACTTCGTTTGCTAATCTGGTCACTTGTAGTCGTATCTATTGTGGTTGTGTCAATGGCATCCGTATCTGTGAGCGACTCCCTTGCTGCCCTGTCTTTGTTGTGCCATTGACAAACGACCGCAAACGGTGACTCGGCCAGGTTGCAAACCAGAAGTGAAATTGGAAGGTTGAGGATCCGTCGGGTCGTCCAAGCTACAGAAAGTTTATCCACTATGCTTTGCACGGCATAATGTTTAGGCGTTAGCAAAATCTTTTCTGCAGGGTGCGACCCTCGGAGCAGTTCAGTTAGTGGTTTGATATCTTCACTAGTAATTCCAGCACAGTTACGGACCCATTGAATATCTCCCAAAAGGGTTTGTATATCTGTTAATGTTTTTAACGGGTTTTTTAATGTAAGTTTCTGAGGCCGAATTTTTGATGTTTCTATGGTCCAGCCTAAATATTTCCACGGTGCAGACTGTTGAATTTTTTCTGGTGCTACTACGAGCCCCTTTTCTGCCAACAGTATAGTCAGCCATTGGATATCTTTCGCTGCAAAAGGCTGTTGTTGACAACATAGAATATCATCCATATAATGATAAATAATGGTAGTGGCCCACTCCTTTCTCACTGGCTGTAGCGCTTTGGCTACGTAAAGTTGGCATAACGTAGGCGAATTTTTCATTCCCTGCGGCAAAACTACCCACTCATATCGGTCAGCTGGGTTCGCCTTGTTTATGGACGGAACTGAAAAGGCAAAGCACTGAGTGTCCTGAGAATGTAAAGGGATAGTAAAAAAGCAATCTTTAAGATCAATTATCAATATGTGCCAGCCTGCTGGCAACATGGTTGGTGATGGCATTCCAGGTTGTAATGCTCCCATAGGTAACATTTGAGCATTAATTTTTCTGAGGTCATGTAATAACCTCCATTTGCCTGATTTTTTGGGAATTACAAAAATAGGGGTATTCCACGGGCTAACAGAAGGCTTAATATGTACTTGGGCCAATTGTTCAGCAACTAATTGTTTTGTGATTTGCAGTCGCTCTTCGGTCATGGGCCACTGGTCAACCCAGATAGGATCATCAGAGATCCATGTCAGTGGGGGGTTGTGCGATTGCTCCCCAGTGCCCATAACTAAAAAGGCTTAGTTGTCAGGACGGCCCCTATCTGGCTTAGTACGTCTCGCCCAATTAAGGCTTCAAGACCGTTGGGGAGGGACAAAACGTGTACCCGATTATTTACCCGCTGTTCCTCTGGGAAGGTTATTTGTATCGGCTCACGGCTAACGTAGGTAGCTGATTGACCCCCTACCCCAGCAACAGCAGTTCCTGCTGGTTCTAGTCTCCATTGCGGGGGCCAAAGTGAATAGCTTATGATGGTGATATCTGCCCCCATATCCATCATTGCATTCAACCATACAGTGAGGCCCTGTTGCTGGAGGCTGACTTTTATCATTGGCCTGTGGTTTAATTTTGCCGAGAAACACACTGCTGTTCCAGTGGAGCCAAAGCTTCCACTGCCCCGCTTCCTCTCACTTGGCGGGGGATAGGTTACTGGGCTCTTAAAAGCAAGAATCTGAGCAATCCGACTTCCCTTGGGCACAAAAAGCGGTGGGCTCAAAGTGTAAGCCATTATATAGATTGTCCCTTCATAGTCAGCATCAATAACTCCTGGAATAATGATTAGTCCCTTTACTCCAGCAGAGGAGCGTCCCAACAAGAGCCCCCCTATCTTTTGGTCCCCAGACATCAATGGTCCACTAGCATTGCTGGGGACCTTGCAAAGTTCAGAGTTAGTTAGCGTGACCTCTACTGCTGTTTCCAGGTCAACCCCCAGGCTCCCTGCGGTTGCTGGGATGTGGTTGTCAAGAAACCCCCCTGGTTCACACTTGGAGAGTGCATTTGTTTCTGCACGCGCCCTCTCTCCGCGCTCCCCTTCAGGTTTCCCGAACAGGCCTTTTGAGCATGAGTACCTTTTTGACATCTGTCACACCAAACTGTCGCTCTACAGTTCCGACGGCTATGCCCCTTCTCCCCACAGCGATAACAGTTCCCTTTAAAAATCTGTGGGGTCTCAGACGATCGCTGCACAGCGGCCACTAACGGCTGCACCACCTCCCTTATGGCAGTCTGCAATGTAGCAGCCATTACTTCATTCTGTTTTCGAATTTGAGCACGCTCCATTTGCATGAGCATGTCCTCTACTCCTGCGCCTTCTGGCAGGGTGGCTAATATGTTTTTTGTGGCACTGTTAGCGTTATCGAAAGCTAAAATTCGAAACATTTGCTGTTTGTTATCCTCCCCCAAATCTGGATGATCATGTATCGCCCCCCACAAGCGATCGACAAAATGACTATACGCTTCAGTGGCACCTTGCTGTACAGAACTAAGGGATGGAGCGGACGAACCGGGCAAGGCTAAAAAGGCGTCTAGCGCCAGTCTGGCAGACAACTGCAACAAAGCAATAGGAAAGACCAACTGAGCATTAATATCATTAAACCTTCCCGTCCCCATTATCATTTCCACGGTAATCCCATAGAGGGGATCCCCCTGCGTTTGATGTTGTGCCGCAGCACCCGCCGCCCGCCGTGACCACTCCGACCCCCACAACAAATACTGCGTAGGTGACAATAAAAGCCTCATAAGGTTTTGGCAGTCAGAAGGGCACATCAGGTCAGCCGAAAAGATCCAGATTACAATTTGACGTGAAGCTTCTGATTTTATCCCATACTGGGACACAGTGTTTTTTGCTTGCTGTAGGATTTTCCAATCATGAGGCGCCCACTTATTGCCGTTATTCTCTTGCAGCACAGGAAAAGCACTCACCCCCAAGCTGGATGCCGCTTGCCACTGCCCGTCCAGCATAGCGTCTCTAGCCACTTCGCTCCAGCACCTGGGCTGAACCGTCACTGGTGGTCCAGAGAGGCAAGGGGGTAGGGATTCCCCTGATGCCCGGGACAGGTGCTCCATCCCTCCCCTCTGGGCTGTAATTGTTAAGTCCTGTAACTGTTGCACCACCTTCTTCAGGAGCTCATTAGTCTCAGCCATAGTCTGTGCTTTGCTGTCACCCTGTGGCGGAGTAGACGCACCTGAAGAGACTCCTAGAGGTGGGGCTGTTGGCCAGGGAGGGGTTAACGGAACCAGCCGCTCCTCCTCCCCGGGTCGTCGCTCTTCCGCGACCATCTCAGGTGAAAGAGGGGCCCCGTTACCACTAGTTTCTGCATCTTTGCAGTCCGTAAGCGGAGGGTAGGTCTCACGCGGTTCAGAAGCGCCATCGCGCCCTAGAACGCTATACTTGACTTCCAAGGCAGTTTTTTTGGGGGTGCCCGACATACCTCGGACTGCAGACAGCCCAAAGAACCAAGACAGTCCAGATGCTGTATTCTTCGGTTTATCAGGCAAGGGTTCTGGGGCTAGCATTTGAGCGGCTGCACAAGCCACCTCTCTTTCAGCTTTCATGGCTTTTAAAGTCTCTAACACAGACCTCCACAGTTCCTGTACTGCTTTAATCTCCTTCTTTGACTTTTCGTCCCCCGTGATAGTCTGCTCCCACATAGTATTGCCAAGCTCTCGCCACTCAAGGTCGGAAAAAATAGTTTGACTGTCCTTAAAATGTCCCCAACGTTGTCCTAATTTAATCAACGTACATAATTGCTTTACCGTTGTCTCAATCCCTCTCTTTGAGAGGATACTTGCGAGCAACGTCGCTGCCGCCTCTATTTCCATGATAGCGGTCGCTCACTGGGAGGCAGTTGGCCAGACTGCTCCGTTATCTTATCCCCCTCCGATCATTGGGATAGTACAACTCCCAGCCGCTATTCTCCCGCTCCCCTTCTCTCGCTGCTCTTACCGCAGTCTTGAAGAGGCGCGCCGAACCATCCTCTGCTACCAGATGTCGGAGTTTCCCTTTGTTCAGTGTCGACGGCGGAGCGGGAGTGCGATTCCAGAGTAATGACAGATCCCAATATGAGTATGGTCATCCTCCTTTATTCATGCATATAGCAGGGTTTATATAGCTATCTACTATAGGCACGCGCTTCATAACAACCTATGATTGGTTAACTACAGCTGTACACGCGCTCAATAATAAGCTATGATTGGGTTAAAGTTACTGTCCACGCGCTTATTGCTTCTACTCGATTGGCGGTTGGCAGCAGGACATGTTAGCCGCTTACTTCACCTCCTTCTAGATACAGTTTCGTTACAGTTGTTTACCCGGCCCCATTGTTCTTCGTTCTATCCGGGGAAGTCCCGGTGGTCATCCTGCTGTGTCAGCATGTCTTAGTTACTTTTTGATACATGGGTTGCTCAGCGATACCAGATTGTGGCCTTGCTGAATCAGCCATTCCTCCACAGACGGTCATCCGACTAATAGGGATGAAGAAGAAGCAGAGGTGTTCAATGCTTTTTTTGCCTCAGTCTTTAATAATATTGATAGACTTTGGGCTGCCCGGTCTCCTGAGTTGGAGGACCATGAGTATGGGAACAGGGACTTTCCTTTTGTGGCCACTGCAATTGTCAGGGACCAGCTGTATCAGCTGAATGTTCACAAAACCATGGGGCCTGGTGGGATTCATCCCAGAGTTCTGAAGGAGCTAGCAGATGTTACAGCAGGACCCCTCTCTATCATCTACCAAAGGTCTTGGGAGTCTGGGGAGGTCCCTGCTGACTGGAAGCTAGCCAGCGTTATTCCACTCTACAGAAAGGGCGTAAGGGAAGACCCAGGGAACTACAGACCTGTTAGTCTAATCTCAGTTCCTGAAATAATTATGGAGAAGATTATACTGGATGCTATTGAAAGGCATTTAAAGGGCAATGCAATCATCAGGCAGAGTCAACATGGGTTCACAAAAGGAAAGTCCTGTTTAACCAATTTGATATCCTTCTACGATAAGGCCACCCGCCTCGTGGATGAAGGGAAGGTGATGGACGTAGTTTTTTCTGGATTTTTGGTAAGGCTTTTGATACTGTCCCTCACAGCATCCTTCTGGAGACGTTGTCCAACTGTGGGATGAGCAGGTTCACAGTGCGCTGGGGGAAGAACTGGCTGGAGGGCAGGGCTCCAAGGGCTGCAGTGAATGGGGCTACATCTGGCTGGTGACCAGTCACCAGCGGTGTTCCTCAGGGCTCAACCCTAGGGCCAGTGCTGTTCACTATTTTGATCAATGATCTGGATGCAGGAGTTGAATGCACCATTAGCAAGCTTGCTGACGATACCAAACTGGGAGGTGCTGTTGACTCTCTTGAGGGACAAGAGGCCTTGCAGCGGGATCTAGATAGATGGGAGCATTGTGCAATCATCAACGGCATGAAATTGAACAAGTCCAAATGCCAGATTCTGCACCTGGGATGGAATAACGCCGGGCACAAGTCTAACCTGGGAGAGGAATGGCTGGAGAGCAGTCCTGCAGAAAGGGATCTGGGCATGCTGGTCGGCAGCAGGCTCAATAGGAGCCAGCAGTGTGCCCAGGCAGCCAAGAGGGCAAACTGCATCCTGGGGGGCATCAAACACAGCAAAACCAGCTGGTCAAGAGAGGGGATTGTCCCGCTGTATTCAGTGTTGGTGCGGCCTCACCTGGAGTTCTGTGTGCAGTTCTGGGCCCCACCATTTAAGAAGGACATTCAGGTCCTCGAATGAGTCCAGAGGAGGGCAACAAAGCCGGTGAAAGGGCTGGAAGCATGTCCTCTTGAGGAGCGGCTGAGGACTCTGGGTTTGTCTTGTTTGGAGAGAAGGAGGCTGAGGGGCGACCTCACTGCTCTCTACAGCTTCCTGAGGAGGGGACGTGGAGAGGGTGGTGCTGATCTCTTCTCCCTGGGATCCAGGGACGGGATGCCTGAGAAGGGGTCAAAGCTGAGCCAGGGGAGGTTCAGAGTTGACATGAGGAAGCATTTCTTTACCAAGAGGGTGTTCAAACCCCGCAGCACGCTTCCTGGACAGGTGGTCGATGCCCCAAGCCTGTCAGCGTTTAAGAGGCATTTGGACAATGCCCTTAATAACATGCTCTAGCATTTGGTCAGCCCTAAAGTTTGTGTTCTGGGATTCTTCTTTTCTTTTGTTTTCCTCCTTCTCTCGAGCAGAATAACTCTCTGTGGGCCCCGAGAGCTGCAGGCGGTGGTGGTGCAGCTGCTCCAGGGGACGGGAGTTTTGGGGCAAGGACAATGCTCAGGGCAAGACGCTGAGCAGCAGCGGCACAGGGAGCTGTGCTGTGCCGTGCTGACGCAAATGGGACTGTGCCTGCCCAGGGTCCAGACCAGCTCCCACCGCCCCCGCAGCATCACTGGACCTGCCCTAAGGCGGGGCTCAGCCCCCCCGACCTCCGGCGCTGGGGGATTGCCCCGCCAGGGACCTCACCCTGCACCTTCTGCAAGCCAGACCCAGAAAGGTGAGGCCGCTTCCTGAAGACACCGTTGGCTGCATCGGCCCCAAGTTGTGGAGCTCGGGTGGGAAATGGTCGATAGAGAGATGAGGTTTCTAGGCACTTTCTGCCCAGTGCAATGACTTTATTTTCAATTTTATTTCCCCCCATCGGGGTCTTGCAGCTGCCCAGGGTGCAGCCAGACAAGGGGAGCAGGGTCCCTGCCTGGCCTGCAGCTCCCACCCTCGGCATTATTGGGGTGATCTGGGGTTATTTTACTGTGCCAGTGAGGCAAAGCCAGGCTCTGGAGCTGAGCGCAGTGGGACCCGAGGAAGGGCGTGACTGTCTTGAGGCTTTTAAGGGCTTTGCACCGAGCCCTGTCCTCGCTGGAGGGGATGCTGGTTGTGTTCCAGATGAAGGCATTGCAGCCCTTGTTGTGGTGTGTGTCTGTCCTGCCTCTGGCCCCCCAGGTCTGTCCTTGTCCCAGGGGCTCAGTGCTGCTTTCTGTGTGGGGCTGTGTCCGTGAGTCCTGCAGGGCCCCATCTGTCCTGGCTCCACTGCCAAAAAAGGGGACAGGGGAATCACCCCCCACCATTGCCTGCCCCGCTGGCGGTGACTCAGCCCTGGGGGCAGCTCGGTGCCCTTCAGGGTTTGCCAGCTCTGATCTGGGGCTCAGCGGGGCTTTTGCACCCCTTGGGTGCTGTTTCCCAGTGCCCCCTGGCTGGAGCCACTGCTCTCCCCTGATGGTTGTAGGGTGTGAGGTGTCACAGTTGGCCCTGGGGGATCCCAGGGGCTGCCCAGGCCAGGGGGGTACCGCAGCCCCCATGGCCCCACAGGGCAGAACCTGGCAGAGAAGCGGCGCGGTGGCCAAGCATGCTGGTGGCTGGTGGAAGCGGGTTGGTGCTCGTCCACTGGATGCGGAAGACCTGGGAGTCGAAGAAGCAGCCACATGGAGCCATCTGCAGACCTGCGTGGGTGAGTGGGAGTATGCTGTGCTGGGGAGACCCTCCAGGGGCACCTGCCAAGCTGGCCCTGATTGCTGACGTCCCCCGGATCTGCGCTAGGCACATGGGGACCTTGTGGCTGGGGCACTTCCCATGGTGTGAGCTGCTGTGCCAGTGGGACAGGGTTGCAGATCGGGGAGAAGACTCACTCATAGGAAGTGAAATGGGACAGATGGCCATATCTGCTGGGGGTGCCACATCTGCTGGGGGTGCTGGGGGTGCCTGGGGTGCCCAGGCTGCAGGGAAGGGCTGCTCCTGCCCATGCAGCCAGCACAGCTTGGCTGAGCCTGAAAGAGAGCCCGGCGCGATCGCCGGTGGTGACCTCCGCTCCTTCCCCCAGGAGTGTCCCCGGGCTGCAGGGGTCAGGGTCAGTCCCTGCCTTGGTTTCGGGACGGACAAAAGGCTGAAGCAGCCAAGGCACCGGGGGAGCCCAGGAGTCGTGCGGTGGGAGCTGCAGGGCTGGCAGCACCACGGTCCGTTCTGTCTATTGGCTGCTAAGGACTCTCTGGGGTTGCCGGCTCTGGCCTTCTGTTTGGGCAACTCCCAGGAGGCAATGTGGGGGCTCCCCGTGTTCTGCCCTGCCCCCAACAGCCTCCCCAGCTCCTCATGGGGATGGAAAAGGTTAACAAAAGAGGAACAGCCAGTGGCTCAGTGCCCAAGTGGAAACCAGCAAGGAGTGGTGTCCCTCAAGGGTCCATACTGGGACCTATACAGTTTAATATCAATGGCGTGGATAGTAGGATCGAGTGCACCCTCAGCCAGGTTGCAGGTGACACCAGGCTGAGTGGTCTGTCGATACGCTTGAGGGAAGGGATGCCATCCAGAGGGACCTGCTTGCTTTTCTCCAAAACAGAGGCCTTTCACATCCCAGAGAGGGGAAAGAAACACCCAAACCAAAAAAAACCCAACCTTTCTTGTAAGAAAGATCCAAAATGGAGCAGGAGGTAGAGAGCATAACAGACCTTTCAGGAGGAGGAGTTTCAGGGAGAGTTTTCTGCTCACAAAGCCCCAGAGCCCCTGGGAAGAAAACTGATCATGACTACAGCCTCTGAAGACCATTTTCCCCTCCTCTGTTCTTACTCAGGGTTTACACCCACGGCTTGAATGTCCAGGTTCTGCAGCTGCTGTACACCCTTGCACAGATCCAACACAGCCTGAACTGCATCACTCCCCCCCAGGGCGCTAATTGCCTGCGAGCAATTTAGTGAGCGTGGACTGAAACTCCCAGACTCCAGCAGCCACCTGGATACGTACGATCCTTTCACCAGACCCGAAAAAACGGAGGATCCCTGGAGTTTCACACTAGATGCCAAACCTGGGAAATTCCTCTAGCACGACAATAACTAACAAGCACAAATGGCCTTGGTTGTGAGAGCTACAGCATGATCCTCGTGCCAATCTGCCCTTCTATACTGGCACTACAGCTTCTGGTCTGTCCAGCATCTGCATGAACATGTGCAGCATCTACCTACAGAGATGACCGTGCCAATGTAAGAGGCAACTCCTGTTCACAACGCTTGTGCATTGTGAATAAAACAATAATAAAACAATTACTGGGCACTGTAAAGGCTGATGCAAAAGGTTGCATTCAGGCTTTACCTACAAGACACAGGCCTGATACTGCCACAGTTCAGGCCAACATTTAAACAGCCAAAACTCAGAACAGTTAGGCTGACCCTTACTTAGATATTTATTTTCTTTGTCTTCCTCGGACATGTCACTAAGCACATTCCCTCCTACCCACCGTCTTTCCTCCCAGCCTCACAGCTCTCTGAAAAATTGAAAAAGATTCGCAAAAAATGTAATTTGTGTGTCTCTGACACAAACACTTCCCGAGCTCCTTCCCTGCTTTTGCACCCAGCAACAAATGGACCACGATTCCTGCCGGTTTGTTTGCCGCTGACAGGAGCCAGGGACCCCCGTCAGTGTTGTTTCAGCAGAGAGGATTCCCCGTGCAGCTTGCCCAGTGCGTGCAGGGTCCCCACTCTAGACTGTCCCCACCCCACCCTCCTTCCACCCTCGCCTGTGTGCTCCCACCCTCCCCACTCCCCTCCCAGCTGGACCAGCTCCCTGCACCAGCTCCCTGCCTCCCCACGGGGCGCTCGCAGTTCCCAGGAGCACAAGCAGCCCCATCTGCCTGCTCCTGCCTCTCCTCCCGTCCTGCCGGAATATGCATTTCTGCAGCGGCACCGCGAGCTGCAGGAGGTAACACACAGGTTAGGGGTAACGCTGGCTACCAAAACTACACCGCTGCTTGGGCCAGGTGAGTTTTAACCCCAGTTAAAAGTCAAAGCTCCCCAGCCCCATCCAGCAGTGCAGCACGCACTGGAGCAAGCCAGCGGCACACGGAGAAGGTCTGTGAAGCAGCAGCGTTCACTGAAGAGCGGCCAGGGAAAGGCTGTCATGAAAGCACAGTGTCAGCTGCTCCTGGAGAAGGACCAGCAAAGGGATCTACCTCGAGGTGCAGGAAAAGCAGCAGCCAAATCCGTCAGAAATGTCCTTGTTCTAATGAAAGAAACACATTTCTGTCAAAGTAACGCCTCATATTTATCTTGGATAATTTCCTGTAGTCAAAAAGTTTCTTAAGCCTCAGTAGACTTTTAAGAAGGTACTGCTAAAGATTGCAAAAACAATGAAAAGAATTTAAAGCAGGTCCTTTCATCCTCACAAGATGCATATCATTGAAGTATTTCTCATATTAAATTCTCTTCTCAACTCTAAAGGGTCCTCATTTTCTCTGCTCCTGTGACGGTGTGCTCCCTGCCCAACCTGACCTTTCTCTCCTGTAACCCTGCTCAAGCGATAACTACCAGGGGCGGTCCTAATGGATGCTGGTCGTGATAGCTGCGTCCATTCAAAGTAGATTCGAGAGCCAGATAACAACACAATAGCCAAGGGCTATTGTGAGAAATATGCCCACCTAACCACAATTATCGGTATGCAAATATGACTATGAGTCAATCATCTTACCCCTATAAATAGTGAGCAGTCCAGGAGCCCTTTGAGTTCTCCTGCACGGCAGCAGGCTGCACGCCAGGATCTCCCCTTGACGGGACGCCTCTCAAGGTTACTCCTCGAGGTTGAGAGATTCCTTGCCGCGACAGATACTCGGTAAGTGACTAATAGCATGCTAAACTTTGAAATCTAAGTGATATAAAGGATTAATTGCGCATGTATAATCCTTTAGACATAAACCGTTGACCAAGTCTGGGACTAGGATTGGATCCAGCCGCACCTAGACTTCTCTCTGGGAAGGAGTCTAGAAAGCAAGGGGGTCCTTTCTGAACCGCATGGCTCAGCGGGAGGGTCTCCCTGACACCTGGAGTTCTCTGTGCAGTTCTGGGCCCCACCATTTAAGAAGGACATTCAGGTCCTCGAATGTGTCCAGAGGAGGGCAACAAAGCTGGTGAAAGGGCTGGAAGGCATGTCCTCTGAGGAGCGGCTGAGGACTCTGGGTTTGTCTTGTTTGGAGAGAAGGAGGCTGAGGGGCGACCTCACTGCTCATGCCACATTTGCCTATTTAAAATCGACGGGCATTTTCTTCAAGAGCACCAGCTCGGCTTTTGGCAGCCCAACCTCATTGTGCTTTTCCGTTTGCCAGCCAGGAACAAGGTAACCCACTATCGAACAAGCCCTGTCTTCAAGGAGTGCCAGATTTAAAAGTTGCACATTCCTGTAGAGCCTTCAGAACAAGTCTGTTGTGCTTTGGCTGTCGGTGTGGGGTAGCTAGCAACTCTGTAATTGCTGTAGCTATCAACACCTGCAACTGCATTTGTTTTACACAGGTAGCTCGAGGCAGTGAGCCCAAACCCCCACTGGTGGCACCCTGCTCTCTTAGGTACTGCCTTGCATTGACGGTATCAGCTCCGCCACTAGAGACCAGGAAAAGGCGTCACAGAAACTACCCTCGACGGCAAAACAGCAGCACCCGTGTAGAAAGCCACACGTGGTATTCAAAAGACACTGAAGGAACTGAAGTGGATACTTCTGGTTGTTACGGATGCGGCAAAGCAGCGCACCCTCTCCGTCACAGCCTACCTTTGTGGTAGGTGACAAATGGTAGCACCTTCCTCAGCTGGTTGCTGCACTAGCAATGAGCAATGCCCCCCATTATGTAGCTCTCCCCGCCAACACCTTCCCCACCAAGACAAGGACTGTGGCAGATTCTTCCAACAGTTGTGCCTTGCGCCTCCTTCACACCTTTGTCAAGAGCTTTTTGTCAAAACCACCGGAGAGATCCCAAACCTCAGGGCACCGGGACACTCAGGGGCAAGTTGTCAGTGCACACATGCCTCGAGCAGCGGCTGTGGCACTGCTGTGCCATTGCTGTGCTGAACACTGAGCATCCAGCCTGGCTGACACACAGCTGCCGTCTCCAGGTGTCCAGCTCAGTGCTCTGACGAGCTTCATGACCAGAACGGCCAAATTAACACCCTCTTAATGATGCGCTCTGGCACTTCTACACCAAACTGCAATCGCACAGCTCATGAGGTAACCTAGATGAAGGCTGGTGTCTCAAATTTCTTATTTGAGACGGAGGCCTTCCAAAAGTTTCCAAAAGAGGACCAGTGGAAGTTCTCCTTCTCGTTGCCATGTGAGGAGAGGCTGAGAGAGCTGGCACTCTTCAGCTGGGAGAAGGGAAGACTGGGCGGGGGGGTGGGGGGGTGCTGTGTGTGTCTCCTCAATGTGTATACAAACCTGCTGAGAAGAAGATGAGGGAGGCAGGCTCTTCTCAAGAGCGTGCGCTGAGAGGACCAGAGGAAAGGGGCACAGATTAAAAGACACGATATTCCAGCTGCACATGAGAAAGCAGTATTTTACGGTTGGGGTGATCCATTTTACTGGCTCCAGGTGAGCCTGCTTGAGCAGGCGGGTTGGACCAGATGACCTCCACAGGTCCCTTCCAACCTCCACCCTCCTGTGTGACTCTGTGCTTTGGTTTCACTCCTAAGGCACCTGAACTCAGCCCTGATGCCCGCCGGAAAGGATTCTGGACCAAGGGATGATCCCAAACTCCTCCCCGAGGATTCATCACAAAACAACCTCTACCTAGTCCAGAATATCGTACGGCAGACACAGTGAGAAGAGAGAAAATATCCTTTTATTGTGGACATCAAGTGCAGGAGGCCGGGAGTCACAGTGGGTCAGCCAGTAACAGGAAATCGGCACCTACAACGATAGAGTCAGAAAGCACTGAGAAACCCACACAGGCAGGAGCAGGCATGAAGTGGTTCCCCTTTCTTTGGGGAACACAGCTGACAAGGAGTTGTTTATGGCCCAGAAGAGGGAGCTGGTGCTGGCATTGACTACGGGATGGCTACGTACTGATGACTACGGGATATCTTTTTCTTTCTTCCTTCCTTCTTTTCTTTTCTTGTTGGCATTCCCTCTCCTCTGCCCAGGCCTCTTTTCTCTTTCTTTTTCTTCCGTCTTCATTTTCCTGGGGGGAGCCTGCAAACCTTTCCATCCCACCCCACAGTGTGATTAGATAGGTAAAGCCAGGACCAACTGGAATCAGTTCTTGATTTCACCAAAGCTGACTCATGTTACCTCCTTTCCTCCAAAAGGCTCTTTAGTTCTACGCGTACCAGGGAGGCTACCGTGGTCTCTGGGGTACTTGGAGGCAAAGCAACGGGTGCCTAAAACAGAAATGTCGGCGTTAGCAGGAGGCAAGGGACGCCCCGGAGTAGGAAGCGACCGTTTGGCAAATTGCTACCTGAGCCCTACGGAGAAGATCCCTTTGGCTGGTTTGCATGAGCCCTTTCTTCCAAGGGCCTCACTTTGGAACACAGTGTTCACACGGGTGTGTGACACTCGGTTAATTTGGGGGGGGCATTCAGCAGGGAGCCTGCGGTCCCCCTCCGGGCAAGAAAAGGCTTGCCCACTTCATTCTGCCGGGGTTGCTGCTGCCCTCCCGAGACAGAGCTCTGCGGATATCCCTTTGGTGCAATACCACCTTCTGCGGTGGGAGGCTCTGCTTTTGAAATCTGTCTTTCCGCAGGGATTTGGTAGGCGTTTCCTTTGATTAAGCACATGCCTAAAGGCATTGGAGAAACAACCTGTCCACTTTTACTTACTATGTATCACACCGGGGGGTAAAAAACCCCACACAAAGCCACAAAGCCACAAGAGATCGAATGCCAGGAAGAGGCACAGCAGCTACTTGGACTCATCAGGAACTACCCTCCTACATGAGACCCGTTGTCCCAGTGTTTGGGGAGCCGCCATACCCCTGCTGTTTCCGATCCCACCACCGTGTCTGCCCCTGCTGCTTTCGGGAGGACAAGCAGAGAGGGTGGTGCGTCCAGGAGGGCTTTTGCCTGGTGCTGCCTGTCTGCTTCGCCTGCAGGGCCACGTTGGTCTTCCAAAGGCAGCTCTGGAGAGCAAAAGCACGTGCAGCCAAGTGAATTCTTGGAAGTGGACAACAGCTAAAGCAAAACCCACCCGAAGCCCTACACCAGCTTCACCTGTCTGCTCAGGCTGTGACAACCCTCAGCCCCTCCTCATACCTGTGGATCTGCCCATGGGTGCCGGTGACTCCACAGCTGGGGGACTGGAAAGGCCAGCCATCTCCTCCCCAAAGATTTCATAGCAGTTTTCTGTCAGAAAGTCCACCAGCGCCTTCACCTGCACACATGAAAGCCTTGCTTTCAGCGCGGGTGCCTGAAAACATGACAAGCAGCCTTTCCCACTCCTGACCCTTCCCTCTGCGCAGAAGGCTGTGGCTGTGGGGCTGCTCTTCCCAGCAGCCACCCCACCAGCATTTGTTGGAGAGAGGGGGCAGCCAGGGACCTCCGAACAGCCAAGCTCTGACGGGCCGGGAAGGCTGCAGCCGGCTGGTCAATACAGCGTACCTTCTCAGCCACCTCCAGCATGGCCTCCAGAGGGAGCAGGTCCTCGTTGGCTGGGCTCAGCAGGTTAGGCCCAACGCAGATGGCCAGGTTGCTGCAGCTCATCCTGCTGGTGGACGCGCTGTGGCCGATGTGCTGGAGGAGGGACAGCAGCTGCTTGAGCAGGAGGAGGTTTGCTGCAGGCAACTTGTTGGCCACCCTGAGGGAACAGGAACACAAGGTTAAAAAAGAGATGTTGCCCACAGCCGTCCCCGAAGCTTGCGCAACGACACAGGCGGGAGCCAGCGGCTGTGCTGCGCAGCTTTCCAGGTGCTCTCAGCCAGCAGTCAGTGCTCCTGCGCTTCAGGAAGGAAGCACGGCGTTGCTTCCCAGCTCCTGATTTCACCCAAGCCCACGCAAGGGAAGGCTCCCTGTCCATGCCCTTTCCCCTGAAATGCAACAGCGGGCGGCCAGAAAACACGGCTGTTTCAGGAGCCCATCCTTTTGCAGGCAAGTCCCAGGCCTCTACCAGTTGCTGCTCAAAAGGCAGGCTGCCAGCCACACTTACGCTTTCAGCTCTTCCACCTTTGCCTGCTTGCTTGGCTTCTCCATGGCTCGCATCCAATCCTCGTAGAGGTCGATGACGAGGAGCTTGGCGGGGATGCTTCGGAGGAAGTCCTGCAATGCCAAGGGCTCCAGGTGAGCCTCGGAACACTCCAGGCCAGCCGGAAGCCCTTCCAGCTGCCGGTCAGAAGCGCTCACCTTCAAGATGACAGCCAGCAGGAGCACAGGCTGGCTTCCTAGGTCGACGTCCGCACCGCTGTCAAGGGCTTCCTTGAGCTCCCGAACTGCTGTCCCGCTGGCAGCTCTCCGGAATATCCCCTCTGTCGATGGCCCTTGTTGGTGCAGGATATTCAGGAGCTCCTGCAGGAGACGCAGGAGGACAGTTGCTTGGCTGAAGAGCTGCCTTCTGACAGCGGTGGCCATGGCCAGAGCTCTGCCCCAGACCTGGCTCCCTCCCTCCGCAAAGGGACTGGGATCAGGGTGTGAGCCAGGGGTGAAAAGCCCAGTTCCCCGTCCCCGGAGCCCCTGGGGACACTCCCTCTCCGGAGCAGCTGGAGGGCTGGGGACCCCCTGTCCAGGCTGGCTTACCTGGATGGGCTGGGGCAGCGTGCCGTCCTCCCCGCAGAGGGCTGCCAGGGGCTGTCCAAAGAGCGCCCTGCTGCAGCCAGAGCCCGCCTGCCCTGGCGCCTGGGCAGCGGCCGGGGTCCACCGCAGAGCAAAGGGCCAGGGCAGCCCCCTCCTCCTCCTCCTCCTGCTCCTTCCTGCTACAAAGGAAAACAGAGAAGAGCCCATCAGTGGAGACCACCAGGCCAGCGCTCTCAAAGCCTGCCCTGCCCTGCCCTGCCTTGCCCTGCCTGCAGCACGGTGCTGAGCAGTGCAGCAGGACAGGCAGGGAGTGGGCAGCTGGAACCACAGCTCCTGCGCAGTGGCTCCAGCTCGGAGGATCCTGAGAGCTGGCGTGACACCGTGACAGCCTGGCCCGGCCCTCGCCCTGTCCTCCTCCAAGCTGTGCACAGCAGCAGAGGCTCCGTGTCCTCGGAGAACCATGTTCAGTGGCGGCTGCTGCCCAGCGGGTGTCCTTCCTCGTCCAGGTGACGTCCTCCCTTGGGGTGCCAAACCTGCATGGCGACACTCAGGGGACAAGTGAGCAGAGCTCCTGCCGACTCCAGCCGAGGAGCAGGGACCCATCCGCCTGGCTCTGAGGATGGAGCAGAGGCAGGCACCACCTCGAGCGCTCGGCAATGTGCCCTCTGCCCCTGCGTGCAAGGGAGAAACGTTAGGTGGGAACGAAGGGACCCCGAGGGCTCAACGCTCTCCTGCTGCAGAGCGATGGGGAACGACTTGCTTGGGGCGAAGGACAGCCGCAGCAGCATCCCATCTTCTGCAGAAGTGCGGGTTGCAGAAGGAAAAGGAGGCCCTCCCTGCCTTTCTTTCCAAAAGTCACCTGCCGAGTGGCAACGTCCTCCTCCATTGCCAGAAGGGACCGGCGGAGGCCCTTGCTTGGGATCATCCTGCAAGAACCAGGCTGTGCTTAGAGCAGCCCCACAGCCAAAAGGGCCACCGGTGAGCTGCCACCTGGCACTGGCAGCCTGAGTGTGGCAGACCTGGAACCGTCTGCCCTGCCGGGCTCTCTGCCCCGCACAGCAGGTTTCCTCCCAGTGCCACCAGCAAGGACACGCTGGTGTTCCTGGTGGCTCCCCAACCCTCCCAGCTCCCCGAGTGGCACCGCGGGACCCTCCCGCAGAAGGTCACCCCACTCGACAGAGATCCCTGGCACGCCGGCACAGTGAGAGGTGGGTCAAAGGCAGCCATTCTCACCTTTGCCTGGCCCTCGATCAGGGTCTCCAGGCTCCTGGCGCTTAATGTCCTCCACTGGGCAAGAGAGAAGGAGTGGAAGAAGGTGAGAAGCGATGCCTCTGCTGCTCAGCTGGAGGGCCAGTGCTCAGGGGACAGAGGCGAGGCAAGAGAGGCACTCACGGCATGGCGGCGGCTCAGCTCCTTCTCCAGGAGTTTGACGGAGGGCAGTCGCGTCACCCGGGCTCTCTTCGCTCCTTCTGGTTGCCTGTGCACGGGAAGGGACAGAGAAAGAATGAGCCCCAAGCCACCTCTTCTCTCTCCAGCGAAAGGGATCCCAAACCCCCCCGGCTACCACCCCGGAGCCAAGCAGAGAGCAGAGCTGCCTGCAGAGCTCCTGCCTGCCACGTGCTCAGCCCTGCTTCCCCACCTGCCTCTCCCTGCTGCAGAGGAAGAAGAAGCTTTCCATCCACGCTCATCCCCCGTCTGCCCAAGAGCTGCCCACAGCCGTGGGGACACCTCTCCCCAGCTGGAGAACTGTGTTCCCCCGTACGGCTGCGCCTAGAGCATCCCCCCGGCTTACCCCAGCAGTGTGCACACCCACAGCTCCTTCAGCGTCCGGGAGCTGCAGAAAGAGAGGAGAAACAGCGTCAGGCCCCGCTGCCCCCCAGCCCCTAGGCAGAGGCCGGTGCCTTCACAGCCCTGCCCCGCGGGGAAGGACACAGGGGCAGGACGAAGCCCCCTGGGGCAGGACAGAGGCGCTGCCAAAGCCCTGGCTCCCTCTGTCCTGCCAGAGGAGCTGCTTTCGGCCTTCCCTTCTGGGGACCAAAAGGTGTCCAGGGGATGCACGACGTAGAAATGTCCCCCATCCCTCCCGTTCCAGCTGCCTGCATGCCCACCCCTCAGCCCCCACCCGGCCAACCCGGCCTCCCTCCCTCCCTCCCTGCCGGCGTGCAGAGGGCAGAGGCCATTCACAGGATGGCGTGGGCATGGTTGGGCAACTCTCCTGCCCCTTGCCAGCCCTGACCATAGCTGCCAGACCCCAGAGAGGACGGGGGCCAGCACCACACTGCCCGGCCCTGCCGTGAGACGTGGCACCACGACTCACTTGAAGGTGGCAACACAGGAGCCGGTGGGCCAGATGAGGATGATGGAGGTCCTGTCCTCATCGCTGCCTTCCTCCTCCTCCTCCTCTTCTTCCTCCCCCGCCGCCTCCTTGCTGCCGCTCACCACCCACAGCTGGTCCAGGGCCAGGCAGAGCTGTGGGCGCACGGTGGTGCCACCGTGTCTGCAGAGAAGAGAGGCAGCCCTGGTGAGAGAGGTGGCCTCCTTGGGTGGCCCCGGGCAGAGCCCTGTCCCCCGCCTGCCGTTGGGACGGACACGGGTGCATCCAGCACCAAGGTGCCGGGGCCTGGGGCTGGTGCCAGGGTGTCCCTGCCCTGGTCCCAGGGCCAGGGCTGGGGGAAAGGCAGCTGGGCTCTGAGGGTCTTACCGCAACTTGGCGATGACCAGTTCCTCCTGGAGGAGGAGAAGGCGCCTCTCGCTCCTCTTGCGGCCCCGGGTCAGCTGCACGTCTGCGCTCAGCACCGCCTCGGCATCGCTGAGAGCCTCTCTGCAGAGCAGAGAGCGGCGGGAATGAGGAAGGCCGCTGCTGCGGCACCCGGCCATGCCCGCCTGTCCCCGACCCCCAGGGAGAGCCCACCTGGAGCCGCAGCAGCAGTTGGCCTGGCCCATCCTGCCCGGGACAGGAGGACCCTCGCCGTGCACCAAGGACGCTGCCCAGCCGGCGACAGCGAGGATGGGAAGCGGGGTGCTGGTGCCGGTGCCGGGGCAGCGCTGCTCGGCCAGACCCTGCCTCCTCCCAGCGCTGCTCTGTGCCAGCACAGCTCCGTCCTGCTCTCTCTGCTGGCTGTTGGCTCCAACTGACCAACATTCCGAGCCCAACGGAAAGTGGGAGGGGCCCTGGGGGGGCCCTGGGGTGGGGGTTCTCTCCACTATGGCCATGTCTGCCTTGCACTGGGGAGCCCAGAGCAGGACACAGCAGGGGGGGAAGGACCACCTCCCTCCACCTGCTGCCAACGCTTTGCCTAGTGCAGCCCGCAATGCAGGTAGCCTTCTTTGCCCCAGGGGCACTTTGCAGGCTCCAAACTGGTCAGCTTGGGGTCCACCATGACCCCAGGTGTCTGCACAGCTGCTTTCCAGCTGGGTGTCCCCCAGCATATACCCATGCAAGGGCTGGTTCCTCCCCATGTGCAGGACTTTGCTCTTCCCCTTGATGAGGTTCCTGCCAGCCCCTTCCTCCAGCCTGTCAAGGTCCCTCTGCTTGGCAGCACGACCCTTTGGTGCACGAGCCTTCCTGTCGTGTGCCATCGGCAAGCTGTCTGAGGGTACGCTCTGCCCCATCATCCAGATCACTGAATGGGAACAGGACCCGCAGAGTGCAGCGCAGGGCGTTGCAGACATGCACTTGATTTGACACAACTTGTCACGGAAGGCTCAGAAATTTACTTTATTTTATTATATTTTTTCATTTCACATACAGCGCTTCTCCTTTTTATTCCTGCAAGCTATCAGAAGGTGTTCAAACCGTCTCATTTTTCATTTGAACATCACATCTCTTCATCGTGCTGATGTTATGTGTACCATCGGATCAGGTTGTACTCTCGCATAGATCATTAGACAGTAGGTAGCCTAGACTATTGGACAGTAGAGAGCAGATTATCTGCATTAATTGTGCTAACACCAGTGACAGGAGGTTGCATCTAGCTCTTGAGCCAAAGGACAGAAATCAAAGGTGTCTGTTGGACTCGGCGGGCTATTGATCAGCAGATTGAATTCACCACGTTCAAAAAAGAAAAGGTAGGTGAGAAAGGCATACTCTGTCTTGACTGCTACAATGCATGTTTTAGGAGCTGTGAAGACAAAGCATCCATGCCCCTCCCCCTGCCCCCTTCCTTAGAAAAGAAAAAGGACTAGAGAAAAAAGATTCAACTTCTAGAGCAATGGGGCTTTCAAGAGCCGACTAACTTTCCCCATATCGTTCCCATTCTATGAGCCACTTTGTCTGACATTCCGCCTCTCCTCAGTACCAACATGAGACTCTTCCAGGAAAAACTAAACCAAGGAAAACAACTTGCTGTACAGCCAGTACACCTGTGCTGTGCTGTGCTGTGGAAGCCACTCTCCATCATTTAGCAGCAGTCCTGGTTAACGGGGGAGGTCCCGGATGACTGGAGGCTTGCCAATGTGACGCCCATCTACAAGAAGGGCCGGAAGGAGGATCCGGGGAACTACAGGCCTGTCAGCCTGACCTCGGTGCCAGGGAAGATTCTGGAGCGGTTCATCTTGAGGGCGCTCACAAGGCATAAGTGGGACAACCAGGGGATCAGGCCCAGCCAGCACGGGTTCATGAGAGGCAGGTCCTGCTTGACCAACCTGATCTCCTTCTATGACCAGGTGACCCGCCTAGTGGATGAGGGAAAGGCTGTGGATGTGGTCTACCTGGACTTTAGTAAGGCCTTTGACACCGTCTCCCACAGCATTTTCCTAGAGAAGCTGGCGGCTCACGGCTTAGACAGGTGGACTCTGCGCTGGGTCAAAAACTGGCTGGACGGCCGGGCCCAGAGAGTTGTGGTGAATGGAGTTACATCCAGTTGGCGGCCGGTCACAAGCGGTGTTCCCCAGGGCTCAGTACTGGGGCCGGTCTTGTTCAATATCTTTATCGATGATCTGGATGAGGGGATTGAGTGCACCCTCAGTAAGTTTGCAGACGACACCAAGCTGGGCGGGAGTGTTGATCTGCTCGAGGGTAGGAAGGCTCTGCAGAGGGACCTGGACAGGCTGGATCGATGGGCCCAGGCCAACTGTATGAGGTTCAACAAGGACAAGTGCCGGGTCCTGCACTTTGGCCACAACAACCCCATGCAGCGCTACAGGCTTGGGGAAGAGTGGCTGGAAAGCTGCCTGTCAGAAAAGGACCTGGGGGTGTTGGTCGACAGCCGGCTGAACATGAGCCGGCAGCGCGCCCGGGCGGCCAAGAAGGCCAATGGCATCCTGGCCTGTATCAGAAAGAGTGTGGCCAGCAGGAGTAGGGAAGTGATCGTGCCCCTGTACTCGGCACTGGTGAGGCCGCACCTCGAATACTGTGTTCAGTTTTGGGCCCCTCACTACAAGAAGGACGTTGAGGTGCTGGAGCGTGTCCAGAGAAGGGCAACGAGGCTGGTGAGGGGTCTGGAGAACAAGTCTGATGAGGAGCGGCTGAGGGAACTGGGGTTGTTTAGCCTGGAGAAAAGGAGGCTGAGGGGAGACCTCATCGCTCTCTACAACTACTTGTAGCGAGGGGGGTGTTGGTCTCTTCTCCCAAGTCACAAGCGATAGGACGAGAGGAAACGGCCTCAAGTTGTGCCAGGGGAGGTTTAGATTGGACATGAGGAAAAATTTCTTTACTGAAAGAGTGGTTAAACATGGGAACAGGCTGCCCAGGGAAGTGGTTGAGTCACCATCCCTGGAGGTATTGAAAAGACGTGTAGATGAGGCGCTTAGGGACATGGTTTAGTGGGCATGGTGGTGTTAGGTTGCTGGTTGGACTCGATGATCTTAGAGGTCTTTTCCAACCTTAATGATTCTATGATTCTCTCCCCTCCTTTTCCCTCCCACCCTTTCACCCCGTCCCTCTGTCCTGCTCCCTGTCCCATTTCTCTGTCACTCCACTCTCCTGGTGCCTTTTCTGCCTCTCTGCCCCCCTGGCCCGCTCCCTCACCCCGCCTGTGTCAGTCTGTGCCTCTGTCCTCCTTCCTGCCCTCCTCCTTCTCTCTCTCTCCCTCTGTCCTGCTGCTTATCGCTATTTTTCTCCCTGCACCCCGCTGTCCCCCTTCCCCTCCAGCTCTTTCCCGCTCTGTCCCTCTGCCGGCTCCTCACCAGGAGTTTTCCTTCCCCCACTCCCTGCCCAGCTCCTCCTCCCCATTCTCTTCGTCCCTCTGACCATCTCCACTCCCTCTGTCCGTCTCCCGTCCCTCTCCGGGCACCCCACCGCCCGGCCCCACCCCTCTCTGCCGCTCTGTCCCTCTCTCCTCCTCCTCCCTGCTCCACCAGGGCTCCAGGACCGGGGCAGCCCCGGGGAGGCGGCCATGGGGCCTGCGGGGGGCGGGGCCCAGCCGGGGGACGGTGTCCCCGCAGGGTCAGACAGCAGGGAGGAGCACCCCGCGGCATGCTGGGAGCTGTAGTCCTGGGGCACGGGGCTGCCGGGCGGCCATGTTGGTCTCGGGAGGCGCAGTCCCTGCTCCAGCCGCGGCCCGGCTGAGGTGAGGGCTGGGGCCGCCCGTGAGGCGAGGGCAGGCAAGCGACTGGAGCTACAGAAGAGGAAGGGAGGAAAGGACAGACAGGCAGAGAAAGAAGTGCCTGAACTGAAAAATTTGCCAGGTGGTGCAGAGAGCGGGAGCTGCGGTGAGTCCCAGGCGCTTGGGGCCATGTCAGCCCTCTTCTGCCTCTCAGTCCCTCCCAGTCCCCAGCCCCCCCATTTCCCTCTGTGTCATGTTTTTGCTTCCCCGTACCTCTCTTCTTCTGGCATTGTGTTCTGCTCCCCGTCCCTCTCTTCTCCAAGGCCCTCTTTCCCTGTCGCTCTACCCGTCCCTGTCTCTTCCTCGCTGTCCCTCTCTCCTGCTCCCTGTCCCTCTTTTTTCCTTCCTCTGTCTCTGTCCTGCAGCACATTGCTCTTGTTTTCTTCTCTGTCTCTTTGTCCTGATCTGCATCCCGCTCTGTTTTTCATAGTCTCTCTGGCCTGTTCCCTGTCCTTCTTTGTCTCTCTCTGCCTGCGTCCCGCTCCCTGTCCTTGTCTTCCCCTCTCCCTCCTTCCTTCTGCTTCTCTTTGTTTTTCTCGCTCTCGCGCTCTGTCCTGCTCACTGTCACTGTGTTTTTTCATGCTGTATCCCACTGTCCCTGTCCTTCTTCCTGCCCATCTCTCCTCTCTCTGTCTCTCTCTGCTGCTCCCTTCCCCTTCCCCTCCCCGCTTCCTCCGTCTCTCTGCAGGGCTCCTGATGCCTCTCTTTCTTTCTCCATCCCTCTGTGCTGCTCACCGTCCCTGTTCTTCTCTTTCTCTTTGCTGTTATTCTTGTCTGTCGCTCTGTCCTGCTCCCTACCCCTATTCTTTTTTACTCCCTCTCCGTCCTGCTGCCCACCCCAGACTTTCCCCAGACTTTTTTGGCAATCTCTATCCTGCCCCCAGTCCTTATTTTTCTCTCCCTCTCCTGCTCCCTCTCCCTCTTTCTGCCTCTCTTCCTCTTTCCCTGCTGCTTCTTTCTCCACCTCTGTCCTGCTCCCTGTCCCCATCTTCTCTGTCTTGATTTCTCTGTCTTGCTGCCTGTCCCATCGTTTCTTGCTATACCCCTCCGTCCAGCTGGCTCTCCCTTTTATTTGTCCTCTCGTCCTCCCTCGTGCTTCTCAGCCCTCTTTTCCTCTTCCTCTGTCTCTGTCCTCCAGCCCATTGCTGGTTTTCTTCCCCCTTCATGGTCTCTTCGTCAGGATCTGACCCTCGCTTTATTTCTCAGTCCCTTTGTTCTCTTCCCTGTCCTTCTTCTCTCTCCATCTGTATGTTCCTTTCCCTGTCCCTGTCTTTCCTTCTTCCTCTCCTTCCCTCCCCACCTCTCTGTCCTGCTCCTGGTCCCTGCTTTTTCTTCCTCCATCTCTCTGCAGGTCTCCTCGTCCCTGTTTCTCTCGATCTGTCCGTCTCTCTTGCCTTATCCCTGGACCTTTCTTTCTCGGCTCCTCAGTCTTCTCCCTCGTCATATTTTTCTCTTTCTAGTCCTCTGTCCTTCTCCCCATTGGCTTAACTGAATGACCAGGTGTCCCTGTGCTCTGGTATTTCCTTAGCATTGCCCTAGGGAAGATAGTGTTTTTAGGACTAGGGATCATTTAGGAGCTGGTCTCCTTATGGAGGTGGTGGTGCTCGGTGTAGTTACAGGAGACGTTATCCTCAGCTGGTGCTCAATGCCTCTTGTTGAAAGAGCAGGCTGTGGGCCTTATTTTGAAGGAAGGTTTCTTGTTCTGCGCTTACTGCTCCTCGGGAGGCTGCACAGGAGTGTTGCGGGGGTCTGCGGGGATGGATGGGACCTGCTGTGATTCCTGGTAAATGTGAACTTGAACTTATCTGGACTTGAATGAAGCCAGGCTGACTGCATATGGTTTTCTTCCCAGCTCCAATTCCAACCTACGTGCTCGGCGCTAAAGAACAAGAGACCCCGAGCTGCAAATCAGCTGAGAACATCACTCACTTAGGGAGTGGGGCAGCTGGTCTGTGAGCAGGGATGTGTACTTGCATGATGGGGCTTTCATGAACGTTCTCTGGTCTTGCCGTTTCACAGCTCTTCCTTTTCCTGGGATTTTTGAGACGGCATTTCTTATTGTGGGGTTCAGACTGGAGCTGGACTTAACGTTGAATGGCTGTTATAATGGGCTCTGACAAATGTGAGAGAACCCTGCTTTTTTGCTCTTGTTTTCTAACACTGTCTGAACTGTGGTAGGCGAAAGGAAGAGTGTTTGAAAGAGCCTGTTTTTTGAGAGTAATGTAGTGCTGTAGCGTGCCTGTCTTTGTATGGTGAAGGTTTCCTACCTGCAGTATGATTTTGCTGGGCTGTGAGGCTGTATTGGAGTAGCAGAGGTAAGAAGTGTTGTCTCTAAAGGTAATGAAGCTGTAGCAAAACTAGCAGGAAAAGAGCTTTTGGTATTGATTGATTTCTGGGAAGCAAGGCAGCAGTGAGGAAAGAAAACTGGGGCTTGTCTAAACGGCTTCTTCACCATAGGCAGGTTTTGAGCATTTGCGCTAGAACAGGCCTTTACTACGGTTTACGAACGCAGAAAATGAGCTGCCTGTAAGGAAAGTTTCAGCAGAAGTAAGGCTCAATTTGCTAAACTGGGTCCTCTGTATGTGATGCAAATAGATGACTTGTCAGTGTTTACATCCCAAGTGCGTGCCGGTGTGTTAATGCAGGCCGTTGAGGTCTTTTCAGGGGTACTTCCGGACTGCAGGTCGCGTGCCTGAGTGGTACCGAGTCCCAGGATGAGCCAGCTCCTGCCGTCAGCTTTAGCTCAGAGGATGTGACAGAATGGAAACCATCATTGTGGTGGACCCCAAACGTGAAAGGTGCGGCTATGTTGCTGACGTCCCCCCGGCCGGGAGATGTGGGGAGTTCTGCCAACAGTCGGGTAAGGATTCAGTTTTCTGCTGGAATGGTTCTCCAGATGGATTTAACAAACGATTGCCTTTCTGCTTGCTGTGGCGACCTGCAGAAGGGCCCTGTTGTTCCTTTGGATTTACCAGTGTAAGGGCTTTGGAGGAGAACTAGCTAAACCACCTTTCCCTCTCTATGGAGATCACTAGCATTTGTGTAGAAAAGTAGAGGTTCAGTCAGTAAAGCTTATAGCGTAGTGCTGTGCTCAGAGCATGGGCATCCTGTTCATTTGGACTCGTTATTTTCTCAACTAAGACTTTCCGAGTCTTACAGACTTGAGCCCCTTGGGATTGTGACGTTGTAGTTCGCGTGCTCAAGTGGAAATGTTTGGTTTGCCGTCACAAATCATCCAAGTCCAGGCTGCCCCCGGGCCCTTCCCTTTGCAGCCCAGGTCAGGCCCGAGTTGGGAAGTGCCCCATCTTCCCAGAGGAGCAGAAACAAGAACCAGAGAAAGTCCTTGCTGCCTCCTTTCCTACTCACCTGCACTGCACAGTCTTCCCCAGCCTTGGAAAAAAGGCTCCTCCTCCAGTTAGGGTAGGACTTTGCTAGCGGCTTGGTACGGCTGGAGCAAAGGACAGCACGGGCCATTTGCAGATGCAGACCCGGGTCGGTCCAGGACAAAGGAGTTCCTAACAGATAGGCAGGCAAGGCCAAAGGAAACATCCCGCCTGTGATTAGCCAAGGCTTGGTGGAGGGGAGGGAGACTGTAAAAGGAGAGGAGGGATGCTTTAGTCCTGGAGAGGTGGTTGTTGCAGGGGGGTAGGAGAAACGAATAAGCGAAGGTTTTCGACAGGGAAAAGCAGAGCACAAGTGAAAGGTTTGTGTGGCAGGAAGCGGAGGTTTGGTCTGAAAAGAAAAAGACCTTCTTGGTTTAGGTTTGGTGGGTTTTTTTCCTCCTTTTCCCCAAAAGGCACATTATTTTTACAGCATGGGATGGCATGCACGTGAAACTCTGCCAGAGTGGCAAACAATTTTCAGCTTAATGCCGTTCAGGCATTTTCATTTTGACTCCTGGCCTGTTCTCCTTAATCACAAACTGCTTGTAGCTGCTGCTCATGTTTCTCCTGAGATATTTCACAACCTTCTCTGCAAGCGAAGCACCACTTCCTGCTGATTCAGGGCTTCTCCTTTAAGCTCTCTTGCCGCTACCTCTTTCAGGCCAATTCTCCCTTCTCCGGAGTATTTCACCCAAATACTCAGTCCCAGGGACAACAGGTAAAACGAGGATCGGAGGGGTGTGCGGCACATTGAGGACACCCGTGGTAAAATCAGCTACGAACCCGTTTCCCTTTACCCCACCCCTCCCTGCCCCCTTTTTCCTTATAAAGCTCTGCTTTGCCATGGCTGGGAGAGGGCCGCTTTTCTCACCAGTAAAAGCACGTGACTGTGCAGCATTTGCTGGTGATCCTCCCACCTGGGCTCCCGGGAAAGCAAAAAATCACACAAGAGTTCTTTACACGTGCTTCAAGTTAGCTTACCAGCTGCTTATAGGGCTAAAATACTTCATAATGACAGAATAGCAGTGATGTTACAAGTAATTAGCAAGTGCCTACGTTGGTTTTGGGTTTTTTTTTCCTTTCTCCATGGCTATGACTGGAACCAGGCTGGCAGGAGGTGCAGTTTCTTTTTAAGATTACTTAGCAATGCAGTTGCACAACCATTTGTGCTTAGAGATTTGCTCTTGGGCACTACAAGGCACTGTACAGCTTGCCTTTATTACTCTTGGAGGAAAAAGTCCCCCAGGAAGGGAATTTCATGAGCTGGGCAGCTCAGTCTCCCCCAGTTACAAAGGAGCTTTGAAATGCAGCTGCCTGCAGGTGTCCTTTCATATGCTGTTCTTCCTAGGTTACCTGAACCACAATCCCACCAAAGCCAAAGCCCCCGCTTACGCATGTAAAGGGGCAAAACCTCCCGCAGAAGACAGCTGCTCTCCAGGTCCTCGTTATTGTGTGGAGCCCTCCATGACCGGGAATGGGAAGTATGTGGCTCCAGCCTATGCCATCTGTGGAGTTCCCAAGAGAAACACCAAGATCATGCCTGGACCAAGTGAGTGACATTTCTCCAGCCCTTTGTTCAGACAAGACAAGCAGGCTTTCATGTTTCCCTGCAAAAGTGGGGTACAAAAGACTCAGCTCACCCCTTGAACGAGCTGTAGATGTTTTCAGGCTGTTCTGCAGCTGTTAGGGAGAGCACCTCCTGGTGAAGTTGCCTCCTTGGCTTGAGTAAAAGGCCAGAACTTCACTGCTTTTGTGCTGTTGTCCTCTGCCCTAGGTGATTACTTCCCTGAGAAGTCCAACAGTCACATCTATAAATGCCTGCCTGTGCAGTCCACGTCCTTCCAGCACAGGGCCGTCAAAACCGGCCTCCCTCCAGGTAAGTGACCTCTGGGAGATGCATACCCTTGCAGCCCGAGTGTCCTCTAGTGACCATCTGCTGGTCACCTGTTTCACCAGGGCTAGTTCAAAGCCTACGCAGCAGGACGCAACTGTTTCCTGACAGGTTTCCTTTATGTGCATGGGAGCTCGGTGGTGATAACGCCGTTTCTAGCTTTGCTTGGGAGACAGGGGGACCAAAGTCCTTGTGTCACAGCTTGGCTTGGTCTTGGAAGGCAGAGTGAAATTGGCAGAGGTGCCTCCTCTCTGGCAGGAGGCTGCCCAGCTTTGGAGCAGGCATGCTCTGGTGGGGTCAGACCAGGGGTCTTTGCTGTCGCCAGGTCTTCACGTGGTTCTCCTGCTCATGGACAGCCCCATCACTGTTGACAATCTTTCATAAATAGGGATTTCCAGACATGGAGGTTGTTTCTCCCTCCTGGTGAGAGCACGCACGGGGGCTCCGTTGCCAGAGAAGCCAGTGGGGAGTGCTCCTGGTTGGATGCAGCTCCCTTGGCCGATGCTTGTGCTCCTCTCTCGGCCCCGAGGTCTGATACGAGCCTTTCTGCCCACCCAAGCTGTGCTGCCGGCTTTTGGGAAATGGGGGTACCAAGGGTGGATGGTTTTACCACAGCCAGGAAGGTCCCGTCAACTTGTCAGGGATTTTTTCTTCCTGGTTCTTGCAGTTACAGGTTTTAAAACAGCCAAGCAAAGAAGTTTTCCAAGGAAACGTTACCAAGGGAAGTGCAGGTTTTAGCTCTGATTGCTCTCTGTGTGGGTTGTATCTGTCCTCAGCCAGACGCGCAGTAGCTTTCAGATGAGGAGTGGGACTATTCCAGGGCAAAGTGAGCAATCAGGATGCCAAGCCTGTTTTGTTTAAGGTGTCTTGGTTTCGGCAGGGATAGAGTTAATTTCCTTCCTAGTAGCTGGTACAGTGCTGTGTTTTGGATTTAGGATGAGAACTAAGTTGATAACGCACCGATGTTTTAGTTGTTGCTAGGTAATGCTTACACTAGCCAAGGACATTTTAGTTTCCCATGCTCTACCGACTAAGAAGGCTGCTGCTCGGGGACTGGCTGGGCATTGGCTGGCGGGTGGTGAGCAATTGCACTGTGCATCACTTGCTTTGTGCATTATTATTATTATTGTTATTATATTATTATTATTATCATTTTATTTCAATTATTAAACTGTTTTTATCTCAACCCACGAGTTTTTCTCACTTGTGCTCTTCCAATTCTCTCCCCCATCCCACCGGGGGCAGGGAGGAGTGAGCGAGCGGCTGCGTGGTGCTCAGTTGCCGACTGAGGTTAAACCACGACACCTAGGAGGAATCCTGGGGAGCTGCCAGGCATGCACCTGCCTCCAACATGGACAAAACAAGGACATTAGCAACCTAGGAGGAGTTTGGGGCTACTACCCACCACTTCAGCTCTGTCCAGATGAAGCCACAACACTCCTGGAGATGCCCGAGAGGAGTCCCAGGGAGATATTGGGCACTGACCTGCCTTCAATATGAAGAAAGCTCTTCCAGTAACGAACTAGGAGGACTCTGGGGCTGCTCCTGAGACTTCAGCTATATCCAGGGAAGGCCAAGACAATCCTGAACATGCCTGGGAGAATTCCCGGGGAGCTACAGAGCATAGACCTTCCCCCAAAATACACTACACTCTTTGCATAGCTACCTTCAAAGAGTCTGGGGCTGCTTGCTACTGGGAATTCACCTGTCTCCAGAGGAAGCCAAAACACTCCTGGAGATGCCTGGGAGGAGTCCCGGGGTGCTTCTGGGAATGGACCTGCCTCCAACATGAACAAGACTCTTCAGGTAACTACCTAGCTCAAAGCTGCGTCTGTTACCGAGGTCTTCAGCTGTCTCCAGGCAAAGTCAAAACACTCCAAAGCTGCCTGGGAGGAGCCCCAGAGAGCTACAGGCCATGGAACTGCCTCCAACATGCGCAAAACTCTTTGCTTAGCTTCCTTGTGGGAATCTGGGGCTGCTACCTTCAAAATTCAGCTGTCTGCAGGGGAGGCTAAAACATTCTTGAGCTGTTTGGCAGTCCCGGGAAAGCTTCCGGCCATAGACCTGCCTTCAAGTTTAAGAAAACTCTTCAACTAACAACCTTGCAGGGTCTGCGTCTGCTACCTGCGACATTCAGGTGTCCCAAGGGGAGGCCAACACACTCCTGGAATGACTGGGAGAATTCCCAGGGACCTACCAGGCATGGACCTGCACCCAGCTTACGTAAAGCTCCTCAGGTAGCTACTATAGAAGAGTCTGGGGCTGCTACCTGGGAATTCAGCTCTCTCCAGAGAAACCAATATGCTCCTGGGGATGTCTGAGAGGAGTCCTGGGGAGCTACTGGGCATGGACCTGCCTCCAGCATACACAAAACACTTGGGGTAAGTACGTGGAAAGGTCTGGGGTGGCTACCTGCGAGATTCAGATGTCTCCCCGGGGGGTCAAAACATTCTGGAGACTCCCTTGGAGGATCCCTGAGGAGCTACCGGGCATGGACCTGCCTCCAAGACAAAGAAAACTCTTCAACTAACTAACTAACCCGGAAAACTGTGGTGATGCTACCTGGGACTTTAGGTGTCTGTAAAGGAAAAGTCCTGAAGCAAAACCAGGAATGGACCCGCTGCCAACATAGACAATGCTCTTTGGGTAGCTACCTTAGAAGATTCTGGGGCTGCTGCCTGGGAATTCGCTCGTCTCCGGAGGAAACCCAAAGAGTCCGGGAACTTCCTGGGAGGAGTTCCAGAGTGCTGTTGGGCACGGACCTGCCTCCAACATACACCAAATTCTTCACCTGTCTCCCCCGGTGGAGTCTGGGGCTGCTACCCAGGACTTCAGCTCCCTCCAGAGCCGGACAAAACACTTTGGCAGATGCCTGTACAGGGCATGGATCTGCTTCCCATTTCTATCAGCAGTCAGTGACAGAGTATCTATCAGTAGTATGGCAGCAGTCAATAACAGCAGCAATCAATCGTATAGCAACAACCAATCTTTTCGCAATAATCAACAGAACAGCAATAACCAACTAGGTGTATACTACTGCAGGTTACTGCAAACTTATCATTAGGCAGGGAACTTATCCTCAAAACAGCAGCAGATATCCTGATGATAGATTACTTATATGGATATATAATACTGGTATAAAGTGAATCAGACAGATTTCAGAAAGGGCCAAAGCATCCCAGCGGGGAGGACAAACCGATCCCAGAGGGGACCCAGCCATCCCACAGGTGGGCGGATAAACCTAACCGACTCCAAAAGTGAGCCCAAAGGGGACCAATAAAGTAACCGAGTCTCACTTCAGAGATGACCTGGAGGCGTCTGGATTCTCGGTACCTGGCTGTGCTGCAAAGCGACCAGCTGCATGTTTCAAGGACGATTCTGGTCGCCACACTCACAGCTCCTGGGCTCGCAGGAACGTTCTTCTGCTCAGTCATTTCCCCTTCTAACCAGCCGCCTTTGTGGCTGCTCACACCTGCCCGTTCCTGCCCCATCAGCTCCTCCGACACCAGTGACCTCACAAGCACCTGCACAGCAGAAGCGTCCTCACTTCCAACACCCCGGCTTTGTCCCCTCCATCTCCATCTCTTGTGCATCACTTGTTTTGTGTATTATTATTATTATCATATTATTATTATCATCATTTTATTTCAATTATTAAACTGTTTTTATCTCAACCCACGAGTTTTTTCTAACTTGTGCTCTTCCAATTCTCTCCCCCATCCCGCCGGGTGGGGGGGAGTGAGCGAGCGGCTGCGTGGTGCTCAGTTGCCGACTGAAATTAAACCACGACAGTCCTTTTTGGCGCCCAACGTGGGGCTCGAAGGGTTTGAGATAATAACAGGTTAACCGGAGTGTATTAAAGAACTTATATCTGTTAGTAGTTGTGGGTCACAATGTTGGTTTCTCTGTTCTCGATATTGATTTGTATAACCTGCATCGCGCTCTTTTTCCTGCTGTACATGTTAAAGATTGGTGTTGGGTTTTGCAGTTTGCTGTGGTCTGCAGTGAACAGTAATGTCTCGCTTGTGAGGTTTGTTTTTAGAACATTGACCTTGACGTTAGTGTCGTATGTAAATTTCGCAATGAAGCCGTTACTGTACCACGGAGACCATTTCGTGGAGACAACTAGCAATCACAGTGACTTTTCTGAGAGTTTTTTTACGGAGGAAATACAGAATGGCAGTGTCACTACCTTCTTCTATGATGTTTCCTCCTTCATTACAGTAACTTTTCAGTATTTTGAACATCCTTGGGCAGTTAAGATACTTCTATTAATACTTCTTGGGAATACTGTTTCGGTTTTGTCTAAAGTTGGTAAGCAATTTAAGAATATCATCCAGAGGTCTGCCCCAAGGCTGAATAATTATGAGTGGCAGGGTGTGTGGGACAAGACGGGCAAGTACCTAGGCCAATGGGCACCCCCAGTGTTTTGGAACTTCACCCCTGAGCAAGTGCGGAATCCTGAAGTGTTAGTAGAACATTTGGACAAAGTATGCTGTCACCCTGGCAACTCCAGAGAGATGCAGATCATTGCAACGTGCTGGGGCCTGGCCCATGCCTACCGAGCCCTGTTCAACACCATTCAGTGCCCTCAAAGGGAAGAGAAGGTCTCTGGCTCTGACAGTAAAACGACACGCCATGCAGCCGCTCAGACCCTGGCGACAGGCCCTGCGGCCACTCAGATCCCGGCGACAGGCCCTGCGGCCACTCAGACCCCGGCGACAGGCCCTGCAGCCACTCCAACCCCAGCGACATGCACTGCAGCCACTCAGACCCTGGTGACATGCACTGCGGCCACTCCAACCCCGGCAACAGGGTCTGCGGCCACTCAGACCCTGGCGACAGGCACTGCAGCCACTCAGACCCTGGCGACATGCACTGTGGCCACTCCGACCCCGGCGACAGGCCCTGCGGCCACTCAGACCCCGGCGACATGCACTGCGGCCACTCCAACCCCGGCGACAGGCCCTGCGGCCACTCAGACTCCGGTGACATGCACTGCGGCCACTCAGACCCCAGCGACACGCCCTGTGGCTGAACCAAAGAACCAGCCTGTGCCGGTATCAGTCGCCCCTGTACACAAGAAGAAATTTTGGAAGCGGAAGTCGGCTCGTTTAGTAAGGGAGGAAGAAGCTTCTTCTAAAAGGGGGCTGGAGGAAGAAGTGTACGAGACAGATGACCCTAGAGAAGGGCCATCACGAGAACGGGAGGAGGAGAGCCGGCCACTGATTGGGGAGGAGGAAGAGGAAGAACTCATAAACGAGACAGTGACCACCCGATCTCTATCCCTGAGTGAGCTGCGAGATATACGAAAAGATTTCAGCCGTCGTCCAGGCGAGCATATTGTCACCTGGCTGCTCCGATGCTGGGATAATGGGGCCAGTAGCCTGGAATTAGAGGGTAGGGAAGCCAAGCAGCTGGGATCCCTTTCTAGGGAAGGGGGCATTGACAAAGTAATTGGAAAAGGGACACGAGTCCTCAGCCTTTGGAGGCGACTCTTGTCAAGCGTGAAGGAAAGGTATCCCTTAAAGGAAGATGTCATATGTCGCCCAGGCAAGTGGGCCACCATGGAGAAGGGTATCCAGTTTCTGAGAGAATTAGCTGTGCTGGAGGTGATTTATGATGACCTGAACAATGAACAACTATCCAAAGATCCAGACGAAGTCAAGTGCACACGACCCATGTGGTGGAAGTTTATAAGGAGCTCACCATCGTCATACGCCAATTCATTGGCAGTGTTAACCTGGAAAGATGGAGAGGAACAAACAGTGGATGAATTGGCTGGTCAACTCCGGCAATATGAGGAAAGTCTCTCTTCCTCCCTCGCCTCAGGAACAGCTAAAGAAGAAGCAGAGATACTGTGGGACCACTGCTGAATTTAGAAAGAGTAGGTGTAGGTAGATCTGCGATAGTCTATGTCCTTGTCGTGGTTTAATCTCAGTCGGCAACTGAGCACCACCCAGCCGCTCGCTCACTCCCCCCCACCCGGTGGGATGGGGAAGAGAACTGGAAGAGCACAAGTGAGAAAAACTCGTGGGTTGAGATAAAAACAGCTTAATAATTGAAATAAAATGATAATAATAATAATAATAATATGATTATAATAATAATAATACACAAAGCAAGTGATGCACAGTACAATTGCTCACCACCCGCCGACCGATGCCCAGCCGGTCCCCGAGCAGCGGCCCCCCCGGCCAGCTTTCCCCCGTTTATGTACTGAGCATGACGTCACATGCTATGGAATGTCCCTTTGGCCAGTTTGGCTGTGCCCCCTCCCAGCTTCTTGTGCACCTCCAGCCTTCTCAGTCGGTGGAGCATGGGAAACTAAAAAGTCCTTGGCTAGTGTAAGCATTACCTAGCAACAACTAAAACATCGGTGCGTTATCAACTTTGTTCTCATCCTAAATCCAAAACACTGTACCAGCTACTAGAAAGGAAATTAACTCTATCCCTGCCGAAACCAGGACACATTATTATTATTATTATTATTGTTGTTGTTATTATTTTATTGAAATTATTAAACTGTTTTTATCTCAACCCACGAGTTTTTCTCACTTCTACTCTTCCAATTCTCTCCCCCATCCCACCAGGGGCGGGGGGGAATGGGTGAGCGGCTGTGTGGTGCTCAGTTGCCGACTGAGGTTAAACCACGACAGGCTGCTAACAGCTCCAGATCATTTCTAAGGCATTTCCGAGGAGACTTTCAAGGATGACATCAAAGCTGCATTTTCCTGAAAGGGAAGGAATCTGTGCTTTCAGTTTTCTACTCTTGGTGAGCTGGGTGGGCAGTGGGAATTTACTTCTCCACTCTGGAGAAGGCACTGAGGCTGCAGTTCTGGTTAGGACTTTTCTGAGCTGCTCCTTAGACCCTGCACACGGAGAGATGACCCTGTGCGGTGCCCTCCTGCCAAGAGGGGTCTGCAGGGCAGAGCTAGGCACACAGCAGGTTGGATGGAGTCTGTGAGCACTGACAGGGAGGAGATGTGGGGACAGAGAAAGAGCTGCTGGCAGGGACAGCTCCAGGCAGCGTATGTAGTCGGGGAGTGAGAGGAGAGCTGCTCCCAGAAATGCCAGGGGAAGGGGGATCTGGGCAGCTCCCTGCCATCCCCTGACATGCCGGACACCTTCCCCGGAGCAAGCCCCTGATCTCCCCTCCCACACAGCAGGACACTAGGAAAAATGAAGTAGATTTTGTTCAGAGTAGTCTAACCTAAACATTTTACTCTCTTCCTCCATGGACTGTGCTGATGCCCAACAGGACCAGATGTCCAATGGCAGCTCCACCACCGAGTTCCTCCTCCTGGCATTCACAGACACGCGGGAGCTGCAGCTCTTGACCTTCTGGCTCTTCCTGGGCATCCACCTGGCTGCCCTCCGGGGCAATGGCATCATCATCACCGCTGTAGTCTATGACCACCGACTCCATACCTCCATGTACTTCTGCCTCCTTAACCTCTCCCGCCGCGACCTGGGCTCCATCTCCACCACTCTCCCCAAAGCCATGGCCTATTCTCTGTGGGACGCCAGGGCCATCTCCTACCCAGGATGTGCTGCCCAGCTCTTTCTGTTAGTCTTCTTTATCTCAGCAGACTGTTCTCTCCTCACTGTCATGGCCTATGACTGCTACGTTGCCATCTGCAAACCCCTGCACTACGGGACCCTGCTGGGCAGCAGAGCTTGTGTCCACGTGGCAGCAGCTGTCTGGGGCAGTGGGTTTTTGTACGCCGTGCTTCACACTGCCGATACATTTTCACTACCACTCTGTCAAGGCAATGCCCTGGACCAGTTCTTCTGTGAAATCCCCCAGATCCTCAAGCTCTCCTGCTCAGAGTCAGACTACCTCAGGGAGGTTGGGCTTCTTGTGCTTAGTGCCTGTTTAGCATTTGGGTGTTTTGTTTTCATTGTGCTGTCCTACGTGCAGATCTTCAGGGCCGTGCTGAGGATCCCCTCCGAGCTGGGACAGCATAAAGCCTTTTCCACGTGCCCCCCTCACCTGGCTGTCGTCTCCCTGTTTTTCAGCACTGCAGTGCCTGCCTACCTGAAGCCCCCCTCCATTGCTTCCCCATCCCTGGACCTGGTGGTGTCATTTCTGTACTCGGTGGTGCCTCCAGCAGTGAACCCCCTCATCTACAGCATGAGGAATCAGGAGCTCAAGGACGCCCTATGGAAACTGGCACAATGGACACTGTTTCACTGGCAATACCCTGCCTCCCCTTCTCTGCACATTTCCCAGAATTTATCTTAGGCCAGGAGTCTGCTGTTCTCCCTTGTGATCGTCCTACTTCTAGATAATTTTCTGGGTTTATACTGCTTCTCTTGAGGCTTGATCCTGTCGTGTCTGACCCTTGGACAACACTGTGTCAGATGTGACCTGTCCACATGCAGCTCTTCAGTATAAAGGTTATCTCCCAGGTGACGTGCTTGCAGGCTGAGCTCTTTCTCCAAAGCTGCTGCCAAGAAAATGTCCAAGGAATTGGTCTTTTAAAGAGTCTTTTCTCCTTGTGTTCTCCCTAAGATTGGGGTTAAGCTTGTGGTATGATTGTGTTCCACTGGACCGAAAGTTCTGGTTTTCAAAGCTCTCTTCTTTGTGTCCGATGGCAGTGGAGATGGTGCATGGGCTCCCGGTTAATTCCACAGGCTGCTTCACATATGACAGGACGGATGGCATATAGTGGTCTCTCTGGAAACGAATTTGGAGGGCTCAGGAGAGGATGGGGGCTCACCACGTGCCCTGGAGTGGGAGTGAATTGAGACACACAAGGTGAATCACCCTCAGAGGTGATGTCCCCCAGAAGCAAAACACTAAATTGAGGCATGCACAAAAAAAGACTCTGCCGTGGGAGTCAGTAGGAACCCAGCAGGCACAGGGAAGGGAGACTGGAGAGATGCGGGAGCTGCCTCTTGTGCTGTCCTGGGGCGTGGGGCCGATGGGGGTAGAGAAGGAGACAAACGCAGTCAGAGTTGGGGATAACCTATAATATGAATGCAGCAGAGCTAGAGATTGAGTGGCCTCTCTTTCCTCATGCCCTTGGGGCCAGCATCAGCCCTGGGGCTGGTGGGGAGGCTGACCCCCCTCTCTGCCCCCCAGGAGCTGCTGTGCCCTTCAGAGGGCTGGGTGCCCAGAGCTTTGCAGCACCCTGCAGTGGACACTGCTGTGGGGTGAGGGAGGTGGAGAGATCTGGGGACGGGCTGGGATGGGATGTAATTAATGGGATGAAATTTAACAATTTAACAATTTAACAATTTGAAATGACGGATTCTGCACCTGGGACGGAGTAACACTGGGCACAAGTCTAACCTGGGAGAGGAGTGGCTGGAGAGCAGTCCTGCAGAAAGGGGTCTGGGCGTGCTGGTCGACAGCAGGCTCAATAGGAGCCAGCAGTGTGCCCAGGCAGCCAAGAGGGCAAACTGCATCCTGGGGTGCATCGAGTCAAGAGAGGGGATTATCCTGCTGTATTCAGCGCTGGTGCGGCCTCGCCTTGAGTACTGTGTGCAGTTCTGCGCCCCACAATTTAAGAAGCATGTGAAGGTCCTTGAATGCGTCCAGAGGAGGGCAACAAAGCCGGTGAAAGGGCTGGAAGGCATGTCCTCTGAGGAGCGGCTGAAGACTTTGGGCTTGTCTTGTTTGGAGAAAAGGAGGCTGAGGGCGACCTCACTGCTCTCTACAGCTTCCTGAGGAGGGGACGTGGAGAGGGAGGTGCTGATCTCTTCTCCCTGGGATCCAGGGGCAGGACGCCTGGGAATGGGTCAAAGCTGTGCCAAAGGACCTTCAGACTAGATATTAGGAAACATTTCTTTACCGAGAGGGTGTTCAAACCCTGGAACAGGCTTCCTGGAGAGGTGGTTGATGCCCCAAGCCTGTCAGTGTTTAAGAGGCATTTGGACAATGCCCTTAAGAACATGCTTTAACTTCTGGTCAGCCCTGAAGTGGTCAGGCAGTTGGACTAGATCATCATTGTAGGTCCCTTCCAACTGAACTGTTCTCTTCTGGTTTGTGCTACGCTGTGCTCTGCTGTGCTACGCTCTGGTATTCTACTCATTTAATGCAGAAGGAGCACAGTCCTGTGACAAGCAAATGGACCTACAGCTCTTCGTGGCAGTGCACATTTGAGCCGCAGCACCTCAGCTGTTGCAGCAGGATGGAGGACAGCCTTCTCCCAGGGAAACCTGAGCAGTTAGTGCTGGGCTGTTCTGTGCTGCACCCCCAGTGTGGTCTTCACGCCTGTGCTGTGCTGCACAGATCCCTTGGCCGCAGGACAACCTCAGCAGCTCATTGTCACAGAGGAGCCTGCAAGGCAGCGCCCACTCTGTGCTGGCCATTAGGCCACCTGCCTGGCTTTGCCTGTACCTAACAGTGCAGCAAGAAGTTCTCATGAGAGACGTGTTTCTGTTTGACTGTAGAAAGGATAAATGGTGTTGTCTTCCTTGTAGAAAATCCTGTAGTAGCTTGAATGACCAAACCAGGAGACTCTTTCATGGATGGGGTCTGCACGGCATGCCGTGTGTGGGTCGGAAGCCCATTCAATGCTCCACCACCTGGGGCTCCCCCCATCTCGAGGGACATAAGATTAGCTATACGATTCTCTCCTTACAGTGTTAGCACTAATGAACAGCATTTTAAATGATACCTCACAGAGTCGGAGTGCCTTTCTTACTGGGATCATAACAGACCAGCACCTCCTGGTGAAAACCTCTCTCAGCACACTGGGATGCAGCCCCTCCGGTCCCATGGACCGGTAAGGGTGTAGTTTGCTCAAGTAGCCCCTGGCTTGATCCCCATCCACCGCTGGTTTTTCCCATCCTGAGTCCTGCCTCAAAGCACAGAGGCCTGGGAGACCTCTCTGGTGGTAACTGAGGCAAAGAGGACATAGACTATCTCAGATCTACCTACACCTACTCTTTCTAAATTCAGCAGTGGTCCCACAGTAGCTCTGCTTCTTCTTTAGCTGTTCCTGAGGTGCCTAAAGCTCATCTTGGTGCCTTTGAATTCCCTTTCAAGTTTCAATTGAATTTTGATATGGACCGTTGCTGTGCTTGTAGGATGTCGTCCTTGAAGACAAGATGTATGCAGGCACACTGTGAAAATGATTGGTGTGTTCCTTGACTGCATCACCAAAGGAGTGAGTAAAGACCCCAGTGTGACGTGCTGTCTGTTCACCCAGTGCCTGCAGCTATTGGGTAGAGAAGGGACAGACCTTGCCTCTCCGATGGCATCTGATGGCTGATGCCTCTGACTGATGGCATTGGTGTATGGCACACAGGCACCAAACCGCACTCTCTGCGATGCCGTCTGGGATGTCTGTCACGCACTCACCCTGAATGGGAATTGCTTTCCTGTAGGTCCTGTGCTGTCCGTAACAGCCCTGGCTCCTCATGTGGCTCTATGGCCCTGCATTTGAACATGAAATTGAGCAGATACCCTGAATTCTGTAAGGCAATGTGGGGATGAACACGAGGCACCTGCCGATATCTCCACGTCAGTGGAGATCTAGTAAATACAGCAGCAGGAGAAGAGGGAGACGGAGCTCTCCCTGTGGCACATGACTCGAATCATTCCCATGAGTAACTCTATACCGAACTGAATGAGGAGGGACAGTTTTAAGGTCCAAAAGTGATTACAGAGCCCAAATTCTCTTCTTCAGGGCCCAAAGCCTCATTTCTAGGATCCAACCCCTCATTTTATGGTCCAAATGCTCATTTTAAGGCCCAAAGCCTCATTTTTAAGGTCCAAAGCCTCATCTTAGGATCCAAAGCCTCATTTTTAGGGCCCAAACCCACATTTTTATCGCCCAAAGCCTCACTTTTAGGGATCAAAGCCTCATTTTTAGGGCCCAAACCCACATTTTTATCGCCCAAAGCCTCACTTTTAGGGATCAAAGCTCATTTTAGGGTCCAAAATATCTTTCTAGGTTCCAAAACCTCATTTTTATGGTCCAAAGGCTCCGTTTCAGTTTGCAAAGTCTTCTTTTGAGAGTCCAAAGCCGCATTTTGAGTTGCCAAAGCCTCATCTTCAGGCTCCAAAGTGGCATTTTTAGGGTCCAGCCAGTCGTTTGGAGGATCCAAGCCACATCTTGAGTGTCCAAACCCTTATTTTTACGGTCCGAACCCCTCTTGTAGGGCTCACAGCCTCATTTTTAGAGTACAAAGCTTTGATTCTAGGGTTGAAAGCCTCATTTTTAGGGACCAAACTCTCATTTACAATCTCCAAGCCCTGCTTTTAAGGTTCAAGGACTCATTTGAAGGGCCCAGAGCATCATTTTTAAGGCCTCAAGTCTGATTTTGAAGGTCCAAAGCCTCATTTTTGGAGTCTAAAGCCTTATTTATCGGGTCCAAACCTGTCTTTTATTAACAGTAGCCTATTTTTAGGACACACACTTTCATTTTTAGGGCCTAAACCCTCACTTTTATGGCAGAAAATCTCATTTTAGGATCCAAAGCCTCATTTTTATGGTCCAAAGGCTCCACTTCAGTTTGTAAAGTCTCCTTTTTAGAGTCCAAAGCCGCATTTTGAGTTGCCAAAGCCTCATTTTCAGGCTCCAAAGCCAGTCATTTTGAGGGTCCAAGCCACATCCTGAGTTTCCAAGCCCTCATTTTTAGGGTCCAACCCCTCTTTTAGGGCTCAAAGCTTCATTTTTAGGGTCCAAGGCTTTGATTCTAGCATTGAAAGCCTCCTTTTTATGGTCCAAACCCTCATTTTCATGATCAGTGGGTCCCATGCCCAGCTCCCTGCCTGCTGACGCCACAGGCATTCACGTCCCTCTGTGCCTCGATAGGAAGTTCAGCCCAGAATTGGTGAATTCCTGAGTTTGCTGCTGTTACGACCTGGACAATTGTGCTATTGCTCTGTATTTATTGCTAGGCAAATATCAACAAATTCAAAGCAATAAACGGTGGACCCCTGAGGCTGTCCGTGGGGAGTCTGTCATCGCACCCCCAACACATACCCTGGTGGGGCCACCTCCAGCCCTTGCAGGAAGATCACGGCAATGGGCTTGGGGCACAGGGAGATGGTTTCAGTTCCTCCGGGGGCTGGAGGTCACTGGGCCGGACCCGCAACAGCCAGCTGGCTGAGTTGGACAGCCATGGGGCCGGGGTGGGGGCGAACGGGCCGGGCGACTTGTCCAGGCTCCGGGGACCAGTTCCCTGGTGCTCCGTGGCAGGAGGTCTGGTTTTCCAGGCACAGGCGGTGGCTGCTGGCATCGGGTCCGGCTCTCAGAGGCGCTGGGGCGCGCGGGACAGCTGTGCGGGTGCTAGGGGCAGCTGCTGGTGTCGGGCCTGGCTCCCGAAGCTGCGGAGAGGCGCCTGTGAAGAGAGAAGGCTGCTGAGGCCCCGCCATGGCTGTGGTGCTGGGCGGGTGCAAGGGTGTGGGACAGCGCTGGGTGCCCTGTGGGGTTCGGGCACGTGGCTTCACATGGGAGCTGCGGGCCCAGAGAGCTTTGTGCAGAAAACGGGGCACCCCGCACCCCTCGGCTGGGGCTCTGCTCGCCTGCCCGTGGCCCGTCTCCTCTCAGCCCTGACCATCCTGACCTGCCTGCTCTGCATGTGCCGGGAAGGAGACCTGACCCTGGCAGACCGAGGGGACCAAAGCTGGGCACTGCACTGCAGGGCCAAGAGAGCCTCCCGTTCCCCTTTCTCAGCGTGCCTGGCAGAGACCAGCACTCGGCTCCCCTGCCCATCCCTGACCAGACAAGGTGACAGCCTCGGCTCTCTGTTCGGTGAGGCGCTCTCCATCCTCTCTTCAGAATACGTATCCAAAGAGATACCGCCGCCTGTGCTGAGAACACGCACGCTGGCAGTGTTGGGGTGCAGATGGGACCGACCGACTCTCTTTCTCCAAAGCAAAGCTGATAGCTGGGAAGGTTCGTCACCACGGTCTGAGTTGCTGGGACACCTTGGCCGAGGTGAACATCTGGGATTTACGGCATGACCTAACAGGGTGATTTCTCCTGGTAAGTTCACTGGTAGGGAGATGTCACTCCCTGTTCTCACTTTCTATGGCAACGTCATCCCTTGTTTTTACTTTCTGACCTTGCTCTGCCTATGTCTGTTGCTGGGTCTGCTCATGTCGAGGCAGGGTCACTTTTAACTAACACTTGCCACAGTACGAAGGGGTTTCAGAAAAGAATGCCCATGAATTGAGAGGCCAGTTAAAACATCTTACAGCAGAAATCCCAGTCGAGTCTGGCCAATAACTAACTCGGCACTCCAGAATACCCTACCTCTAAATGCTTCATGGCTAACGGCCGCCATCTCATACACAAGTTTGGCAAAAGAACCTCCCAACAACTCACTGTTTTCTCTTCCTCCACAGACAGATCCCACAACACAACACCATCCCAAGCAGCATGGAGCCCAAGACCGCCACGGCGCCTTCTATGCAGTACTTCTGGAAATCTTTAGGATCCACAGCATTTGAGTTTCTCTTGCCATCCACTCCTGGAGGAACAATTCTGCACGTTAGTGTGTCCTGTGCACTACTGGCAATCTCACAGGAGGTCTGACATTGCCAGGAAATGTTCTTTCTCACTTTGTTTGCATCTCTGAACCACTGAACATCCCGGGGCTGCAACGTTTCCTTGGTTTCAGTAGAAACAAAGGAAACTCCCAAAGCCGTTGCAAATCAAGGCACTCTGGAGGCTCTCTTTCTCCTCTCAGCTTTGCTTACACTCTGGGATGTCCACAATCCAGTTTTCCCAGTGTCATGGGTTCGCTCCCCCTTCTTGGCCACCCTTCACATTTGCACACAATTTCTTTTGCTAGTGCTTGCTTGCTAGTGCTGCTGCACGGAGGCTCTCTCTGACCCTTTGGGCCAAGTTGTCCCACTGAACAGAACTCCTGAGGCCAGATGGAGAGCACGTGGGGGAGCGCAGCTCTTTCTTTGACCAATCGCTCCTTTGAGCAACACGGACAAAAACCATCCCTGCGTCAGGGAGTGCCACCCCCAGCTCTCCGTCCTCAGCCCAGCACCCACCCCCTGAAGCGATGGAGTCAGGCCCTCTCAGGAGACGCCAGAACCTCGCTCTCCCCCTTTGCCTTTTCTCCAGCATGGGCACCACTTGCATGCCTCTGGTTTTCAGGACTTGTCTCCCACTTATGGCCCCCTGCAAGACTGCTCAGTACCTGGATTCTTGTGAAAAAATTCATATATCCCGGCGTGGTGGGCTTCCCCGGGGTTGGACGGCACTGCCAAGAAGCAGAGAAAGGTAAAGCCTCAGCATGGCTCAGGCACAGAGGATGCAGAAGGACGGTGCAGGTTCCCTCTAAGCCCGTGCCTGACCCGTCAGTGCATCCCTTTGGACCTCAGTTCACAGGAGGGCTCCCCCTCTGTTGTGCCTAGGGCCTCGAGGGACTCACAGCAAGCTCTGGGACGCAGGTACTGAGGGAGGTACATTCGATCAAGAGTCACATTTCCCAACGTCTACTGAACGTGGTTCAGATGGCCTCAGTCCCCAAATGGCAGAGTTCTGAAATTCCTGGGAACTGGGTGTAGTGGGAGGTGAGCACCACATCCACAGAGGGTTGCGACCATCTCTCTGGCACACTGCTGGCCATAACCTCCACACCCCAGAGACGACAGTCATCCTCAGAGAGCCGTTCCTGGCTTCTTTTAGAACACTTGCTCTGTACTAATAGTTTGGCTGCTGACACGATGTACAGTAGCGGGCAGCAGGGGAAGAGCCTGCCGACACCCAGTGATTTTTATTGATGGCACTGGATGACTGAGGGACAGCAATTACCTGGCATGCCTGTTGATTGAATTGCCCCTGTTTTTTCATCAGAGACCGGCACTGCGTGACTGCTTCCTTCCTGAAAGGCCTCCTTCTGCACAGTCTCACGGTCCGTCTCTTGAGAAGGAAAGAGGGTCAGTTTAATCAGAAGTAACTGTTCCTCGCCAGGAACACGGTATCTTCAGGAGGCAAAATACATTAATAACACTTAGAAAGAAAGCCTGGGCATTTGGGGTGCACCTCATCACTAGTTCAAACAATGTGTGATTCATGGAGAAAAATCAAAGAGCTAGGCACTTTCCAGTTTACCAGTAGACAGCAAAACCTGACCTGCTGGGAAACCAGGAAACTGCATGTGATCTTCTTGTTGGCACTTAGTGCATTTTTGGCAAACGGCAAGATGACGGTAAATTACTTCCTTCAGAAAGGACGGGAAGAGGCTGCAGCCAATTCAGCTGGGGAAAGAGCCCTTTGGAGAAGCACGTCCCGTCATGCCAACTCCATCACACAGTAAGGGTAACAGACACACACACACACACAGTGGACTGAACACCAAGCTCTTGCAACCGTATTCTGGGCACTTTCACAAAGGCAGCGAAGAGCCCACAGTCCCCCAAAACAAGAGGAAAACCACAGCCAGCTTATCTAAAACACAACTAGAAACAGAAAGCTAAACCACCCGAGACTGAATTCACAGCCCTTCATTTTAGCTGCCTTCAAGTTAGGTGTCCGGCCTCAAGCTGGGTGTCCAGCTTTCACCTGTCCCTGACCCCGAGGTGTCACCGAGAGTCCTCAAACATCAAGGAGAACAACAGGGCTGGACCAGGCTGTGAAGCTGGGGCTGCTCCGATCCTGGCCAGGGCATGCCTGCAGCCCTGGCAAAGTCTGCCAGTCTCAGCGACCCCAAGCTGCCTGCGCATCCTCTCTGCCGCCCAAGGGCACTCTCCCCTCTGGCGACTGTCAGCAAGGCACGAGCACCACCAGTCCCTGCCAGCTGGATACTGATGTCTGCCCAGAACAGCTCTGGCCAGGAATGGTATAACTGGGGCAGCAGCTGTCCCTGGGGCTCAGCTTGAACCACAAATGGCAGCAGAAACTATGGACTATCTCTGTGGCTCACCAGCACCTGCAAGGCGTGAAATCAAGTGTCAGTGCAGCGAGGCTCTGATCGATCCCTTTCTGCTTGTGTTGACTACGGCTTGTCCATACATGTGTCTAAAATCTCAGCTTCCCAAGTCTTCTGGTTAAGAGGGATATATACCCACCATGGGCTGCTTTCTCCAAGTCTTTCAGGATTTCCTTTAGGACTTCTGATGACCGCTGGGAAGATTTCCCTATTTTGGCTTCATACTTTGCTCTTTGAGGACCTTCGCAGAAAGTATTAAGTTAAATTTCTCACTCATAAAATACTGAAAACGAGTGCTTAGTCTGTGAAATCAGTCAAGACTGACTGCTCACCCCTGGGATGCCAGTTGAGCTCCAGTGCAGGATCCTTCCGAGGAGCTGGAGCTGGAGCCACATCTGCAACCAAACACCCATGAGAAGTTTCCATCATACATTGTGATATACACCGCCATAACTGAATAGCAGAACATACGAGGGGATCACGTAACGACATGGCACACACAACACAGGTCTATTTTCTCACACCCACAAGAGATGCCTCACTCCCATTTGGGCTTTGAGCTGGCAGCTCTCAAAGGAAGGAAAAAGCCATGACGTACCCATGCGATCTCCCTGCGCGTCAGCCCTGGAACCCATCTGGGAAGCTGGATACCCATCGCCTCCAGCCACGTCTGTAAACAAGCAGAACAGAGCAGCTCCCGTGAAATATTTCAACATACTTCTTCAGATCTGAACGGCAGTGAATGCATTTCAAACGCAGGATTGCTCCGTGGCACTCGTCTCTCCCTTCCCCTCAGGAGCATCGTGCAGACAGTTACTGGGTGCCTGGACCATGCTGATCCAAAACAAACCACGCACGGAGCTGTCGGGAGAAAGGGCTCCCTGGGGCTCACACCGTCTCTAAACTCAAGCCCAACAAGCCTGCTGGCTTTGCAGCAGGCACTGGAATCAGCGCAGGCTCGGAGCGTCTGGCAAAGACAGCTTCGCAAGGCAAAGTGTCCCAGGGCACATCACTGAGCCCGACCCATTCCCTCTCTGCTCTTCTGCATGCCTGAGCATTGGCCAGGAAAATATTACGTGAAATTTCATATGAACAGAATATTAAAACCTAAAAGCTCATTCATTCAAGTGACGTACCTGTGGGAACGCCCTGAGGCTCCTGGACAAGATCCGGCTGAGAGGTCGGGTAGCCATCGCCTACAGGCACAGCTGTAATCAAGCACGTTTCCATTAGATGTTGTGATCTACTTCTTTGTCAGTGACCTGCAGTGACTGGAGGGGGTCACGTCATGACGTGGGACCCAGACGCGGGTGGAGATTTCCAAAGCTGCAGAGGGGCCTTGGGTGACCTGTTGGCTGGCACCTGGAAGCTCTCAAAATACCGTTTTCCAGGCCATGTGCAACACCCCTCAGGGAGCGGATGGACAAACATACGGTCCTTGGGGGATTTCTTACTGGGAGATCTCTACTGTGCACAAAAGCAGCCCACATGAAAGCACTGGAGGAAAAAAAATGATCGTTTGTCCATCTCGTGGAGAAGAGCCCGCTGGCCAGTGAGAGGCTGCACCAGCGCTGCCCCGCCTGTTCCCCTGGGCTGCGGGCTGGGGCTGTGTGTCGTGGACCTGGGTTTGCCCAAGGAGAGCACTGCAGGGCTAGAGCAGGAATGCTCCCGTCTTCCCGAGCGGACATCTCCCGAGGATGGATGTCCCCGAGGCTGAAAGCTGGGACCAAGCCGGGGAACGGCAGAGCCACAGCCCGAGGCATGGCCATGAGCAGCCCAGCGGGGGGAAGCGCTCCCGTGGGCTATTGCCTGGCCCTGCCGTGCAGCTCTGGCCCCGACCTGCAGGCTGGGGGAAGGCTGCCCCGGGGCAGGGCAGCACAGGGCTGGCTCTAGGGAGAGTTTCTCACCCTGCGGCACTGCTCCCGGCCCCATCGTTCACCTGGAAAATGCTCCCGCAGTGCCCGTGGCCGCCTGTGCCTCCCCGTGCGGTGTCTGCCTCCTGCTTGCCCACGGAGCTGGTCACAGCTCACCCGGCTCAGCCCAGCCCTGCTGCTCTCCCGGCCCTGCCTCAGCATGACCCCAGCCCCGCTGCTACCCCAAGGTCTCGGCGCCGGCCCTCACCCGCCCACCTACCTGATCCCCACGCTCGCCACGGAGCAGCCGGGGCGTCCCGGGCTCGCAGGGCCAACAGGAGGAGGAGAATAAGGAGGCGGGTGGGGGCCACAGCCGCCCGTGCCTGCACCATGCTGCTGCCGCTGCTGGCACTGGCGGAGCGGTGCCCGCGGCACCGCACAGCACATCTCAGCGTGGCACAGCGGGGCTCTGTGACCTCACAGCCCAGCCTCCCCACTGCAGCCACGCCCCCGGGGTGCCGCCCCTCCCCCAAGCACCGCCCCCCATCATGCCCCACCCCCCCATGTCACCTCGGGAGGGCGGGGCTCCTGGAGGGGAGGGAGACCGAGACTGCCCTAACGAGAACTTAATCTGGCTGCTGCCGTAAAAGACGGTAAAAAACGTTTCTATAAATACAGTAGCAACAAAAGGAGGGCTAAGGAGAATCTCCATCCTTTCTTGGATGCAGGGGGAAACATCGTGACAAAGGATGAGGAAAAGGCTGAGGTACTTAATGCCTTCTTCGCCTCAGGCTTTAAGAGTAAGACCAGTTGTTCTCGGGGTACCCAACCCCCTGAGCTGGAAGACAGGGACGGGGAGCAGAAGGAAGCCCCCATAATCCAAGGGGAAATGGTTAGCGACCTGCTACACCACTTAGACACACACACAAGTCTATGGGGCCGGATGGGATCCATCCAAGGGTACTGAGGGAGCTGGTGGAAGTGCTCACCAAGCCACTTTCCATCCTTTATCAGCAGTCCTGGCTGACCGGGGAGGTCCCAGTTGACTGGAGGTTAGCAAACGTGACGCCCATCTACAAGAAGGGCTGCAAGGAGGATCCGGGGAACTACAGACCTGTGAGTCTGACCTCGGTGCCAGGGAAGGTTACGGAGCAGATCATCTTGAGCGCCATCGCACAACACGAACAGGCCAACCAGGTGATCAGGACCAGTCAGCATGGGTTTATGAAAGGCAGGTCCTGCTTGACTAACCTGACCTCCTCCTATGACAAGGTGACCCACTTAGGGGATGGGGGAAAGGCTGTGGATGTTGTCCACTTAGACTTCAGTAAAGCCTTTGACACCGTTCCCCACAGCATTCTCCTGGAGAAACTGGGTGCTCATGGCTTGGACAGGCGTACTCTTCACTAGGTAAAAAACTGGCTGGAGAGCCAAGCCCGAAGAGTGGTGGTGAATGGAGTTCAATCCAGTTGGTGGCCGGTCACGAGCGGTGTTCCCCAGGGCTCAGTTTTGGGGCCAGTTCTGTTTAATGTCTTTATCAATGATCTGGATGAGGGGATCGAGTGCACTCTCAGTAAGCTTGCAGACGGCACCAAGTTGAGCGAGAGTGTTGATGAACTTGAGGGTAGGAAGGCTCTGCAGAGGGACCCGGACAAGCCTGTCAGTATTTAAGAGGCATTTGGACAATGCCCTTAATAACATGCTTTAACTTTTGGTCAGCCCTGAATTTTGTGTTCTGGGATTCTTCTTTTCTTTTGTTTTCCTCCTTCTCTCAAGCAGAATAACTCTCTGCGGCCCCCGAGAGCTGCGGGGGGTGGCGGTGCAGCTGCTCCAGGGGACAGGAGTTTTGGGGCAGGGACAACGCTCGGGGCGAGACGCTGAGCAGCAGCGGCACAGGGAGCTGCACAGTGCCGTGCTGACGCAAACGGGACTGTGCCTGCCCAGCATCCAGACCAGCTCCCACCACCCCAGCAGCATCGCTGGGACTACCCTAAAGTGGGGCTCAGCCCCCCCCCACCCCTGGCACTGGGGACCTCACCCTGCACCTTCTGCAAGCCAGACCTGGAAAGGTGAGGCCGCTTCCTGAAGGCGCCGTTGGCTGCATCGGCCCCAAGTTGTGGAGCTCGGATGGGAAATGGTCCATGAAGAGAGATGAGGTTTCCAGGCACTTTCTGGCCAGTGCAATGATTTCATTTTCAATTGTATTTTCCCCCGTCCTGGTCTTGCAGCTGCCCAAGGTGCAGCCAGGCAAGGGGAGCAGGGTCCCTGCCTGGCCTGCAGCTCCTACCCTCGGCATTATTGGGGTGATTCGGGGTTATTTTACTGTGGCAGTGAAGCAAAGCCAGGCTCCGGAGCTGAGGGTGGTGGGACCCGAGGAAGGCTGTGATTGTTTTGAGGCTTTTAAGGGCTTTGCACTGGGCCCTGTCCCCACTGGAGGGGACGCTGTTTGTGTTCAAGACGAAGGCATTGCAGCCCTTGTTGTCATGTGTGTCTGTCCCACCGCCAGCCCCCCAGGTCTGTCCTTGTCCCAGGGGCTCAGTGCTGCTTTCTGCGTGGGGCTGTGTCCGTGAGTCCTGCAGAGACCCATCTGTCCTGGCTCCCCTGCCAAAGGGCTGCTTCCTCTGGGGAAGGGGACAGGGGAGTCACCCCCCACCATTGCCTGCCCTGCTGGCGGTGACTCAGCCCTGGGGGCGGCTCCGTGCCCTTCGGGGCTCACCAGCTCTGATTTGGGGCTCAGCGGGGCTTTTGCACCTCTTGGGTGCCGTTTCCCAGTGCCCCCTGCGCTCTCTCCCCCCTCCCACACAGGCACAGAGCGGTTCTGGTGAAATGGCTTTTAATGGAAAAAAAAAAAAAGAGCAACTGTGTGATGAAAGCTATTATAACACACACACCCCCCCCAACTACACCACCACCACCCCCACACACACACCCCCCTCCAACCCACCCCCACCCCCCCATCTCCATCTCATCCCTGCTGTGGGTCTAATCCCACCCTCCCACCCCATTGCTGGCTGAGAGAGCCCTGCGCTTGCTGGGTGGGTTTGGCCAGGCGCTCCTCTGCTTTTTTCCCTGCTTTTCTGACATGCCAGGCTGGGACATGCCAGGCTGGGACATGCCAGGGTGGGGTGGTGGCAGGTCCCTCCAGGCTTCCCACCATGGTTCCTGGGGCTCCATCCCGACGGTAGTGAGTTGCTCTATGCTCAGGACTGTGTTGGTCATCTCAGGGACGCTGTAGTCGGGGTTGAGCAGCCGATGTTGCAGTGGGGGATGGCTCCGCCGGTGCCACCAGAGTCCCCAGGCATCTGGACGCTGCTGGGAGCATCCTGGCTGACGAGGGAGCAACCCCGAAGCATCTCCTTGGGCAGTGCAATGTCACCTGCCGGGTCCCCAACGGCTTGGGTGTGGGGGGCAGCACAGTGGCTGAGGAGGATGTCGCTGCCCAGGGGGACGTTGCTGCCTGGGGCTGCCCCCGCCGGGGTGGCCGTGCTGCAGAGACTGAGCCGTGCAAACTGCCTCTCCATGTGCTGGTAGCCAGGGAAGCACGGCAGCAGTACCGGCAGGGCTGGAGCCACTGCTCTCCCCTGATAGTTGTAGGGTGCGAGGTGTCACGGTTGGCCCTGGGGGTCCCAGGGGCTGCCCAGGTCGGGGGGGTCCCGCAGCCCACGTGGCCCCATAGGGCAGAACCCGGCAGAGCAGCGGCACTGTGGCCAAGCGTGCCGGTGGCTGGTGGAGGCAGGTTGGTGCTCGTCCACTGGATGCAGAAGACCTGGGCGTCGAAGAAGCAGCCGCATGGAGCCATCTGCAGACCTGCGTGGGTGAGTGGGAGCCGTGCTGGGCCGGGGGGACCCTCCAGGGGCACCTGCTGAGCCCGCCCCGATCACTGACATCCCCCGGATCTGCGCTAGGCACATGGGGACCTTGTGGCTGGGGCACTTCCCATGGTGTGAGCTGCTGTGCCAGTGGGACAGGGTTGCAATTCAGGAAGGAGACTCGCTCATAGGAAGTGAAATGGGACAGATGGCCATATCTGCTGGGGGTGCCACATCTGCTGGGGGTGCTGGGGGTGCCTGGGGTGCCCAGGCTGCAGGGAAGGGCTGCTCCTGCCCACGCAGTTGGCACAGCTTGGCTGAGCCTGAAAGAGAGCTGGGAGCTATCGCCGGCGGTCACCTCTGCTCCTTCCCCCAAGAGCATCCCTGGGCTGCAGGGGTCGGGGTTGGTCCCTGCCTTGGGGGTAGAAGGTTTCAGGATGGACAAAAGGCTGAAGCAGCCGGGGCACCAGGGGGGGCCCAGGGGCCATGCGGTGGGAGCTGCAGTGCTGGCAGCACCACGGTCCGTTCTGTCTGTTGGCTGCTAAGGACTCTCTGGGGTTGCCGGCTCTGGCCTTCTGTTTGGGCAACTCCCAGGAGGCAATGTGGGGGCTCCCCGTGTTCTGCCCTGCCCCCAACAGCCTCCCCAGCTCCTCATGGGGACGGAAAAGGTTAACAAAAGAGGAACAGCCAGTGGCTCAATGCCCAAGTGGAAACCAGCAAGGAGCGGTGTGTCTCAAGGGTCCATGCAGGGACCTATACAGTTTAATATCAATGGCGTGGATAGTAGGATCGAGTGCACCCTCAGCCAGGTTGCAGGTAACACCAAGCTGAGTGGTGCTGTTGATATGCTTGAGGGAAGGGATGCCATCCAGAGGGACCTGCTTGCTTTTCTCCAAAACAGAGGCATTTCACGTCCCAGAGAGGGGAAAAAAACAGCCAAACCAAAAAACCCCAACTTTTCTTGTAGAAAAGATCGAAAATGGAGCAGGAGGTAGAGAGCATAACAGACCTTTCAGGAGGAGTTGTTTCAGGGAGAGTTTTCTGCTCACAAAGCCCCAGAGCCCCTGGGAAGAAAACTGATCATGACTACAGCCTCTGAAGACCCTTTTTCCCCTCCTCTGTTCTTACTCAGGGTTTACACCCACGGCTTGAACGTCCACGTTCTGCAGCTGCTGTACACCCTTGCACAGATCCAACACAGCCTGACCCGCATCACTCCCCCCAAGCACGCCAATTGTCTGCGAGCAATGCAGTGAGCGTGGACTGACACTCCCAGACTCCAGCAGCCACCTGGATACGTACGATCCTTTCACCAGACCCGAAAAAACGGAGGATCCCTGGAGTTTCACACTAGATGCCAAACCTGGGAAATTCCTCTAGCACGACAATAACTAACAAGCACAAATGGCCTTGGTTGTGAGAGCCACAGCATGATCCTCGTGCCAAGCTGCCCTTCTATACTGGCACTACAGCTTCTGGTCTGTCCAGCATCTGCATGAACGTGTGCAGCATTACCTACAGAGATGACCGTGCCAATGTAAGAGGCAACTCCTGTTCACAACGCTTGTGCGAGAATAAAAGAGTTACTGGGCACTGTAAAGGCTGATGCAAAAGGCTGCATTCAGGCTTTACCTACAAGACACAGGCCTGATACTCCCCACTCCCCTCCCAGCTGGGCCCGCTCCCTGCACCAGCTCCCTGCCTCCCCGCGGGGCGCTCGCTGTTCCCAGGAGCACAAGCAGCCCCGTCTGCCTGCTCCTGCCTCTCCCCCCGTCCTGCCGGAACATGCATTTCTGCAGCGGCACCGTGAGCTGCAGGAGGTAACACACAGGTTAGGGGTAACACTGGCTACCAAAACTACACCACTGCTTGGGCCAGGTGAGTTTTAACCCCAGTTAAAAGTCAAAGCTCCCCAGCCCCATCCAGCAGTGCAGCACGCACTGGAGCAAGCCAGCGGCACACGGAGAAGGTCTGTGAAGCAGCAGCGTTCGCTGAAGAGCAGCCAGGGAAAGGCTGTCATGAAAGCACAGCGTCAGCTGCTCCTGGAGAAGGACCAGCAAAGGAATCTACCTCGAGATACAGGAAAAGCAGCAGCGAAATACATCGGAAATTACCGTGTTCTAATGAAAGAAACACATTTCTGTCAAAGTCCTTATATTCATCCTGGATAATTTCCTGTAGTTAAATAGGTTTTCAAACTCTGGCCTAAGTGAACAAAACACGTTAAAGCTGACATCTACAATTCCTTACGAGTCTTTCTACATTCCCACCCCAGACATTACCCAATCTCTCCCCTAAAACACACCGGACGACATAAATTCTCGTCCTCCCCCAAGAAACCACACGCGGTCCAAAACCACATTGGTGCTAAGCAGCAGGTAACCCGAGCCTGGGACACAACCCGGGGGCACCGGTGAGGCACAACCGGCCTGTGTTCCAGCAGTACAGAGCCCACGACTCTCAGCAAATACTCATCTTGGCAAATATTCGCCTTCTGGCTAGCTGACACGTGAAGAGCAAGAAGTTCCACATCAAGCAAAACATTACTAAAAAAAGCTGTGAAAGAGTAACTTGTTCGGTTCAGAAAGAAGATTGGACAATGCCAAGTACAAACCACCACCCTACGCACAGGGAAAGCTCTACAAGTCAGATGCGGTACCCAATAACGACAAAAAATGGCTGTCCACATCAGTTTTCTATAGGTTCAGGTCAGTACTTTTAGTCAGACACAGACATCAAAGTGATTTCTTCTTCTTTTCCTGAAGTAGGCGTTTAAGTAGGTATTATATAAAGACTGCAAAAACAACCAAAAAAGTTAAAGCAGGTACATTCAGCCTCAGAAGATGCATAACACTGAAGTGTTTCTCATATTAAATTCTCTCCTCAACTCTAAAGGGTCCCCCCTTTTCTCTGCTCCCAAGGTAAACTCCAGAGCTATTGATGGGTTTTCAGAGAAAGGAACATGTCGAGCAGGGCTCTGGGCTATAATGGAGAGAATTTACAAAACACTATAAAGGCAAGTAAACCGGAGAGCAAACGTTAATGGGGAAACCTGGGAGCAGAACGAGAAACACCACACAAGTAAAATTGTCCCAAGCCCTTACGCCTCCATCAAGGACCACAAGCCCTGAGGCTGATGGTGGCTGTCGGATGGGTTTCCCTCCCCCAGATGGAAACGCCTCCCAGTTCTCTGTGCTCAGACCAAGGAAGGAAAAGGCAATACACCCCGACATCTAACGGCATGCCGCTCCCTTCAAAGGTAATTTTTCATTTCTTTAGGTCAACTGCCTGGCCAGTTACAACACCTGCTTATACTGACTCCATCCACCCTTACCCACATGAAGTTGTGACATGCTGAGTAAGCGTGGAGGGTCAGGTGGACTTTGACACACACACACACACACACACACACTGCTACCAGGGGACTGGTTTTTTAACCTATTTACATTTAGCCGTCGCTTTGAAGCCCAAGCGGGTCAGCGTGCCCTTGCTACTGGAGGTTCTTGCTCCGTGCAGGCACTAGGGAAGACAGTTCTGGTGATACACTATTTTAAACGGGTAAAGCACAGCAGAACATGCTGTTCATGAGCTGCTGAGAATCATCCCCCAAAGCTTGTATATTTCAGATGCATTTGAGCTACGTGACTGTTAAACTTTCACCACCACCAGCCATTTCTCTACACTGAAGGCTGACAGCGGTGTACAAGCACAGTATGTTCTGGACACTCCCGGGTAGAAATCCTAGAGGCTTCCTTTAAGGACAGATATCCAAAGAGCTACAGTAAGCTTTTTAAATTAAGCATAGCAAATAAAAAGCAAGCAAACAAACAAACAAGAAGCAACAGGTAAATCCCTGAGGCACTAATGAGGAACAAAATGTCTTCCATTAAGTCCACTCCCCCTCACAAAATGGACAAGTCGCTTAAAGGCATTTCTGCAAAGAATCTCTGGATGGAAGATAACCCTGATAACTGCAGCACAAGTGACCAACATGGAAACGGCAGCACTGACCCTTCTCCTGCTCCTCCTACGAGCTCTTCACCAGTTACATGAAGAGGCAAAACCAAGGATGACTCAACAGATCTGAGAAGAATTTGACCCCCAAAAATTCAAAATGATCAAGAAGTCTATTTGAAATACGGATTCACATCTCCTGTCGTGGATGACGAACCTCACCCTGAGCACATGTCGTGCCTTGACATAGCAGCTAAGGACAGTATGAAGTCACCACCACGAGCAGACGTTCAAATCTGAAGCATCCAGAACATGCAGACAAACCTCCACCATTTTTTCAGTGATGTTTCAAGTCACGCAATACTCAAGCCAGGACTTCACCAAATGCCACTAAACTTCATGGCAGCAGCCTCTTGGCAGGTTTCTTACTCAAAAGCAAAAACCAAAAAGCCACGTACCCTTGGGGAAATGTTTGCCCTTCCGTGCAGCTGGTGTCTTCCCATGACTCTTCCTCAAGGCAGGAGAAAGTACCATGTATTTGGAAGTCTACACAAATTTAGGAGTACACTTAGCCCTCCGACAGGCGTTATCTGTGGGCCAGAAGTCCTCCCACACCCCAAAAGTGCCCGTTAGTCGTCTGGCAGTCGTTCTCCATGGACACCTATCTAAAACAGTCCGACACTCACTGGAAATGAGTTGGACCACAGCAGAAGCGACACTGGCCAACCTGGACAGCCTTACAAGACCAGAAACAATGGTTACAAGACAGAAAATGCAAAACAAACCACCAGAACAGCAAAAAAAACCAACAGGAAGACAGATCATACACAAACCAGAGCCCCCTATCCAAACCCTAAAAAGAAAACAACCTAAAATAGGACTCTCCAAAAAACATCCAGAACATAAGCTAAGGCAAAAAACTCCACACAACCCAGGAAGCCAGGACCAAAAAGCCCAGATCCTGTCCCTAAAAAGAACACGCTTTAATCCTATCCCACTTACACTCTGGCGCCCCGTAACCCTACCACACTATAACCCTAGCACACTGTAAGCCTAGAACCCCGTAACCCTAGCACCCAGTAACGCTAGCTCTCCCTAACACTAATATATGACAACCCTAGAAAACTGTTACCCTAGCACTGCATAACCCTAGAACCCCATAGACCTAGCACCCCGTAACCCTAGCACCCCGTAACCCTAGCACCCCGTAACCCTAGGACATTGTAGCCCTAAGATAGCAAAACATTGTACACAAACTCCCTGGAGATCTCCTCCAGGGCCCTCAGGTGGCCCCAGAACTAACTCAGACATCACAACTTTGAAGTGGGAGTGGGACAGAGCCACCAGGACATCACCAGCCTCCATCTCCACATCATCCGTCACACCCTGAAAAAGTGCCCAGGTTAAACGCTATCAGGGACAAAGGCCGAGGCACTCGGAGACTTTGAACTGGCCCGCCATGACCAGCTTCAGCTCATCATTTCTGTGTCAGAGCCACCGGGCAGATGACCCCGTCCTCCCTGCGAGACCCCTCAGGGCAGCCAGCACCCAGCGCTGGGTGGCTGGATACTGCCCTTGTTCAATGGGGAGGTGCTTCCTGGGAGCAGGATCTCTCACGGGGGCACTGGGAAACCCTTGTCAGGCCTGGATGCAGCACATGCTCCTCCGTATCTCTCCAAAAACCAGGGGCAGAGGAAGGCTGCTTTGGTGGCCTCCAAGAGAACCAGCTCACCTGGGCTGCTCTGCAGCCACCGGGCGCCTCTGCTGTCAGGCGGGTCTCAGCGCTGCTCTGCAAACGGCTGTCACCCCCCTGCAGGACATGCTCCAGCAAACGGTACATCTCCACTGGGTCTCCCTGGGGACAAAGATCGAAAAGGAGCAAGTTGGTTTGCTTTGTCCCCATTCCCAGAGTGCAACGAGAGAGACCTGCCACCCCCAAACCAGCTGCGTGACGTGGACATAACATACAAGCTGCAGACATGGGTCAGGACAGCTGTGGGGAGCGGGCAAGACATTCTGCGGTGCCCCCGGCGTTGGCAGAAAGCAGAGCTGGAGACAATGGAGGGAAGCCCAGGGCAGCCGGCGGCCGGTGGTGGGGCCCGGCAGGGTGCAGCACCCGCAGAAATGCCTGGCTCCTTCAGCCTCGGCCCTGGGGCTGCAGCACAGGGCCGGCACCAGCTGGGGCTTCGCTGGGAAAAAACAGGCACAGGTGACCCTGTCAGCCTGCATGCGTACCCGGAACCGGGATCTGGCAACCTGTCCCTCTGCCCATCGCTGCCACAGGATCCAGAAAGCAGCACCACCGGTCCTGGCGTGGTCCTGAGCCATCTCTCGATGGACGAATCTTTAACCAGCAGGCCTAAAAATTGCCCAGAATTAAGCTATTCTCCAGATTTTGCAGGCAGCACGTTTTTTTGAGCTGCCTGGTGGTGCTGTTCCTGGGGAGCACTCAAGAAACATGGCGGCTGCCTGTCCCCTCTTTCCTGCCTGTATCCCCTGCTCGGATGGCTGGGCCTTCTCCTCTCTGGGCCTCCGTCCTGCTCCCCATCCCCTTTTGCTCTTCCTCCGTCTCCACCCTGCAGGCCATCGCAGTTCTGTCCTTCTCCGCCTCCCTGTCCGGATCCACATCCCTCTGTTTCTCAGGCTTGCTGGAGTATTTCCCGTCCTCCTCTTGCTCTGTGTCCCACTCTCCATCTCTGCCTCTCCGTTTCTCTCTCCCCTCCTTTTCCCTCCCACCCTTTCGCCCCGTCCCTCTGTCCTGCTCCCTGTCCCACTTCTCCATCACTCCACTCTCCTGGTGCCTTTTCTGCCTCTCTGCCCCCCTGGCCCGCTCCCTCACCCCGCCTGTGTCAGCCCGTGCCTCTGTCCTCCTTCCTGCCCTTCTCCTTCTCTCTCTCTCCCTCTGTCCTGCTGCTCATCGCTATTTTTCTCCCTGCACCCCGCTGCCCCCCTTCCCCTCCAGCTCTTTCCCGCTCTGTCCCTCTGCCGGCTCCTCACCAGGAGTTTTCCTTCCTCCACTCCCTGCCCAGCAGAGGATGGTGGCCATGTTGGCTCCCCAGGCATGCCGGGAGCTGTAGTCCTGGGGCACGGGGCTGCCAGGCGGCCATGTTGGTCTCGGGAGGCGCAGTCTCTGCTCCAGCTGCGGCCTGGCTGAGGTGAGGGCCGGGACCGCCCGGGGTTGGTGGGGGAAGCTGCAAACTGCCCGGTGCGATGGGGTCCCGGTCAGCTGGAGCCGGGCTGAGCTGGGGCAGTGCCAGGAGTGACCCGAGAGCTGGGGAGGGGAAGGAGACACAGACAGACCCCCCCAGGCACAGGCACCGGGCACCCTGACTCCCAGAGCCCCCCTGAGCCGCCCCAGCATTTTTAGTTACTGCAATAATAGGAGTAGTGTGTTTTGCTGTTAACTCTCACAGGGCTTTCACTACAACTGCCCTGTTCAGGGACTGGAAATATTCAGCTGCCTTGGAAAATCGCCAGCCAGGTTGTTATTGTTCAAGCCCTCTTTCCCTTGTTAAATATTGTTATATATTGTTAAATTGCTAAATTCATTGTTAAATATGAATATTTATTGTTGATTGTTAAATTAACAACATCGTTCTGAAATACGCCCTTGCATCGGCAAGATCCAGGCAGTCGGGAGCGTCTCCTGTCGGGAGCAGCCTGAGGAATCCAGGCTGCTGCCGTTCGGTGGCAGAGCTGAACACTTCTCCCCGCAAGTGCTCGGACAGTGGTTTCGCAGGTACAGTCAGCCCGACTGGGAGCTTGCTGTCCGTGCTGTGCCGCTGCTTTGGCAGCCGCCTCGGGGTGGGAGGGGACAAATGTTCTGGCTTCCCGGCTGGAGCCTGGCAAGTTCACCGGGTGAGGTATGGACCGCAACGTGTGATGCGAACCCGGTGTCCTTCAGGAGTGAAAAACAGAGTGTAGTATTTCCCGTGTCCACTGATGTAGTCACTCCATCATAGAAGGCCACTAGGTTAGTCAGGCAGGACTTGCCCTCGGTGAAGCCATGCTGGCTGTCTCGAACCACCTCCCTGTCCTCCATGTGCCTTAGCATAGCTTCCAGGAGGATCTGTTCCACGATCTTCCCAGGCACAGAGGTGAGACTGACTGGCCTGTAGTTCCCCGGGTCTTCCTTTTTTCCCTTTTTAAAAATGGGGGTTATGTTTCCCCATACCTAACCCAGGTTAGGTTCCCATCCTTCCCCCTACCCCCCAAACTGTGTAGGATCCAGACCTTTTCCCCCTACCCGGCTATGTGTAGCCTGGCTTTGTTCGTTTTGCTGCCTCATACCAAGAATATAGCAAACAGCTGAGATGTGCGCTGTGTGCTCCAGGCCAAAGAAAGTTTTCAATGGTCCCACTTTGTTTTAGGCAGCCTTGCAGCATGGTCCATTTTGGAAGGAACACTGAGGTGATGTATCGGAAGTTACTGAAAATGAGATGATGCTGGTAGTGGTTCATTTTCAGTGCCTGGTTTGGGAAAGAAGATACTCAAATATTCTAAGATACAGAACTATTAGAGAAAAAGAGTGCAAGGTAAGGAGCATCATGCTGCATTTATTGCTAAATGTATGTTTTCATTTCATTCAAACCGGGAAGTAAGCAAAGATTGTACCTGCAAAAGAATTCGAATGTCCGTCTGTTTCCCAGAGTGAGCATACAAGCACTGGGGAGCAGTTTGCAGGATCTTCAGCCCGCTCTGGGTGATAAACCCTCAGGAAAGGAAAGAGAAACCCCACTTTTTTGAATACAGCTCTACTTCTCTTAATATTTCTTCTTGTTAGATTGTGTTGACGGTCAGACTCTAAGGACATGATTAAACTGTTAAAAAATCAAGATATTGAAGGATTATTTACTGTATTAAATCCTCTTACAAGCAGTGCACTCTGTTGCCCTGTGGACAGTGACTGGCATGACTGGTAATTTTCCTTTCCTTTTCTAGTACGAGGATGCATTTACGAAGGCAAATCCAGGGTACAAGTGGTGCCCCACAAGAAACCAACCTGTGAAAACCCGGACATCCACTGTTACACACGGGAAGAAGCTACGGGCCTTTGCTTCAGACTCTGCAAAAGATTTACCAAGCCCGAGGAAAGTGGCAAAAAGTGAAGAAATGCCACAGCGTAACTTTGGGATGGCAGGTGAGATTTCCATCCCTGTTCCTCAAACGTAGCAGCCTTGTTTGTTTGAGGATGCGGCATTGGAATCAAACTGCAAGACCAGTTTTCTTTACTGCACGTGGTACTGTAGTGCAAATACCTTTCATGTCCCAAATTAAGTTGCCAAGACTCTAGTTAAACCTCTGCATAAGAACCTGAAATTTTCCTTGGCGCATGATTGCTTTCAAGAGTCGAGTCCAGACATGTGGCATGTCATAACCCGTACCCCATTTGGGGTCCAGATTTGATTGATTTTTAGTTCAGGCTCATCTGCTGCCAGAGATTTTCATTTTCTCGTCAAGAAGGAAAATGCTGCTTGTGTGCATTCTTTTTCTCTTTCATAGAGTGTTGTACTATCTTTAGTAATTTACTGTTAACAAAAATAACTTATGGGTGTCTGTGAAGTTGGGGGTGTTAACGTTCTTGTGGGTGAATGTACCAGTGGAGCTAACTTTTTGTCTTTATATCAGGAGAAGCATAATGTAATTGCACTTAAAACATGCTCTCTTGCCCATTATACCTTGCAGGGGCGTATTCTAACCTTTTAAACATTTAAAAAAACATAAAATCAGATCCGTGAATAAGTGTAGGTGGAGCGCCTGAACTGGTGAAAGGCAGATAATCTCTCACTGATATCCACAAGTAGCAGAACTGTTGCAATCCTGACCTTGAAATACATTAATGTTAAATAGTGGCAGCTTAAGAACCTAACAGTCAAGGTAGACAGAAATTTCCCCCAGCACCCTTTTTTCTTTTTTTTTTTTTCTTTTTAGCATTTTATAGTTTCTAATTTTATAAATACTGAGGTATTTGAAACTCTGTCATATCCTACCTAGTTTATGACAAGTGTGTGGCAGCTAGGACTTTTCTGCTTAGAGCGATCGTGAGCTGGAGAGTGGCAAATGGTTTTCTGGAACAGGTGTAAAAGGATCAAAAGGGATGAAAAGGCTTGTGTACCTTTTTGCCAGTTTGGTGGTACGAAAACTCCTGCAATGAAATTCCTTCCGGCTGCGAAGGAACTGAAATGTGATCAAAAGAACGTTTTTCATGCTACATAGTTATGCTATGTGGGAGACCAGTTCTAAAAGTCTCCAGCCCCTTCATCCCGTTCTGCTTTGGCTATCAGAGGAGTAACTTTTATGCTCCTTCAGGTTGATTGACTTAACGGAAAGAACAAGTAGTAGGTCTTGGTCTACCTGGCTGCTGTCCCCCACCGCTCCTGCTGGGATATCCAGCTGTAGAGCTTCTGAGTTCGGAGAGATCTTGAATCAACACCTGTCAAAGCAGAGGACGGAGAACTTAAGAATTAATTAGAAACTAATCTAATCGATTGTTTTACCTATAGAGCCATTCATTTCTGAAGAAGGCCCTCTTTTGTGCTACCTGTGATTTTTTTTATTGTTATTATTTTTATTTGTTTATTTATTTTCTGCAGACTGGGTCAGTGAGCATAGTAAATGACAGGGGTCTCACTCCAGTCCTCATGCCCATGGAGGCTGGCTGTTTCATGAGTATAACAACAGCCCACAAAATAACGACAGCTTCTGACAAGAGATGTTAGCAGCATCTAAATCATGGCAAGCCTGCCATGCCGAATGGACTACTGTTTTGTCAAGTGTATAGCAGTTTGTGGTAAATACGTTTTGTTGTATTCTCCTCCCCTCAACTTCACGTGATAGTTCAATTCAACTCTTGACTCTTCTATCCAGTACAACCTCTTTTAAAACCCAGGATGCGTGCTAAACCGATGAACTAAAATGTAGGTGAGCAGCCGTAGAAATGCCACTGACTGTCCTGCATCTTGAAGGCAGGTAGCTTCCTTGGGACAGGGATGATATGATTCCAGAATAATTCCAGGAAATCTGTTTTACTTGTTGGTAGTTGTTAATCCTGTCTTGATTGCTTTTTACAGATGACATTTCATTTTGGAAAATGTACTAGAGAGAGAGTAAGCTCTTCCTTTCTTTTTTTAAGTCCCACACAGGCCATCTCTCTCCTTTATTTTTGGCATTCCAGCAGTAACCACCCCGCTTTTAAGCTTCTCGTGTCAAGAGCCTGAGGTGCGGCACCAGCACTGGGCTTCTGACCTGCAGACCCGCCAGTGGTGTCCTTGCTCGTCCAGCTGGGAAGTTGTAATTGAACATGTTTTTCTCATGACGTGGCTCACCTGTGATAAGTTAGGGCGTAAGGCAAAGACAACTGCTGTTTGCAGGTGAATGTGACCATTGCAGCATCTACCCTCACAGCTACAGAGCTAAGTGGACAACAGCTTTCTTATACCAATGTGCAAGATTCCCAATACTTCCACATTTCTGAAGCAGGAGAAAGCCATCTGGGCCAAAAAGCTTTTTAGTGAGGTCAAAGGGTGGAAAAAAGACACTTCCTAGAATAGCCAATATCCTGACAGCGATGCAATTTTTGTTTTTAAAAGAAGCTTCATTCTGCACCCAGGTGAAGGTTAGTTGAACCTGGTACCTGCTGGCCTTCTTCCTGCTTAGTTCTTCCTTGGTTCTGTCTTTCCTCTGATTGAAAAATTGCAGTGCTGAACAAGCCAGCCTGCTGAGTTTCTAACCAGACCAATAGTAACAAAGTGTGTCATTCCCAGACAGTGAGGTGGTTGTAAGCTTCATCAATAGTAAAAGCTCTTGAGAAAGCCACGAGTCATCTCCCATTCTGCAAGTCAAATTCTTGACTATTTTCTCACTACTGTTGTTTTAACTGTAACTTGCTTTAAAATCACTCTTAAAAGTTGTAATTTTTCATACCAGTAAGTTCTTGGTGCCACAAGAGAAATGTTGTGCTGAGAAGGCACTGTAAACATATGGCAGTGCTTGTCTATATACATTTTGTCTTCCCTTAGCTGAAGTGATTTTGTAATTTGAAACCTTAGTGGAAGGATTTTTGGTTTTATCATGATCAGACATCTAAGTGCCAGCCCTCTGCTACAGCTGCAGCCTAAGTGCTCAGGTTGTTTAAGCACCAACTTAAACTTTCACTTTCCACTTAGCTGTCTTTTTTTGCCTTCCTCTTTAATTTTTATAGTTGAAGAAACAGTTTAAGTGTTTGCTTACTCGGGGAGAAAACAGTGCTATCCTTGTCCTGTTATGATAAGCTACTTACTTGAAGGGCAGAAAGCTGAGACCACCAAGAAGATACTTAGAAGAGGGGGAAGAATTTTAGAGCCATGAGTTGGATGTTCTTCAGCTGGCCAAAACTGAGGAGAGGGAAGAAGACCCTCTTTAGGTAGCTAAAGGGAAGCCCAAGAGAGCAGCTGGGAGCCAACAGTGTGATGTGGGTGTAAGAAAGCGCTATACCACAGTGTGTCAGGCCAAGTATTTTCAGGAACTGTAGAGAAGAGTTAATGCCATTAACGGGGCACAGCTTATCTGACGTGGTTGTCCTGCTGGTCATTCACGTACAAGAAAGAGGAACTCCCCCTGCAATAACTGGAGAGGAGAGCTGCAGGGATTGCGGGGACATGGGAGATGGACATGCGTGACAATATCAGGAGTTCTTGATTTGCTTAGGCTAGAAGAGCAAGTGGAAGAAGAGTGGAGAGACTCCTGTAAATGCAGAAGAGGGAAATAGCACTTAGGGAGAACAGTTCCTGAGCTTGAAGGTGTGGGCACCAGAAGAAATGAGTACCACCTGGCCCCGAGTAAATTTAAGCTGAAAACTGGAAGCAAACTCTTACTGCTGAGAAGATTTGGGTTCTGCCACAGCCTTCCAATGGAAATAAAGGAAGTAGAAAGCAACCAGCCAACCCCTTCTTGCTTCATATGGAGTTCATTAAGTTTAGGATGGGCCTGGAGATCTCTTCCAATCTCCCCTTCCTCCAAATGAACTGCCTCTTCAGGCATTGTCTTTCAGGATATGTGTTCCCTTTTCACTTTTGAATTGCTCTGATGTCGTCTTGTTTGAAGGACTGAAATGTTGCTGATCAAGTCTTTTGATGGCAATAAGTGCTATGCTGACAGGATCGCTTCGCTTGTGAATTGTGCTTAGGTACTTGCTGACCCTTCCCATTTTCTGTCTCCACTTCTTCAGTCACTTCTTGTTACTAGATCCTGCACTTCTGATAGTGCCTTGTCTCTTTGTAGACGCTTAATACCTTTCGTTCCCTTTTTAATGTAAAAATAAGACGTTTAAAAAGAAAAAAAAAAAACAACCAAAAAACAGCCCCACACCTTCTACCTGTTCATCACAGTAACGGAAAAAATGAATTCCAGTTGAACATGAACAAATGAACGTGAACCCATGTCTGGGTTTGAAGCCAGATGCTCTTTAGGCTGTCTTCTTAAGATAATGAGCCACTCTTCTATCCTTGAGATAGTGGATGACCTTGGTTTGTTCATCTTGCTTTCCTCTGCTTCTGTTTACTGCTGTTCTAAGAGAGTATTGGAAAAACCTGCCCTGTGTATGTTAGCGCGAGGTGCTGTCTGAGGGAGAACTTTTGGCAGCATCTGTGGTATTGAATTAAACAGCGCCAGTGAGTGTTCCCGTGAACTGGACCTTGATCATCTGTAGTGCTAAATCGTTTGGAGGTTTACAGGTACAGGTTTGGCCTATGTCAGCTGAAAAGCTCAACAAACTCCTTGTCACCGCTCACGAGTGGGAATGGGCCAGGGGATTTCCCAGTGGGCATTTTGGATGCAGCTCTTCTGCATCCCAATTTTGCACAACAAAATGCAACCAAACGGACAAGGGTAATTGTGGCAGTTGGCCTCCATTCCAGGGAATGGGCACGTGTAATTTATTGTTGGGGAGAGAGGTTTTGTATAGTTTAGTGAAAGGAAATTGGACAACGTGAGTGCGCGCTTAGTGAGACCTGGGGAAAGTTACTTCTCTTCGGTGTCTCATCATTCCTGAGGTTGGTGTGTCAGCAATACAGCAAGGACAATGCTTCCCTTTCACTCACACTGTGGCTGTTGTGCGAGACATTTGGGGCACAGGCTGTCTGCCTCTCTCTAGATGACACTCTGTTAAATTGGGCCCCTGCATTGCTTCCAAGGCACTCCCCCAACACCAGACAATTAGTCTTGAGGATGATGAAGAGCAACCGCTGTTCTGAGTGGAAGAGCCACTCCGTGAGTAATGCAGTGCCAGCGTTCATTGCTTTCACTTCTTGTTGTTGTTTTCTGAGCTCCTGAGGTGCAAGAAGGCTGGAGGGGAGAAGCTGTCAGCATCAAATACTTGGAGAAAGAACATTTCTATCTCCATTTTACTTCCCTCAATTGTGTATTGTATTGTCAGGGCAAGAAGTAGGCAGGCAGCTTGCCTGGCCAGTGCCTGCGCTGTTCTGGCGCAGAGGATCAAGCGCCTCACGCTTCAGAGCTGTCAGGCTGGCACTTTTCACCACTAAATGCAGCTCTAAATTAAAGGTAAATGAAAATAGAAATTTTGTGTCAGAGCTTGATCATGTCATTTTGTTCCATCCTTTTGCTGGTTCAGTGGCTACGGAGGGGAACCACTCCCTTGGTAGGAGCATCCATTGAGTGGCAAACGTGTGTGATATTAGAGCATCTTTGTGTACATTTATGCATGAGATCATTGCAGTTGCTGTTTTAAAGATATCCATCTCTGTAGCACATAAAACCTTTGGCAGTAAAATTGTAAATCCACGCAGTGGGGTGTTAAGCGCACAAATCCAATTAAATCCTTCAAACTGCTTTGAAAGCCTCTCCCAGCGGGTACGGAAATGGTTATTTGTGATTCTCTTGATCTGCCTTTCCTGGCAGCTTGCTTAGAGTGTCTGTGGCAAGTAGTCTCTTGGGGGTTTAATGCTGCAAATGGTAGGTTCTTTAAACAAGGAAATGAATGAACTTAAGCCGTGGTGTTACTCTTTTAACAGATCCTACACAAATGGGAGCCTGAGTGTGCTGCTTTTAGCAGGGGAGCATGCCCTGACTGCTCAAGAGGTAAGGAACTCTCTTCTCTCCCCTACCGCGAGCCCTCAGTTTAAAGAGAGCTCTGAAGAGGAATATTTGACCAGTGGGAAATGAAATTTAAGACACATACCTCAGGTGGGACTGCCGTGTGAGCCCTGTGGTACGAGTCTTGTATCCCAGCCGTGAACGTAGAGGTTGGGCCCAGTTTCTCTATCGGTTCAATATTAACTCTGCTGACTGAATATTTGATCAGACCAGGCAAGTCTGCCCCCTGGGAGCATATTGTCACAGGTGGAAGGGTTGAAATGCAGTGACTGTGTTAACAAACAGGTGGTTTGCAAACTCTTTTGGGCAAGGATTTCATATGCTTGTGTAATGCCTCACACAACTGTGGCCTTGGCACTAGTAGCAAAATAAATACCTGATAATTTCCAGCCAGCCAGTGTCGTTATATATGCATTCTGAAACCATGCAAGTGCTGACAAGCAATCCAAGTATTGCAGAATGTTCCTAGCCACTCAGTCTTTATGTCTAAAAAAGAAGCTTGTAGTTCAGTTGCCATCACAAACATTTTGTTTTTACGAAGGAGTCGAGTAAAAAGAAGTGTTCCTGCGTATCTCCAGTAGCGCAGAGACCTCTGGTCTTTCTTTAGACTAATTACTATTTATGATCTATTTTTTGGGCCGGCTTGTATGTTGGGTAAAAGAGGTAGTCACTGCCAAAAATCTCTAGCCTGGAAAGAAGAGCTGTGGAAGCGAGGAGGGTTTCTTTTTTCTTTTTCTGTTGTTATTGGGAGGAACAGCAATAGTTAACTATCTGTATGTGATACCCCCAAATGCAAAATGTGTAGTGCATTTGAGATGGATTGCTCCTGTACTGCCAAGACTGAGCCAAGGCTCCTCAACGCTTTGCACACTGGTTTAAGCAGTGGAAGTTTTTGTGCAGATGTGGGTACTGGCTTTCTGTGCTGCAGCTTGAAAATTAAGAAGCACTAGGGTAAGGTTGGCAGAGAAGTGAAAAGAAATGGAAATGGAAAAAAAAAAAAGAAAAGAAAAGAAATGGAAAAGAAAAGAAATGGAAAAGAAGTGAAAAGAAATTTTGTGCTAAAATGAGAATGTCCTGTAGTTTTCAAACTTTGAATCTCTCAGCTTGGAACTTTAAAACTGTTTTTGCTCTGCTGTTATGTTTAAATGAGAGGGAAGGTGTATTGTAGTCACAGATGCTCAGTTCCATTAAGGAGGGTCTTTGCCTTCTGAGCTGAGCTTTCTTGGTTTCACATGAAAAGCGCCTCAAGTAGTACGATTTCAGATGGCAGTGAAGGGATGAAATCTACGTGTGGATTTAGAGACAAATCAAAAAGGATGTTGTGTGATTGGTTTAGTATACGAATTTTTTTAATCGGGATTTTCTTTTTTTTGAGCAAAAGACCCACTTCCCATGTGCCTACATAAACCCCATTTTCTCTGGTAGAAGCATGCAATGTGGCTTGTGATGTAATATTTACTTTATGTGTAAGCTGTACTATGCTGTGCTCGTTTGGGCTTGCAGTATTCTTTTGAAACCTGGCCCTCTACATCAAAGAGGCAAGCTGTGTAATCTGCTTTCCCCCCACGTCGAGCAAAATAACTCGTCATAAATACAGTCTGAACAAGGCTAGTTGAGGGATTTGTTGGCGGTTGTTAGAATCATGATGGGCCAGAAATTAGCCCGTACTTACTAATGAGTTACTGTATTTTAATTGTCGTAAGCTACCTGAGAAGCAGGTAAGTGTCAGAGCACTTGCCCAGGCAATAGAACTGCACACCTCCGATTCTTTCAGAGGCCCCCCTGTGTCAAATGCATCCTCCCGAACAATGTGGGTGCTTCGTATTCTCCAAGGGACCCAAATGGATGAAGTTCAGTCCTCCTGACTGCGTGTCAGCAGGAATTACGTCTCCAGCTGTGCTTCTGTGCACTGAGAAACTTCCTCAGGTTCTTTGCTTGGCAGCCCTGGCGTGTCTTCCATTCTCCTTTGCTTCCTTTTGATTCAGTGTTTCAGTGGTGGTTAGATACAGAGCAAATATTTCTTAGGCTTGTGTTTCCCCAAATGCAGGAAAGATCCTAAACCTATCTAGACTTGGGTAGCTGAACAGCACTTCTGGCTTCCCATCCTCGGGAGCGTGGACAGAGGAGACATAAGATGTTCATCTTGGCATGCCTATGGGGCAACCTGTGGTTGGATTTCCATGCTTATGTTTGTGAACTGTTTCACGCTCAAACCAGTGTTTGGGAGGTTAGCAGAACGTGCTAGGAGGTGGTCTGACAGGCTCAATAAGAAAAGCTCAAGAATTAATAGCAGAATTGGTAAGCTGCTTTCCTCTTCAGTGGCGGTTTCTTAGTTATGTTGCATTAGAGTTGGTACTGGCGGGGGGTACTCAGGTAAAGGTTGAGGTATTTATTGTCAGTGAAGAGGTCCAGTAGTTGCTTCATTATGGAAAATACACAGACTGTTTTTATATGCTTGTCATTATATAAATATGCCATCTATCTAAACCCCTGGCATTTCTATTTAAACAAAGGACAGATGCAGTGTAATTTTTAAAAGAATGCTCTGAATGATCTCATGTAGTCTTTGTTATCATTAAAGAGTGTGCGTGTACGTGTAAGATACACGTGCATATATGTGGTTCTTAAACTGGGGGACGGCCAGAGTTAGTGAAGATTGCCTGTCAACGTGCAGTGTGACTGCTTGTGTATATGTGTGATTATGCAGGCTTGGGTGGCCTTGTAAGCACAGGTTTTAAATACTATTATCATCTTAAAAACGGTTAAGGTAAAGGAAGGCAGCAGTGGCACAGTTTGCTCAGAACTTGGGAGAAGATGAGGGAAATGATGCTTAGAGGCCTGCTAATCCCACGTAAATGTATTCAACACCCACTGATTTTCTGTCAAGTGTATGTTGGATGGACGTACAGGGACTTTTCAAGTCCGTTGTTTAACCTTTGAGTTGTCGGAAGCCCAGATGTCAGGTAACAAAGAGAAGAGGCGCCAGCGGGAGGACGGGAAGAGGCACAACAGTGGTATTTACAAAATTGCCTACGGGCTTCAGTCGCCATCTCTGTAGGTCACTGGTTATGTTGCTATTTTTGTAATTTTTTTTCAATAGACTAGAGAGTTTTCTTCTGATAACAGAATTCAGTGTCGGTAGGTGATTGATTTCCAAGCAGCGGCTGGAGTTACTAAGCGGATAGGCAGGAGAAGTTACAGACCTTACCAGCAGTAAGCAAAGGACTTGGGTTTCCACCTGGCTTGTGGGTCCTTTCATCAGTTATGCAAGACTGTGGTGTATATATGAGCATATTTTGTTGAATACCCGAGCAGAAACGCCAGATGGGTCTGCTCCAGCTACTGTTGTTGCAGTACCCGGCAAAGCCTGGTCCTCTCACTTTCTCACAGCGGGTTTATTAGCAGAAGGCCTGAAGCTGGGTGAGGAGCGCTCCTTGCTTGTATGCTCACCTCCCTGCACATCTCCTTACTTGCCCGTCAGGCCCTTTGCCTGCCTTTCAGCAGCACCGAGTGGCCTGTCTGTCGGTTACTGCCCAGCAATCCTGGGATTTGTTGTGTAGTCCAAAACCCGGCTCCTCTACCAGTTTCCCCCTCACCGCTGCTCTGCACATCAGGACGGTGTTAAAGCCTCGCATCAGTCAGTGCGGAAGGTGAGCCGGGGGCTGCCCTTCGCCCTCGTTCGGCGTGATCTGTTTTAGAGGAGGTTACGGTAACCTGCAAGGGAAAGGGAGGCTCCGGAGGCGGTATCCTTGTGGTTTCCTTCTCTTTGAGAACAAAAGGTTATCTTGCATGCAATGCCGGGTCTGCGCAGGGTGGTATTGCCCGGGGTGTAAATCAGAAGTGAAAAATCTCTCAGTGCAACTGAGCATAAGCCGGGAGGAGGAAAGAGGAGAAGAAATGAGATGCCGAGGACGTTTTATTGTGGCAGGAAATGAGACGTATGCATGGCACTATCTGTGCATCCACTCTCCCCGGTAATTATTTTAATACTTTGATCAGGTTCAGGCTGGCAGAAGTTAGAAGTCCTGGAGATAAACTTCCCACAAGCTGGGAGTGTGTGGGGAGCAGCTGAGTAGAAGAACCAAGCTCAAATTAGTGCTTCTGTCAAGCAAAGGCAACAGCATTAACCTCTTAAAGCTAACGGAAATTGATAGGAAAGGTGATGGTTGTTCTAAGCACAAAATCACCTCTGAGTTACTTACTGGGCACCAAAAATCTGTCCTTTACAGACAAAGCGGTAAGCAACTGGGCTTCACACCTCCCACAGCTTGTGGTTCCTGTACCGCAAGGTGAACAGGCCCCAGCATCTGGCCTCAGAGGCAATGAGAAGGCTCGTCCTCCCTCTCTGTGCCCGCCCGGGGAGCAAGTGCCTTACAGCGCTGGTGTTGCAGAGGCTGAGCCATAATAGACCCTCTTGGGAGGGCTCCTCCACTCCAGCACAGTGCTCCTGGGGTGGCGCGGGTTGATGGCTCCCAAATTGGAGCTGGTTTGTGCCGTGCCAGCTCGGGGGTGGGTCGACACGTCCATGTGGACGTGCCCCTAGGTAGGACAAGAAAGCTGTGAAGCCACGGTCTCCGTTACAGCGTGTGGGCAGAGTTCAGACGTGCGTGGCCCTGCAGTGCCTGCCTCAGGGAGCGGAGAGGTTTCACATCGTTCACATCGCTTCTCCTAAGCAAAATAGTGCCCTTTCGTATGGCATATCGAGTAGGCGCCGCTTGCCAACAAACTGCTTCAATTGACACCACAAACTAAGGTCCATAAGGCAGCTGGTCGAACTGTGGAAAGTTTAAGATATATTGGGAACTAAATCCCAGTTTGGCTATTCCTGGGAGAATCCCAGCAGTGAAGTGGCCTGAAATAACCAAGTGAGCGCTCAGACGTGCAAGCAGCATCCTTATATATTTCACAGCAGTGCAGAGACTGAGACCTTCAGAGGCGGGTCAGTCAACAGCAGCCAGATCGGTATGCGTCTCTGGTACAATCCACACTGCTGCTGAGGCACAGACACCTTAACCAACACAGAAACATGAGAAAAGCAGTAATAAACATTACGTCAGTGCAAACAGGGACACAAACCATTGAAAAAGCAAAAGACAGGCCTGAAAAATATGTTACTTGTAACCCTTTGGGTTGGTGTACTCCCATAGTGCACTGACAAAACCTCCTGCTCGGTGTTTAATAAATGTAATGGAAGCATAGATTGTAGGAGGCTCTTTTACTGCTTGGTTTTATGGCAGGGAAGAAACAAGATCAAGTGTGTACGTAAGCAAATAGTCGTGTGCTATAGTTCCTCTTGGCCTGTGGGTCGCTACACTGGGATCTCGTGTTTTCAGGGGACTATGGGTAGCAGATTCCCGAAACAAAACACCACTGGGGCTATTGCAGTGCTTGAGCATCTCGGAGAAACAGCGGCAGGAGCAGCAGGACAAGCTGCGTGTGCTGGAGGCCTGCTTATTCTGTGGTGCTTTGTGCTTACAGGCAAGAGATGCAGTTGCTAGCTAAATCTCATGTGTGCATTCACTAAGAAGTGCTATTGACATACTTGTTTTGGTAATAAATAAGGTAAAAACCACATTTGCATTGAAATGTTTTAAAGAAACTGAAATGTCATGAAAAATTAAAAATTGTTAGGGAAAAAAATTCCATCCTGTTACTTTTCCTAAAATCCCACAAAGCCTCCTTCCTTTCTTCAGTTTCCTATGAGCAATGTCACATACCTTCGTTTATACTAACGGTACCTCACGCTTCTAGGAGTTACACATGTGAACCTTTTGTACTCAAATGTGACATTTAATGAATGTATCATATTTGATACAATTCCTTTACAGGATGATGTTTGATTGACACATTTCTGGCTAATAAGAATGGTACAGCTAAGCTCTGTGTTAAGTTGAATAAGGCTGTTGGTTTTGAGCAGTAATTTCTTTGTATTTTGATTTCAGAAGTTATGACTCTTTCTTGTCCTGCTTCTCATAAGCACCCCTAAATGGATGTTTAGGTACATTACTTGAGCAATTTTAGGCTACTGGTACCCTTAACTACTTATTGTCATGCTGTTAGGTGATTGGGGATTATTTTTCTAATAAGTATTTTGTCACTTAGCAACCCTCAGTGTCTTAAAAAACTTTTTTTTTTTTAGCTTCTAAGTAATTTTCTTGTTCAGAGTGGTAGTATAAATTACAGATATAGCAGTGTTGATAGCATCACTTATACAAGGTACCTGTGTATGTAGCTCAAAATCATCAGTTTAGTATTCTGTTGCATAAAACTCCTTTGCAAAGTTTGGAATAAAAAAAAAATCCTGGTAATTTTTGTGCTCTCCTCTTAGGTGATTGTCAAATACATTAAAATAGGCGCTGAACTCTGTTTTCACCTTTTAATTTGATTTAACCTGTCCCGGACTGTGAAGCATTAGATTGTCCATCTTCTCTTAAAGACTGCTTTGTCTTACTGCTGCCTGGTATTTTGTTTTGCTGGCTCTTGTTCTTGGCTTGGAAGAAATATCCTTGAGGATGTCTTACTCTCCACACTCCTTGTTTCAGGTTTCCTGGAGGACTTGCCAATCTGGTGCGACCAGTTCTAGGGAAGCTTGTCAGAAGTCATCATTGTTTCAGTTTGCAGAGGTGAGTTTCTTTAAAAAGGGTTGTCTTCCCCAGTGTTTCCTTTTAAGAAGCATCTGATGTTCAGCTGAAAGAGAAATCCAAGATTTTTAACTAAAATTCATGCTTTTATTTGTTCCTTCTTTTTGGTTTTATGGTACTGGATCATTTCTCAGCTAGATAGGTCAAACTTGAAGTGCAGGAGAGTGTGTTTAGGAACATGGTGGAAACCCTCGTGCAATAATGGAGCTGTGGTTTAAGCAGTGATTGAGAGATGTGTCATTCCTGCACTTCGTTTTTGACTGGAGTCTTAGTAACTAAAGTTTTCACAAGTATATTTGGATGTTACATTCTGTCCTTTATCTGTTGTGGCTGCTTCAGTCGTTGACTCCATCAAAAATAACTGTAGTTTGGGAATTTCCAAAATTTTCTTCTACTCTATAACCACCAAATAGCTCTATGCAACTATGCTTTTGTTTTGCAATGTACAACCTTTTTGTCAACATATTTCCAGTAATTGGTAGAAGTGCAACTGTGGTGTTTGGTTTGTTTGTTAGGTTTTTTTTTTAAGTAGACGCTGTTTCATCAAAGTCTTAATGGATTTCGTTGGCATAAGTCACAAGACAAGAATGAGGTTGCAAAGAATCCTGGCCCTCTGCAAGCGTCACTTGCCTGTTTATATCTTTCCATGTTTTGAAATGGTCATAACCAAGTGACATATAAATATTTAGCTGTGTAAATATTGATTGTACAGGACGCTGGGTGGTGTTTGAGTAAGTGCCTATGGAAAGAAATGTTGTCATAGCAGGGGCTTCTTTTTATTACTCATTTTCACACCAGCCGTGAATCTGACTCCCATGTCTTTAATACTCATTGCTGTGTGCACCTTCATACTCCTCCCTAAATACCATCCCTTACGTGGCAGATACATTGCAATCCTAGCACACAGAAAATATGATTTGTTTGTTTGCTTGAACATCAACCCACAAGACCTTGAGTTCCAGCTTCAGAACTGAGGCTTTCAAAACGTATGAGAAAGCCATTAAAGCACTGATCCTTTATTTCTGATTAAAGGTAATGGCCAGAGTGAAGTACATAACCTGTGATGAGGCTCTTAAACAGCCTGCTGGCTTTTCTTGTTAGGACAATAAAACGCGTGGTTTGCCAGCAATGCAAAGCAATGCTTACAGGCTTCTTAAAATGGGTTCATTCCAGTGTCACTTATGATACTTCTGTGGCAATAATTCAACATCCATCTCCCAGTATTTCTACGATGCTTTTGCATACTTCAGCTGTCAGTTACACAGTCAGTTGAGCAACGTAATCTTTTGTATAGTTCCCCTTGATAACGGTCTGTTTCTTGAATTTCATTGCCACGTCCTTTAAAGAGTAAGACAAATACCAGCTCACCGAATGGTTTCCATTCATGTTACAGCGCCCGAGAAGGAAAGTGCCAGAGCCATGTGGTAGTAGGCAAGGATTGTGTTGTGTGCTGCAAGATGCGCTCTTGCTAAGGGCTTGTGACCGCTGGCTTTTCCCTGCCCATCGAAGAAGAACTTCCGTGGGTGCCAGGAAACAAGCTCATGTGCACCGCTAAACGATGCGGTCTAGAAGCAGCTCCCTGATGATCAGTAATTAGAAATGCATATTAGCTAGTCTTATTTTTCAAGGGTGTTAAACAGCCTGTGGTGAGGCTGCACCTAAACAGTGCGTGGTAGGTATGTGTGTCAATGGCACAATAATTGGTACTGTGCCTAGGTCTAACATTAATCAGAGGTGTCATTTGCAACAAAAATAACTGACACAAGTTAAAGAGTACAAAATGCAGTTCCCTTGGTGTCTGGGGTGGATCTGGTATCTCTTCTTAAAGTACCTGCACGTGTTGTGTCCCTGTCCACACTTGTCTTCCGTGCTAAGGAGCAATTTGTGCTCTATCAGCACCACTGTTCTGCAGTCTCAGGCCTTTCACTGAACTGTGAAATACAATATAGTGTTACGTTTTGTTGCTAACCCTCTTTTGACATACCAGTGGGCAAATAAAAGCCCTTCAAAAAAGTCTTAGCCTGTTCTGTTGATCCTAGGAAAGCCTTTTCTTGTGAAAAATTATTCAGGATCACTCTTTCACAGATCACCCATTCACATGTCTCCTGGGAAGGCAGCTACTGTTCATTGTACAGGCGTGCTGGGGCTCATCTGCATGTTCTTAGGTACCAGGAGTCTTTCTGCACGATGGATCAGAAATTTAGCATGTTGAAGTTAGATATTGAAACTGAAGAGTTAGGTAATACAAACGTAATTGTTTTCCTGACAGATGTCTTCAAGCGCATCACAGCCTGGAGTCCCAGGAGCTGTAAAACAAACCGAGGAGCCTGCATTGTTTCAGTTTGCTGAGGTATGATGGCTGAAATACGGTGGGGGAGGATGGGAGGAAGCAAGGAGCCAGTAAGAGTGGTCACTGGATGGCTAAGCACCCTGTCTTATAAGGGATTCCCACCAGTAGATGTTGACCTTCATGACAGCATTGTGTTAAGAAAATCGGGGAGGGAGGGGCAATAACCAGTGGTTGGATGAGATGTTGGCCAGTTCTACCAGCTGTAGCATACACAAAAGCTACTGGGCTTGTGAACATGAACCTGGGCTTCCATACCAAAGGACCACTGCAGAGGGTTTTATCCTTGGCCTTTCAATTTACATCTAGGAAAACAACAAACAAAAGACATTCCGAAATGACACACTGCACTGCCTGTGGAAGAGGCTGCAGCAGTGCAAAATGGCAACTGCCCTAGAGGCAGGAATCCTTTGAAAAAGAAAGTTGCAGGTCAAAGGAAACTTATCACAACAGCTATGAGGATATGTAGCAGCATCATTAGGTGGTGACTTACAAAGCCTGTAAATTACCCTTAAGTATGTAAGTTCTCCTCCTTTCTCCCTGTCTTTGAAAACTGAAGTTCTTAAAGATTGCTTTTAAGAATTTCTTCTCCCGTGTGTTTAGTGTGCCTCTATGAATTGATTTTCCACACCTATACTGTTCTTGCCCATTTGGGGGAGTCTGGTACTGCTTACAGAATCCCTTATGCTAACTGTATATTCAGGGTGTGTCTGAGAAGACGGGGATTGGAGCCGGTGCTATTGTGGAGGAGCATAACGAGGTGGGAAGATACCCAGTTTGTCATTCCGTGTACTTACAGAGGTTTGACTACATACAACACGCTTCCTTCCGTTAAATGTTAAGGTAATTGTGTACTGTGTGTTTTTAGCTTGGCTAGGATGGGCCTTGATGTATTTCTTGGGAGGTTCAGTTAGGAACAAACCAATTTACTGATTCAGGTGCCATAGAATACCTGAATACAAACACCCCTATAAAAGAGACAATAGAGTTAATATCTCTAATCCTGGAGATGTTTGCATATGTGCCATATTTTTTAAAAGTTACAAGTTAAATTGGAAAGTTCTTCTGGGAAAATCAGTGGAATTGAGCAGGGTGAGGCCGTGTGCTGAAGCAGTTACTTTTAAACCCAGTAAAAGACATAAGCTGGAGAACATTCCCTGTGAATTTTATTGCAAAGCCTTGCACGAGTCAATCTGCTAACTTAGTTTCAAAGATCTTGTCCATCTTACATTTTAATTATACAGCAATTGTGGATATCTGCAGAGTTGAACAGGTTACGAATTGCCTTTCCTACAGCATTTTCACATCGTCTTTTAAAACCTGGCTTAGCCATACTTTCAAAATTTCACAGAACCTAAAATCAGTTCCTCTCCTAAATGAACAACCAGCAAAACAACAAACCTGAAAATTGTCATACGGCTGTGGCAGTGCATTGAGTTGCGTACCACTACGCTGAGCCAGCTCATCTGGCACACTAGAGTGCATGTATGAATCCTCAAATGTTAGGTGGAAGAGGTGCTTAGGAAGTTAATTAGAAAGTGGAGAGGACAGTTTTAAAGTCAGCGTTAATGCGATTTTTTCTTGTAAAAAATATTAACATGTGTGTGCAGTCTGGAGAGGGTAGTATTTTTTGGTTGTTTTTTCAGTGTCTGGAAATAAGGGACAGAAATCAGGAAGGCTGCGCCTTGATTTCATTTAGGTTGTTCCAGGGGAAAGTACTGAGAATGCTACAGAGCCTCTTTAAGCTTTCCCCCTGTGCCCCTGTTCTTAAAGCTGCTTGTGCTCTTTCAAATATAAGGGCTTTCATTTGCACAGGGTGTCTTTGTCGAGTTTGGCAAAAATCCCGTTCCTCGCTGTGCCACTTCTTACTGGGTCCTGTCTCTATGAATGCATTACTGCATTTAGTAAGCTAAATTATGGTAAGCAATTTGCAGTAGGCTGCTGTCAGCCATGGACAGGGCTACAAAAGCAAAGAGGGAGGGAGCCGTCCCAGCTCAGTTTTGGGTGTTCTTCATATGTTCCCTTTCTCTTCGCCGCCTTTGCGGCAGGGTGAGTAAGAGTGCCTCTTTGTGAAGACAGCGATCCCATTGAGTAGATTTGTCATTTAAAATGGACACCTTTACCCCAGGAGTACGAGTCCCCTGTCACTCAGAAAGAGCTCGTTATATGTAGACGTAGCATGGGATTCTTTCTTCCTTACAGCCTCGGTTAGCCTTTCACCTGTTTGTCTGTCCCAAGTGCTATAGTCGTCAATTAAAGCTGTTGAGGCTATAGCTAAGGAGGCGTGCCCAGTGGCCTGCCGCAACAGATGATGAAAATCGCAGGAGTAAGACTTTGTTGGGTCCTGCCAGCGCGCAGGCAAGTGCACTGCTCTTCCAAGTTGATGTGACATCCTCATAAGAGGTTGGTTTGTTTTTTTAACTGGGGAGCGTTGCCAAGTTATGCTCTTGGCTTTCTCACTCTGCTCGGATCTTGCAGGGACTTGGTCCTCCTTTTGTCCTTCTCATTTGTACCTTTATGGAAAGCCATCATACAGGCCAGTGATTTCTGAGCAGCGGGCTGTGTTCCTTAGCGCGGTGGCTGTTTGCTCGCATGGGCTTGTTGCTGTCATCCTCCTTGCCATGTGAGGGAAACAGAGCAGATGGGACCCCTTGCTCTCTTGGTCTTACTGGATGTGTGTTTGGCCAATGCGAACAGATGGTGATGACTGCTTCGTTGAGAAGAAACAAGAGTACCTCTTAGATTGACTTAGCTAAACTCTCATCCGTTATTAAACAAAGAAAATGCTTCCAGAGAGGTTGAAGCAATAAAATTGCCAGTTTAACCATCTTAAAAACAAAACGAAGCCAGAAACCCCAAACTCTCCACTTTCATCTGTTTTTCTGAGGTTTTTCTCTAAGTGATTTAATGAAGAAATACTCAGATGCAGCATGCAACAAGGTAGGTTTTTCCTTGCTAGTCCAACAGGTTATTAGCGTTTAAGAAAAATGCATGCTTGAGAATGGTTTTGCTGTGTTCTCACATACTCACTTGGAGCAGGCTTACGGGCAACCCTTTCTATTTATTTCTGTGCTGAATAGAAGGTTTGAATCCAAAACTTTTGGTCAGAATGCCTTGAAATTGGGAGTGTGAGAGCTAGTCAGTATCTTCTCTTCCAGCCTTGCCTTCGGTAAAGCTGTCATCTTCCCAGGTGAAGCCTTTACGTAAAATAGATGAATAAGTTTGATGTTTGCCTACATACTGAAATTATTAAATATCTGTGTTGAAGTGAAATGCGTGTTCTGGGCGGGAGGAATGGAAAAGTACCATGGCACATGCTTCTTATGCAAACTAGAATGTAATATAGTAGATAAAATGCTGACCTGCATCGTAAAAAAGGTAGTAACTTGATCCTAATGATCTCCAAGTTAAACCTCTAGATAAGAAGGGGCTATTTGTGGCTGTGGTACTGCAGGCTATTGTTATTCTGATTAAAAGTAGAAGATGGTGTTGAGACAGGGAATGAGATCTGTAATCTCACTAAGAGCTGATTGATGAGCCATCCTCTTACTTCGGACATTTGACCGGCAACTTCGGCAGAATGAATTCTGAGTTTATATCTATCTCTTGCAGGTTTTTTTTTTTTTTTTAATATGAAGAGGTTTTTTTTTTTCTGAAGTGAAATGTTGCCTTCCTCTCTTTCTATTAGTACTCCATGGATCTCGCTTGTGTTTTGTTAGGTGTGCCCATTCTCTCTTCAAAACTAGTTTTGGAATGTGAGGAAACGACACTTTCCTCACACTGTGCATCAGGAGGCAAGATATGCCTGCAAGAAACAACGGCATTGTCCTTAATGAGGAGCTGGATAGCAGGATTCAAAAAGGAACGCTTTGGTTATAGAGGACTGGAGGGTGCATTGCTGAATCAGGGACCAAGAATAAGAAGAGAGAAGAAGACTCTTAGGTCATCAGGAATCTGTATGAAGAGTTGGCAGTGAAAATTGGAGTTATGTGGGTAGATATAGACTAGATATAAGGAAGAAATTTTTTACGCTGAGGGTGGTGAAACACTGGCACAGGTTTCCCAGAGAGGTGGTGGATGCCCCATCCCTGGAAACATTCCAGGTCAGGTTGGACGGGGCTCTGAGCAACCTGATCTAGTTGAAGATGTCCCTGCCCACGGCAGGGGGGCTGGACTAGATGGCCTTTAGAGGTCCCTTCCAACCCAAACTATTCTATGATTCTATGAAGTTGTGTATTAAGTTCTGAAATTGGCAGCTGTCAGCAGTAATCAGGAATACTAGGCCAGGTTTCCCAACAGTCCTAGAAATTCTCTGAGAGTCTTAAATATACAAATATGTATATGTATGTTATTTGGCAGACACCTGTGCCATGCCACTGTAACTGCAAACCGCAGATGCTGTGCACCGGTGGGGACTGGACTGCTGTCTCCATGCTGCTGGCGCGGCAGGCGTCTGGCGCGTGGGAGCCTGTCTGCTTCAGCACACCGCACTGCTCTGCTCCTCCTTTGTCTCTCTGCTGTGTGGATTGACTAACGTCATCTTCTTTTTTTTTTCCCCTTCCCTATGTCTTCCTTTTTGACATTTCACAGATGGTGACAAAATAAAATGCAGAAGTGGGTTAAATTTTTTTTTATAAAATGCTGAGAATTTCTGAGTTTCTAAAAATGGTTGGAGCAGCCACTCTGCAGTCTGAAGCCTGGAGGCTGTTGCTGATCCGCTCTGCTGAGTCTCTTGCTGTGCCTGAATGCATGCTTTGTCTTTAGCCTTCAGTGCAGAGGCATGAGAGTGAAGGGAGGCAGTGGTGGGGTACGCGCGTCACCTCCACAAGACAAGGAGGACACTTCTGCCACAGAGGGCTAACAGCACTAACAGGGCTTGGCTGTAAGCGGCGTTTGGAGACTTGAGCTGTAATGGTCAGAGCTTGGGAGATGCTGTGAAAAGCTGTAGCTTGCAGGAGACATAGAGATAGCATTGTTAACCTTTTTTGTTTCTTTCCTTTACGGCAATGATGGGTAGATTTCTGCAAAATCGATGTTGTAGGCCTGTGTTGGTTGAGAGCAACGAAAACTGAGTTTGGGGGGATAGGGGGAGCTAAAAGGTTGTAAACACTTGAGTTCCCCAGTCCCTAGAACTCCACCTCTTTCTAAGGAAGCAAGGATAAGAAACCTGCAAGCCCGGCCAGAGATTATGGGATATGTCCTTAAAAACAGAACATTTTCTTCTCCATACTAATGGCCAGTCCTGAGCCTGATGCTTTTAATTTGTTGAGGAAAAGATCATTTCTTTGCACCTAGCTCAAAACTGATACAAAACACTCTAAAGTACTCAAAAGGACCACGACCTGATACAGGAAAAAGATTCTGCAGAATAATCAGCTACCTGCTTGCCAGACAGCCTCCCGTACTCTGAGGAGCACTCAAGGTTACCAAAGGCTTGAGGGCTCCTACTTCACTTTGGTTTCATAGCATCTCTTTTATATGAGTCCTAGAGGACACCAACAGGCCGTGCTGTAGCCTGACGGGAGTAACCTGCTTAAGCTCTGACAATGGAATGATGCTGCAATCAGATGTCCAACTAAGCTTTCAAAAACACCACCAGCTGGACTGCACGCTGGTGTAGATTGGTGCTAAGCCGCTGGAGTCTGTTGATGTGTGAGAGAGCATGTGCTTCAGTTCATCCTGCTCCACAAAGAGAGTCCTGACAAGAAGATCCCCAAATCTGGAAATAGCTTTTAGTGTCCAGTGGTATTATCCACCGGAGCAATGGTGGAGCAGGGTTTTATTTACAACAGCATGCACAGGTCTGTCCTTCTTTTTCACTATATAATGTTCTGAATGAATTTTGGGAAGAGGGAGGAAAGAATCCCTTCAACAGCTGTGTGGTAAACATAAAAGAATTGTGCTGGTAAAAGAATGTTTTTCTTTTTTCTCCCCCTCTGTTTTTTCTCTAGATTTCTTCAAGTACATCCCATTCAGGTCCTTCTGATTTAACAGAACAGTGTGGAACATCAGCATTGTTTCAGCTGGCAGAGGTACTATTAAAATACTGGTGACTAATTACCGCAGGTGCAGTGGGGCGGAGAAGTTAATGATGTTGATTGCCAAAGTCTGGAAGGAAGAACAGTGTATACAGTTATAATTACACTCTTGCTTATAGAAGCATAAACTATGGTGGCTTGGGTGCCACAAGTCAAGATTTCCCCAGGCTAGCCATCAACTTGGAGGTTTCTAAGCATCTGTGCTGTAGCCGAGAAGAACTACCAGTCCCTGGTGGCAAAGGGATTTTCCAGTCACCATTCAAATTGTTTCAATTCCTTGTTTTAGGGTTTGGGGTTTTGAGGGTTTGGTTTGGCCGGGGGGGGCGTGAGGAGTTGAGAGAGGGCTGGATTAGTCTGTTACTCAGGTGAGGGCATTGCCATTACAAATACCTGTTGAAGGTCACTAGCCACTTCATTTATTTTTGCTTTTCGTGCCTACTGTTTTTGAAGTGGGGAATAAACAGGTCAATAACTTCTATAGAAACTCTGCCATGATACTGTCAGCAGGTCCTCCTCCTGGGAGCGGTTAAAACCAACGGCCTCTTATTGAAATGTTGTATTTCTTTTGTTTCTGAGCTTTTTTTAAGCTTTCCCAATCTTAAAGACTGTGAATTGCAAGTTTATTTAGAGCTCACAAAACAGAAGCCACTTTTTTGTAGCCATATCCTTAGCCCTCTGTACTATTGGCTACTGCAGAAGCAGCAAAGGTTTAAAGAAAAAAAACAAATCCATTGGTGAGAGGTGTGTGTTTAATTGACAAAATATTATTACTGTCCAAGGAGTTGCGTTTTCAAGATTGATCTTTAGTTTTTGGAAATCACAGGCTGTGTTTACACTGCAGTGCAGTAAAAAAGTCACAGAAGTACCTTGGTACCAAGAACCCACCTCAGCGTAGTTGTGGGGTTCTCCTCTGCATAATTTAACCTGCTTCCTAACAGACACTGTGCTGCCCAAGCTCCGGTGTGTCCAGTGCTCAACTGAGCTTGACCTGAGCCAGATCAGAGTTTCTACCCTGTGCAGCAAGAATTTCAGAAACTTACAACAAAGCATTCTATCCCTGCAGTTAGGCTCGTACCTATATTGGTGTAAGAGTATTTGTAGTTTGCAAGGAAAAAATGCCTTGCCGATTGGAGAAATCTAAAATTGTCCTAAAGAGAACACAGCGATCTGGAGGGTGCATCCATACTGACCACATGGCCCATGGACTGAGCTGCGGGATAGGGAAACTCCTGATGTCTGGTTCAAAGCAAGCCTCTTCCCTCGGGGTTTGCTGTAGGTGACTGTTTGGTTGACATTTGTTTTGAAAACAAAACAGCACTGGGAATTCAGCTTGGGGGCTTTGAGAGGGAGAGTGAGAAGAAGAAAGCATGTCTTCCCAAGGGCAACTGCTTGGTGCTGTGCAGGATGACCCCCTGTAGCAGTGTCAGCGTAGCTTACAGGTGATGCAAAACCGAGAGCATCTCCCAGGTCAGTGCTGCAGGAACGTGGCAGTTTGAGGACCTTGCTACAGCTCTTGTTTTGAATATCACTGTTCCTCAGACAGGATGAGAGTTTTGGTTTCCATTAATATTATCTCCAGGAGGAGATAAGCATGGCAACCACTGCTGCTTTGCCGTTCTTTGCAAAAGAAGTCTGTGACACGAGAAGAGAGATTTGGGAGGCTTCTTTACTACCTTCCAAATGATCTTGCACATTCAAGTAAAAGAACATAATCTCGGTTCCTGAGATTCAGTTAACTTTTTTCTTTTCCCCTCCTTCAGGGCCATTTGGAAAATGGAGGAAAGCATTGTATATGGGGACATTTGGGAGTTGAGGGGGTATGGATGTGAGATTTCAAGTAACTTGTCCGTGGCAAGAGTGAGGGATCCTGTATTGTTCCGTTGCATTTAGGGTATTCTGAAAATCAGTCTAGCAGTGGGTTTCCAGGTTATATAAAAGGCACTGAAAGGATCCTGGGAACACCACTGAGATCAGTTGGAGTCTTGTTCTATTAGAGCAGTAGAACCCGCCAGCCTTATTCCAGCACTTAGCCATCGCCACGTCGCATCAGTTTCCGTAGGGCTTCAGCGCATTTTTCAGGGCTGTCCTTTAGCATGGTTTGCTTTCCTGAACTAAGATGCCGGGAAGATTCCCTGTGCAATGCTCCTGTTAATATAGGTAAGTCATGTTAAGAGTGATCACAGAGAGAAAATGAAGTATCATTCTGTGTAGCAAAGCTTTCAGAATGCAATTTGTTTGAAGTGCTGCTTCAGAGCGCAGAGAGAAACGTCCTGTTTCTTGTGATGGTCCAGTGCGTAAGGGCCATCCCTCCCACAGTCATGCCAACTTTTGTCAAGTTCCGGTTTTCCGTAGCAAACAGAAGAATTTTTCATCAAGATTTAAACTCTCTATCATAAGTTTGGAGCAAAAATGTCCTGACATGATAAAAAAGGGTTAGAGGACAGGAAAACCAATTCCATACCCAGCTCCGTTGCTGAGGCTCTTGGAGGGGGAAACTCATGACACATTTGGCTGTTTTATATACAACCAACCTGTGACACAGGGGTGGTAGAGAAGTGAGAATATGGTAGGGAAAACTATTTTTAGACTGTGGCAGATATACTGATGCATACATACAGTACAGAAGCATCACAAAATGAAGGAAGGACGTACCAGTAATTCTACAAGACAAAAGGATGCTCCAAAGAATCCTCATTATGCACAGTTCACAATGGGAAGCTGGTTTCCTTTTCTGCTACGATGGTAGTTCCCCTGACTGATGGGTTTTCAGATCTAATGCGGCTGTTTTAGCCAGGTGACCCTGGATTAGATCTGTGCCTTTTGAATGCTTCACAAATAATAATTGCATTACAGTAAGCAGGATTGAGCAGCTGTTCTTTTCTAGTGCATGCCAATTTTGGTATTGACTTTTGTATTTCTATAATTAGATGAGGAACAGTCACTTTTGCAAAATTAGACTTGTGCTAATACCAAGTGAGTTCTGACTTCAAATGCCTTTCATTGTTTTATGCTCTATAGTTGGCAGAACTTCTTCAATGAGCATGAATGAATTGCTTTACAGTATGATAATATGGTGGTTAGCGAAGCAACATCCTTTGGGAACAAGATCTCCTCATCTACCGTGATCTGGCAGATGAAGTTGTAATAGCAGCTCCTTGGATTTCTCGCTACAGTATTTACCTGTTCAAGCGTCTGTAGGTCTACAAATGTTGCAGGCCCTACGTTGTTTGGGAATGGCAAGCTAGGATGCTACCTCAAGTCAGGTAGCCCAGAACTGCATTCTGCTTTTGGCTAGGTTCATACGCGGGAGCTTACTTTTTATCCTTGTTTGCCTCACTTAAAAAGCTTTGGAGCATATTCGGCCATGTCTCAAGGGAAGGTCAGAGACATAACTGCAGGCAGGTTAGAAGCCTGATAGAAGTAGTTTGGGCACAGCCCCGGGGAGGAGGCCATGGACCGTTTGCCTCTGGCTGACAATCCGGGCTCTTTAAACAAAGCCAGCTGACTGCACTGAAGCAGAAGATGAATAGTCACACGAACTTTTCCACCAGCTGAGCTGTGGGGTTGCAACAAGCAGCCCCAGGGCAGGGATATCCGATAGTGACACTGCTGTTTCTGTAGCAAACATCTAACCGCAGCCCCAAACTAAGTCCAGACGGAGCTAGTGATATCTGCTCCTAATTTCAACAAACGTTGAATTCACTCAAGTCAGCTGGGCAAGCTGTCAACATGTGTCAGTCCTTCCAGCTCCCTGGAGAGTGAGGTTCAGCTCTCAAGAGGTAGCTGAAAAACTTCTTGACAAACCATTCTTCTTTTGGAAAAGAAAGATTGCTAAAGAGTAAATACTCCATGGCAATGGGTCGATTTTAATTTGTTTTATTTTGTTAGGATGCTTAAAATTAGTATGCGAGTTGTGGATTTGAAACAACCTGAACCAAACTGCATACAAGCAAGCTTACTAGCTTAGCAGGGAGACGGTTCCAGCTGAGCCAAGCATTCATTAAGCTGAATCCTCAGTTTAATGTGTGGTGTACTGACAGGCCATTCAGCCTCGTCATGCTGTTGGCTTGCCTGCGAACTGTGACGAGTCCAAAGACAGTTAGAGAATACTGACCTCCAAAGGTGTTAAGCCTAAGGTCTGCAAACTAGGCGCCTGCAAGTATTGCAGGAAATGAGAATGGCATTTTGTGCAAAATGATAGAGCTTGATTTGGAATGGTTCTGGGTTTTTTGAATTATCATGGTTTTTTACACCATCAGAATTAAACAAAAGTAACATCTTATTCTTGCAATGTGATGAGTGTGAACCGTGAAGGGTCAATGCAGTCTTATGGGTGTGGCTGTGTTGGGATGTAGGAGACCTTAACTTTGCTCTGCTGTGCTCTGCGTTACCGTGTTGTGTGCAGTTGTTTCTGCTGCTTTGCTCTTCCTTGGGGTTGTCTCTGTCTGTAAGGTAATTAGAAGAGATGGCCAGCACAAGTGGTGCCTGCTAGTGGTGGGGGCCTCTGGATGTTTCCAAACAACAGGTAATAATAATCACCAGGGGTGGGTTTTGCAAACACTCTTTAAAAGCATTCCCTGCTTTTTCTGCATGAGCATGTGCAGGATCATAAACTTCCCAGGCGTTCTCAGCTCTCAGACAAGTACTTCACTTTTCCAGTCTACAGGTCAGTGCCTACTAAATTACATTGAAACTTTGGACAATAGGTTGGGGTGCTGCACGCTAAAACTTCCCCAAGATGTTAGGTGAATAAAACTGGAGAAATGTTTTTGTTTGTTGGTTTTGGGGGTTTCCCCCCCCCAACTAGGGCTGTATGCTTTAATATGTTTTATTTTGGAGTAAACGACGCCAGGTTGATTTTGTGTTAAATGTCATTAACCTATACCTACAAGAGGCCTGATCTGCTACCTAACCCAAACGCCAGGATTGTCAGGATGTTTTCCATCTCCTAAGTGGAAAATCAGTGGGTCAGTGCCCACTGACTCCTTCCATTGTGCTTGTCATGTCCAGTCCTCACTTCAGCCAGTTCTTTTTGTATAAAAACACCTGAAGAACCCTGGAACGTGAGAGCTGTTTCAAATCCACATGTGTAATAAGGGAAAAGTTGAACTTTCTTAAATGAGAGGCATTTTTTTCCCCAAAGCTTTCCAAATTGTCCAGATTCTCCTCCCGCTGAAATTAATGGGGGTCTGTCTTCAGTGGGAGCAGAACCGAACAAGCCGTAACACTTTGGCAAATTCTACCCCAAGCATTTTGAACTGGGAGTGTGCATATGGAATAATAATGTCACAAACTGGCTGACAAATACAGCTACACTGAGTCTGTGCAGATGGCCTGCTCCGACATTTGCTGGAGCTGTGGCCGATCCTTTTTTTTTCTTCTTTCCAATGGCAAACGTGCCGAAACATCCCACCACACAGAAGTCAGCAGTCTGCAGTGAGTCACGAATCCGCTTGTATGGAAAAAGGAGCAACAGGCATAGCCATTATGTCTGCCCTGTGCTGTGAGGAATGCTCACGTATACAGTAAGCACTTCACTGAAGCTTTTGTTTTGGGAAGGCAAGGAGAGGAAAGCATAGTGTGCTTTTATTTGGGAAAGGGATTGTCTACAATTTTTTTTTGTCTGTGGCCTCTAGGACTAGAAATAAAGCATCAGCTTAAAACGGATGCTTCTTTGTGGCATTCCTCTCGGTCTTAGCTCGGGGGCTTTTTTGGCTCAGTTCGAAGCATTCAGATGCCTGGAGGTTGCATGCCGTAATGTTGCAAAGATCGTGACCTAAAAATACAGCATCTTCCTCCTGAGAGATACAGAAACGCACAGACGAATCTGTTTGTCCTGGTTTTCCTACGATAATGTTGTGTCCTCTATTTGATCAGGCCCTTTAAAATAAGGAACGTTGTGAGAGCAGAGGGAGCAGATGCCCAGAAATGTAGAGGAAATGGAGTTATGGTTCGTTATGTATGGTGGGTTCATTTTCTTGCCTGCTGCTTCCCCAGGCAGTTGCTGTTGGCCACACCGAGTATTCCCAGGAGGAAATCCCTGCTGCCCTCAGTGAGCACAGTGGACGAGCCGGGGATTAGCAGGTGGTTACACCCTGTGGCAACTGCTGCAGTGCTGGGAAAAGGAAGAGCAAAGTAGCACACAGCCAATAGAGAAAGGTGAGCGGGAGAAAAGGACTGACTTTACGCTTATAGATGGCTGTATAACAGTAGCAAATAAGCTGTAACAGTAGTTTTCAGCTTTCTCTAGGAAATCACATCCAAGGTCTGCTGCCCAACAGCAAGCCTTTGGATTTTCTCTGGACTGAATGTTGACAAGTGGCTTTTGTTTGAAATCTCGGAGTCCTTGCCTGCTGTCCCCATGAAACAGGGGTAGCCCAGCCAGCCCTCCTGTCAGGTCCTGCATGGGCGAGGGTGCCTAAGCCATGGCCCTGATGAGCGTATACACCAGCCTCAACGCTAGCTGATGGGTGAAGGAGCCCCGTCTCCTGTGGCTGGCAGAGCTAACTGCCTGCTGCTGATCCTCCCTCAGCTCTCCCACACACACGTCAGCCTGTACAGCCTTAGCACATATGTTTGAGACAGAACAGAGAGTGCAGAAAATTAGCAGAATGAGCTTTGTTTTTTTTTCCTGCTGTGAAAGCCCTGTTGTGTGGGGCCTGCAGCCCAGAGGGAGCCAGCCAGCAGCTCTGTGCCACTGTGCCTTTGGCATCCCTCCAGACTGGAAGAGGGCCGGGTCAGCACAGGCTCATGCAGCAGAGCTTCCCATCCAGGCAGCCGTTCCATACACCTGGCTCGACCATCTGCTGCCTTGTCAGCCGGCTGTCGCTCTGTTAGTTCCCAGCACAGCTCCCTGTGCTGCCTGACCCCACAAGCGGTATTGCAGCAGCATCCTCTTGTCAGAAGAGCTGGAACTTCCACCAGGGTGTAGGTCAGAGTGTGCTTGGCGTCACTTCCTTGGTGAAGTGGTTCCCCAGGCACTGGTGACTTGAAGCTTTGCTCTGCCTTGCTAGGCTTCCCTTTTTTAACTTAATAAAGGACATTAAACCACTACAGCCCACCTTTCCTTCTTGATACCAGCACGCTTGGACCCACGGGGCGTTTGTTCTCCACTAGACGTGGTTAAACTCCTGCGGCTCTCTCTGGTAACAAGCATCGCTGAAGAAACTGTTTTAAATGTCTTCTGTCTTGCTGAGGTTTGACCTAAAGCACTTTTCCTCTTCTGTGGTGCGCTGTGTCTGTCCAATCGACTTCATTTTTCTTGTTCACAAAGGCAGATGATAGCTGTTCAGTCTTGAGTGACACCAGTAGCTAATGCAGTGGGGTCTTGAATTCAGCATTTTCAACATGATTTGAGTGCGTTTCCCAAAGGGAGTTCTGTCTTGCCCCATCCTTGTTCGGCATGGGATAATGATGCTATGTAATGCACATTACTGCTGTTCCCGAGAGCACCTTGGCTGGTTTTGCTTTAATTGCATACTAAGTATTACACTGCAGCCTTAAAATCAGGGCTAGCAAGAATGTTCCAATCTCCAGCTGCAAGCTTTGCACAAATACTGACAACTGATAAAAACGAGCAATATCAGGACAGTGAGTCAGGTCTTTTAAATCCTTGCTTTCTCTCTTTGTTGGGCTTTTTTTTTTTCTTTTAATCCGTTTCAGACTTGAGTTACAGCTAAGCCAGTTTCTCATCTGCTCTGTCAGACTTGTGTTCTGTTACATGGCATCTTGCGCCCTACGCTTGGTTCCTTCTTGCATTGTAGATGGGGGGAAATAAGACTACATGTGCTCTGCAGGCCTGCAGAGTAGGGTAAACTGTCTGGGTGAGCCGGCACAGGCAGGATGCAGGAACAACCACAAAACCACGGCTGAAATGCAAAGAGTAAATTTATTTTCGTTACCTCGCCAATGGGGGTATCCCCGAAGCAGCACCCGGGCAGAGGCACACAAGCGGGGACGCAGGCACCGCGGAGCCCGGTCCATGCTAGAGGATGGCCGAACCTGCTGTTTTCGCCTGTTTACCAGGGATTCGCGCAGGCGTAGTTTACCACTGCGCTTTGATCTTTCACGTAGCAGGGCAGGAATCTCAAGCATGTTCGCTAGGGTGCCTCTAAGTCCATCACAGGCTTATGTTATCTAAACACAGGTGTTCTACTTGTCCAACACACAAGGCTAAACAACAATTAGTGTGGTATATGTGTTTTTCTACACCCCAGCTGCAAGTCACTTGAGCGTGTTTACAGTCCTCTTCGCCAATCTTCCGTTATTTTCCCACAATGGGGTCAACAGAAACATCTTGGGTTTATATGAAATACTAAAAACTGTGAACTGTCATTATAATTATTAATATGTGTATTAAACAAAACCAAACAAACCCCACACACTTTAGACCAAGACCTGAGTTAGCTTTAAGAATAAAGCTCCTTGTGTCTCCAATGCGAGAAGCACCTGAGGCTGCAGTGCTTTTACAGTGAGAGAGAGAGAGAGGGAGAGGACTTGTAAAGAGAGACGCAAGGCTTCCACCCTCCCTGTGGCTACCCACAGCCCAAATCAGGTACAGTCAGAGCACGCAAGAAGGGAATGGTTTTGCTTTGTCTTCCATTTACTTTAATTAGTTCTAACTAACACTAAGGCTTCCCTCCCGCTCCAGGATTTTTCCTTTTTTCATTGTTTTTTTTTTTTTTAATCTGTGTTAGCTTGTGGTAAGATGCTACTTAGAAATGCCATACAGACATGCCCGGGAACACACAAGGCTAAAAGAATGTTAACGTTATTTATGAACATGTGATTTGTGTTTATACACATGCTTGTAAACAAAGAGAAAAATAGCCACGCAATTGCCCATGTTCCAGAAATGCTTCTATTTCAGCTGTCGCACCCCCCCCTGAAATGTCCATAACTTACAGCCAATTAAATTCTTCTGTGAAAATTGTCTTAGTTTCCAACACAAAATTAATGAAACATATGAAAAAGGGTAAACAGCTTCTGAATGCTTCTTCTTTGCGTCTTGAAGATGAGTAATCCTGCAACGTTACGTTGAGGCTGATCAGGTACTCCCCTTCTAGCTTCCCACACTGGCAACTCCTCTTTACAGGATAGTATCAAAATATTCTCACCCTTTTAAGAGGAAGATGTTTTAACACTGTCTGTCTTGGGCTACTCCTCCTTCACTTTTTTCACAGGAGGTTCCTTTCGAGGAGATTTTTCACAATCGGTGTCCACCTTCTCTTGGGAAGCTTTAGCTGGTTCTCTTATATCATCTTCCTTAGGAGGAACAGCCACTTCCACTTTCTGCTTTGTCTTGTCAATTTTTGCTTTTGGCTTATCCTTCTCTTTTTTCTCCTCTTCAGACACCGGTTTGAAAGCAATAGAATCTGCTTCCATAGGCTCATCCCTCACAGGGGTGGCATCATCTCTGCTTGGGAGCATGAACAGAGAGTCCATTTTAACGTCTTCTGCTGTAACTGGCTCTCCTGGTTTTCTCGCACCTTCTAACAACCCAGCGCTGGGAAATCCTTCATTCTCATCCCCTTTTCTTCTCTTCCGGTGTCTTTTATGTTTATTTCCTTTGTCATCTCCCAGTGGATTTTCCACCTCCTTCTCTTTTGTTTTTGTAGGGTCTTTGATGCCACTTCCAGAAGGTTTTTCAGGGTAATTTCCAGCTATATTACGATTTTGGTGGCTCTGCCTACCAGGATAATCCTCCCTACGTCCCCAAGCATGTGGCGACTTCTCTCATCTGGTCCCAGGTGGACCAAACCTCTCTGGAAAAGAGTTCTCTGTTTACTGGAGGTCGAGGTTGAGTGCCAACAGCATAGCCCTTGTAGAACTTTTCATACCATTCTCTATAGTTCCGTTCCCATTCTCTATATCTGTCCTTTTCAAATGGATCTCTCAAGTCAACAGATCTGCCATAGTTAGTTTTCATATCATATGGTGGAACTTCTGCGTGTCTGTTAAAATACTCCCTTTCTCCTTCCCCTTGAGGTGTAGTCCATTTAGTGGGAGACTGGCCTCTAAATACTGGAGACCTTGACCGTGAATGGTATCTTCTGTGTGGTGGTGACCTTGACCTTGAATGGTGATAACCACGTGACCTTGACCTAGAACGATAGTATAGTCGGACTATTTAATCAAGACTTCTAGCCAGCTGTCCTAGCAGAAGTTTGCATGTACCTCTAGCTCTAACCAAGGATAGTGACCGCATTTCAAGAAAAGTCATACCTAAAAGCTTCTAAACTCAGCCTCTAGTAATATGACTCAATGCCATTACTCCAGGAAAGATACTGACAGCATTACTACTAGAGAGCTATTCAGACGCCTGACCAAGTGATTTTTGGGGGTAGAAGTCATCAGCTACCCTGAGTTTTTTCTCCACAAGTTTTTCTTTGATTAGTTTTTAAAGAACCATTTCACATTAGTCCGCATATGTTCATTAGCATCATTCCTCCTCTCAAAATCCTTCACCAATTTAAGATTTCCTTACAAACAAGTCTAATCTTTTAATTGCTAAGACAAATTCAACAATCTCAACAACATCCTAGCGAAAGCCACCAGTTTGCAGTCCAGGTTGAAATCTCTCCTTGTATCCACATGAGAGAAACAACAGAGGAAAAGATGACAATTTCTCTCACATATCTTCTCCGAGGTGCTTTGAGGTAATGGTTACAATCAGAATAGGGAGACGCAGAAAATCCAGCAACTACACCTGCTCAGTTTCTAGCCTCAGTCAACTGTAATCTCCGCCATATTTGAGCTAGTAACCTACATGTGAAACTCCCATCGCTGCTAATCCCTTGAATCCCCCAGTCCACCTAACGATAGAGAGGTGGAGTGGAACTCCTCCTGATTCTTCGAGGCAATCTGCTTCTCCGTTACGGACATGTAAAGCAGTTACCTGGAAAACGAACGCCTACACTCCTTTTGAATCTTCTTATATTCCACCAGTTTCTTAGCAAAATCATTTGTAAACTCATCAAGTTTGGACTTTTTCTTTTCCCTGTTAAAATAAGTTTGACCTTTATTACAATTATAGTTTGGCCTTTATTACAAAAAGACACCAAGAAACAAAACATGGCCAATATGAGAAAATGGATACTGTGTGCAAATGCAGAAGGTGAACATCCTATTTAAGCAAAACCAGTTTAGAATTCCGACAAGTTTTAGGGAAAGTTTTAGAATCACATTTGTCTTGTTTTAGTTTGGGATGCTTACCCTCCGCAAGGAAAAAGTAGATTGGAAGAAACACTGTGTCATTTTTGCTTATGTCAGATGCACTTTAGCGTAACTGCAGTCCGATACGCTACCGAAATACAAAACTGAAACACAACGCAACTTCACTGAGCCAAATACTTACTCCTCTCTAAGTCTCCGTTGTTCTCTGTAAAACTCCTCCCTAGATAAGGGAGACCAATGGCATCCTGGCTTGTGTCAGAAATAGTGTGACCAGCAGGACTAGGGAAGTGATCGTCCCCCTGTACTCTGCACTGGTGAGGCCGCACCTCAAATACTGTGTTCAGTTTTGGGCCCCTCACTACAAGAAGGACGTCGAGGTGCTGGAGCGCGTCCAAAGGAGAGCAACGGAGCTGGTGAAGGGTCTAGAGAGCAAGTCCTGTGAGGAGCGGCTGAGGGAACTGGGCTTGTTTATCCTGGAGAAAAGGAGTCTCAGGGGGAGACCTCATCGCCCTCTACAACTACCTGAAAGGAGGCTGTAGCGAGGTGGGTGTCAGTCTCTTCTCCCAAGTAACAAGCGATAGGACGAGAGGAAATGGCCTCAAGTTGCACCAGGGGAGGTTTAGATTGGACATGAGGAAAAATTTCTTTACTGAAAGAGTGGTTAAACACTGGAACAGGCTGCCCAGGGAAGTGGTTGAGTCACCATCCCTGGAAATATTTAAAAGACGTGTAGATGAGGCACTTAGGGACATGGTTTAGTGGGCATGGTGGTGTTGGGTCGACGGTTGGACTCGATGGTCTTAGAGGTCTTTTCCATCCTTAATGATTCTATGATTTTATGATCACCTTTATAGCCTCATCAGGGTTGAGCTGATGATCCCATCATAGCCTGTACACACAGAGATGCCCCTGGGCAGTGCCCTGCTGCTGGGAGGTGTCTGCAGGGCAGAGGTGAGCACACGGCCGGTGGGATGGGGTCTGTGAGCACTGGCAGGGACGAGGCTTGGGGACAGGGAAACAGCTCCTGGCAGGGACAGCTCCAGGCAGCAGAGACATGGGCAGGGGCTGAGGCAGAACTGCTACCAGAATCACCATAGGAGGGGAATTCAGGCACCTCCCTGCCATCCCTTGCAGTGCAGATGCCTTCCCCAGAGCAGCCCCTGGTCTCCTCTTCCACCCAGTAGAGCTTCTGCCCTCAAGGCTGTAGGGTCTTGGGTTGAGTCACCTCCTTAGCAGCTAAATCCTAAGAAGGAGAAACTCCCAAGTGCCATTTGTCTGTCCCTGTCCTCCCTCAGCAGCAGCACTGGGGCATTTCTCCATCTTTCCCTCCTGCCCATGCTGCCTTTGTTCTGCCGCTCACACTCTCTGGAAGCAAGGGGGGGTGCCGATGTAGCTCACACACCAATGCAGCAGGTCTTGCCACGCAATTGTGTCCACGGGAGCAAAGTCCATCAGTCTGTCTGACCCTGTGGGTCTCTGGACAGTGCCGTGTGTGGGGCTGAGGAGTAAGCTGTCTCTGCTCAGGTCACTACAGTTTTAGCGCGTCCAGGAGTTTCCCTGGGGTTCTCCTGCTGGAAGATGCTGAGCAGCTCCTCTTCATTACAAGTGGATAACACGTGAAGTAAACAGTGAATTTCAGAAGCTGTCACTCCCTTTCCCAGGTGCCCGCTGCTGTAGAGCTGGGATGACTCCTTGGGAGCTCATGGGCAGAGCCCTGCTCCTAACAGCACATTTGGCTAGTAAAAGCAGAACACCAGCCAGGGAGATGTATGAAGGTCCTGAAAGGAAAGGGAGAGACAATATGTGTTTGGGGGGCAGGGAAGGGAAAGAGATTTTCACAGAGCAGTCCTAACTTGTGAGTGCGATTTCCTCCTTTGGCAGTACCTTCTGAACAAAGGGATCAGATGTCCAACAGCAGCTCCATCACTGAGTTCCTCCTCCTGGCATTTGCAGACACAGGGGAGTTGCAGCTTTTACACTTCTGGCTCTTCCTGGGCATCTACCTGGCTGCATTCCTGGGCAATGGCCTCATCATCATAGCCATAGCCTGTGACCACCACCTCCACACCCCCATGTACTTCTTCTTCCTCAACCTCTCCTTCGTTGACCTGGGCTCCATCTCCACCACTCTCCCCAAAGCCATGGCCAATTCCCTCTGGGAGAATGGGGCCATTTCCTACCCAGGGTGTGTGGCCCAGCTCTTTTTCTTTTTCTTTTTTATATCAGCTGAGTATTTTCTTCTTACTGTCATGGCCTACGACCACTATGTTGTCATCTGCAAACCCCTGCACTATGGGACCCTCCTGCGCAGCAGAGCTTGTGTCCATGTGGCAGCAGCTGTCTGGGGCAGTGGGTTTCTCAATGCTGTGCTACAAACTGCCAATACATTTTCACTACCACTCTGCCGAGGCAATGCCCTGGACCAGTTCTTCTGTGAAATCCCCCAGATCCTCAAGCTCTCCTGCTCAGAGTCAGACTACCTCAGGGAGGTTGGGCTTCTCGTGCTTAGTGCCTGTTTAACTTTGGAGTGTTTTGTTTTCATTGTGCTGTCCTACGTGCAGATCTTCAGAGCCGTGCTGAGGATCCCCTCCGAGCTGGGACAGCATAAAGCCTTTTCCATGCATCTTCCTCACCTGGCCGTGGTCTCCCTATTTGTCAGCACTGGCATATTTGCCCTCCTGAAGCCCCCCTCCATTGCTTCCCCATCCCTGGACCTGGTGGCGTCATTTCTGTATTCGGTGGTGCCTCCAGCAGTGAACCCCCTCATCTACAGCATGAGGAATCAGGAGCTCAAGGACGCCCTATGGAAACTGGCACAATGGACACTGTTTCACTGGCAATACCCTGCCTCCCCTTCTCTGCACATTTCCCAGAATTTATCTTAGGCCAGGAGTGTGCTGTTTTCCCTTGTGATCATCCTACTTATACATAATTTTCTGGGTTTATACTGTTTCTCTTGAGGCTTGATCCTGTTGCGTCTGACCCTTGCACGACACTGTGTCAAATGTGACCTGTCCAAATGCAGCTCTTCAAGAAAAAGGCATGTCCCAGGTGCAGTGCCTGAAGGCTGAGCTCTTTCTCCAAAGCTGCTGCCAAGAAAATGTCCAAGAAATTGGTCTTTTAAAGAGTCTTTTCCTGAGAGGCACGGCAGAGGTGGGAAATGGGGGGGTTCCGTCAGTACATAACAGTTCATCGCTGTCACTCCTTCCTCCCCATACTTCTCCTCTGCTCCAGCGTGGCTCCTCTCTACAGGATCCCCCTGTATTGGCAGTCAAAGCTGTGTTGTTCACTTCTTTCTGTCTTACTTTTCTCCTTTATACTCAACAGAATCACAGAAATGTTGAAGTTGGAAGGAACCTCTGGACTTTCCCTTTCCCTTTGTGAACCCATCTTAAAGAAAAGTCCTGTTGAACTAATTTGATATCCTTCTATGATAAGGTCCCCTGCCCTGTGGATGAAGGGAAGGTGGTGGATGTACTTTTTCTGGATTTTCATAAGGCTTTTGATACTGTCCCTCACAGCATCCTTCTGGAGAAGTTGTCCAACTGTGGGATGAGCAGGTTCACGGTGCGCTGGGTGAAAAACCGGCTGGAGGGCAGGGCTCCAAGGGCTGCAGTGAATGGGGCTACATCTGGCTGGCGACCGGTCACCAGCAGTGTTCCTCAGGGCTCAATCCTAGGGCCAGTTCTGTTCAATATATTTGTCAACAATCCGGATGCAGGAGTTGAATGCACCATTAGCACGTTTGCTGATGATACCAATCTGGGAAGTGCTGTCGACTCTCTCAAGGGACGAGAGGTCTTGCAGAGGGGTCTAGATGCATTGGAATATTGGGCCCCATCGCAGCACAAGCTTGATCCCCTCCCGGTACAGACTTAGCCCCCTCCCAGTGCAAACTGGATCCATTTATCCCCTCCCAGTACAGACTGGGCCTTTCCCAGTTCAGACTGGATCCCTTTAATGACTAGCAGTACAGACTGGGCCCTTTCCCAGTGCAAACTGGATCCATTTAACCTTTCCCAGTACAGATTGGGCCCCGTTCCATTACAAACTGGATCCCCTGGCCCCTTCCCAGTACAGGCTGGGCTCCATCCCACTCCAAACTCTGTTCCCTGATCCCCTCCCAGTATATACTGGCCACATTCCCAGTACAAGCTGGATCCCCCACCCCCAAAAAACAGAGTGGTCCCCATCCCAGTCAAAACTGCATCCAGTGGTCCGTCCCAGTACAGACTGTTCCCTGTCCCGGTACAAACTGGGTCCCTTTAACCCCTCCCAGTAGACACTGGGCCCCATCCCACTCCAAACTGGATGCCCTGATCCCCTCCCAGTGCAAACAGGGCCCCGTCCCAGAAGAAACTGGATCCCCTGGCACCAACCCAGTACAGACCAGGCCCTCTCCCAGTACAGTCTGGATCCCTTTACCCACTCCCAGTACAGTCTGGGACCTGTCTCAGTACAAACTGGATCCCCTGATTCCCTCCCAGTATAGACTGGGCCCCGTTCAAGTACAAACTGGATCTCCGGATTCCCTCCCAGTACAGACAGGGCCCCATCCCAGTACAAACTGCATCCCTTGAACTCCTCCCAGTACAGACTGGGATCCCTGCCAGTACAAACTGGATCCCTTTAACCTCTCACAGTACAGACTGGGCCCCGTCCCATTAGAAGCTGGATTCATTTAACCCCTCTCAGTACAGACTTGCCCCCTCCCAGTACAAACTGGGTCCCTTGAACCTCTCCCATTACACACTGGGCCCAGTCCCAGTACAGACTGCATCCACTGATCCCCACCCAGTACAGACTGGGCTCTGTCCCAGTAGAAATTCGATCCCCCGGCCCCCTCCCAGTACAGACTGAGCCCCGCTCAGGTACAAACTTGATCCCCTGGTGCCCTCCCAGAACAGACTGGGCCCCCTCTCAGAACAAACTGGATCTTCTGATCTCCTCCCACTACAAACTGGGCCCTCTCCCAGTACAAACTGTGTGCCTTTAAACCCTCTCATTGCGGACTGAGCCCCTCCCATTAGAAACGGGATTACCTGGCCCTCTCACAGTACAGACTGGGCCCCGTCCCAGGACAGACTGGATCCACTGATCCCCACCCGGTACTGACTGGGCCCCTTCCCAGTACAAACTGGATCACCTGCCTCCCAGTACAGACTGGGCCCTGTCCCAGCATAAAATGGATCCCTTTTACCTCTCCAAGTAGAGAATGGGCCCCGTCCCAGCACAAACTGGATACCATTAACCACTCCTGGTGCAGACTGGGCCCCATCCCTTTACAGATTGTATTCCCCGATCCCCTCCCAATACAGAATGGTCCCCGTTCCCGTTCAAACTGGATTCCCTGATCTCCTCCCAGTACAGACTGGGACTCCTCCCAGTTCAAACAGGATCTCTTTTACCTCTCTCAGTACAGACTGGACCCCGTCCCAGTTTAAACTGGATCCCTTTAAGCCCTCCTAGAACGGACTTGGCCCCCTCTCCGTACAAACCGGATCTTCTGATCCCCTCCAGGAACAGACTGGCCATCATTCCAGTAAAAACTGGATCCCTGGGCCCCTCCCAGTACAGACTGGATTCTGTCCCAGTACAGACCCCTAACTGCCCCTTTAGACCCCTAAGTTCCCCCAGGGCCCTAAGTGCCCCCCTGCACCCCTAAGTGCAACCTTGCAACCCCTAGGTGCTCCACAGACCCCTACATGTCCCCCTGGATCCCTAAGCACAACCTTGGGACCCCCTAAGTGTGTCCATCATCCAGACCCCTCCCTCCCCACCCTCTCCTCCCCCACACCACGCCCCACGTGTCCTCTGGCCCCAGCTGCAGCCCCACTTCTGGACCTTCACCTTCCTGTGGGGCAGCCCCACCTCCCCCAGCACCTTCAGCCCTTAGCTGAGACCCCCCTTCACCTCATCCAGCCTTCCTTGGTGGGAAGCCTCTGCCCAAGTCTTCTCCAGAGCTTGGGTGGGCTCAAAGCTTGTCCTCCTCAGATGGTTCCAGGTGGCCTTTAGATCTTTAGAAGGTCTCAAGCTCAACCTTGGGTGTTGACTGAGAAGAAAACCACTCTGGTGGAGACATCCGGAGTCCTGAGATAGTTTCAAGGTCAAATCCAAGAGGAGAAGAGGAAGAAGAGAGGTTGAAGGTGCTGGAGAACATCTGGTCAAAGCCCACCTTAGAATGGAGACCACCCCTGGCGATACCCAACGTTCCTGGAGTGGCCCAAGCACCCCAAGAAAGTCTTTTGCTCTCCAGTGTCTTCTCCCCTGGCTGGCCGGCCTGGTGACCATGGTTGGGATCATGGTGGTCGCTCAGAACAACCCTGCCCTGGAGACTGTCCATCTTCTCACTGGCAAACTGGTAACAACAGCTGAGGAGAAGGCTGAGGTTCTCAAGGACTTTTTTGCCTCAGCCTTCACTGGCAACCTCTCTTCCCATACCTCTCCAGTGGCTGGACCTCAAGGCAGGAACTGAGGGAGCAAAGTCCCTCCCACTGTAGGAGAAGATCCTTCCTCTCTAAATTGGAGACATATGGATTTGACGGGTGGACTGTCCGGTGGGTGAGGAATTGGTTGGATGGTCGCATCCAGAGAGTAGTGGTCAACAGCTCAATGTCCGGATGGAGATCAGTGATGAGTGGTGTCCCTCAGGGATCCGTATTGGGACCAGTACTGTTTAATATCTTCATCAATGCCATAGACAGGGGGATCGAGTGCACCCTCAGCAAGTTTGCAGATGCCACCAGGCTGAGTGGTGCGGTTGACACGCCCAAGGGACGGGGTGCTATTCAGAGGGACCTGGACAAGCTCGAGAAGTGGGCCCATGTGAACCTCATGAGGTTTAAGAAGGCCAAGTGCAAGGTCCTGCACCTGGGTCGGGGAAACCCCCGGTATCCATACAGGCTAGGGCATGAAGGGATGGAGAGCAGCCCTGTGGAGGATGACTTGGGGTACTGGTGGATGAAAAGCTGGACGTGAGCTGACAATGTGTGCTCGCAGCCCAGAAGGCCAATCGTATCCTGGGCTGCATCCAACGAAGAGTGGCCAGTAGGTCGAGGGAGGTGATTCTGCCTCTCTACTCCACTCTGGTGAGACCCCACCTGGCGTACTGCGTCCAGCTCTGGAGTCCTCAGCACAGGAACGACATGGACCTGTTGGAGTGGGTCCAGAAGAGGGCCACAAAAATGATCAGAGGGATGGAACACCTCTGCTCTGAAGAAAGGCTGAGAGAGTTGGGGTTGTTCAGCCTGGAGAAGAGAAGGTGTTGTGGTTTAACCTCAGTCGGCAACTGAGTACCACACAGCCGCTCGCTCGCTCCTCCTCCACCCCCCCAGTGGGATAGGGAGAGAATTGGAAGAGTAGAAGTGAGAAAAACTCGTGGGTTGAGATAAAAACAGTTTAATAAGTGAAATAAAATAATAACAACAATATTATTATTATTACAATAATAATAATAATAATAATAATAATAATAATAATAATAGTAGTACAGAAAGCAAGTGATGCACGGGGCAACTGCTCATCACCTGCCGACTGATGCCCAGCCAGTCCCCGAGCAGCGGCCCCCCCCAGCCAGCTTTCCCCAGTTTATGTACTGAGCATGACGTCACATGGTATGGAATGTCCCTTTGGCCAGTTTGGCTCATCCATGTAGATGTGGCGCTTAGGGACATGGTTTAGTGGGCATGGTGGTGTTGGGTTGACAGTTGGACTCGATGATCTTAGAGGTCTTTTCCAACCTTAATGATTCTATGATTCTATGATTCTATGAAAGGAAAATAGAGAAGAGCCCGTCAGTGGAGACCACCGGGCAGCGCTCTTGGGGCCTGCCCTGCCTGCCCTGCCTGCAGCGCAGTGCTGAGTGGTGCAGCAGGATGGGCAGGGAGCCAGCAGCTGGAACCGTGGCTCCTGCTCAGCAGCTCCAGCTCGGAGGCTCCTGAGAGCTGGCATGCCACTGTGACAGCCTGGCCTGGCCCTCACCCTGCCCTCCTCCAAGCTGTGCACAGCAGCAGAGGCTCCGTGTCCTCAGAGGACCACGTTCAGCGGCTGCTGCCCAGCAAGTGTCCTTCCTCGTCCAGGTGACATCCTCCCTTGGGGTGTCTAACCTGCATGGCGATGATGTAAGTTTGCAGGACGTTGCCTGTCATGGTTTAACCTGTCGGCAACCAAGTACCACACAGCCACTCGCTCACTCCCCCCCCGTCCCACGGTGGGATGGGGGAGAGAATTGGAAGAGCACAAGTGAGAAAAACTCGTGGGTTGAGATAAAAACAGCTTAATAATTGAAATAAAATGATAATAATAATAACAACAACAACAACAACAACAATAATAAATACAGAAAGCAAGTGATGCACAGTGCAATTGCTCACCACCCGCTGACCGATGCCCAGCCAGTCCCCAAGCAACGGCCCCCCCGGCCAGCTTTCCCCAGTTCATGTACTGAGCATGACGTCACATGGCATGGAATGTTTCTTTGGCCAGTTTGGCTGTGCCCCCCTCCCAGCTTCTTGTGCACCTCCAGCCTTCTCAGTTGGTAGAGCATGGGAAGCTGAAAAGTCCTTGGCTAGTGTAAGCATTACCTAGCAACAACTAAAACATGGGTGCGTTATCAACATTGTTCTCATCCTACATCCAAAACACAGCACTGTACCAGCTACCAGGAAGGAAATTAACTCTATCCCTGCCGAAACCAGGACACTGCCATTGATTAATGTTGCAATCATTTTCTCCAGTGCTTTGTTAACTATTCAAGGTTGGGGAGGTTCGAAGTAAATACTTGGCATGGCATCTAATCCCAAGGAAGATCAATCAGAAACATCCTGGACAAACCGGGCATCCTGGCTTTGTCGTGGTTTAATCTCAGTCGGCAACTAAGCACTATGCAGCCGCTCGCTCACTCCCCCCCAGTGGGATGGGGGAGAGAATCGGAAGGGTAAAAGTGAGAAAACTCATGGGTTGAGATAAAGACAGTTTAATAGGTAAAGCAAAAGCCACGCACGCAAGCAAAGCAAAACAAGGAATTCATTCACTACATCCCATCGGCAGGCAGGTGTTCAGCCATCTCCAGGAAAGCAGGGCTCCATCACGCGTAACGGTTAGTTGGGAAGACAAACGCCATCACTCCAAACGTCCCCCCCTTTCCTTCTTCTTCCCCCAGCTTTATATACTGAGCATGACGTCACATGGTATGGAATATCCCTTTGGCCAGTTTGGGTCAGCTGTCCTGGCTGTGCCCCCTCCCAGCTTCTTGTGCACCTCCAGCCTTCTCAGTTGGTAGAGCATGGGAAGCTGAAAAGTCCTTGACTAGTGTAAACACTACCTAGCAACAACTAAAACATCGGTGTGTTATCAACATTGTTCTCACCCTAAATCCAAAACACAGCACTGTACCAGAAACTAGGAAGGAAATTAACTCTATCCCTGCCGAAACCAGGATAGGCTTGTATAAATCAGGCTGTTAGGAGATACCTTGTTTTATCAGCAAAACCACAGGAATTTGGCTGCAACAGCTGAAGCGTGAAACTAAAGGTGAAGGAGAGTTAATTCCAACAAGGGGAGATCACGACCACTGACTCACGGTCCACCGACTCAAGAAACCTTCCGACCCAAAAGAAGAGAAAGACTGAGCATGCGGACTAATTAGCATAAGAGGCGAGAGAATCGTTTAACCAGTCGGAGATAGAATATAAATAGTGTGAAGTTTTGATAATCGGGGAGCTAGTCTTTTGTGGGCTACCACCTAGCTCCCTCCTTTGCGCCAACTAGACTAAAAGAAATGGAAATACCTCGCCTCGGTGTGTAAATTTGTGTTGCGCACCGGGTGATGAGCCAGTGTGAGGACGACAGAACATCTCTCCAGCCTGCCCAGGTGCCTCGGGATGGCAGCACGGCCCCCTGGCCTAAGCGCCACTCCTCCCAGTCTGGTGTCATCAGCCAACTTGCTGAGGGTTCACTCTGCCCCATCATCCAGGCCATTAATTAAGGAAGATGTTAAACAGGATCGGACCCAGTACTGACCCCTGGGCGACACCGCTAGTTACTTGCCTCGCGCTAGACTTGGTGCCACTGAGCAGCACCCTCCGGGCCCGGCCGTTCAGCCCGTTTCAGTCCCGCTCGCTGTCGGCTCATCCAGCCCATTTCTGTTCGAGTGACTTGAACTCCGTATTTAAAAAGAAGAGATTGCAAGATGGGCATACGCAAGCACACAGCTTTCAAAATCCCAAGACATAAACCTCCCACACTGGGTATTTCCCAACACCTACAGAGAAGAAAACACCCCATGAATGATATACGCAAGGCCAACAAGTGTTTTTAATTCTGGCTTTGGCTTTTCTGCCTGTTGGTACCAAATGTGTGTTGTTTTTGCAAGGCGATCCCAACAGCTGAACAGGGATGAAAGCTCTTCCTCGAGGGGCCTGTGGGCAGACGGGCTAGCCGGCAGAGCTGTCCAAGTCTCTGGAAGGTCCCTCTGAGCTCTTCCTGGCCAGAGGCAGTACTGGGAGGAGGGACAGGGTGTGCTGCGGGTGCCCTTTGTGCAGCTTGGTCCCTGCTGGGGGCAGTTTTGGTGCTTCCTGGATTCTTCGTCCTCCTCCTCTCCGGCACTGCAGGAGTCAGATGCTGTGCCCCTCCCCCATCCAGGGTCACAATCTGCCCCCGTCACCACCGCAGCGCCCTGAGTATTTGTCCGACGTGCATCTCTGGGGCGCCGAAACCCTCCTCCTCCTCCTCCCTGCTGAGGGGTCATAGTCTGTGGTGTCCACAAACCGGCTGCAGAAATCATGGCCCCGTCGCGGGGATCTGCTCCGCTCCCTCTGCCTCGGCAGAGTTTGCTCCTGAGCAGCCCTGCGTGTGGGAGCCCACTTGGAGCTGCCGTTGGAGGGCCCTGGAGCTCCGTCATCCCTTGAGGCTCCGTCACGACGTGGAGGACTTGCTCTCCACCTCCTCCTCCTCCTTGCTGAGCGGTGGCAGTCTGTGACCTCCACAAAGTGGCTGCGGAGATCGTAGCCCTGCCGCAGGGATCTGCTCCGCTCTCTCTGCATTGGCAGGGTTGGCTCCCGAGCAGCACTGGGCGTGGGAGCCAACTGGGAGCTGCCGTTGGAGGGCCCTGGAGCTCCGTCATCCCTTGGGGCTCCGTCACGACGTGGAGGACTTGCTCTCCACCTCCTCCTCCTCCTTGCTGAGCGGTGGTAGTCCGTGATCTCCACAAAGCGGCTGCGGAGATCGTAGCCCTGCCGCAGGGATCTGCTCCGCTCTCTCTGCATTGGCAGGGTTGGCTCCCGAGCAGCACTGGGTGTGGGAGCCGACTGGGAGCTGCCGTTGGAGGGCCCTGGAGCTGCGTCATCCCTGGGAGCGCTGTCACAACTTGGAGGACCAGTTCTCCTCCTCCCTGCTGCGTGGTCATAGTCCGTGGCGTCCACGAACCAGCTGCGGAGATCATTGCGCCACTGCGGGGATCTGCTCCGGGCCCTCTCCCTGGCACCGTTCCTCTGGCAGCGGGAAGAAGGGCTGAATCCATGCTCGTCTTTATTGCTGTCTTCTCGCATGGTGTGCAGCACATGGTCAAATGGTTGACAGCAGACCGGGCACGCAGCTTTCCTTCTGGACACCAGCCTCATACAGCCGCAGAAGAAGCGGTGCAAGCAGAAGCCAATGTAGGAGGTGATGTTGAGCCTGCCTGGCCAGGTGGGGCACGGCCAGCCTGCAGATGCCTCCCGTGCACCTGCCCGGGTTAGCTGGCTGGTGCTGGCTGTTGCGGAGGAGGCGCTGTCCTCTGGAGAGCCCTCCATGCCCACTGCCATGTCCTGCAAAGAGAGAGTGAAAAGGTCCTGCCCTTTGCTCCTGAAAGGACCAGAAAAGTGGGGAACCCCCAGGAGCTGTGTGAGGGGACAGCTAAGGGCCTCCCAAAGGCTCTCCCGGAGGGCTGCAAAGGCAGAAGGGCCAAAGGCAGACAAACGGGGTGGATCTAGGCGGGATGCTTTGAGAGGGAGCCGCGTTGTGGCTGTGAAGAAAGCTGCAGCGTGGGAGGGAAAAGAGAGTAATGCCAAGATCCCAGAAAGAAATCCACTGTCCACATCTGGTGCCCTGACCCACCTCCCCAGAGTTACCTTAGTCCTGCGAGGCAGGCCCTGTGGTCCCACAGAACCCGCCTGCTCGCTGTCAGCCCCCCACTGACTGAGGAAGGAACGGGCATATGATGGTGCCGGTGAGGAAGAAGCCCTTTCTCCTGTTCTCAAATCAGAGCGCCTGGAGAAAAAAAAGAGTGGTCTCCGTTTAAGGCTGTTCTTGCAGCCTCCCCTGGCGTTCAGTCATCTTCTTGGAGCGGTTTCTATGGCAGAGAGAAGACGCTACCAAGACTACCAATGGGAAATTTGACTGGGGTCTTCCCACCAGGTCTACCCCTGTCAGAGCAAGTCCTCGTCTTTACACCCCCTACGGCCTCCATTTCATAGAATCGTAGAATCATAAAATGGCTTGGGTCCGAAGGGACCTTAAAGATCATCTAGTTCCAACTCCTCTGCCATGGGCAGGGATACCTTCCACTAGATCAGGTTGCTCAAAGCCCCATCCAACCCGGCCTTGACCACTTCCAGGGAGGGGGCATCCACAACTTCTCTGGGCAACCTCTTCCAGTGTCTCACCACCCTCACCGTAAACAATTTCTTCCTAATATCTAATCTACATCTTCCCTCTTTCAGTTCAAAACCGTTACCCCTCGTCCTATCACTGCACTCCCTGATAAATAGTCCCTCCCCATCTTTCCTGTCGGAATTGCCTCTAAGTATTCTTCTCTACATTAGCCAGCTTCAGAGAGCAGGCAAGTAGCAGTTCACAGCAGGGCAGGAGCCTAAAGCCCAGCTAGGAGAGAGAAAGACTGACGGGGGGTAGTTCACATTTGACAGCACCGAATAATGCAGGTAGTAATTGTCTCCTGTGACAGAAAGAGAAACACTCCGGAGGATGAGAAGAAAAACAGCAAAGCCGGGAAAAGGAAACGTATTCTGAACACATTTTAAATCTTGTTATTACCTGACATAAAACAGCAAATAGGCTTGCTGCCTGAGAACTGTATCGATGCCACGACCATCCACAGACGAATCGTTCATCTCGTACCACAGTCCATTGCTGGCCTGTAAAAAAGGGCAACGATATCTGGAGATGAACTGCATGGTTTCTCAACGATAACACAGGCAGAAAGCAACAGAACCAAGAGTACGCTAAAACAAATCCAATGCAGCTGGTAAGGAGACCTTCTCCCCCAAAGCCTTGGCTGCCAGTAACACTGCTGTGAAAGCGTGTCTTCCCCAGCACACGTTTTTCCCCTGCTAGGAAGGAAGTTGCTCTTTACCTTTGTGTAGCAGAAATAGTGTCCTGCATCACAGCTGCCACCGCTATGCACCAGGACAGCATACAAGGCGTAGAGGAGCGGTTCTCCAGCCGCCTGAGATGTGTATGGCCGAAGATCCAAGTACTCGGGATACTCCACCACCTACGGAGAGACCAAGAGGGCTCAGAAATCATCCTGAAATACTACATGAAATAGCCTTCAACATGTAATGGTTTGGGTGGCAGGAAACTGTTCCCGGCCAAAGCAGCTCTGTCGGAGCGGAGTACATGCTTGTCTTCCCACGGGACCTCTCCTCTCCCCTCCCCAGAAGGGAACACGAAAAACTCAACCTGAACAGCTTGTGAAAGAGCGTACTGCTTTGGGAAATCTCCTGCTCCGGGAAGAGAAAGTTGCGCTCCACTGGCGTACACACCTTGCTGATCTTCCTGCCGGTGAACTCTTCAAACCTTTTCAGACACAGCGTGAGAACCTTGGGCACACGGTGGATTGTAAACCTCTTGGAGGCGGCAACCATCTTGTCACACCTTGAAACCAAGCACAGAGCCAAGTGCTGAAATGCACCCTTTTTCCCACCCAGAAAGCCAGACAGGCTTTCATGTCTCGCACATCCTTACCCTATTTTAAGGCTCTTCAGTTGCATAAGGACATATTAAACAAAACAGCTGCGTGTCATGATCGTGCGTTGAACATACGTGAAAAGATGACTTACGCTCGATGACATGCAGCACCTTCACGCAGGATCTAATATTAATATGTCGATGGCAATCATCTTACTTGCTACATTTAAAGCAGTTTTCGCCGTCCAGCTGCTCGGGTTTCACAAAGTCCTCCAGAGCTGCGGTGACAGATGAGGCTGCCTGGAGGAGTGAGAAAGGAGAGCAGTGAGCTCGGGGAAACGCCCTCGCCCAAACACTTCCTAGGAGCTGACAAGGCAGCCCAGGTACCCGAGGCTGAGGAGACCCACTGTGAACCCGCCAGCAGTGTCCAGGAGGAGGCAGAAAGCGGGTATTATGCTGAACATTTCCCTCCTTTCCCAGGGATTCCTGGGGCACTCAAGAGCTACCTCCCTGTGGCACCGCACAGTTCAGCTACCGATGGTGTGCAGGGTCATCAATAATGAAACCAATACAACCCATCAGCCTGGGAGCCAGACGGGTGTTGAGGCAGGGCAGAGGGAAGAAGGATGAGAGTACGTCAAGGGTGCGGAGAGGATAATGCGTGCTTGTCCAGCTTAAAGCCAGCACCTACAGGGGGACCGCTGCCACGGCCTCCCCAGAAGGACACAGTCCGTTCCACCTCCCACCCACCACTCAGCTCTCTTTTGTTCACAGTATGTGTTTTTCCGCCCCCTGTGTTTATTCTGGGAAGCTACAGGGGCCTTGGGACGTCTTGAATCACAGCTACAAACCCTCTTACTTTTATATCCAAAGGGACATCCAGGAAGGCCTCGTAGGAATCGGAAACCACTTTGCAGCTCAAGCATGTGACTGGAAGGCAAATGGAAATGCTCAGCGATAAGGGAAGTGGACTGGCTGTGCCGGTTTACGTCCTCCATACCTACTACGCCAGTCACACGACCAGCTGTTTATCACAGGCAGACAGAAGGGCACAGACAATTCCAAGGAGAGCAATAGTCATGGGAAAGTACCTCTGGATCTCAGAAAGCCCCCAAATATTTGATGGACGATGGTAGTTGCTTGAGAAGAGATGTCCCAGCTGGAAACAAATGGTAGTTGGAGCTCAGAAGTAGGGCAGAGAGTTATCTCCCCCAAGAGTTTTGCTTTGTCTGAAAACCCTGGGTGTAGGGTTTCCTTGATGGGAGTACATCAAGGAGTCCAAAGGGCTCAGGAACATTGAAAAGGTAATTTGCTCGTGCTTACTTGCTGCTTCCACTCAGACAAGCTCTCTGCATGGCATCGACAGTATAGCGTAAGAACTCATGGGCGTCTTCCTGCATGCCATGCCGGAAATGTTCTCCTATTCCTAAGAAAGAAGAGGTTAATAGCTCTCCCCTCCAAGAAGGGAAGAAAACCTGTGAAAGCACCTGAAATGACTTACGTGTGAGGACACGGACGACAGTCCAAGGCTGGATGGCACTGGCTGAGAAATGCAGGACCTTGTTAACGTGCGCCTCCATTACGCACATCATGCAGAAGCCTTGCTGACGACCTAAAGAGGGAGGGAGGGAGGGAAGGAAGCTTCTCAGGTGAGCAAAATATCCCTAGCCATGGGAAACCTCGTGGAGGTCTTGACGTTATAAGAACAGTCTCCACTCCTCTTCTCCCAAGGTGCCGGCATCCCAACAAGCCCGGGACATTTTAGTGCATAGAAAACTTTCTTCAGAGAGATGCTAAACTGACAGAAGTTTTCTGTGCAACGAGCAAAGAGAGTTGAACTTGCGGGAGTAGGGACCGAGACCCGGGGCTAGAAAGAGGTGCCTTTCTGAAGATGAGGACACCTAGACACGACAAGCGTCTCCTAGGCTTGAGTGTTCAAAGAACACCAACTCGGGGGGTTGGAAAGAAGGGCTGCTTTTCTCCTTAAATCAAATTCCAGATGCTGGGAATCCTTGGGATCAGTGCCCAGCTGATGTGCAAGGAGACGTTCCTAAAAGGACTCACAGGACCGGCTGTGCTCCCGAGAGAGCAGGTAGTTGGCCAGAGGGGGTGTGTACGTCAGGCACTGCAGGACGGAGTTGAGGAAGCACGTATTGCCCAGGTTGTGGAGTCCCGCTCCAGGTCTCTGTCTTTGCTGCCAGGCCATGCAAATCTTCTCCGGGGGAAAGAGGATCCTTTGTGGTGGAGCCATTCCCTCGGCAAGGACTGCAGGGAAATGACATTTGAAAAGAGAGGAGACGATATCGTTGCACGAAAGCGTATTTAAAAGTCAAGTTGTCTACAGGAGCGCGCAGAAGAACCAGCTCCAACCTCCAACACAGAACCATCGGAGGAAGCCTATCACTGCCGTTGACAATTACTGGTCAAGAAGCGGTTTTGGAAAATACTCTGTTCCCCCGCTGCCTTTGCCGAAAGGCCAATGAACCCACACTGATTTCTGTGCCTTGGGCTACCTTCCTTTCCCCCTAGAGTCATGAATTGGATTATCAGGTCAAGCCTTCCCTTTTCCTGACTGTAACCTGATGAAAACAAGCAAGTACCTAGCACAGAAAGTAACCCTACTGATGTCAGAACTTCCTACGAGCAACGTCATCTTTCAAAGTCTTGTACATAGTGGCAGAGGAGTGATAAAATGCGTTTTCCTGTGTCTAATCGAAAACACCTGGGCAAGTCTGTCTGCTACCAGGAAACGCCCCAGAATTCACTCGAGGCTGTCAGCACATCAACGTTCAGGGATGGAGCACCAGCCACGTCCGTTGCCTTTGGGGATTCACAAAGTCCAAGCCTGCTGGTGAAGTCGTTACTCACAGGAGTCGTTCCCCATTGCGGCCATCGCTCCTCTCACGAACAGAGGGGACAGCTTTGGATGACAAAGGATGTCAGGACGCACTCCAGAAAGAGATCAGTGCCAATCCCGTCACCTGATGGCAAAGAAATAACTGTAGCTCAACAAAAGGATAAAAAAAAAAACCCCAAACACAACCCACAGAACAGCATCCACCATCAAAAGTGTTTCAGTGGTACTGAAACCGGAGCGGAAGTGCTGCAGAGCTGCAGGCTGATGGCCCTAGTGTCCCTGTCACAGGACTCCGATTGACCGAGGCCCTTTTGAAAGACTGCATTGCGTGTCACCTTCTCCGAAGAGGACCTGCTGCTGATCTGTGGCTAGCGTTAGCGGCAGAGCCCTCTGGCTCTCCAGCTCACGTCTTCCCACCTTGTATGCAGGGGTGACCAGCTTTCGGCCGCTACTTTAACGGCTGCCTTTGCTGTGCTCCTTTTCTGTCTCCCTTCCTACCACGTCAGTCAGGGTGGGCTTCCTGGCATTCTAGGCTGAGCCCAAGGCCTCAGACTACACTACCACCCCCGCTACTTACCTATCCTAGCATACGGTAAAGAAATAAGAATTAGCAAATAGGAACTCTACCCACAGCGCATATCTGGCCAGCCTACAGAGGTGTAAATAGCTCAGCCTAGAGCTCTAGAAGGTATAGACCAGCCTATACTTTTATCCCAGTCTACCTACTCTATGATCTGTCCCGAAAGTCAACTCAGAATTACCTTTGAAAGAGGATGGAAGGTGAGGAGAAGTGGGCAGTAAATGATGAATGCTTGGAAAAAAGTAGGCACGCAAGTAGCAAGGGAAGGAGCCGAGTTATCCCGAAGGCCGGCTCAGCCCAACTACCTTTCGCTGGCCCGCTTTTCGGGATCCCAAGCCCTGGCCAGGTGAGGTCACAAGCGCCGGGCGGGTGCCACTTCACTGCCCCTTTGTGACACGGGCCTGCACGGGGATGCGTCCCCTTGAGGCCACACGGCTGCCACGGCCCGGGCACCTCCCAGACCCCAGCAGCTGGCAAAGGGCTCTTCGTCCGCCGGCAGAGCTCCCACTTCTTCCCGGAGCCGCACCAGCCGGATGAATAAAACCTGCCCAGGGCTGTAAGCGTGCCTGTTCACAGCTTTGGCTGGCACATTTGGGTTGCTGAGGGTTGCTTTTCCACTTTTTCCAGGTCCAGGACTGCGTCCATGAGACTCGTGTAGCAAAGCACCTGGTCTCCTACAGGTTCATATTCCATACCCCATGGTGTCACGCTCAGCAATAAAAGCTGGGGGAAGAAGGAAAAGAAAGGGGAGACGTTCGGAGTGATGGCGTTTTGTCTTCCCAAGTCACCGTTAGGCGTGATGGAGCCCTGCTTTCCTGGAGATGGCTGAACACCTGCCTGCCAATGGGAAGTGGTGAATGAATTCCCTATTTTGCTTGGCTTGCGTGCGCGGCTTTTGCTTTAATTATTAAACCGTCTTTATCTCAACCCATGAGTTTCCTCACTTTTACCCTCCTGATTCTCTCCCCTATCCCATCGGTGCGGGGGGGAGTGAGTGAGCGTCTGTGTGGTGCTGAGCTGCCTCCTGGGGTTAAACCACGACACGGGGTCAGGGCTCAGGAGCTGGCAGCGCCCCATGCTACCCGGGGAAGCAGAGGATCCTGGCAGCTGGATGTCGAGCAGGGTGTGCCTTCGCTGCCCGCTCCTCACTCACACACTTCAGCTACAGCTCTTGTGCTTGGGCAGCGTGACGTTCATTGCCCTTCACAAAATGCCACAGCAGGCGGGCTTGGTCAGGTGAACGTGGCTGAAGAATGCCTGAGCCCCGAGGGGCTCCTTTTATGGAAGGCATCTTATCCATCAGGTGACCTGGCCAGAGTTTTTTCTTATTTCACTTTTTACTATTATTCCTATGAAGGTGCCTGGTGGGGAAAAAAAAAAAAAAAAAAAGAAAAAAAAAAAAGAAAGATTAAAAAAAATATATGTATTTCGTTGCTATTATTAGTAAAGGCAACGAGGAGCCTGACCAGAACCAGCTGCCAGGGCTTCCAGGCTCTAGGAAGCTATGTCAGGCCTGTGCAGACTGTGTCTGTCCTCATTAGACATTATGGACATCGGAAACGCCAACTTAGGAAGCTGTCTTCGCACTTGATACGTTGCCCATCACTGTGGCATCTGACAATGCTTTAACTGAGAGAAACAAAACCGGAAATGCTCTAACTTTGCCATCGTTTTCCACTCCAAAAGCTGTTGCAGCGATCCAAACTTGATGCTTTGGGATCGTCTCTCTTCTACAAGGATCAATACTCTCTAGGTGGATTTCAAACACGCGTTGGGTCACCTGAGGAGGGTCTTCCTGGCCAAGAAGTTTTGTCACCTCTGTAGCTCTCTGCAAGTTCAGAGCACAGAAGGAGACCCAACTAGTCTGTGATGCTCCTGCCAGGCACCGCAAACTGTTCCCTGGCACCGCTGGAAACCAACGACTTTGCTAAACACAGGAGTGACTGTGCAGCCGAGGAGAGGATCTGCCTCTTGGCCGTCACTGCCTGCTCCTTTGCAGCACCCTAACGTTTCACTCCAGCACCTCAGCACCGCCTCCGATGCCGTGGGGACCGAGCACAGAGGAGCGATCCACAGCAGGGCAGCAGGAGGGGGCTGCTCTGCAGCCCTCTTTCAGCCCGCTTTGAAGCCCTCCTGCTTAAACTCTCAAGGATGTTTACACAAAAGCGTCTTTGAAAACCAAAAACTACGTAAAAAGAAAGCCTCCTGAGGTGACTTACACTCTGCCCCATCATCCAGGCCATTAATTAAGGAAGATGTTAAACAGGATCGGACCCAGTACTGACCCCTGGGCGACACCGCTAGTTACTTGCCTCGCGCTAGACTTGGTGCCACTGAGCAGCACCCTCCGGGCCCGGCCGTTCAGCCCGTTTCAGTCCCGCTCGCTGTCGGCTCATCCAGCCCATTTCTGTTCGAGTGACTTGAACTCCGTATTTAAAAAGAAGAGATTGCAAGATGGGCATACGCAAGCACACAGCTTTCAAAATCCCAAGACATAAACCTCCCACACTGGGTATTTCCCAACACCTACAGAGAAGAAAACACCCCATGAATGATATACGCAAGGCCAACAAGTGTTTTTAATTCTGGCTTTGGCTTTTCTGCCTGTTGGTACCAAATGTGTGTTGTTTTTGCAAGGCGATCCCAACAGCTGAACAGGGATGAAAGCTCTTCCTCGAGGGGCCTGTGGGCAGACGGGCTAGCCGGCAGAGCTGTCCAAGTCTCTGGAAGGTCCCTCTGAGCTCTTCCTGGCCAGAGGCAGTACTGGGAGGAGGGACAGGGTGCGCTGCGGGTGCCCTTTGTGCAGCTTGGTCCCTGCTGGGGGCAGTTTTGGTGCTTCCTGGATTCTTCGTCCTCCTCCTCTCCAGCACTGCAGGAGTCAGATGCTGTGCCCCTCCCCCATCCAGGGTCACAATCTGCCCCCGTCACCACCGCAGCGCCCTGAGTATTTGTCCGACGTGCATCTCTGGGGCGCCGAAACCCTCCTCCTCCTCCTCCCTGCTGAGGGGTCATAGTCTGTGGTGTCCACAAACCGGCTGCAGAAATCATGGCCCCGTCGCGGGGATCTGCTCCGCTCCCTCTGCCTCGGCAGAGTTTGCTCCTGAGCAGCCCTGCGTGTGGGAGCCCACTTGGAGCTGCCGTTGGAGGGCCCTGGAGCTCCGTCATCCCTTGAGGCTCCGTCACGACGTGGAGGACTTGCTCTCCACCTCCTCCTCCTCCTTGCTGAGCGGTGGCAGTCTGTGACCTCCACAAAGTGGCTGCGGAGATCGTAGCCCTGCCGCAGGGATCTGCTCCGCTCTCTCTGCATTGGCAGGGTTGGCTCCCGAGCAGCACTGGGCGTGGGAGCCAACTGGGAGCTGCCGTTGGAGGGCCCTGGAGCTCCGTCATCCCTTGGGGCTCCGTCACGACGTGGAGGACTTGCTCTCCACCTCCTCCTCCTCCTTGCTGAGCGGTGGTAGTCCGTGATCTCCACAAAGCGGCTGCGGAGATCGTAGCCCTGCCGCAGGGATCTGCTCCGCTCTCTCTGCATTGGCAGGGTTGGCTCCCGAGCAGCACTGGGTGTGGGAGCCGACTGGGAGCTGCCGTTGGAGGGCCCTGGAGCTGCGTCATCCCTGGGAGCGCTGTCACAACTTGGAGGACCAGTTCTCCTCCTCCCTGCTGCGTGGTCATAGTCCGTGGCATCCACGAACCAGCTGCGGAGATCATTGCGCCACTGCGGGGATCTGCTCCGGGCCCTCTCCCTGGCACCGTTCCTCTGGCAGCGGGAAGAAGGGCTGAATCCATGCTCGTCTTTATTGCTGCCTTCTCGCATGGTGTGCAGCACATGGTCAAATGGTTGACAGCAGACCGGGCACGCAGCTTTCCTTCTGGACACCAGCCTCATACAGCCGCAGAAGAAGCGGTGCAAGCAGAAGCCAATGTAGGAGGCGATGTTGAGCCTGCCTGGCCAGGTGGGGCACGGCCAGCCTGCAGATGCCTCCCGTGCACCTGCCCGGGTTAGCTGGCTGGTGCTGGCTGTTGCGGAGGAGGCGCTGTCCTCTGGAGAGCCCTCCATGCCCACTGCCATGTCCTGCAAAGAGAGAGTGAAAAGGTCCTGCCCTTTGCTCCTGAAAGGACCAGAAAAGTGGGGAACCCCCAGGAGCTGTGTGAGGGGACAGCTAAGGGCCTCCCAAAGGCTCTCCCGGAGGGCTGCAAAGGCAGAAGGGCCAAAGGCAGACAAACGGGGTGGATCTAGGCGGGATGCTTTGAGAGGGAGCCGCGTTGTGGCTGTGAAGAAAGCTGCAGCGTGGGAGGGAAAAGAGAGTAATGCCAAGATCCCAGAAAGAAATCCACTGTCCACATCTGGTGCCCTGACCCACCTCCCCAGAGTTACCTTAGTCCTGCGAGGCAGGCCCTGTGGTCCCACAGAACCCGCCTGCTCGCTGTCAGCCCCCCACTGACTGAGGAAGGAACGGGCATATGATGGTGCCGGTGAGGAAGAAGCCCTTTCTCCTGTTCTCAAATCAGAGCGCCTGGAGAAAAAAAAGAGTGGTCTCCGTTTAAGGCTGTTCTTGCAGCCTCCCCTGGCGTTCAGTCATCTTCTTGGAGCGGTTTCTATGGCAGAGAGAAGACGCTACCAAGACTACCAATGGGAAATTCGACTGGGGTCTTCCCACCAGGTCTACCCCTGTCAGAGCAAGTCCTCGTCTTTACACCCCCTACGGCCTCCATTTCATAGAATCGTAGAATCATAAAATGGCTTGGGTCCGAAGGGACCTTAAAGATCATCTAGTTCCAACTCCTCTGCCATGGGCAGGGATACCTTCCACTAGATCAGGTTGCTCAAAGCCCCATCCAACCCGGCCTTGACCACTTCCAGGGAGGGGGCATCCACAACTTCTCTGGGCAACCTCTTCCAGTGTCTCACCACCCTCACCGTAAACAATTTCTTCCTAATATCTAATCTACATCTTCCCTCTTTCAGTTCAAAACCGTTACCCCTCGTCCTATCACTGCACTCCCTGATAAATAGTCCCTCCCCATCTTTCCTGTCGGAATTGCCTCTAAGTATTCTTCTCTACATTAGCCAGCTTCAGAGAGCAGGCAAGTAGCAGTTCACAGCAGGGCAGGAGCCTAAAGCCCAGCTAGGAGAGAGAAAGACTGACGGGGGGTAGTTCACATTTGACAGCACCGAATAATGCAGGTAGTAATTGTCTCCTGTGACAGAAAGAGAAACACTCCGGAGGATGAGAAGAAAAACAGCAAAGCCGGGAAAAGGAAACGTATTCTGAACACATTTTAAATCTTGTTATTACCTGACATAAAACAGCAAATAGGCTTGCTGCCTGAGAACTGTATCGATGCCACGACCATCCACAGACGAATCGTTCATCTCGTACCACAGTCCATTGCTGGCCTGTAAAAAAGGGCAACGATATCTGGAGATGAACTGCATGGTTTCTCAACGATAACACAGGCAGAAAGCAACAGAACCAAGAGTACGCTAAAACAAATCCAATGCAGCTGGTAAGGAGACCTTCTCCCCCAAAGCCTTGGCTGCCAGTAACACTGCTGTGAAAGCGTGTCTTCCCCAGCACACGTTTTTCCCCTGCTAGGAAGGAAGTTGCTCTTTACCTTTGTGTAGCAGAAATAGTGTCCTGCATCACAGCTGCCACCGCTATGCACCAGGACAGCATACAAGGCGTAGAGGAGCGGTTCTCCAGCCGCCTGAGATGTGTATGGCCGAAGATCCAAGTACTCGGGATACTCCACCACCTACGGAGAGACCAAGAGGGCTCAGAAATCATCCTGAAATACTACATGAAATAGCCTTCAACATGTAATGGTTTGGGTGGCAGGAAACTGTTCCCGGCCAAAGCAGCTCTGTCGGAGCGGAGTACATGCTTGTCTTCCCACGGGACCTCTCCTCTCCCCTCCCCAGAAGGGAACACGAAAAACTCAACCTGAACAGCTTGTGAAAGAGCGTACTGCTTTGGGAAATCTCCTGCTCCGGGAAGAGAAAGTTGCGCTCCACTGGCGTACACACCTTGCTGATCTTCCTGCCGGTGAACTCTTCAAACCTTTTCAGACACAGCGTGAGAACCTTGGGCACACGGTGGATTGTAAACCTCTTGGAGGCGGCAACCATCTTGTCACACCTTGAAACCAAGCACAGAGCCAAGTGCTGAAATGCACCCTTTTTCCCACCCAGAAAGCCAGACAGGCTTTCATGTCTCGCACATCCTTACCCTATTTTAAGGCTCTTCAGTTGCATAAGGACATATTAAACAAAACAGCTGCGTGTCATGATCGTGCGTTGAACATACGTGAAAAGATGACTTACGCTCGATGACATGCAGCACCTTCACGCAGGATCTAATATTAATATGTCGATGGCAATCATCTTACTTGCTACATTTAAAGCAGTTTTCGCCGTCCAGCTGCTCGGGTTTCACAAAGTCCTCCAGAGCTGCGGTGACAGATGAGGCTGCCTGGAGGAGTGAGAAAGGAGAGCAGTGAGCTCGGGGAAACGCCCTCGCCCAAACACTTCCTAGGAGCTGACAAGGCAGCCCAGGTACCCGAGGCTGAGGAGACCCACTGTGAACCCGCCAGCAGTGTCCAGAAGGAGGCAGAAAGCGGGTATTATGCTGAACATTTCCCTCCTTTCCCAGGGATTCCTGGGGCACTCAAGAGCTACCTCCCTGTGGCACACCGCACAGTTCAGCTACCGATGGTGTGCAGGGTCAATAATGAAACCAATACAACCCATCAGCCTGGGAGCCAGACGGGTGTTGAGGCAGGGCAGAGGGAAGAAGGATGAGAGTACGTCAAGGGTGCGGAGAGGATAATGCGTGCTTGTCCAGCTTAAAGCCAGCACCTACAGGGGGACCGCTGCCACGGCCTCCCCAGAAGGACACAGTCCGTTCCACCTCCCACCCACCACTCAGCTCTCTTTTGTTCACAGTATGTGTTTTTCCGCCCCCTGTGTTTATTCTGGGAAGCTACAGGGGCCTTGGGACGTCTTGAATCACAGCTACAAACCCTCTTACTTTTATATCCAAAGGGACATCCAGGAAGGCCTCGTAGGAATCGGAAACCGCTTTGCAGCTCAAGCATGTGACTGGAAGGCAAATGGAAATGCTCAGCGATAAGGGAAGTGGACTGGCTGTGCCGGTTTACGTCCTCCATACCTACTACGCCAGTCACACGACCAGCTGTTTATCACAGGCAGACAGAAGGGCACAGACAATTCCAAGGAGAGCAATAGTCATGGGAAAGTACCTCTGGATCTCAGAAAGCCCCCAAATATTTGATGGACGATGGTAGTTGCTTGAGAAGAGATGTCCCAGCTGGAAACAAATGGTAGTTGGAGCTCAGAAGTAGGGCAGAGAGTTATCTCCCCCAAGAGTTTTGCTTTGTCTGAAAACCCTGGGTGTAGGGTTTCCTTGATGGGAGTACATCAAGGAGTCCAAAGGGCTCAGGAACATTGAAAAGGTAATTTGCTCGTGCTTACTTGCTGCTTCCACTCAGACAAGCTCTCTGCATGGCATCGACAGTATAGCGTAAGAACTCATGGGCGTCTTCCTGCATGCCATGCCGGAAATGTTCTCCTATTCCTAAGAAAGAAGAGGTTAATAGCTCTCCCCTCCAAGAAGGGAAGAAAACCTGTGAAAGCACCTGAAATGACTTACGTGTGAGGACACGGACGACAGTCCAAGGCTGGATGGCACTGGCTGAGAAATGCAGGACCTTGTTAACGTGCGCCTCCATTACGCACATCATGCAGAAGCCTTGCTGACGACCTAAAGAGGGAGGGAGGGAGGGAAGGAAGCTTCTCAGGTGAGCAAAATATCCCTAGCCATGGGAAACCTCGTGGAGGTCTTGACGTTATAAGAACAGTCTCCACTCCTCTTCTCCCAAGGTGCCGGCATCCCAACAAGCCCGGGACATTTTAGTGCATAGAAAACTTTCTTCAGAGAGATGCTAAACTGACAGAAGTTTTCTGTGCAACGAGCAAAGAGAGTTGAACTTGCGGGAGTAGGGACCGAGACCCGGGGCTAGAAAGAGGTGCCTTTCTGAAGATGAGGACACCTAGACACGACAAGCGTCTCCTAGGCTTGAGTGTTCAAAGAACACCAACTCGGGGGGTTGGAAAGAAGGGCTGCTTTTCTCCTTAAATCAAATTCCAGATGCTGGGAATCCTTGGGATCAGTGCCCAGCTGATGTGCAAGGAGACGTTCCTAAAAGGACTCACAGGACCGGCTGTGCTCCCGAGAGAGCAGGTAGTTGGCCAGAGGGGGTGTGTACGTCAGGCACTGCAGGACGGAGTTGAGGAAGCACGTATTGCCCAGGTTGTGGAGTCCCGCTCCAGGTCTCTGTCTTTGCTGCCAGGCCATGCAAATCTTCTCCGGGGGAAAGAGGATCCTTTGTGGCGGAGCCATTCCCTCGGCAAGGACTGCAGGGAAATGACATTTGAAAAGAGAGGAGACGATATTGTTGCACGAAAGCGTATTTAAAAGTCAAGTTGTCTACAGGAGCGCGCAGAAGAACCAGCTCCAACCTCCAACACAGAACCATCGGAGGAAGCCTATCACTGCCGTTGACAATTACTGGTCAAGAAGCGGTTTTGGAAAATACTCTGTTCCCCCGCTGCCTTTGCCGAAAGGCCAATGAACCCACACTGATTTCTGTGCCTTGGGCTACCTTCCTTTCCCCCTAGAGTCGTGAATTGGATTATCAGGTCAAGCCTTCCCTTTTCCTGACTGTAACCTGATGAAAACAAGCAAGTACCTAGCACAGAAAGTAACCCTACTGATGTCAGAACTTTCTACGAGCAACGTCATCTTTCAAAGTCTTGTACATAGTGGCAGAGGAGTGATAAAATGCGTTTTCCTGTGTCTAATCGAAAACACCTGGGCAAGTCTGGCTGCTACCAGGAAACGCCCCAGAATTCACTCGAGGCTGTCAGCACATCAACGTTCAGGGATGGAGCACCAGCCACGTCCGTTGCCTTTGGGGATTCACAAAGTCCAAGCCTGCTGGTGAAGTCGTTACTCACAGGAGTCGTTCCCCATTGCGGCCATCGCTCCTCTCACGAACAGAGGGGACAGCTTTGGATGACAAAGGATGTCAGGACGCACTCCAGAAAGAGATCAGTGCCAATCCCGTCACCTGATGGCAAAGAAATAACTGTAGCTCAACAAAAGGATAAAAAAAAAAACCCCAAACACAACCCACAGAACAGCATCCACCATCAAAAGTGTTTCAGTGGTACTGAAACCGGAGCGGAAGTGCTGCAGAGCTGCAGGCTGATGGCCCTAGTGTCCCTGTCACAGGACTCCGATTGACCGAGGCCCTTTTGAAAGACTGCATTGCGTGTCACCTTCTCCGAAGAGGACCTGCTGCTGATCTGTGGCTAGCGTTAGCGGCAGAGCCCTCTGGCTCTCCAGCTCACGTCTTCCCACCTTGTATGCAGGGGTGACCAGCTTTCGGCCGCTACTTTAACGGCTGCCTTTGCTGTGCTCCTTTTCTGTCTCCCTTCCTACCACGTCAGTCAGGGTGGGCTTCCTGGCATTCTAGGCTGAGCCCAAGGCCTCAGACTACACTACCACCCCCGCTACTTACCTATCCTAGCATACGGTAAAGAAATAAGAATTAGCAAATAGGAACTCTACCCACAGCGCATATCTGGCCAGCCTACAGAGGTGTAAATAGCTCAGCCTAGAGCTCTAGAAGGTATAGACCAGCCTATACTTTTATCCCAGTCTACCTACTCTATGATCTGTCCCGAAAGTCAACTCAGAATTACCTTTGAAAGAGGATGGAAGGTGAGGAGAAGTGGGCAGTAAATGATGAATGCTTGGAAAAAAGTAGGCACGCAAGTAGCAAGGGAAGGAGCCGAGTTATCCCGAAGGCCGGCTCAGCCCAACTACCTTTCGCTGGCCCGCTTTTCGGGATCCCAAGCCCTGGCCAGGTGAGGTCACAAGCGCCGGGCGGGTGCCACTTCACTGCCCCTTTGTGACACGGGCCTGCACGGGGATGCGTCCCCTTGAGGCCACACGGCTGCCACGGCCCGGGCACCTCCCAGACCCCAGCAGCTGGCAAAGGGCTCTTCGTCCGCCGGCAGAGCTCCCACTTCTTCCCGGAGCCGCACCAGCCGGATGAATAAAACCTGCCCAGGGCTGTAAGCGTGCCTGTTCACAGCTTTGGCTGGCACATTTGGGTTGCTGAGGGTTGCTTTTCCACTTTTTCCAGGTCCAGGACTGCGTCCATGAGACTCGTGTAGCAAAGCACCTGGTCTCCTACAGGTTCATATTCCATACCCCATGGTGTCACGCTCAGCAATAAAAGCTGGGGGAAGAAGGAAAAGAAAGGGGAGACGTTCGGAGTGATGGCGTTTTGTCTTCCCAAGTCACCGTTAGGCGTGATGGAGCCCTGCTTTCCTGGAGATGGCTGAACACCTGCCTGCCAATGGGAAGTGGTGAATGAATTCCCTATTTTGCTTGGCTTGCGTGCGCGGCTTTTGCTTTAATTATTAAACCGTCTTTATCTCAACCCATGAGTTTCCTCACTTTTACCCTCCTGATTCTCTCCCCTATCCCATCGGTGCGGGGGGGAGTGAGTGAGCGTCTGTGTGGTGCTGAGCTGCCTCCTGGGGTTAAACCACGACACGGGGTCAGGGCTCAGGAGCTGGCAGCGCCCCATGCTACCCGGGGAAGCAGAGGATCCTGGCAGCTGGATGTCGAGCAGGGTGTGCCTTCGCTGCCCGCTCCTCACTCACACACTTCAGCTACAGCTCTTGTGCTTGGGCAGCGTGACGTTCATTGCCCTTCACAAAATGCCACAGCAGGCGGGCTTGGTCAGGTGAACGTGGCTGAAGAATGCCTGAGCCCCGAGGGGCTCCTTTTATGGAAGGCATCTTATCCATCAGGTGACCTGGCCAGAGTTTTTTCTTATTTCACTTTTTACTATTATTCCTATGAAGGTGCCTGGTGGGGAAAAAAAAAAAAAAAAAAGAAAAAAAAAAAAGAAAGATTAAAAAAAATATATGTATTTCGTTGCTATTATTAGTAAAGGCAACGAGGAGCCTGACCAGAACCAGCTGCCAGGGCTTCCAGGCTCTAGGAAGCTATGTCAGGCCTGTGCAGACTGTGTCTGTCCTCATTAGACATTATGGACATCGGAAACGCCAACTTAGGAAGCTGTCTTCGCACTTGATACGTTGCCCATCACTGTGGCATCTGACAATGCTTTAACTGAGAGAAACAAAACCGGAAATGCTCTAACTTTGCCATCGTTTTCCACTCCAAAAGCTGTTGCAGCGATCCAAACTTGATGCTTTGGGATCGTCTCTCTTCTACAAGGATCAATACTCTCTAGGTGGATTTCAAACACGCGTTGGGTCACCTGAGGAGGGTCTTCCTGGCCAAGAAGTTTTGTCACCTCTGTAGCTCTCTGCAAGTTCAGAGCACAGAAGGAGACCCAACTAGTCTGTGATGCTCCTGCCAGGCACCGCAAACTGTTCCCTGGCACCGCTGGAAACCAACGACTTTGCTAAACACAGGAGTGACTGTGCAGCCGAGGAGAGGATCTGCCTCTTGGCCGTCACTGCCTGCTCCTTTGCAGCACCCTAACGTTTCACTCCAGCACCTCAGCACCGCCTCCGATGCCGTGGGGACCGAGCACAGAGGAGCGATCCACAGCAGGGCAGCAGGAGGGGGCTGCTCTGCAGCCCTCTTTCAGCCCGCTTTGAAGCCCTCCTGCTTAAACTCTCAAGGATGTTTACACAAAAGCGTCTTTGAAAACCAAAAACTACGTAAAAAGAAAGCCTCCTGAGGTGACTTACACTCTGCCCCATCATCCAGGCCATTAATTAAGGAAGATGTTAAACAGGATCGGACCCAGTACTGACCCCTGGGCGACACCGCTAGTTACTTGCCTCGCGCTAGACTTGGTGCCACTGAGCAGCACCCTCCGGGCCCGGCCGTTCAGCCCGTTTCAGTCCCGCTCGCTGTCGGCTCATCCAGCCCATTTCTGTTCGAGTGACTTGAACTCCGTATTTAAAAAGAAGAGATTGCAAGATGGGCATACGCAAGCACACAGCTTTCAAAATCCCAAGACATAAACCTCCCACACTGGGTATTTCCCAACACCTACAGAGAAGAAAACACCCCATGAATGATATACGCAAGGCCAACAAGTGTTTTTAATTCTGGCTTTGGCTTTTCTGCCTGTTGGTACCAAATGTGTGTTGTTTTTGCAAGGCGATCCCAACAGCTGAACAGGGATGAAAGCTCTTCCTCGAGGGGCCTGTGGGCAGACGGGCTAGCCGGCAGAGCTGTCCAAGTCTCTGGAAGGTCCCTCTGAGCTCTTCCTGGCCAGAGGCAGTACTGGGAGGAGGGACAGGGTGCGCTGCGGGTGCCCTTTGTGCAGCTTGGTCCCTGCTGGGGGCAGTTTTGGTGCTTCCTGGATTCTTCGTCCTCCTCCTCTCCGGCACTGCAGGAGTCAGATGCTGTGCCCCTCCCCCATCCAGGGTCACAATCTGCCCCCGTCACCACCGCAGCGCCCTGAGTATTTGTCCGACGTGCATCTCTGGGGCGCCGAAACCCTCCTCCTCCTCCTCCCTGCTGAGGGGTCATAGTCTGTGGTGTCCACAAACCGGCTGCAGAAATCATGGCCCCGTCGCGGGGATCTGCTCCGCTCCCTCTGCCTCGGCAGAGTTTGCTCCTGAGCAGCCCTGCGTGTGGGAGCCCACTTGGAGCTGCCGTTGGAGGGCCCTGGAGCTCCGTCATCCCTTGAGGCTCCGTCACGACGTGGAGGACTTGCTCTCCACCTCCTCCTCCTCCTTGCTGAGCGGTGGCAGTCTGTGACCTCCACAAAGTGGCTGCGGAGATCGTAGCCCTGCCGCAGGGATCTGCTCCGCTCTCTCTGCATTGGCAGGGTTGGCTCCCGAGCAGCACTGGGCGTGGGAGCCAACTGGGAGCTGCCGTTGGAGGGCCCTGGAGCTCCGTCATCCCTTGGGGCTCCGTCACGACGTGGAGGACTTGCTCTCCACCTCCTCCTCCTCCTTGCTGAGCGGTGGTAGTCCGTGATCTCCACAAAGCGGCTGCGGAGATCGTAGCCCTGCCGCAGGGATCTGCTCCGCTCTCTCTGCATTGGCAGGGTTGGCTCCCGAGCAGCACTGGGTGTGGGAGCCGACTGGGAGCTGCCGTTGGAGGGCCCTGGAGCTGCGTCATCCCTGGGAGCGCTGTCACAACTTGGAGGACCAGTTCTCCTCCTCCCTGCTGCGTGGTCATAGTCCGTGGCATCCACGAACCAGCTGCGGAGATCATTGCGCCACTGCGGGGATCTGCTCCGGGCCCTCTCCCTGGCACCGTTCCTCTGGCAGCGGGAAGAAGGGCTGAATCCATGCTCGTCTTTATTGCTGCCTTCTCGCATGGTGTGCAGCACATGGTCAAATGGTTGACAGCAGACCGGGCACGCAGCTTTCCTTCTGGACACCAGCCTCATACAGCCGCAGAAGAAGCGGTGCAAGCAGAAGCCAATGTAGGAGGCGATGTTGAGCCTGCCTGGCCAGGTGGGGCACGGCCAGCCTGCAGATGCCTCCCGTGCACCTGCCCGGGTTAGCTGGCTGGTGCTGGCTGTTGCGGAGGAGGCGCTGTCCTCTGGAGAGCCCTCCATGCCCACTGCCATGTCCTGCAAAGAGAGAGTGAAAAGGTCCTGCCCTTTGCTCCTGAAAGGACCAGAAAAGTGGGGAACCCCCAGGAGCTGTGTGAGGGGACAGCTAAGGGCCTCCCAAAGGCTCTCCCGGAGGGCTGCAAAGGCAGAAGGGCCAAAGGCAGACAAACGGGGTGGATCTAGGCGGGATGCTTTGAGAGGGAGCCGCGTTGTGGCTGTGAAGAAAGCTGCAGCGTGGGAGGGAAAAGAGAGTAATGCCAAGATCCCAGAAAGAAATCCACTGTCCACATCTGGTGCCCTGACCCACCTCCCCAGAGTTACCTTAGTCCTGCGAGGCAGGCCCTGTGGTCCCACAGAACCCGCCTGCTCGCTGTCAGCCCCCCACTGACTGAGGAAGGAACGGGCATATGATGGTGCCGGTGAGGAAGAAGCCCTTTCTCCTGTTCTCAAATCAGAGCGCCTGGAGAAAAAAAAGAGTGGTCTCCGTTTAAGGCTGTTCTTGCAGCCTCCCCTGGCGTTCAGTCATCTTCTTGGAGCGGTTTCTATGGCAGAGAGAAGACGCTACCAAGACTACCAATGGGAAATTCGACTGGGGTCTTCCCACCAGGTCTACCCCTGTCAGAGCAAGTCCTCGTCTTTACACCCCCTACGGCCTCCATTTCATAGAATCGTAGAATCATAAAATGGCTTGGGTCCGAAGGGACCTTAAAGATCATCTAGTTCCAACTCCTCTGCCATGGGCAGGGATACCTTCCACTAGATCAGGTTGCTCAAAGCCCCATCCAACCCGGCCTTGACCACTTCCAGGGAGGGGGCATCCACAACTTCTCTGGGCAACCTCTTCCAGTGTCTCACCACCCTCACCGTAAACAATTTCTTCCTAATATCTAATCTACATCTTCCCTCTTTCAGTTCAAAACCGTTACCCCTCGTCCTATCACTGCACTCCCTGATAAATAGTCCCTCCCCATCTTTCCTGTCGGAATTGCCTCTAAGTATTCTTCTCTACATTAGCCAGCTTCAGAGAGCAGGCAAGTAGCAGTTCACAGCAGGGCAGGAGCCTAAAGCCCAGCTAGGAGAGAGAAAGACTGACGGGGGGTAGTTCACATTTGACAGCACCGAATAATGCAGGTAGTAATTGTCTCCTGTGACAGAAAGAGAAACACTCCGGAGGATGAGAAGAAAAACAGCAAAGCCGGGAAAAGGAAACGTATTCTGAACACATTTTAAATCTTGTTATTACCTGACATAAAACAGCAAATAGGCTTGCTGCCTGAGAACTGTATCGATGCCACGACCATCCACAGACGAATCGTTCATCTCGTACCACAGTCCATTGCTGGCCTGTAAAAAAGGGCAACGATATCTGGAGATGAACTGCATGGTTTCTCAACGATAACACAGGCAGAAAGCAACAGAACCAAGAGTACGCTAAAACAAATCCAATGCAGCTGGTAAGGAGACCTTCTCCCCCAAAGCCTTGGCTGCCAGTAACACTGCTGTGAAAGCGTGTCTTCCCCAGCACACGTTTTTCCCCTGCTAGGAAGGAAGTTGCTCTTTACCTTTGTGTAGCAGAAATAGTGTCCTGCATCACAGCTGCCACCGCTATGCACCAGGACAGCATACAAGGCGTAGAGGAGCGGTTCTCCAGCCGCCTGAGATGTGTATGGCCGAAGATCCAAGTACTCGGGATACTCCACCACCTACGGAGAGACCAAGAGGGCTCAGAAATCATCCTGAAATACTACATGAAATAGCCTTCAACATGTAATGGTTTGGGTGGCAGGAAACTGTTCCCGGCCAAAGCAGCTCTGTCGGAGCGGAGTACATGCTTGTCTTCCCACGGGACCTCTCCTCTCCCCTCCCCAGAAGGGAACACGAAAAACTCAACCTGAACAGCTTGTGAAAGAGCGTACTGCTTTGGGAAATCTCCTGCTCCGGGAAGAGAAAGTTGCGCTCCACTGGCGTACACACCTTGCTGATCTTCCTGCCGGTGAACTCTTCAAACCTTTTCAGACACAGCGTGAGAACCTTGGGCACACGGTGGATTGTAAACCTCTTGGAGGCGGCAACCATCTTGTCACACCTTGAAACCAAGCACAGAGCCAAGTGCTGAAATGCACCCTTTTTCCCACCCAGAAAGCCAGACAGGCTTTCATGTCTCGCACATCCTTACCCTATTTTAAGGCTCTTCAGTTGCATAAGGACATATTAAACAAAACAGCTGCGTGTCATGATCGTGCGTTGAACATACGTGAAAAGATGACTTACGCTCGATGACATGCAGCACCTTCACGCAGGATCTAATATTAATATGTCGATGGCAATCATCTTACTTGCTACATTTAAAGCAGTTTTCGCCGTCCAGCTGCTCGGGTTTCACAAAGTCCTCCAGAGCTGCGGTGACAGATGAGGCTGCCTGGAGGAGTGAGAAAGGAGAGCAGTGAGCTCGGGGAAACGCCCTCGCCCAAACACTTCCTAGGAGCTGACAAGGCAGCCCAGGTACCCGAGGCTGAGGAGACCCACTGTGAACCCGCCAGCAGTGTCCAGAAGGAGGCAGAAAGCGGGTATTATGCTGAACATTTCCCTCCTTTCCCAGGGATTCCTGGGGCACTCAAGAGCTACCTCCCTGTGGCACACCGCACAGTTCAGCTACCGATGGTGTGCAGGGTCATCAATAATGAAACCAATACAACCCATCAGCCTGGGAGCCAGACGGGTGTTGAGGCAGGGCAGAGGGAAGAAGGATGAGAGTACGTCAAGGGTGCGGAGAGGATAATGCGTGCTTGTCCAGCTTAAAGCCAGCACCTACAGGGGGACCGCTGCCACGGCCTCCCCAGAAGGACACAGTCCGTTCCACCTCCCACCCACCACTCAGCTCTCTTTTGTTCACAGTATGTGTTTTTCCGCCCCCTGTGTTTATTCTGGGAAGCTACAGGGGCCTTGGGACGTCTTGAATCACAGCTACAAACCCTCTTACTTTTATATCCAAAGGGACATCCAGGAAGGCCTCGTAGGAATCGGAAACCGCTTTGCAGCTCAAGCATGTGACTGGAAGGCAAATGGAAATGCTCAGCGATAAGGGAAGTGGACTGGCTGTGCCGGTTTACGTCCTCCATACCTACTACGCCAGTCACACGACCAGCTGTTTATCACAGGCAGACAGAAGGGCACAGACAATTCCAAGGAGAGCAATAGTCATGGGAAAGTACCTCTGGATCTCAGAAAGCCCCCAAATATTTGATGGACGATGGTAGTTGCTTGAGAAGAGATGTCCCAGCTGGAAACAAATGGTAGTTGGAGCTCAGAAGTAGGGCAGAGAGTTATCTCCCCCAAGAGTTTTGCTTTGTCTGAAAACCCTGGGTGTAGGGTTTCCTTGATGGGAGTACATCAAGGAGTCCAAAGGGCTCAGGAACATTGAAAAGGTAATTTGCTCGTGCTTACTTGCTGCTTCCACTCAGACAAGCTCTCTGCATGGCATCGACAGTATAGCGTAAGAACTCATGGGCGTCTTCCTGCATGCCATGCCGGAAATGTTCTCCTATTCCTAAGAAAGAAGAGGTTAATAGCTCTCCCCTCCAAGAAGGGAAGAAAACCTGTGAAAGCACCTGAAATGACTTACGTGTGAGGACACGGACGACAGTCCAAGGCTGGATGGCACTGGCTGAGAAATGCAGGACCTTGTTAACGTGCGCCTCCATTACGCACATCATGCAGAAGCCTTGCTGACGACCTAAAGAGGGAGGGAGGGAGGGAAGGAAGCTTCTCAGGTGAGCAAAATATCCCTAGCCATGGGAAACCTCGTGGAGGTCTTGACGTTATAAGAACAGTCTCCACTCCTCTTCTCCCAAGGTGCCGGCATCCCAACAAGCCCGGGACATTTTAGTGCATAGAAAACTTTCTTCAGAGAGATGCTAAACTGACAGAAGTTTTCTGTGCAACGAGCAAAGAGAGTTGAACTTGCGGGAGTAGGGACCGAGACCCGGGGCTAGAAAGAGGTGCCTTTCTGAAGATGAGGACACCTAGACACGACAAGCGTCTCCTAGGCTTGAGTGTTCAAAGAACACCAACTCGGGGGGTTGGAAAGAAGGGCTGCTTTTCTCCTTAAATCAAATTCCAGATGCTGGGAATCCTTGGGATCAGTGCCCAGCTGATGTGCAAGGAGACGTTCCTAAAAGGACTCACAGGACCGGCTGTGCTCCCGAGAGAGCAGGTAGTTGGCCAGAGGGGGTGTGTACGTCAGGCACTGCAGGACGGAGTTGAGGAAGCACGTATTGCCCAGGTTGTGGAGTCCCGCTCCAGGTCTCTGTCTTTGCTGCCAGGCCATGCAAATCTTCTCCGGGGGAAAGAGGATCCTTTGTGGCGGAGCCATTCCCTCGGCAAGGACTGCAGGGAAATGACATTTGAAAAGAGAGGAGACGATATTGTTGCACGAAAGCGTATTTAAAAGTCAAGTTGTCTACAGGAGCGCGCAGAAGAACCAGCTCCAACCTCCAACACAGAACCATCGGAGGAAGCCTATCACTGCCGTTGACAATTACTGGTCAAGAAGCGGTTTTGGAAAATACTCTGTTCCCCCGCTGCCTTTGCCGAAAGGCCAATGAACCCACACTGATTTCTGTGCCTTGGGCTACCTTCCTTTCCCCCTAGAGTCGTGAATTGGATTATCAGGTCAAGCCTTCCCTTTTCCTGACTGTAACCTGATGAAAACAAGCAAGTACCTAGCACAGAAAGTAACCCTACTGATGTCAGAACTTTCTACGAGCAACGTCATCTTTCAAAGTCTTGTACATAGTGGCAGAGGAGTGATAAAATGCGTTTTCCTGTGTCTAATCGAAAACACCTGGGCAAGTCTGGCTGCTACCAGGAAACGCCCCAGAATTCACTCGAGGCTGTCAGCACATCAACGTTCAGGGATGGAGCACCAGCCACGTCCGTTGCCTTTGGGGATTCACAAAGTCCAAGCCTGCTGGTGAAGTCGTTACTCACAGGAGTCGTTCCCCATTGCGGCCATCGCTCCTCTCACGAACAGAGGGGACAGCTTTGGATGACAAAGGATGTCAGGACGCACTCCAGAAAGAGATCAGTGCCAATCCCGTCACCTGATGGCAAAGAAATAACTGTAGCTCAACAAAAGGATAAAAAAAAAAACCCCAAACACAACCCACAGAACAGCATCCACCATCAAAAGTGTTTCAGTGGTACTGAAACCGGAGCGGAAGTGCTGCAGAGCTGCAGGCTGATGGCCCTAGTGTCCCTGTCACAGGACTCCGATTGACCGAGGCCCTTTTGAAAGACTGCATTGCGTGTCACCTTCTCCGAAGAGGACCTGCTGCTGATCTGTGGCTAGCGTTAGCGGCAGAGCCCTCTGGCTCTCCAGCTCACGTCTTCCCACCTTGTATGCAGGGGTGACCAGCTTTCGGCCGCTACTTTAACGGCTGCCTTTGCTGTGCTCCTTTTCTGTCTCCCTTCCTACCACGTCAGTCAGGGTGGGCTTCCTGGCATTCTAGGCTGAGCCCAAGGCCTCAGACTACACTACCACCCCCGCTACTTACCTATCCTAGCATACGGTAAAGAAATAAGAATTAGCAAATAGGAACTCTACCCACAGCGCATATCTGGCCAGCCTACAGAGGTGTAAATAGCTCAGCCTAGAGCTCTAGAAGGTATAGACCAGCCTATACTTTTATCCCAGTCTACCTACTCTATGATCTGTCCCGAAAGTCAACTCAGAATTACCTTTGAAAGAGGATGGAAGGTGAGGAGAAGTGGGCAGTAAATGATGAATGCTTGGAAAAAAGTAGGCACGCAAGTAGCAAGGGAAGGAGCCGAGTTATCCCGAAGGCCGGCTCAGCCCAACTACCTTTCGCTGGCCCGCTTTTCGGGATCCCAAGCCCTGGCCAGGTGAGGTCACAAGCGCCGGGCGGGTGCCACTTCACTGCCCCTTTGTGACACGGGCCTGCACGGGGATGCGTCCCCTTGAGGCCACACGGCTGCCACGGCCCGGGCACCTCCCAGACCCCAGCAGCTGGCAAAGGGCTCTTCGTCCGCCGGCAGAGCTCCCACTTCTTCCCGGAGCCGCACCAGCCGGATGAATAAAACCTGCCCAGGGCTGTAAGCGTGCCTGTTCACAGCTTTGGCTGGCACATTTGGGTTGCTGAGGGTTGCTTTTCCACTTTTTCCAGGTCCAGGACTGCGTCCATGAGACTCGTGTAGCAAAGCACCTGGTCTCCTACAGGTTCATATTCCATACCCCATGGTGTCACGCTCAGCAATAAAAGCTGGGGGAAGAAGGAAAAGAAAGGGGAGACGTTCGGAGTGATGGCGTTTTGTCTTCCCAAGTCACCGTTAGGCGTGATGGAGCCCTGCTTTCCTGGAGATGGCTGAACACCTGCCTGCCAATGGGAAGTGGTGAATGAATTCCCTATTTTGCTTGGCTTGCGTGCGCGGCTTTTGCTTTAATTATTAAACCGTCTTTATCTCAACCCATGAGTTTCCTCACTTTTACCCTCCTGATTCTCTCCCCTATCCCATCGGTGCGGGGGGGAGTGAGTGAGCGTCTGTGTGGTGCTGAGCTGCCTCCTGGGGTTAAACCACGACACGGGGTCAGGGCTCAGGAGCTGGCAGCGCCCCATGCTACCCGGGGAAGCAGAGGATCCTGGCAGCTGGATGTCGAGCAGGGTGTGCCTTCGCTGCCCGCTCCTCACTCACACACTTCAGCTACAGCTCTTGTGCTTGGGCAGCGTGACGTTCATTGCCCTTCACAAAATGCCACAGCAGGCGGGCTTGGTCAGGTGAACGTGGCTGAAGAATGCCTGAGCCCCGAGGGGCTCCTTTTATGGAAGGCATCTTATCCATCAGGTGACCTGGCCAGAGTTTTTTCTTATTTCACTTTTTACTATTATTCCTATGAAGGTGCCTGGTGGGGAAAAAAAAAAAAAAAAAAAGAAAAAAAAAAAAGAAAGATTAAAAAAAATATATGTATTTCGTTGCTATTATTAGTAAAGGCAACGAGGAGCCTGACCAGAACCAGCTGCCAGGGCTTCCAGGCTCTAGGAAGCTATGTCAGGCCTGTGCAGACTGTGTCTGTCCTCATTAGACATTATGGACATCGGAAACGCCAACTTAGGAAGCTGTCTTCGCACTTGATACGTTGCCCATCACTGTGGCATCTGACAATGCTTTAACTGAGAGAAACAAAACCGGAAATGCTCTAACTTTGCCATCGTTTTCCACTCCAAAAGCTGCTGCAGCGATCCAAACTTGATGCTTTGGGATCGTCTCTCTTCTACAAGGATCAATACTCTCTAGGTGGATTTCAAACACGCGTTGGGTCACCTGAGGAGGGTCTTCCTGGCCAAGAAGTTTTGTCACCTCTGTAGCTCTCTGCAAGTTCAGAGCACAGAAGGAGACCCAACTAGTCTGTGATGCTCCTGCCAGGCACCGCAAACTGTTCCCTGGCACCGCTGGAAACCAACGACTTTGCTAAACACAGGAGTGACTGTGCAGCCGAGGAGAGGATCTGCCTCTTGGCCGTCACTGCCTGCTCCTTTGCAGCACCCTAACGTTTCACTCCAGCACCTCAGCACCGCCTCCGATGCCGTGGGGACCGAGCACAGAGGAGCGATCCACAGCAGGGCAGCAGGAGGGGGCTGCTCTGCAGCCCTCTTTCAGCCCGCTTTGAAGCCCTCCTGCTTAAACTCTCAAGGATGTTTACACAAAAGCGTCTTTGAAAACCAAAAACTACGTAAAAAGAAAGCCACCTGAGGTGACTTACACTCTGCCCCATCATCCAGGCCATTAATTAAGGAAGATGTTAAACAGGATCGGACCCAGTACTGACCCCTGGGCGACACCGCTAGTTACTTGCCTCGCGCTAGACTTGGTGCCACTGAGCAGCACCCTCCGGGCCCGGCCGTTCAGCCCGTTTCAGTCCCGCTCGCTGTCGGCTCATCCAGCCCATTTCTGTTCGAGTGACTTGAACTCCGTATTTAAAAAGAAGAGATTGCAAGATGGGCATACGCAAGCACACAGCTTTCAAAATCCCAAGACATAAACCTCCCACACTGGGTATTTCCCAACACCTACAGAGAAGAAAACACCCCATGAATGATATATGCAAGGCCAACAAGTGTTTTTAATTCTGGCTTTGGCTTTTCTGCCTGTTGGTACCAAATGTGTGTTGTTTTTGCAAGGCGATCCCAACAGCTGAACAGGGATGAAAGCTCTTCCTCAAGGGGCCTGTGGGCAGACGGGCTAGCCGGCAGAGCTGTCCAAGTCTCTGGAAGGTCCCTCTGAGCTCTTCCTGGCCAGAGGCAGTACTGGGAGGAGGGACAGGGTGCGCTGCGGGTGCCCTTTGTGCAGCTTGGTCCCTGCTGGGGGCAGTTTTGGTGCTTCCTGGATTCTTCGTCCTCCTCCTCTCCGGCACTGCAGGAGTCAGATGCTGTGCCCCTCCCCCATCCAGGGTCACAATCTGCCCCCGTCACCACCGCAGCGCCCTGAGTATTTGTCCGACGTGCATCTCTGGGGCGCCGAAACCCTCCTCCTCCTCCTCCCTGCTGAGGGGTCATAGTCTGTGGTGTCCACAAACCGGCTGCAGAAATCATGGCCCCGTCGCGGGGATCTGCTCCGCTCCCTCTGCCTCGGCAGAGTTTGCTCCTGAGCAGCCCTGCGTGTGGGAGCCCACTTGGAGCTGCCGTTGGAGGGCCCTGGAGCTCCGTCATCCCTTGAGGCTCCGTCACGACGTGGAGGACTTGCTCTCCACCTCCTCCTCCTCCTTGCTGAGCGGTGGCAGTCTGTGACCTCCACAAAGTGGCTGCGGAGATCGTAGCCCTGCCGCAGGGATCTGCTCCGCTCTCTCTGCATTGGCAGGGTTGGCTCCCGAGCAGCACTGGGCGTGGGAGCCAACTGGGAGCTGCCGTTGGAGGGCCCTGGAGCTCCGTCATCCCTTGGGGCTCCGTCACGACGTGGAGGACTTGCTCTCCACCTCCTCCTCCTCCTTGCTGAGCGGTGGTAGTCCGTGATCTCCACAAAGCGGCTGCGGAGATCGTAGCCCTGCCGCAGGGATCTGCTCCGCTCTCTCTGCATTGGCAGGGTTGGCTCCCGAGCAGCACTGGGTGTGGGAGCCGACTGGGAGCTGCCGTTGGAGGGCCCTGGAGCTGCGTCATCCCTGGGAGCGCTGTCACAACTTGGAGGACCAGTTCTCCTCCTCCCTGCTGCGTGGTCATAGTCCGTGGCGTCCACGAACCAGCTGCGGAGATCATTGCGCCACTGCGGGGATCTGCTCCGGGCCCTCTCCCTGGCACCGTTCCTCTGGCAGCGGGAAGAAGGGCTGAATCCATGCTCGTCTTTATTGCTGCCTTCTCGCATGGTGTGCAGCACATGGTCAAATGGTTGACAGCAGACCGGGCACGCAGCTTTCCTTCTGGACACCAGCCTCATACAGCCGCAGAAGAAGCGGTGCAAGCAGAAGCCAATGTAGGAGGCGATGTTGAGCCTGCCTGGCCAGGTGGGGCACGGCCAGCCTGCAGATGCCTCCCGTGCACCTGCCCGGGTTAGCTGGCTGGTGCTGGCTGTTGCGGAGGAGGCGCTGTCCTCTGGAGAGCCCTCCATGCCCACTGCCATGTCCTGCAAAGAGAGAGTGAAAAGGTCCTGCCCTTTGCTCCTGAAAGGACCAGAAAAGTGGGGAACCCCCAGGAGCTGTGTGAGGGGACAGCTAAGGGCCTCCCAAAGGCTCTCCCGGAGGGCTGCAAAGGCAGAAGGGCCAAAGGCAGACAAACGGGGTGGATCTAGGCGGGATGCTTTGAGAGGGAGCCGCGTTGTGGCTGTGAAGAAAGCTGCAGCGTGGGAGGGAAAAGAGAGTAATGCCAAGATCCCAGAAAGAAATCCACTGTCCACATCTGGTGCCCTGACCCACCTCCCCAGAGTTACCTTAGTCCTGCGAGGCAGGCCCTGTGGTCCCACAGAACCCGCCTGCTCGCTGTCAGCCCCCCACTGACTGAGGAAGGAACGGGCATATGATGGTGCCGGTGAGGAAGAAGCCCTTTCTCCTGTTCTCAAATCAGAGCGCCTGGAGAAAAAAAAGAGTGGTCTCCGTTTAAGGCTGTTCTTGCAGCCTCCCCTGGCGTTCAGTCATCTTCTTGGAGCGGTTTCTATGGCAGAGAGAAGACGCTACCAAGACTACCAATGGGAAATTCGACTGGGGTCTTCCCACCAGGTCTACCCCTGTCAGAGCAAGTCCTCGTCTTTACACCCCCTACGGCCTCCATTTCATAGAATCGTAGAATCATAAAATGGCTTGGGTCCGAAGGGACCTTAAAGATCATCTAGTTCCAACTCCTCTGCCATGGGCAGGGATACCTTCCACTAGATCAGGTTGCTCAAAGCCCCATCCAACCCGGCCTTGACCACTTCCAGGGAGGGGGCATCCACAACTTCTCTGGGCAACCTCTTCCAGTGTCTCACCACCCTCACCGTAAACAATTTCTTCCTAATATCTAATCTACATCTTCCCTCTTTCAGTTCAAAACCGTTACCCCTCGTCCTATCACTGCACTCCCTGATAAATAGTCCCTCCCCATCTTTCCTGTCGGAATTGCCTCTAAGTATTCTTCTCTACATTAGCCAGCTTCAGAGAGCAGGCAAGTAGCAGTTCACAGCAGGGCAGGAGCCTAAAGCCCAGCTAGGAGAGAGAAAGACTGACGGGGGGTAGTTCACATTTGACAGCACCGAATAATGCAGGTAGTAATTGTCTCCTGTGACAGAAAGAGAAACACTCCGGAGGATGAGAAGAAAAACAGCAAAGCCGGGAAAAGGAAACGTATTCTGAACACATTTTAAATCTTGTTATTACCTGACATAAAACAGCAAATAGGCTTGCTGCCTGAGAACTGTATCGATGCCACGACCATCCACAGACGAATCGTTCATCTCGTACCACAGTCCATTGCTGGCCTGTAAAAAAGGGCAACGATATCTGGAGATGAACTGCATGGTTTCTCAACGATAACACAGGCAGAAAGCAACAGAACCAAGAGTACGCTAAAACAAATCCAATGCAGCTGGTAAGGAGACCTTCTCCCCCAAAGCCTTGGCTGCCAGTAACACTGCTGTGAAAGCGTGTCTTCCCCAGCACACGTTTTTCCCCTGCTAGGAAGGAAGTTGCTCTTTACCTTTGTGTAGCAGAAATAGTGTCCTGCATCACAGCTGCCACCGCTATGCACCAGGACAGCATACAAGGCGTAGAGGAGCGGTTCTCCAGCCGCCTGAGATGTGTATGGCCGAAGATCCAAGTACTCGGGATACTCCACCACCTACGGAGAGACCAAGAGGGCTCAGAAATCATCCTGAAATACTACATGAAATAGCCTTCAACATGTAATGGTTTGGGTGGCAGGAAACTGTTCCCGGCCAAAGCAGCTCTGTCGGAGTGGAGTACATGCTTGTCTTCCCACGGGACCTCTCCTCTCCCCTCCCCAGAAGGGAACACGAAAAACTCAACCTGAACAGCTTGTGAAAGAGCGTACTGCTTTGGGAAATCTCCTGCTCCGGGAAGAGAAAGTTGCGCTCCACTGGCGTACACACCTTGCTGATCTTCCTGCCGGTGAACTCTTCAAACCTTTTCAGACACAGCGTGAGAACCTTGGGCACACGGTGGATTGTAAACCTCTTGGAGGCGGCAACCATCTTGTCACACCTTGAAACCAAGCACAGAGCCAAGTGCTGAAATGCACCCTTTTTCCCACCCAGAAAGCCAGACAGGCTTTCATGTCTCGCACATCCTTACCCTATTTTAAGGCTCTTCAGTTGCATAAGGACATATTAAACAAAACAGCTGCGTGTCATGATCGTGCGTTGAACATACGTGAAAAGATGACTTACGCTCGATGACATGCAGCACCTTCACGCAGGATCTAATATTAATATGTCGATGGCAATCATCTTACTTGCTACATTTAAAGCAGTTTTCGCCGTCCAGCTGCTCGGGTTTCACAAAGTCCTCCAGAGCTGCGGTGACAGATGAGGCTGCCTGGAGGAGTGAGAAAGGAGAGCAGTGAGCTCGGGGAAACGCCCTCGCCCAAACACTTCCTAGGAGCTGACAAGGCAGCCCAGGTACCCGAGGCTGAGGAGACCCACTGTGAACCCGCCAGCAGTGTCCAGAAGGAGGCAGAAAGCGGGTATTATGCTGAACATTTCCCTCCTTTCCCAGGGATTCCTGGGGCACTCAAGAGCTACCTCCCTGTGGCACACCGCAGTTCAGCTACCGATGGTGTGCAGGGTCATCAATAATGAAACCAATACAACCCATCAGCCTGGGAGCCAGACGGGTGTTGAGGCAGGGCAGAGGGAAGAAGGATGAGAGTACGTCAAGGGTGCGGAGAGGATAATGCGTGCTTGTCCAGCTTAAAGCCAGCACCTACAGGGGGACCGCTGCCACGGCCTCCCCAGAAGGACACAGTCCGTTCCACCTCCCACCCACCACTCAGCTCTCTTTTGTTCACAGTATGTGTTTTTCCGCCCCCTGTGTTTATTCTGGGAAGCTACAGGGGCCTTGGGACGTCTTGAATCACAGCTACAAACCCTCTTACTTTTATATCCAAAGGGACATCCAGGAAGGCCTCGTAGGAATCGGAAACCGCTTTGCAGCTCAAGCATGTGACTGGAAGGCAAATGGAAATGCTCAGCGATAAGGGAAGTGGACTGGCTGTGCCGGTTTACGTCCTCCATACCTACTACGCCAGTCACACGACCAGCTGTTTATCACAGGCAGACAGAAGGGCACAGACAATTCCAAGGAGAGCAATAGTCATGGGAAAGTACCTCTGGATCTCAGAAAGCCCCCAAATATTTGATGGACGATGGTAGGGTTAGGGTTAGGGTTAGGGTTAGGGTTAGGGTTAGGGTTAGGGTTAGGGTTAGGGTTTCTACAGGGCTTTGGCCCCTTTAGACTTGCCCTGGCAAAGGAGAAGCGTCCCAATTGCTCTTTGTCCCTCCTCCTGAGTGTCTTCCTTTGTCCCACCAGCCCAAACACTCACCCCTCATCCTTCTCCCACCACTGCAGAAGCTAAAAATGGGGTGAGCCATGAGGCCAGCGCAATGGATTTCAGCAAGGTGAGACACTCGTGGCTTTCTTACGCCTTTAGGGCCAGATTTGCTCTTGCAACCTTGGCTGCAGAGTGTGCTGCAGAGTGCTGTGGGCTTTGCTTTTGGGGTAATTGCCTGAAAATCGCTTGTCGTGCCCAGGCGGAGCTGCACTTCATGAAGAAAATTCCCAGAGGGGCTGAAGCGTCCAACGTGCTCGTAGGAGAGCTGGATTTCCTTCGCCAGCCCGTCGTGGCATTTGTCCGCCTGACCCCGGCTGTCCTCCTCTCGGGCATGACAGAAGTTCCCATCCCAACCAGGTCCGAATGAGGAGCACAAAGTTTTGACTGGAAAAAAAACCAAAAAACCCCAAGAAAACATCGAATTGCATGCATCGGTTTGGCGTCCCAAGGGAACAAGGCCAGTGGGAGCAAGCACGTTTCTCGCACCCACATCTCCTTGCCTTCGTTTCTCCCTTCCCTGCTGTAGCTTTTAAACCCACTGGCCAACTGTACGGAAAGTTGGCCCAAAAACTAGATTTGCGATCGGTTCTGATGAATGTCAAATTCATCACCGGAGTCGGTGAGCCTACGTGTCCCCTCTCGAGCCGCGCTCTGGGCTGGGAGCTCCCAGGGATTTCCTTGGGTGCTCTTTGAGCAAGGGCACGTTCTTCTCTCTCACTGTGTTTTCCTTGCCCAGGTTCCTGTTTGTTTTGCTTGGACCGGAAGGAAAAGCCCACCAGTACCATGAGATCGGCAGGTCCATGGCTACTCTCATGACGGATGAGGTGCGACGAGCTAAGCGAGATCTCCGGGTCCTTTTTGGCTTTCTTCACCTCTCCCTGTCTCTGTAGTAGTGAGGAAGAGGCTTTGCTGTGCCAGCTGCCCGCAGCTCTCCAAATAGCCCACCCTTGGTTTGCACCCCAAAGCAAACCTGCGGAGTTGCATCACCCCCCATCCCGGAGGCTGAAATCCCACCCGGGGTGCATCCTGCACCTCATCCTTCTCCCCGGGTGCCCAGCACGCTGTCCCCAGTGGTGGCATTGCCAGGGCCGGTCCAACTTCTCCTCTTTCAGCAAAAGGCTGTGGTGTGCCGTGGGGGACGGGAGCCTCCTGGAGATGATTACAAATACCACCATGCGCAGATGTTCCTTTTGGGGGAACATTCCCTGCCCTTTCCAACAGGACCTGTGGGGAAAACTATCTTGCCCCCTTTAGCCAAGGGCTTATTGCCCTGCTGAGGACATCCGCGATGGGTTGTCCTCTCACCGGGTTGTCTCCTATCGGCAGGTTTTCCGTGACGTTGCCTATAAAGCCAAGAACCGGGCTGACCTCGTGGCCGGCATCGAGGAGTTCCTGGATGAGGTCACGGTCTTGCCGCCAGGAGAGTGGGATCCCTCGATCTGAATCGAGCCCCCGAAAAATGTCCCCTCGCAGGTGGGTGCTGCGGAGGAGGAGGGAGGCGCGAGGGGGACGGGCAGGATGGCAGCACGGCTGGGGATGCTGTTCAGGGGCCCAGGTTCACAAGGTCCCAGTTTGACACAGTCACCTACCCAGACCGGCAGCAAAACAAGCCAGTGGTTCAAATACGTATCTTGCTCTTATTTCCATTGTAACAGGAAAAAAGGAAGGTGCCAGGAGCTCTCGATGACAGTGCTTCTCAGAGCAAGGCGGAGAAACACAGTGGTCCTGAACTGGAGCGGACAGGAAGGTGTGAGCTTGAATAGTTTGGTGTTTTTTTTTCTGTTTGCCTCTAAAACCTGAGCACGCCCCTCCCTTCTAGCAGGTTTTGGGGGTTAGTTGGTTCAGTGAAGGGGCTCCACGTTACCAGCTTGGTCCCCTGGGCTGGGCAGGTGGGAGATCTGGGCAGCTGGGCTCAGCCACAGCATCACTGCACACAGGTTTTCTTGATTTGGGGTGGAAGCAGATGTGTCAATACCTCCAGGTAGAGCTCTGCTGCTTCTCAAAGCCAGGGACTGTTGCAAGAAGAGGGGATGGGCTCTCAGGTTAGGTCTGTTGTGGTTGTGGTTGTGGTTGTTGGCGGGTTCTTTTGTGTGCCTCTGCTTCTACTGGGTATAAAATGGGAGAAGGAGACTGCTTCTGTTTAGCAATGCAAGTTACTCTGTGCTGGTGATGGCCCTTCTTCCAGGAGAACAGTGTCTATTTTTTCCTTCCTCCAGGCTCTTTGGAGGTTTGGTCCTGGATGTGAAGCGAAAAGCCCCGTGGTTCTGGAGCGACTTTCGGGATGGTCTGAGCCTGCAGTGTCTGGCGTCCTTCCTCTTCCTCTACTGTGCCTGCATGTCCCCTGTCATCACCTTTGGGGGCCTGCTGGGGGAGGCGACCAATGGCCACATAGTGAGCAGCTCTCTCTGTTGGGTGGCATGGGGGAGGATAACACTCATGCAAAAGTCCTTGCTGCAGTGAATTTGCTTTGTTGGTTCCCCCCCCCCCCAGCCCCTAACGATTTATTTACTCACTGCTGCCTCTCTTGCCCGGACAGAGTGCCATGGAGTCGCTGCTGGGCGCGTCCATGACCGGCGTGGTGTATTCCCTCTTTGCTGGCCAGCCTCTCACCATCCTCGGCAGCACGGGACCCGTCCTCGTGTTTGAGAAGATCCTCTACAAATTCTGCAAGTAAGGCTGGCTGCTTTGGCCGAGTGCTGCGAGGCTTCAGCAGGCAGCAGTCATGGAGAAAAGATGTTTTTCTTTTCTTTTTCTCAGTGTTAGTTGTTAGATTTAGTTTGTCTTCTGTGTCACAGACATGGCACACTGCTGCTTTAGTCCGTGGTGGTGCCAGAGTCCTCGGTCTCTGAAGGCTGGATGGGGTGGTCTGGGGTTTTTCGGGTGAAAGTGAAGCAGTGGGAGGAGGAGAGCCCACAAGGATGTGGATGCCCAAGATGGGTTGCAGAAGGAAGATGAGACAAATCACTCTGGTTTAGGAATGAGGGAAGATTTGCTTCCCTCTGGGTACAAACCCAGGCACTTTTCAGCCTGATTTTTTGCTGGAAGTGGAAATATATTTTGCCCAAATATCCAGGTAGTTTTCTGCTGGAATATTTTGAGTTGTGATGACTCGATTGAAAACGTAGGAGCTTTCCATGTGAAATGGGTGTTTTCCGTGACAGTCCTTCTGTTGTGATGACTTTGATCCTTCCTGCAATGAAATTTCTTATTAAGCCCCAACTGGCTGGCAGCAGGTGACTGGGTGCAAAACCAGCTGGTTTTGGTGTTGAAAGGGCCTCAGGGTGATGTGGGAGAGCACCAGCTTCCACAACAGGGACCTGACCTCAATTAGCCTCCAAGGTGTTAACACCAGACAATTGCCAACTAGTGACAATTAGATAATTGGCCTCTCCTCCTGTGGGTCCACACCCTGCACCACAGCCCCAAGGCTGTCTGGAGTAGTCTGTGGAAACTGCATTTATCATCCGCAGCCTTGACAGGCTCCTACATTGCTCCCGATTTTCCCCGAAGGCAGGCATGGCTTGGAGCCTCTTGCTGGCCTTGCGTTTTGATTTGGTTTTGCAGGGAGTACACGCTCTCCTACCTCTCTTTGTGGGCGTGCATCGGGCTGTGGACCGCCTTCTTCTGCATCGTGCTGGTGGCCACCGACGCCAGCTCTTTGGTGTGCTACATCACCCGCTTCACGGAAGAAGCCTTTGCCTCCCTCATCTGCCTCATCTTCATCTACGAGGCTCTAGACAAGCTGAGTCACCTGCGAGAGACCTACCCTGTGCACATGCACAGCAAGCTCGACTTCCTCACCATCTACTCGTGAGTTTTTTCCCTCCTAAAACGCCGCTGCCCCTTGGCAGGAGCTCAGGGCTGCGCCTCCATCGCCTTTCCCTTACGCCTGTCTCGGCTTCTCTCCTCCCAGCTGTAAGTGTGAGGCACCGACCCATCCCAGCAACGAAACCCTGCGTTTCTGGGAGAGCAACAAGGTCAATGTGTCTGGCATCGCCTGGGAAAACCTCACGGTGACTGTAAGTGCCCCGAGCCACTGCTTCCTCGCGCCGCGGCCACGGGGTCCAGGGGCATTTGCGTGGTGCAAAACTCGGAGCCCTTCAGGTGGTGATGGGCTTGAAACTGTGCTAGTGCTGCTCTGAAAAGGCATTGCTGAAATCCAATGTCTGTGGCTACGTGCATAAATTTGCCTGTCTGAGCAGCCTCTCGGGCTGTTGTTGCTGGAAGCAGAGCCCCAGGCTCTTCTGGACATCGTCATCCCCTCTTGGCCACGTCCCCTCTGTGAGGCCTCCCCTGGGAAGGGACGGTTTGTCTCTTCTCCTTTCCTGTCACGGTTGCCTTAGCCCTCCGTCCCCGTTCCCTCTGTCTCTATCCCCAAGAATTTCCAGCCTTTCCTTCCCCTCTGGCGTCTTCTTCAGCCATGGTTACCTGCCATTCAAGCGGAGGATGTGCCGGGGGTCTGTGGTATGGTGTCCCGTCACATCTCCTCTCCGCTCTCCTCTGTGTAGTTCGATGTGTCCCTTGTTCAGCTGCTGCTGCTGCTGCTGCTGCTCCTTACATAGAAATCTCCATCGGCAGCAGCAGTTACAAGGTCACGGATCTTGGACCAAGGTCCTCAAAACCCCCTGAGTTATCTGAGGTTTCCTTGCCGCACGTGCCCTGCCTCTGTGTCCTGATGCTCTGTTTCTCCAGGAATGTCGGGACTTGCATGGAGAGTTTCAAGGACCTGCCTGTGGACGCAATGGCCCCTACACGCCTAATGTCCTCTTCTGGTGCTGCATCCTCTTCTTCTCCACCTTTGTCCTGTCGAGCTTACTGAAGAAGTTTAAAACCAGCCGTTACTTCCCAACCAGAGTAGGTAGAAGATGGTGGCCAGCAGCAGTCTCCCCACTCATTTCCCACAATGGCTTTCCTGGAGCACTAAGCAGTATTTGCCACCCCTTGGTCAAGCTGGGAAACGCTGACCTTGAAGGCCAAGCTCTCCACCAGCTTGGATGTCCCTCGCTCATTTGCAGGAGTGCAAAACGATGGTAGCATTTCCCACCTGCCTCGCGACCTGCCCCAGGGCGATTTTGTGCTCAGGCGGTGGGAGATGGGGTCTTCCAAAGCTGCTTTTTTTTCTTCACCTTCTGTGCGTTGTGTGCTCAAGGGGAAAGTTGCTTGAAATGAGGAGCTGCCACGGAAAAAGGCACTGTTTCTTCCTTTTGAGGAGCAAATGATGCCTCAGTGCCTTCTTCCCATTGTAGCTGTGAGCGTGGCTGTAGTGGCAGACATCTGCTTCCTTATTTTTCCAAGATGTTTTTAAGGTTTGAGTTAAAACAACCCTTTTCCACCTAATTAACCTCTTTTCATTGTCTGACACCCGATCTCACGGGGACAAACACAGCAAGAGTATCTAACCAAGGGGTTTGGCTGCACGTCCTCAGAGCGGTGGGATGTTGTTAACCAGCCTTAATGTTGTTGGTGTCCCTAACTTCCCCATGCCACGTTATGGCGCCGTCTGCGATGCCCCTTTCAGCTCTGGTTTCTCGCCCCAGGTACGGTCCACAGTAAGCGACTTTGCCGTTTTCCTCAGCATCGTCGTCATGGTGCTCATCAACTTCATGGTTGGGATCCCCTCACCGAAGCTCCACGTCCCCGATAAGTTCAAGGTAATGGGGTGTTTTGGCATGGAGCTGGTTTCAGCCCTTGGGGATGCCACAAGGCGAGGCCAGGGCAGGACAGGGCCGAGTCTGGGGGAGATGCTGGTGGTGTGACCATCTCCTCTTGCGCCTCCAAGTGCATTGTTTCCTTCTGGAAACAGGGCGACAGCCCCAAAACTAGGCAGCTACAGGAGAAGTGTCTGTAGGTGCTTGCGAAGAGGCCGCTGGCAGTGCTGACCCCCATGGGAGAGGGTGACATGAAGCCAGGGCTGGGAGATGCTCTGAGCCAGGGGTGGAGGGGAAAACCAAAGCCAGTGGGGTGGCTGGTCTGGGAGATGATGCTGGTGTGTGTGCTTTGTTGCAGCCTACCAGAGACGACCGCGGGTGGTTCATCAACCCCCTAGGAGCCAACCCTTGGTGGACGGTGTTGGCTGCGCTCATCCCAGCTCTGCTCTGCACCATCTTGGTATTCATGGACCAGCAGATCTCTGCCGTTATTGTGAACAGGAAGGAGCACAGGCTGAAGGTAAGGGGCTGCAAGAGACGACCCCGTCCCCAACCCGCTCGGGGCTGCAGGTCTGGGGAGAAGCTCCTATTCCAAAAGCTTTGTGAAGGCAGTGGTTTGGGACAACGTCAGGCTGCGTGGCAGGATGCTCTCCTGGACTGATGATGCCACAGGGAGCAAACGACAGGGGAGTTCAGATGAGCAATCTTCCCGAGCAGCAAATTCATCTTGGAGCAATAGAGAAGAGCGTTTTTGTTTTAAAATGTCAGCAGCAGCTGGGGGAACGACTCAGTCTGATGAGCTGCCAGGGATAACTCTTACTTGCACAGAACACAGCTTGCTTGCCAGTGGTGGAAATTTCTTTATGAATGAATGAAAAAAATGTGAATTTGGTTGGGGTCTTTTTTGGGGGGGAAGTAGATACCACACAAACGCTCCAAATCCACTTTGTCTGAACTCCGGCCGGGATTTCACGCAAGGTGCTTGCGCAAAGCCTGGATACCTCCTTATTTGTCTCCAAGTCTTGTTTTGAATTTTCAAGAAGTTGACTCGAGCTTGAGTAGGGTTTGAGTCTGGCTTGCGACGTGGTCCTGGCTCTTGTGCTGTGGGATGCTCTGTTTCTTGTTTTGCTGCCTGCAGAAAGGATGCGGGTACCACCTGGACCTCTTTGTGGTGGCTGTGATGCTCGGGGTGTGCTCTGTGATGGGGCTGCCCTGGTTTGTGGCTGCGACCGTCCTGTCCATCAGCCACGTGAATAGCCTCAAAGTGGAGTCTGAGTGCTCGGCTCCAGGAGAACAACCCAAGTTTTTGGGGATACGAGAGCAGAGAGTCACTGGCTTGATGATCTTTGTGCTCATGGGCTGCTCTGTCTTCTTCACTTCTGTGTTAAAGGTAAGAGGAAAATGCGGAACGCCCAACAGCCACAAGCTTCTTTGGAGGTTATACAAAAATAGTCCCCTCTCTCCAGGCCTGAGTAGTTGTGGAGCGGAGGAGGAGGTGATCCCAAACCTTGGGGCTTGACCCACGGTGGGAAGCAGCCTCGGTGATGCTTTCCAGCCCTTCAGACCCCAGTTTGGTGCGCTCGAGGCAAGCGAGCAAGACAACTGCTTTAGTTTTCAGGTGTCTTTCAGGCCCACCCGTGTGTACGGGTTACAATGCAGCCTCTTCAGACCAGTACGTCTGCTCTCTTTCAAACAGGCAGCACTTTACTGGTTGCCGTTTGCCCCCGCAAATGCCTCCGAACAGCCCTTCCCAGTAGCTAAACACACTGACATCATCCCCACGGGCTTCCTTGCCTGTTCCTCCCACAAGGTAATCTCCTCTCTAGGCTAAAAGGAGGCACGTCGCTTTGGCGTGTTGCCGCCAGAAGATGTAGAAATGTTTTTCTACCGTCACGGAACGCGGCATATGGTAGCGTGGGTGAAATCACCTATTTTCCCCCAGCCTTTCTGGAAAATGGCATTCTTCTGACAAAACGTATCTCAAAAGTTCAGCCGAAAGCAGAGCATTAGCTCGCTGGCACGCACAAAATCTCTGCCGGTTAAAATCCGGCACATCTCTAACCCTGTGGAAACTGTGGAAGGCTTTAGGCAAGTTTAGGCAGTGCCTGTAGAGGAGAGTGGTAATACTGAAAATGCAATTTAAAAAAAGAAATTGTGGCCTTCTCTTTTTTTTTTTTTTCTTTTCTTCCAGTTTATACCCATGCCTGTGCTTTACGGTGTCTTTCTCTACATGGGCGTGTCGTCGCTCCGAGGAATTCAGGTAGGGACTTTTTCACAGCGTGCAGCATGTCTGCTCCCTGGTATTTCATCTGCGTAGGAGCAGGGAAACAGCAGTGGGAGTGGGGACAAACCTCTCCGAAAGCAAGCAATGAACATATTTAGCGTAAGAAAAAGCTTGGTGGAGGCACAGGAGGTGTGTAGGGCTGGGAGGACCAGGCAAGTTCAGCGCGCTCTGTTTCCCGGCTTAGGGCAGGTCAGTGTTTGGTTACGTGCAAGTGGGGGAATTCCGTGCAAAGGGAAGGCAGTTTCTGCCACTGGTGGAAATCCTTGCTGGGGGATTCAGAGGGCCGAGAAATGCCAATAATAGAATCATGTGGAATAACTGGAGTTTGGTGGGCAGCTCTCATGGGCCAGCTGGCTGATAGGTGGAGCGGAGGGAAGACGGGTGCTGCTCCCAGGAGGAAGATAGTGGGAGCCACGATTTCTCATTGCAGGCGAGATCCTGAAAACTCCCTCCACGCCTCAAGAGGGCCAGAAACTTTCCGCAGTGCCAAGGTGGCAACTTTTCCACTTTTTTGTTTTGCAGTTCTTCGATCGCTTGAAGCTGTTTTGGATGCCGGCGAAACACCAGCCGGATTTCATCTACCTGCGGCACGTCCCCTTGCGAAAGGTGCATTTCTTCACCATGATCCAGCTGATCTGCCTCGTCCTGCTCTGGGCCATCAAGGTGTCCCGTGCTGCCATCATCTTTCCCCTGATGGTAAGAGCCGGTGCTGCTTGGCAGCGGGATGTTTGCAGCGCTGGAGGGAGATGGAGCATCATCTCTGGCCTCACCGCATCTTCCCTCTTATTCGTGAAGGTTTTGGCTCTCGTTTTTGTGCGGAAAGTGATGGATTTCTGCTTCTCAAAGCGAGAGCTCAGCTTTCTGGATGACCTCATGCCAGAAAGCAAGCAGCAGCAGAAGTTGGACGATGCCAAAAATGAAGGCGAAGAAGAAGAGGTAAAGCTTGCTGGGTGCTCGGGGCTGGCCCTCTGCCTCGGGCTGTGAGATTGCCTGTTCCTATCACAGCTTGTCTTCAGGTGTTGGGGGAAGATCAGAGCTGCATAGAAATCGATTCTAATATGTTTTTACGGGGCGTTTAGTTTATCTCCACTTTGCCCAAAGGCAGAGAGCGTGATTTGTCCCCTTTTTACGTCAGGAGTCCCAAGAGGTGATGGGAGCTGCTGCTGCAAATTCCGTTCAGCTGCAGCTGGGGAAGACCAGCGACTTGGATATCCCAAGGCAACACCGTGACAGGTAAAGCCCCACCAAGCACCAGGACCCCGGGCAAGATGAGTTTGAAGGTGTTTGGCACAATTTTCTCCACCTGCATCTTTATTGAGCATCCCATAGAAACCAGCAGTCAGGTTGGTGGGGAAAGTCAAATATACGGGCAGGGCTGCAGGAGGTGATCGCGGGGCTCTGGCCGCAAGCAGAGTGGCTGCGCAGCTCACGATTGACCCCCAAAACTTGCGTCGTCAGTGACTTTAGGGTAGCTGGAGACCCTCACACTTCAAAATGAGGAGTTGCGGGCATGATCTGTAGCAGCAGTGGCTCAGGAGCCCGCTGCAGGGCTAAACACCAGCAAGAGCCTTTGCGCGGAGCTGTTGCTCTGCAGCTCTCAGGCTTGCCTCCCAAAACTCCTCATCCAGCAAAACCTCCCGTGCTTATGCCGAGCTTTGATTCTGCGGGTCCCCCTGTTCCTCTTGCTGATGCTGATGCACTCGCTGGCATCAGTTCCCATAATCACGGGTTGCTATGTAAAATATTTCCTGCAGGGCTGGTCCTTTCAAGATTAATCTCTCGGATGAAATGTCGAAAAAGACCGTCTGGCAGGCTCTCCCTATGAACACGGAAACGGTCTGAATCCGGGGAGGAAAGAGGTAAAGGATTGCACGTGAACGTGACCGTGCTCCTCTGCAAGCGTGCTTTGGCCGGCAAGGCATGCAAACCAGCTCCTCTCTGCCGGGGTGGTCCCACGACCGGGGCCGAATCAGCAGCAGCCGGCAGGTCTTCCACTGATGATGCTCTCCCTCTTTTCCTCTTTCTTCCCCCGCCCAGTTTTCACGTTTAGGACTCTTGGCTTTGAAGGAGAGGAGTGAGAACGTGACTCAGGGATGTGCCAACGCAGACACGGGGAGAAACTGTTGTTTGTTATTTTTTCCAACTGGCGGATTCCCATTAAAGCCATGCAGATGTTTTCAGTTATCCTTGGTGTGCTTCAGGCATTCAGTATCTCTCGAGCAGCAAACTGAGGCGCACATCACAGTCCATGGGAGTTGGGTGGTGGTAAGCCTCCGTGTGTACGTGTGTGTGGTGGTGCGGTTTTGTAGTGGTAGAGGGACTGCTTTATCATTCAGTGCTATCTTTTTAATATCTAATTCCTCCTCTCCTTTCTCTTTTTTCCCCAGTAAAAACTCAGCAACCCGGTCTAGTTGAAGATGTCCCTGCCCACGGCAGGGGGGTTGGACTGGATGACCTTTAGAGGTCCCTTCCAACCCAAACTATTCTATGATTCTATAATGTACAAAACCGTTTTCTGTTCTATTTGACGCATTCTCCACTTCCTTCTTCATCACGACCGGGTTCTTGGTCTGGTTTTGTTGTCCCAAATGCGGGCTCGTTGCCCGGTGCGCAATGCCAATTCACACACCGCGACGAGGTATTTCCATTTCTTTATTCTAGTTTGCGCAAAGTAGGGAGCTAGGTGGTAGCCCACAAAAGACTAGCTCTCCGATTATCAAAACCTTTCGCTAGTTATAGTCTCTGTCAAATGGTCTTCTCGCCTCTTATGCTAATTCGTTTGCATGCTCAGTGTCTCTCCGCATTTGGGTCGGAGGGTTTCTTGGGTCGGTGGGCCGTGAGTCGGTGGTCGTGATCTCCCCCTGCCGCAATTGCCTCTTCTTCACCTTTAGCTTCATGCTTCAACCGCTGCTGCTCGGTTCCTGCAGCAAATTGGTTATTTCAGGCTTGGATCGCCACTATCCATTCTTTGAGGTTTCGCTTGACAGAGACTTCACTTAGCAAAAGAGGTTATTGTGTCACAGTTTTCTTAGATCCTACGTTAAACAGCCACTTGAATGCTTAACAAAAGCATTGGGCAAAATATTGCACATGAATCAATGACAGCCTCCTGCAAACTTACATCACTTTGGGGTCCTGCCTTTAATTCACTCTTAGGTCTCTCACTGGTGCGAGAGGGATGCTCTCCATGGCGGGGCAGCGTAAAGAGCGTCCGAGCAGTTGGGCTAAGGCGAAGGAAAAGCACTTGCTGCCTGCGCTCCGGTTTTACATCTTTTTTTTTTTTTTTTTTTTTCTTTTTTCTTTTGCTTTGGCTCTGCCATCAGCCTGGAAGCTGCAAAATGCAGAAATGCCACCTTCTTGTCCCCTGGCTGTAAACTGAATATAAGGGAGCGCTTCAAATCGAAAACCTTGAATACGCTGTATGGTCATGGGAGCGGGCAGGTACCGCACACAGCTGGGGCTCTGTGCCCCTGGGCTGCCCCCTCCGTTGTTCCTCCACTTTCCTTAAGCAGAGATGGTTCTCGTGCTCTCTTTGCCTTTTGGGGGGTTGTTGGGCTGCGGTGTCAGCCCCGGCACGTGCGTTTGAGTCGGGTGGCCATGGAGCCTGGGAGGAGAGGACAGCCCAGAAGAAAAGGTCCCCTTGCAGCCCTCCACCTTGCTGTGGGCTCAGCGCGTGCTCCAGGCTGTTGGCGTCTGCAACCGGTGCCCCGAGCCCAGCTGGGACGGATGCACGAACCCTCCTGCCATCGGCTTGTCCCATCCGCTGCGGGAGCCTTTTCGTGCATCAAACCAGCCCAAACCGACAACGGCAAGGTGTTGCTCCGTGCAAAGGGGTGGGGAAAAGAAAACACCAAATTGCTCTGGAAGGATGAAAGCGGCACATCACCAAGCCGGGCCAAAATGAGACGGCGTTTACGGCATGGGGTTTTGCAAACTGTCGTGTGACTACTGCCAGCGTGGCGTGGTGAGTGTCGGAGGGGGAGGAAACCGGTTTAGCTCTTCAGGAAGGAGGGGAGGCAAAAGAGCAAAGGCTTGGAGGAAGGGAAAGGTGCAAAGGCTGGGTTTTCTGGCTGCTATTCCTCCGTGATGCCCATGCCCGTCCTGTCCACGCTGCCTTCCTGTGCCTGGCTCTGAGGAAGGGACTGTGCTTGCTGCTCCGACATGCTGTCTCTCCCTCCCCAGAGAGACAAGGTCCCGGTGGAGGAGATCCCTGATCTCTCCACCATTTGGAAAATAGACTTTAATTCCCGTGGAGGTATAGGCATTAAGCCCGTGAACCGCAGTGGGTGCGGCGCTGGGTGGTTGTGGTAGCAGTCCTGTGGCTGCCCTGCCCCTAAAAGGGACTTACTGGGCTTCTACTAGAGGAGAATTTTGTTTTTCCCTTTTGATTTTCCTCTCTTTAAGAGGAGAGAGCCGGGCTGAACTCCGCTCCCTCCTGGTAGGGTCCCGGGCCAGGGGCTGGGATTGTTTTCAGCATGTGCCTGGCATCTCTCCAGCTTAGAAAGAAAGAAAGAAAGAACGAACGAACCCCCCCCCGGAAGGGAAACGATGCCGGTTTTAATGAGGAGCGGGCTGGGTCCAGCTCTGCGGGGGTCTGCGTCTCCCCTGGCCTCAGGGGGCTGCAAAACGTTGGCAGCTGCCTTGGCAGTTGCTTATTGAAAAAGTAAAGCAGGCTTCCTCGACGTGCCCGAGCGCAGCCGTCTTCTCCATTTGAAGCTTTGCTTTTGCTGTTTACAGGGCTAGCATTTGTTCTTTCTTTATTTTAATTTTTTGAATTAAATGAAAGCTGAGGTCTTGCTTCATGACGTGACTCGGGGCCATCTGAAAGGTAGTTGTAAGCCCCTGGGCTGGCTGTGAGTCCCGGCGCTACGGCTGCCTGCCCCCTTTAGACACCAGAAACCCCTGGACGGCTCCTTATTTTGGGAGGATTTAATGTTTCCTTGTGCAGAGGAAAATGATACGGGGGGGTACGAACCCTCTCAAAGGTGTTCCTGGAGTCGCTTTAGGACTGAACCCCCCCCCCTTGAAGTGACCGGCGATGCTTTAGTTGGCAGCCAAGCCCCTTCCCATCAATGCGGGATGGGTGCTGGGCGTTTTCCTCATCTTTGGTGCCTTAAAACAGCTCCGCGAATCTCCCGTGGGCCCCTTGAAAAAGTTTCCTAAAAGGAAGCGCATGGAATCCCTAAGGGGGGGGGAAAAGAGATGTGAAAAGGTAATAAATAAGGTGCTGGCACATTTTTTTTTGTTATTTTATTTTTCCCCCAGTGTGCTACCTGTAGAAATACAGGAATTATTTTTGTTTTGGAGATGCTGAAATATATTTCTCTTATTGTAAGAGATGATCTAGTTTGGAAACGCTCCGTGTTGCAAATAAAACCGAGGGGGGGGAAAATCCATCAAGCAGATCTGTGTTATTTATCACTCTGAATCTTTGTGTGTTTGGGATTTTTGTTTTTTTTCTTAAACTTGATTTATTGCGGGTTCATTCTGTGAAACGCAGGTAACATAAATGCGTGTCGCCGTCTCGTGGGTCCCGTGTGGGGGTTCCCCCTGCCAGAGCCGTGTCTGTCTTTGATTTTTCTCTTGTTGCCCATTGAACGTAATGGGAAAACAATACAATAAAAGTCTCGTTTGTCTCGCTGTGCCGCTCCCGTGTCTTTTGAAGGGTGGAGAGGAGTCGGAGGCGTCTTTGGAGCTTTTTCAGGGGGGTTTTGGAGGTGATGGGGGAAATCCATCTCCCTGGGGCTTTGGGTCAGGAACCAGCTGACTGGGGAAAGATTTGAAGTTAGTGGGTTGGGGGTTTTGATTATTTATTAATTTTTAAATTTTTTTTCAGAATGTATTTTGAATTTATTTTTAGATTTAAAAAATTTTAATTATATCCTTTTAATATTTTTCTCTTTTTTATTTTTCTCTGCAAGTAAGTGCAATGAGCTCTGTGTGGCAGGAGGGAGGGGACAGCAGTGTCACACATGTCACCTCTGCCAGACCCGGGGGTGTGCAGGGAGTTCAGAAATGGGACTGGGGGGTGAAGGTGCCGGCACCAGACAGAAATTGCCCCATCCGGAGCGAGCAGTTCCTCCTCCCTGCTTTTTGGGAGGTTGTTTTTTTGGAAAACTAGTCCTTCTCTGTCTGCGGCAGGTGCCCCCGCCCTGAGAGCGACCGGGGGCATTAGGACCGCTGCGCCCTTGCTTTTCGCGCCTGTCAGGTGGGGAGTGCTGACCGTGGCGGAGCCACCTTGGGCCAGTCCTTATGGTCCCGTGTACACCTCGGGCGAGGAGTAAGAAAGTGAAGGCCCTCAGGCAATTCGAACTGACCAGAGATGAGGTTCGACTAGGGTAGAAATGGAGCCCCGCCGCAGGGCAAGGGGAGCCGGTCCTCCTCCTGGGAGCAGCGGGTCTGCAGTCGGGGACTCTCCCCTGGGCTCGGGACGCCGCCCGAGGAAAGTCCTCGCGGTTGAGAGCCCTCATCTTCCAGGTGAGTGACTGTGCACAGTTTGGATCCTCACTTCTAAAGCCGGCTGTGCAGTGTTAATCCCTCCTCCGCCCTCCTGAACCTGTGCTTTACTGGTGTTGTCGGAGCGTTGACGCCTCATTTCCAGGTAGTTTTCTGCCCCAGGCTTTGGGTTAAAATGAGGTTTCTTTCTGAATCTGTCACCTGCCTAATTTGACTACGTGAGCCTCCGCGACACAGCCCAGAGGAAAAGCAGGCAATTCTTGATGCGAACCGTCGCTGGGCAGAGCAAGGGGGAGATGCAGCTGCCCGGAGAGCCGGGCCGACGGTGGATCCCGGGTGGAATCCTAGTGGAGAGGCAGATGACAGACGATTGCAGTTAGCCAGACAAGGCTTCGAAGAAGAGGCTGTACGTTTGGCAGGACAAAAACCTGCCAATTGGTCTGAAATAAGGGAGTGTCGGAAGCGAATGGACCTGTAATGGTCTGTACTGTTTTGGAGCAAACAGCTCCGGCTATGAAAAAACAGTTTTCTAAGCATGTCCCCGCCTGGCCGGGGAAGTCAGTGGAGGAGGTAGTGTGTTTGGCTACGTTTGTATGCAGTGATGGAGATGAGGAAAGGGTTAAGGCAAAGAGACCTCAGAGGAAGGAGGAAGTAAGTGTGTTTGGGGCTGTGCTGAGGGAAGGGTTTGGAGAAAGCGGAGGGAGAGGCCGGGGAAGAGCCCGAGGAGGTGGATGGAATCAAAGTGACCGTGAGGTGCGTCTGGGTGAATGAAGTGATTGGACTTGGGGATCGGGTGATAGGGGTGGTTCGGGTATAACTGCGGGGTGCGATCGGGGGGAGGGATCCCTCTCCGGAAGCATCCAGCTCGAGCTGGCACCTGAGAACTAATCAAAGAGGAATTGGAAACCTTCACTCGGCCTTTGCATTCTCAGTGGGATCCCAGGGTCGGACCCTGTGAGGGTGGCCGGCGTGCGTAAATCCATAGCGCCGGTGAAGGTGCCTTCCGAGTGCCGCTTGAGGTTGGCCGTGAAGCTTTGGGCGCTTTGGGATTCGTACGACTGCCCTCTGCTCGGGAGAGAAGGATGGGGGAAGCAAACGTGGTTCAATGCACATGGTGGCATCCTGGTTCCTCCCTGCAGGAGGTGCCCGGAACAGGGGTTGTGTCCTGTAAAGTACTTTACTGTGTGGAGCATCCTCCAGAAAAGCGATGATAATAATAATAATAATAATAATAGATAAAAATAATTTTTGGTTTCAGGGGGGTCTGCCAAGCCTGGCCAGGGTTGCTCCTGACATCAACTATATGCAAAATCCTATCCCATACTATTTGCTTGCATTGACCTCCCCAGCCCCTGCGGGAGCGCTGGCAGCGTGGCACGGGACAGATCCAGCATCAGACAACCTCCTTCGCAGGCGTCTGGGCAGCATTTTGATGGGTGCGTGTGAAAATTGCATCCTCACAGTTACCTCTCGGCACGTCTACCCTTGCTTCGGTGCAGGCACACAGCCGCAAGAACGGGTTTGTGTAATGTAAAGGTACAATTCATTGCAATAAACTTTATCACAAACCTCCCCTTTTCTAGCGAGGAGCAATATTTCTATCTTGAGCTTATCACCAGAGTGCCGGAGAGCTTTCCCGACCGTTAGTTGCTCAGACAAGCACCTTCAGAAGAGTTATTAATGAGAGTGTTACCTTTCTTCTCTTTGCTGGATGCCTTAGGGGTTCGGGGGAGTAAAATGCCAGCCCCCACCCTGTAGCTGCTGAAAATCAGACTTTTGGTTGCCTATCAGCAAGCACTTTCATTTCTCTGGTTTAATTTCTTCAGAGATTGGTAGTAAAGAAGGGAGGAAAAGGCACTTGCCTTCTGCAAAGACAACCCTTCCCCGAGGAGCCGGACCTTCCTCCTTTGCTCCAGTGACTCCTGATTTCATTTTTACGAGCAGTAATGACTTTCAGCCTCCCAGCAAAAGAAGCTGCGAAGCAGCCAGCCGGAGCTTTGTGCTTAGGACACAGTGAAGTGGAAGAAGTCTGGCTGCTCCAAAACTCAAAAGTGAGCGATGCAAAGCTCGGCGTCCCCTTTCCCAGCCCGGTTTTGACGATTTGATGTTTTGCAGGTGCCTGTCGGCAGTGGAGAAGGACAGAGAGGGAAGGCAAAGCATCTGCGAGTGCTGGTACACAACCTGGGATGGGATAACCTGCTTTCCGGAGGCCTCTCTCCTTCCTGCTCCATCCCATCCCAAGCCCACGGGTCCACAAATCCCGCAGCCTATGAAATCCTGAACTCCTCCAGCAATTTCCTCAATGAAATAACCACTCCGAGTCCATCCGAGTGGCTTAAGCGGGACCGAGTGAGTTCTGAGTGGGGCCGTTTCCTTCGGTGGCCTCTCCGTGCAAGGCTTGCCGCGATTTTGGGGATGCTGCAATGGCCGGGGAAGGGCGATGGGATGCTCGGAGCATCTTGCCGCGGACCCGGAGGTGCCCACTTGTCCCGTTTCCTCCTATGTTTGCTCCTGAAGCTTTAATACTAAATAACAAACAAGCAGCGGGGATCCGAGCTTGGATCACGCTGGGATTTTAAGTGCTTAGACCTCGGTGTCACCTTCCTTCGCCATGTTATTTTACACGCCGTGTCGCCTTTCAGGGCAAGCCGGGCAGTTCACCTTTGTGCCAAGCGGTGCCGGGGAGGAAGTTGACTAGAGCAAATGAATTTGCAGCATGGAAATGACGGATTAGCTCAGCTGGGAAACTAAAGTAGAGCTGGAGATAGCTGGAGGAAGCGAGGAGAGTAAAAAATGTCGCTTCTCTGGACGTTTCCGTACCGTGCTAGGACTTGGTCTGGCTAACGAGGGTTTGTTGAAGCACCAAAGGGATGGAGGCCGTGCCAAAGCGAGACCTTCCTGAAACGCCCTGATATTTTCCAGGCAATGTTGATGAAAGTCGGAGCCGCCCCGTAACGTGTAGTTTCACAACGGTTTGCACCTCACTTGTCTTTTGGCAGCTTGTGCTTTCAAATACAGCAAAACGCTGCTTACGCCTTTCTCCCCGGCAGGGTGCGGCGTTTAGACCCCATTTCTCTCTTCCGGATAGTTTTTGCTCAGAGCAGAGCTGGCTTCTCCCCATCCACTAAGTTTTGCAAGCGGGAAGAGTTTTGGGGTGCGTGGCTTTAAATAACTGCCTGGATCTGCATCCGGTAGATCCTGATGTCATAAACGGTCACTTTTTGTGTCTCTGGAGTTGGTGCACACTGGGTGCCACTGAGCTCCTCTCGGTGAGGTCTACCCCGGTGTCCCGGGATTGATCTGGAGGTTCAGTTTTCCCCAAGACCGGTGACCGACGTGAGGATGAACCGGAATGGGGGTTACAAAATGACCCTTCTGGAAGAGTTACAGGTAGCGCGGCCGGGGCTCTGCCCAGGGGCTGATCATCCCCCGGAGAGTGGGAAAACTCTCCCTGAAATGCCATTGGCACTTCCCCGGAGCGCAGCAGGATGGGCAGGGGGAGATGCTCTGCACCGGGGAGGGCTGCCAGGGGCAGGTTTAGCGTCGCTGGTCGGTGCAGGGAGGGAAAACGCTTTCTAAGAGAGAAGGAGACTTTCCCCGTGTCACCCGCGGGGCGTTTGAAAGCTGCGACTCCCAAATCGCTCCTTTTATTCCCACTCCGACAGCCACGTAACAGGCTCGAGTTTGTGATTTCATTTAAATGGCGATTTCATTCAAATCGCGATTTCATTTAAATTGCGATTTTAAGCGATTTTATTAAGCCCTTTCCCCCCGTGCCTTGTCCGAGGTTGGGGTTGGGGTAGCGACTCGGCTGTGAGACATGGTTGGGTTTTTATTTCTTTGAACGCAGCCTGGGAATCCCCTTCCCCAGCCCTGGTGGCAGGGGGAAAAGAGACGCCAAAGGACTTCTTTCTGCTGGCTCCTGTAGTTCTCCTTCGGCTTTTGAGGCAGAACTGCTCTTCATGCAGCGCCGGCAGTGGTATTTCAGCCGAGGAGGGCATTGGCTCTCAGCCCTTGGCTTTTGCAAGGAGAAAAACGATGTGTTCCATGGAAAGCACGCTTGCACCAAGGGAAGCCCGAGCCTCGCTGGGCCAAAGACGAAGCTTTGCCCTTGCAGGTTCTTGAGGGCCTTGGGAGGTTGTTGGTGGCCATGTCCTGTGGCCGTATGGTGAATACTTCCAGGCACACATTATATACCGTATAGGTGATGTTACAGGCTGTTTTATTTGGGTATGGGAAGACAAAGCTCCTACAAGTCCGTGTTTTTAGGGCCGTGCCTGGAGGAGGAGGAGGAGGAGGAGGCACGCAGAGGCGAGATGCTCGTGGACTGGCGTGGACGCAGGGGTGGATGATGGCCGGGAGGACGTACGGGAGCTCGACACACGCAGCCCCAACTTTTACCTTCTTCTCATTGCTAAACAGAGACATGACGAAGAGGCAGTGATTGACCAGGGAAGAACGAGCAACGTTGTCAGTATTCACTATGAGAAGGAGGAGTTGGAAGGTGAGTCTCTGCTGAGATCCTGGCAGAGGGGCCAGCAGCCCAGGGCGTTTTCCCGTAGCACAAAGTCCCTACAACGTCCCTTGCTCGGTGTCACGTCATGTGCAGCAAAACGTGCCGTGCTTCTTGATAAAGCAGCACAGTTATTTTGACATTTTTTCTTATTACGGCTCTTAAACAGAGGGAGAAAGCCCCCGCGGAGGCCACGGTGTGAGTTTTAGCCGTGGGCCTGGGTAGTTCATGGCTTGTTTTCTCACAGAAGCTGCTTCTGACTTGGAGAGGTCAGGAGAAGAATTGGATGGCTGCAGATGCTGTGATTGTCTTTTTTTGTTCTGGAGTTGATTATCATGGGACCGATTTGATCTTCTCTTGTCGCCTTGTGCCATACAAAGATTTTAAAAATAATTACTTTCTGTCGCTGCTTAATGAGCAAGTGTGAGTGTTGTCCAGCCGAAGCTGGAATTTGAGAAGAGGTTCGCTGCTTTGAGGGCACTTTTAGATGAGCCGGAGCCATCACTTGTTGTTGCTCTGTTGTTGCAAAGCTTGAGTACAATAGGCTTGGAAGAAAGGAGGTCCAGTGAAAATAAAATTAAGAGAAGTTGTTTTTTTCTCCTGGGATTTAACCGTGGCTTAGCGAGGCACCGGCCGCGTCAACCACTGCCACAATGCCGAAAGCGCTGCAAATGCCGCTTTATTGCAGGCCACCGGACCGTGTACGTGGGCGTGCAGAAGCCGCTGGCGAGGCAGAGCCGCCGGCACCACCGACCCCGCAGCCAGAAGCCTCGGAAACGGGAAGGGGAGAAGGACTCTGCCCCGACGGAGCAGGGCTACCACTGTAAGTCCCGCCACAGCATTCACGAAGCTCCTCGGGGCTACGTGGGCACTGGGGTCTTCTGCAAGCAGGTGCATGTGGCCCAGGGGAGAGGGGCCAGCCCGATATTTGTGGCTGAACTGGTGCCGATCCGATGGCCACTTTGCATGTGAGCGTGACGGGCCGTATTCAGGCGCGGTAACGGGACGGGGCTTTGTCTTCTGCCCCCAGACACCCCGTCCCAGCGGGTGCAGTTCATCCTCGGGACCGAGGAGGACGAGCAGCACGTCCCTCGTGACTTGTTCACCGAGCTGGATGAGATCTGCGTGAAAGAGGGCGAAGATGCCGGGTGGAAGGAAACGGCAAGGTAAATCCCTGCTGCCGGCTGCGGTGGGAGAGGAGTCCCCGCGCCGGCAGCACGCGCGGGCACTGCTTTCCGCTCTCCGGGACGCAAAGCTTTTGCAGCTGCAGGTGGCGATGTGAGGAGCCTGCTCCTCTTGCTACCCCGTAGCTCTATGAAAGGGCTTGCAGAGCTGAGGCTGTTTTCTTGCCGTGGGGCTGATCGCACCCGATGTCCGCAGGTGGCTGAAGTTTGAGGAGGATGTGGAAGATGGCGGCGAGCGCTGGAGCAAGCCCTACGTGGCCACGCTGTCCTTGCACAGCCTCTCTGAGCTGAGGAGCTGCATCATCAACGGCACGGTGCTGCTGGACATTTGCGCCAACAGCATGGAAGAGATTGCAGGTACCGTGGGCGCCACATGCCTCCGGGAACAGCCGAGCTCGGTTTGCCGCGGTGCCCTTCACTCCCGAATCCAACCCTGCCCCAACGGCACGTCCTTTTCCAGAAGCGCCACTGTGTTTTTCAGTCGTGAGTTGTCTTTGGATGCAGACTGGGCGTGCAACAGTCACGCCAGCTTTTTCTTCCACGATGGGATCCTTTTGAAAGCAATTTGTGGGGTTAGAGAAGCGATTAGAGAATATCCTCCAGCCAAAAAGGAGTGTGTGTCAGGGCGTAGCTCTCCGAAAGACGGAGCCCGCGTAAGAGCTGAACCTCCTCAAATCAAGTATTTATCACAAGCCGTTTCCTCACGTTCTTTTTAATCTTTTGCCTTCACATCCAGGATTTCAGAGTTGTAAAGGCTGAGTTTGTCTGGCAGATGCCCAAGCAGTGTATTTCTGTGGGGAAGAGAATTGAAGTTCCTTGAAAAAGCAGCTTTGGAGAAATGATCTTTGGCTGGCAGGTCTCCATGCAGCCCTTTCAAGAGCTGGAGAAGTCGCAGCTCTTCTTAGCCCATTTCTCCCTGGGCTCGGCAAATTGCAGTCGATCGGCCAAGGGAACTCTGGGAAAGTCTGAGCTATGGATTGCTTATAATTTGGTTAAATGTGTAGAGTCAGGCAGAAAGGCCAGATGGGGCAAGAAAATTGCCTTATTTAGACTGGGAAAGAACTCTCTTAGCGGCGTGGTGAATACGCACTTTGATGATGTTTCTTAGCAAAGGACAATTCTTGCTTTTGCTGCAACCACTGAATTGTATGAAAATGTCTTGCGAAGCAAGGCGGAGCCCGCGTTAGGCTGTCCCGCGTGGCACAGCCTTCCCCGGGGGCTTCGAGGGCCAGGACTTGGGGGCGTTTCTGCTCTGACAGCTTCATTTCCCTTTGCCATCCCCAGATATGATCCTGGGCCAGCAAGAACAGTCCGTGGAGTTTGACGAGCGCGTGCGGGCCAAAGTTCGACAAGTCCTTTTGAAGCAGCACCACCATCAGAACGAGAAGAAAAGAAACAACCTTCTCCCCATCGCCTGCTCGTTTGCAGATGTGAGGGAGAAGCAGTCAGACCCGCACGTCCTCGACAAGCCAGGTGAGGGTTCCTGCAGGGCTTTGGCAGCAGGTGAGGGTTTCTGCCAGGCTATGGCAGCAGGTGAGGGTTTCTGCAGGGCTTTTGGCAGCAGGTGAAGGTTTCTGCAGGGCTTTGGCCCCTTTAGACTTGCCCTGGCAAAGGAGAAGCGTCCCAGTTGCTCTTTGTCCCTCCTCCTGAGTGTCTTTCTTTGTCCCACCAGCCCAAACACTCACCCCTCATCCTTCTCCCACCACTGCAGAAGCTAAAAATGGGGTGAGCCATGAGGCCAGCGCAATGGATTTCAGCAAGGTGAGACACTCGTGGCTTTCTTACGCCTTTAGGGCCAGATTTGCTCTTGCAACCTTGGCTGCAGAGTGTGCTGCAGAGTGCTGTGGGCTTTGCTTTTGGGGTAACTGCCTGAAAATCGCTTGTCGTGCCCAGGCGGAGCTGCACTTCATGAAGAAAATTCCCAGAGGGGCTGAAGCGTCCAACGTGCTCGTAGGAGAGCTGGATTTCCTTCGCCAGCCCATCGTGGCATTTGTCCGCCTGACCCCGGCTGTCCTCCTCTCGGGCATGACGGAAGTTCCCATCCCAACCAGGTCCAAATGAGGAGCACAAAGTTTTGACTGAAAAAAAAAAAAAACAACCCCAAGAAAACATCGAATTGCATGCATCGGTTTGGCGTCCCAAGGGAACAAGGCCAGTGGGAGCAAGCACGTTTCTCGCACCCACATCTCCTTGCCTTCGTTTCTCCCTTCCCTGCTGTAGCTTTTAAACCCACTGGCCAACTGTACGGAAAGTTGGCCCAAAAACTAGATTTGCGATCGGTTCTGATGAATGTCAAATTCATCACCGGAGTCGGGGAGCTTACGTGTCCCCTCTCGAGCCGCACTCTGGGCTGGGAGCTCCCAGGGATTTCCTTGGGTGCTCTTTGAGCAAGGGCACGTTCTTCTCTCTCACTGTGTTTTCCTTGCCCAGGTTCCTGTTTGTTTTGCTTGGACCGGAAGGAAAAGCCCACCAGTACCATGAGATCGGCAGGTCCATGGCTACTCTCATGACGGATGAGGTGCGACGAGCTAAGCGAGATCTCTGGGTCCTTTTTGGCTTTCTTCACCTCTCCCTGTCTCTGTAGTAGTGAGGAAGAGGCTTTGCTGTGCCAGCTGCCCGCAGCTCTCCAAATAGCCCACCCTTGGTTTGCACCCCAAAGCAAACCTGCGGAGTTGCATCACCCCCCATCCCGGAGGCTGAAATCCCACCCGGGGTGCATCCTGCACCTCATCCTTCTCCCCGGGTGCCCAGCACGCTGTCCCCAGTGGTGGCATTGCCAGGGCCGGTCCAACTTCTCCTCTTTCAGCAAAAGGCTGTGGTGTGCCGTGGGGGACGGGAGCCTCCTGGAGATGATTACAAATACCACCATGCGCAGATGTTCCTTTTGGGGGAACATTCCCTGCCCTTTCCAACAGGACCTGTGGGGAAAACTATCTTGCCCCCTTTAGCCAAGGGCTTATTGCCCTGCTGAGGACATCCGCGATGGGTTGTCCTCTCACCGGGTTGTCTCCTATCGGCAGGTTTTCCGTGACGTTGCCTATAAAGCCAAGAACCGGGCTGACCTCGTGGCCGGCATCGAGGAGTTCCTGGATGAGGTCACGGTCTTGCCGCCAGGAGAGTGGGATCCCTCGATCCGAATCGAGCCCCCGAAAAACGTCCCTTCGCAGGTGGGTGCTGCGGAGGAGGAGGGAGGCGCGAGGGGGGCGGGCAGGATGGCAGCACGGCTGGGGATGCTGTTCAGGGGCCCAGGTTCACAAGGTCCCAGTTTGACACAGTCACCTACCCAGACCGGCAGCAAAACAAGCCAGTGGTTCAAATATGTATCTTGATCTTATTTCCATTGTAACAGGAAAAAAGGAAGGTGCCAGGAGCTCTCGATGACAGTGCTTCTCAGAGCAAGGCGGAGAAACACAGTGGTCCTGAACTGGAGCGGACAGGAAGGTGTGAGCTTGAATAGTTTGGTGTTTTTTTTTCTGTTTGCCTCTAAAACCTGAGCACGCCCCTCCCTTCTAGCAGGTTTTGGGGGTTAGTTGGTTCAGTGAAGGGGCTCCACGTTACCAGCTTGGTCCCCTGGGCTGGGCAGGTGGGAGATCTGGGCAGCTGGGCTCAGCCACAGCATCACTGCACACAGGTTTTCTTGATTTGGGGTGGAAGCAGATGTGTCAATACCTCCAGGTAGAGCTCTGCTGCTTCTCAAAGCCAGGGACTGTTGCAAGAAGAGGGGATGGGCTCTCAGGTTAGGTCTGTTGTGGTTGTGGTTGTGGTTGTTGGCGGGTTCTTTTGTGTGCCTCTGCTTCTACTGGGTATAAAATGGGAGAAGGAGACTGCTTCTGTTTAGCAATGCAAGTTACTCTGTGCTGGTGATGGCCCTTCTTCCAGGAGAACAGTGTCTATTTTTTCCTTCCTCCAGGCTCTTTGGAGGTTTGGTCCTGGATGTGAAGCGAAAAGCCCCGTGGTTCTGGAGCGACTTTCGGGATGGTCTGAGCCTGCAGTGTCTGGCGTCCTTCCTCTTCCTCTACTGTGCCTGCATGTCCCCTGTCATCACCTTTGGGGGCCTGCTGGGGGAGGCGACCAATGGCCACATAGTGAGCAGCTCTCTCTGTTGGGTGGCATGGGGGAGGATAACACTCATGCAAAAGTCCTTGCTGCAGTGAATTTGCTTTGTTGGTTCCCCCCCCCCCCCCAGCCCCTAACGATTTATTTACTCACTGCTGCCTCTCTTGCCCGGACAGAGTGCCATGGAGTCGCTGCTGGGCGCGTCCATGACCGGCGTGGTATATTCCCTCTTTGCTGGCCAGCCTCTCACCATCCTCGGCAGCACGGGACCCGTCCTCGTGTTTGAGAAGATCCTCTACAAATTCTGCAAGTAAGGCTGGCTGCTTTGGCCGAGTGCTGCGAGGCTTCAGCAGGCAGCAGTCATGGAGAAAAGATGTTTTTCTTTTCTTTTTCTCAGTGTTAGTTGTTAGATTTAGTTTGTCTTCTGTGTCACAGACATGGCACACTGCTGCTTTAGTCCGTGGTGGTGCCAGAGCCCTCGGTCTCTGAAGGCTGGATGGGGTGGTCTGGGGTTTTTCGGGTGAAAGTGAAGCAGTGGGAGGAGGAGAGCCCACAAGGATGTGGATGCCCAAGATGGGTTGCAGAAGGAAGATGAGACAAATCACTCTGGTTTAGGAATGAGGGAAGATTTGCTTCCCTCTGGGTACAAACCCAGGCACTTTTCAGCCTGATTTTTTGCTGGAAGTGGAAATATATTTTGCCCAAATATCCAGGTAGTTTTCTGCTGGAATATTTTGAGTTGTGATGACTCGATTGAAAACGTAGGAGCTTTCCATGTGAAATGGGTGTTTTCCGTGACAGTCCTTCTGTTGTGATGACTTTGATCCTTCCTGCAATGAAATTTCTTGTTAAGCCCCAACTGGCTGGCAGCAGGTGACTGGGTGCAAAACCAGCTGGTTTTGGTGTTGAAAGGGCCTCAGGGTGATGTGGGAGAGCACCAGCTTCCACAACAGGGACCTGACCTCAATTAGCCTCCAAGGTGTTAACACCAGACAATTGCCAACTAGTGACAATTAAATAATTGGCCTCTCCTCCTGTGGGTCCACACCCTGCACCACAGCCCCAAGGCTGTCTGGAGTAGTCTGTGGAAACTGCATTTATCATCCGCAGCCTTGACAGGCTCCTACATTGCTCCCGATTTTCCCCGAAGGCAGGCATGGCTTGGAGCCTCTTGCTGGCCTTGCGTTTTGTTTTGGTTTTGCAGGGAGTACACGCTCTCCTACCTCTCTCTGCGGGCGTGCATCGGGCTGTGGACCGCCTTCTTCTGCATCGTGCTGGTGGCCACCGACGCCAGCTCTTTGGTGTGCTACATCACCCGCTTCACGGAAGAAGCCTTTGCCTCCCTCATCTGCCTCATCTTCATCTACGAGGCTCTAGAGAAGCTGAGTCACCTGCGAGAGACCTACCCTGTGCACATGCACAGCAAGCTCGACTTCCTCACCATCTACTCGTGGGTTTTTTCCCTCCTAAAACGCCGCTGCCCCTTGGCAGGAGCTCAGGGCTGCGCCTCCATCGCCTTTCCCTTACGCCTGTCTCGGCTTCTCTCCTCGCAGCTGTAAGTGTGAGGCACCGACCCATCCCAGCAACGAAACCCTGCGTTTCTGGGAGAGCAACAAGATCAACGTGTCTGGCATCGCCTGGGAAAACCTCACGGTGACTGTAAGTGCCCCGAGCCACTGCTTCCTCGCGCCGCGGCCACGGGGTCCAGGGGCATTTGCGTGGTGCAAAACTCGGAGCCCTTCAGGTGGTGATGGGCTTGAAACTGTGCTAGTGCTGCTCTGAAAAGGCATTGCTGAAATCCAATGTCTGTGGCTACGTGCATAAATTTGCCTGTCTGAGCAGCCTCTCGGGCTGTTGTTGCTGGGAGCAGAGCCCCAGGCATAGCATGGGAGGCTCTTCTGGACATCGTCATCCCCTCTTGGCCACGTCCCCTCTGTGAGGCCTCCCCTGGGAAGGGACGGTTTGTCTCTTCTCCTTTCCTGTCACGGTTGCCTTAGCCCTCCGTCCCCGTTCCCTCTGTCTCTATCCCCAAGAATTTCCAGCCTTTCCTTCCCCTCTGGCGTCTTCTTCAGCCATGGTTACCTGCCATTCAAGCGGAGGATGTGCCGGGGGTCTGTGGTATGGTGTCCCGTCACATCTCCTCTCCGCTCTCCTCTGTGTAGTTCGATGTGTCCCTTGTTCAGCTGCTGCTGCTGCTGCTGCTGCTCCTTACATAGAAATCTCCATCGGCAGCAGCAGTTACAAGGTCACGGATCTTGGACCAAGGTCCTCAAAACCCCCTGAGTTATCTGAGGTTTCCTTGCCGCACGTGCCCTGCCTCTGTGTCCTGATGCTCTGTTTCTCCAGGAATGTCGGGACTTGCATGGAGAGTTTCAAGGACCTGCCTGTGGACGCAATGGCCCCTACACGCCTAATGTCCTCTTCTGGTGCTGCATCCTCTTCTTCTCCACCTTTGTCCTGTCGAGCTTACTGAAGAAGTTTAAAACCAGCCGTTACTTCCCAACCAGAGTAGGTAGAAGATGGTGGCCAGCAGCAGTCTCCCCACTCATTTCCCACAATGGCTTTCCTGGAGCACTAAGCAGTATTTGCCACCCCTTGGTCAAGCTGGGAAACGCTGACCTTGAAGGCCAAGCTCTCCACCAGCTTGGATGTCCCTCGCTCATTTGCAGGAATGCAAAACGATGGTAGCATTTCCCACCTGCCTCGCGACCTGCCCCAGGGCGATTTTGTGCTCAGGCGGTGGGAGATGGGGTCTTCCAAAGCTGCTTTTTTTTCTTCACCTTCTGTGCGTTGTGTGCTCAAGGGGAAAGTTGCTTGAAATGAGGAGCTGCCACGGAAAAGGCACTGTTTCTTCCTTTTGAGGAGCAAATGATGCCTCAGTGCCTTCTTCCCATTGTAGCTGTGAGCGTGGCTGTAGTGGCAGACATCTGCTTCCTTATTTTTCCAAGATGTTTTTAAGGTTTGAGTTAAACCAACCCTTTTCCACCTAATTAACCTCTTTTCATTGTCTGACACCCGATCTCACGGGGACAAACACAGCAAGAGTATCTAACCAAGGGGTTTGGCTGCACGTCCTCAGAGCGGTGGGATGTTGTTAACCAGCCTTAATGTTGTTGGTGTCCCTAACTTCCCCGTGCCACGTTATGGCGCCGTCTGCGATGCCCCTTTCAGCTCTGGTTTCTCGCCCCAGGTACGGTCCACAGTAAGCGACTTTGCCGTTTTCCTCAGCATCGTCGTCATGGTGCTCATCGACTTCATGGTTGGGATCCCCTCACCGAAGCTCCACGTCCCCGATAAGTTCAAGGTAATGGGGTGTTTTGGCATGGAGCTGGTTTCAGCCCTTGGGGATGCCACAAGGCGAGGCCGGGGCAGGACAGGGCCGAGTCTGGGGGAGATGCTGGTGGTGTGACCATCTCCTCTTGCGCCTCCAAGTGCATTGTTTCCTTCTGGAAACAGGGCGACAGCCCCAAAACTAGGCAGCTACAGGAGAAGTGTCTGTAGGTGCTTGCGAAGAGGCCGCTGGCAGTGCTGACCCCCATGGGAGAGGGTGACATGAAGCCAGGGCTGGGAGATGCTCTGAGCCAGGGGTGGAGGGGAAAACCAAAGCCAGTGGGGTGGCTGGTCTGGGAGATGATGCTGGTGTGTGTGCTTTGTTGCAGCCTACCAGAGACGACCGCGGGTGGTTCATCAACCCCCTAGGAGCCAACCCTTGGTGGACGGTGTTGGCTGCGCTCATCCCAGCTCTGCTCTGCACCATCTTGGTATTCATGGACCAGCAGATCTCTGCCGTTATTGTGAACAGGAAGGAGCACAGGCTGAAGGTAAGGGGCTGCAAGAGACGACCCCGTCCCCAACCCGCTCGGGGCTGCAGGTCTGGGGAGAAGCTCCTATTCCAAAAGCTTTGTGAAGGCAGTGGTTTGGGACAACGTCAGGCTGCGTGGCAGGATGCTCTCCTGGACTGATGATGCCACAGGGAGCAAACGACAGGGGAGTTCAGATGAGCAATCTTCCCGAGCAGCAAATTCATCTTGGAGCAATAGAGAAGAGCGTTTTTGTTTTAAAATGTCAGCAGCAGCTGGGGGAACGACTCAGTCTGATGAGCTGCCAGGGATAACTCTTACTTGCACAGAACACAGCTTGCTTGCCAGTGGTGGAAATTTCTTTATGAATGAATGAAAAAAATGTGAATTTGGTTGGGGTCTTTTTTGGGGGGGAAGTAGATACCACACAAACGCTCCAAATCCACTTTGTCTGAACTCCGGCCGGGATTTCACGCAAGGTGCTTGCGCAAAGCCTGGATACCTCCTTATTTGTCTCCAAGTCTTGTTTTGAATTTTCAAGAAGTTGACTCGAGCTTGAGTAGGGTTTGAGTCTGGCTTGCGACGTGGTCCTGGCTCTTGTGCTGTGGGATGCTCTGTTTCTTGTTTTGCTGCCTGCAGAAAGGATGCGGGTACCACCTGGACCTCTTTGTGGTGGCTGTGATGCTCGGGGTGTGCTCTGTGATGGGGCTGCCCTGGTTTGTGGCTGCGACCGTCCTGTCCATCAGCCACGTGAATAGCCTCAAAGTGGAGTCTGAGTGCTCGGCTCCAGGAGAACAACCCAAGTTTTTGGGGATACGAGAGCAGAGAGTCACTGGCTTGATGATCTTTGTGCTCATGGGCTGCTCTGTCTTCTTCACTTCTGTGTTAAAGGTAAGAGGAAAATGCGGAACGCCCAACAGCCACAAGCTTCTTTGGAGGTTATACAAAAATAGTCCCCTCTCTCCAGGCCTGAGTAGTTGTGGAGCGGAGGAGGAGGTGATCCCAAACCTTGGGGCTTGACCCACGGTGGGAAGCAGCCTCGGTGATGCTTTCCAGCCCTTCAGACCCCAGTTTGGTGCGCTCGAGGCAAGCGAGCAAGACAACTGCTTTAGTTTTCAGGTGTCTTTCAGGCCCACCCGTGTGTACGGGTTACAATGCAGCCTCTTCAGACCAGTACGTCTGCTCTCTTTCAAACAGGCAGCACTTTATTGGTTGCCGTTTGCCCCCGCAAATGCCTCCGAACAGCCCTTCCCAGTAGCTAAACACACTGACATCATCCCCACGGGCTTCCTTGCCTGTTCCTCCCACAAGGTAATCTCCTCTCTAGGCTAAAAGGAGGCACGTCGCTTTGGCGTGTTGCCGCCGGAAGATGTAGAAATGTTTTTCTACCGTCACGGAACGCGGCATATGGTAGCATGGGTGAAATCACCTATTTTCCCCCAGCCTTTCTGGAAAATGGCATTCTTCTGACAAAACGTATCTCAAAAGTTCAGCCGAAAGCAGAGCATTAGCTCGCTGGCACGCACAAAATCTCTGCCGGTTAAAATCCGGCACATCTCTAACCCTGTGGAAACTGTGGAAGGCTTTAGGCAAGTTTAGGCAGTGCCTGTAGAGGAGAGTGGTAATACTGAAAATGCAATTTAAAAAAAGAAATTGTGGCCTTCTTTTTTTTTTTTTTTTCTTTTCTTCCAGTTTATACCCATGCCTGTGCTTTACGGTGTCTTTCTCTACATGGGCGTGTCGTCGCTCCGAGGAATTCAGGTAGGGACTTTTTCACAGCGTGCAGCATGTCTGCTCCCTGGTATTTCATCTGCGTAGGAGCAGGGAAACAGCAGTGGGAGTGGGGACAAACCTCTCCGAAAGCAAGCAATGAACATATTTAGCGTAAGAAAAAGCTTGGTGGAGGCACAGGAGGTGTGTAGGGCTGGGAGGACCAGGCAAGTTCAGCGCGCTCTGTTTCCCGGCTTAGGGCAGGTCAGTGTTTGGTTACGTGCAAGTGGGGGAATTCCGTGCAAAGGGAAGGCAGTTTCTGCCACTGGTGGAAATCCTTGCTGGGGGATTCAGAGGGCCGAGAAATGCCAATAATAGAATCATGTGGAATAACTGGAGTTTGGTGGGCAGCTCTCATGGGCCAGCTGGCTGATAGGTGGAGCGGAGGGAAGACGGGTGCTGCTCCCAGGAGGAAGATAGTGGGAGCCACGATTTCTCATTGCAGGCGAGATCCTGAAAACTCCCTCCACGCCTCAAGAGGGCCAGAAACTTTCCGCAGTGCCAAGGTGGCAACTTTTCCACTTTTTTGTTTTGCAGTTCTTCGATCGCTTGAAGCTGTTTTGGATGCCGGCGAAACACCAGCCGGATTTCATCTACCTGCGGCACGTCCCCTTGCGAAAGGTGCATTTCTTCACCATGATCCAGCTGATCTGCCTCGTCCTGCTCTGGGCCATCAAGGTGTCCCGTGCTGCCATCATCTTTCCCCTGATGGTAAGAGCCGGTGCTGCTTGGCAGCGGGATGTTTGCAGCGCTGGAGGGAGATGGAGCATCATCTCTGGCCTCACCGCATCTTCCCTCTTATTCGTGAAGGTTTTGGCTCTCGTTTTTGTGCGGAAAGTGATGGATTTCTGCTTCTCAAAGCGAGAGCTCAGCTTTCTGGATGACCTCATGCCAGAAAGCAAGCAGCAGCAGAAGTTGGACGATGCCAAAAATGAAGGCGAAGAAGAAGAGGTAAAGCTTGCTGGGTGCTCGGGGCTGGCCCTCTGCCTCGGGCTGTGAGATTGCCTGTTCCTATCACAGCTTGTCTTCAGGTGTTGGGGGAAGATCAGAGCTGCGTAGAAATCGATTCTAATATGTTTTTACGGGGTGTTTAGTTTATCTCCACTTTGCCCAAAGGCAGAGAGCTTGATTTGTCCCCTTTTTACGTCAGGAGTCCCAAGAGGTGATGGGAGCTGCTGCTGCAAATTCCGTTCAGCTGCAGCTGGGGAAGACCAGCGACTTGGATATCCCAAGGCAACACCGTGACAGGTAAAGCCCCACCAAGCACCAGGACCCCGGGCAAGATGAGTTTGAAGGTGTTTGGCACAATTTTCTCCACCTGCATCTTTATTGAGCATCCCATAGAAACCAGCAGTCAGGTTGGTGGGGAAAGTCAAATATACGGGCAGGGCTGCAGGAGGTGATCGCGGGGCTCTGGCCGCAAGCAGAGTGGCTGCGCAGCTCACGATTGACCCCCAAAACTTGCGTCGTCAGTGACTTTAGGGTAGCTGGAGACCCTCACACTTCAAAATGAGGAGTTGCGGGCATGATCTGTAGCAGCAGTGGCTCAGGAGCCCGCTGCAGGGCTAAACACCAGCAAGAGCCTTTGCGCGGAGCTGTTGCTCTGCAGCTCTCAGGCTTGCCTCCCAAAACTCCTCATCCAGCAAAACCTCCCGTGCTTATGCCGAGCTTTGATTCTGCGGGTTCCCCTGTTCCTCTTGCTGATGCTGATGCACTCGCTGGCATCAGTTCCCATAATCACGGGTTGCTATGTAAAATATTTCCTGCAGGGCTGGTCCTTTCGAGATTAATCTCTCGGATGAAATGTCGAGAACGACCGTCTGGCAGGCTCTCCCTGTGAACACGGAAACGGTCTGAATCCGGGGAGGAAAGAGGTAAAGGATTGCACGTGAACGTGACCGTGCTCCTCTGCAAGCGTGCTTTGGCCGGCAAGGCATGCAAACCAGCTCCTCTCTGCCGGGGTGGTCCCACGAACGGGGCCGAATCAGCAGCAGCCGGCAGGTCTTCCACTGATGATGCTCTCCCTCTTTTTCTCTTTCTTCCCCCGCCCAGTTTTCACGTTTAGGACTCTTGGCTTTGAAGGAGAGGAGTGAGAACGTGACTCAGGGATGTGCCAACACAGACACGGGGAGAAACTGTTGTTTGTTATTTTTTCCAACTGGTGGATTCCCATTAAAGCCATGCAGATGTTTTCAGTTATCCTTGGTGTGCTTCAGGCATTCAGTATCTCTAGAGCAGCAAACTGAGGTGCACATCACAGTCCATGGGAGTTGGGTGGTGGTAAGCCTCCGTGTGTACGTGTGTGTGGTGGTGCGGTTTTGTAGTGGTAGAGGGACTGCTACCGCTTTATCATTCAGTGCTATCTTTTTAATATCTAATTCCTCCTCTCCTTTCTCTTTTTTCCCCAGTAAAAACTCAGCAACCCGGTCTAGTTGAAGATGTCCCTGCCCACGGCAGGGGGGTTGGACTGGATGACCTTTAGAGGTCCCTTCCAACCCAAACTATTCTATGATTCTATAATGTACAAAACCGTTTTCTGTTCTATTTGACGCATTCTCCACTTCCTTCTTCATCACGACCGGGTTCTTGGTCTGGTTTTGTTGTCCCAAATGCGGGCTCGTTGCCCGGTGCGCAATGCCAATTCACACACCGCGACGAGGTATTTCCATTTCTTTATTCTAGTTTGCGCAAAGTAGGGAGCTAGGTGGTAGCCCACAAAAGACTAGCTCTCCGATTATCAAAACCTTTCGCTAGTTATAGTCTCTGTCAAATGGTCTTCTCGCCTCTTATGCTAATTCGTTTGCATGCTCAGTGTCTCTCCGCATTTGGGTCGGAGGGTTTCTTGGGTCGGTGGGCCGTGAGTCGGTGGTCGTGATCTCCCCCTGCCGCAATTGCCTCTTCTTCACCTTTAGCTTCATGCTTCAACCGCTGCTGCTCGGTTCCTGCAGCAAATTGGTTATTTCAGGCTTGGATCGCCACTATCCATTCTTTGAGGTTTCGCTTGACAGAGACTTCACTTAGCAAAAGAGGTTATTGTGTCACAGTTTTCTTAGATCCTACGTTAAACAGCCACTTGAATGCTTAACAAAAGCATTGGGCAAAATATTGCACATGAATCAATGACAGCCTCCTGCAAACTTACATCACTTTGGGGTCCTGCCTTTAATTCACTCTTAGGTCTCTCACTGGTGCGAGAGGGATGCTCTCCATGGCGGGGCAGCGTAAAGAGCGTCCGAGCAGTTGGGCTAAGGTGAAGGAAAAGCACTTGCTGCCTGCGCTCCGGTTTTACATCTTTTTTTTTTTCTTTTGCTTTGGCTCTGCCATCAGCCTGGAAGCTGCAAAATGCAGAAATGCCACCTTCTTGTCCCCTGGCTGTAAACTGAATATAAGGGAGCGCTTCAAATCGAAAACCTTGAATACGCTGTATGGTCATGGGAGCGGGCAGGTACCGCACACAGCTGGGGCTCTGTGCCCCTGGGCTGCCCCCTCCGTTGTTCCTCCACTTTCCTTAAGCAGAGATGGTTCTCGTGCTCTCTTTGCCTTTTGGGGGGTTGTTGGGCTGCGGTGTCAGCCCCGGCACGTGCGTTTGAGTCGGGTGGCCATGGAGCCTGGGAGGAGAGGACAGCCCAGAAGAAAAGGTCCCCTTGCAGCCCTCCACCTTGCTGTGGGCTCAGCGCGTGCTCCAGGCTGTTGGCGTCTGCAACCGGTGCCCCGAGCCCAGCTGGGACGGATGCACGAACCCTCCTGCCATCGGCTTGTCCCATCCGCTGCGGGAGCCTTTTCGTGCATCAAACCAGCCCAAACCGACAACGGCAAGGTGTTGCTCCGTGCAAAGGGGTGGGGAAAAGAAAACACCAAATTGCTCTGGAAGGATGAAAGCGGCACATCACCAAGCCGGGCCAAAATGAGACGGCGTTTACGGCATGGGGTTTTGCAAACTGTCGTGTGACTACTGCCAGCGTGGCGTGGTGAGTGTCGGAGGGGGAGGAAACCGGTTTAGCTCTTCAGGTAGGAGGGGAGGCAAAAGAGCAAAGGCTTGGAGGAAGGGAAAGGTGCAAAGGCTGGGTTTTCTGGCTGCTATTCCTCCGTGGTGCCCATGCCCGTCCTGTCCACGCTGCCTTCCTGTGCCTGGCTCTGAGGAAGGGACTGTGCTTGCTGCTCCGACATGCTGTCTCTCCCTCCCCAGAGAGACAAGGTCCCGGTGGAGGAGATCCCTGATCTCTCCACCATTTGGAAAATAAACTTTAATTCCCGTGGAGGTATAGGCATCAAGCCCGTGAACCGCAGTGGGTGCGGCGCTGGGTGGTTGTGGTAGCAGTCCTGTGGCTGCCCTGCCCCTAAAAGGGACTTACTGGGCTTCTACTAGAGGAGAATTTTGTTTTTCCCTTTTGATTTTCCTCTCTTTAAGAGGAGAGAGCCGGGCTGAACTCCGCTCCCTCCTGGTAGGGTCCCGGGCCAGGGGCTGGGATTGTTTTCAGCATGTGCCTGGCATCTCTCCAGCTTAGAAAGAAAGAAAGAAAGAACGAACCCCCCCCCGGAAGGGAAACGATGCCGGTTTTAATGAGGAGCGGGCTGGGTCCAGCTCTGCGGGGGTCTGCGTCTCCCCTGGCCTCAGGGGGCTGCAAAACGTTGGCAGCTGCCTTGCAGTTGCTTATTGAAAAAGTAAAGCAGGCTTCCTCGATGTGCCCGAGCGCAGCCATCTTCTCCATTTGAAGCTTTGCTTTTGCTGTTTACAGGGCTAGCATTTGTTCTTTCTTTATTTTAATTTTTTGAATTAAATGAAAGCTGAGGTCTTGCTTCATGACGTGACTCGGGGCCATCTGAAAGGTAGTTGTAAGCCCCTGGGCTGGCTGTGAGTCCCGGCGCTACGTCTGCCTGCCCCCTTTAGACACCAGAAACCCCTGGACGGCTCCTTATTTTGGGAGGATTTAATATTTCCTTGTGCAGAGGAAAATGATACGGGGGGTACGAACCCTCTCAAAGGTGTTCCTGGAGTCGCTTTAGGACTGAACCCCCCCCCCTTGAAGTGACCGGCGATGCTTTAGTTGGCAGCCAAGCCCCTTCCCATCAATGCGGGATGGGTGCTGGGCGTTTTCCTCATCTTTGGTGCCTTAAAACAGCTCCGCGAATCTCCCGTGGGCCCCTTGAAAAAGTTTCCTAAAAGGAAGCGCATGGAATCCCTAAGGGGGGGGGAAAAGAGATGTGAAAAGGTAATAAATAAGGTGCTGGCACATTTTTTTTTGTTATTTTATTTTTCCCCCAGTGTGCTACCTGTAGAGATACAGGAATTATTTTTGTTTTGGAGATGCTGAAATATATTTCTCTTATTGTAAGAGATGATCTAGTTTGGAAACGCTCCGTGTTGCAAATAAAACCGAGAGGGGGGAAAAATCCATCAAGCAGATCTGTGTAATTTATCACTCTGAATCTTTGTGTGTTTGGGATTTTTGTTTTTTTTCTTAAACTTGATTTATTGCGGGTTCATTCTGTGAAACGCAGGTAACATAAATGCGTGTCGCCGTCTCGTGGGTCCCGTGTGGGGGTTCCCCCTGCCAGAGCCGTGTCTGTCTTTGATTTTTCTCTTGTTGCCCATTGAACGTAATGGGAAAACAATACAATAAAAGTCTCGTTTGTCTCGCTGTGCCGCTCCCGTGTCTTTTGAAGGGTGGAGAGGAGTCAGAGGCGTCTTTGGAGCTTTTTCAGGGGGGTTTTGGAGGTGATGGGGGAAATCCATCTCCCTGGGGCTTTGGGTCAGGAACCAGCTGACTGGGGAAAGATTTGAAGTTAGTGGGTTGGGGGTTTTGATTATTTATTAATTTTTAAGTTTTTATTCAGAATGTATTTTGCATTTATTTTTAGATTTAAAAAATTTTAATTATATCCTTTTAATATTTTTCTCTTTTTTATTTTTCTCTGCAAGTAAGTGCAATGAGCTCTGTGTGGCAGGAGGGAGGGGACAGCAGTGTCACACATGTCACCTCTGCCAGACCCGGGGGTGTGCAGGGAGTTCAGAAATGGGACTGGGGGGTGAAGGTGCCGGCACCAGACAGAAATTGCCCCATCCGGAGCGAGCAGTTCCTCCTCCCTGCTTTTTGGGAGGTTGTTTTTTTGGAAAACTTCTAAAACCGCGTTATCGATTGGGATTGGAGGCTCGTGGCCTGGTGGGAGGTTGTTTCCCAGCGTGGTCCCGTTCCCCTCTCCCCTTTTCACCTGTACCGGTTGGTGTTGATGAGCTCAGTCCTTGGCCTTCATCTTGGCCAGGTAGCGGGTGAAGTCGCTGGTGTTCTAGAAGGAATTTAATTAACTCTATTCCTCTCTCTGAGTAGTCTCGTTTAGCAGTAGTGGCTTAGCATTAGCAGGGAAAGGAGTTGAAGCCTCAGGCCGCAAGAGCTGACCGAGTGTAAATGTTTTGATAAAACTAATGCTGCTAAGGAAGAACTCGCTGAAGTCAGCAGATGCCAGCAGAATGAAGAAGATAAGGACCAAGGAGGCAATTCCAAGAGAATGAAGTCACTTCAGCAGAAGGCCAGCCCAGTGACAGTGAAAACCAGTAAGAAATCAAGAGACCACCGACCAGAATTAAAGGGGTTGGACTTGGGGACTGGGTGATGGGTGGTACGGGTGTAATTGAGAGGCGTGAATTGGGGTCGGGGTCCCTCTCTGGCACCTGAGAACTAATCAAAGAGGAATTGGAAACCTTCACTCGGCCTTTGCATTCCCAGCGGGATCCCAGGGTCGGACCCTGTTACTGTGGCCGGCGTGCGTAAATCCATAACAGCTTGGCGATCCAGATGGGACCCTAGGTGACCACCCTCAGAACCTCTTGTCTCCAAACGTCCGGTCGGTGCCAGCGGGTGAGTTCACCCGGGATCTTTGGCGGCGGGAGGCACCGAACCTGGTGAGTCTTAAATTCCTGCTTCAAAATTCTAAATTCTGGTAAAACAGCGCACTAAAGGAGAATTGCGCGGCCTGATCAGCATAAGGTGCAGAATGTTAGAATGGGAAATACTTTTGGCATAGAAAAGGGGACGCTTTTATTACTTTATTAATACTTTATTTATTACTTAATTTATTACTTTATTACTTTATTAATACTTAGCCGAAGTATTGGAAAACTGGAGTAAAGTCGATGGTACCACGGGAAATAGGGAACAAGAGGTTAGTAACATTATCCGGCAGAAAGGTGGCAACCGCAGGGAACCTTTGAGCAACAGGAACTAACCTTCCCGCGTCCACATTTGGAGGACAGGTTCCCTGCACACAGGGATTACTGGTACGTGTGGGCTACTTGGGCATTTGCTAAGCGAAAAGAAAAGCCTCGAAAAAGTGGAAAGAGTTCCTTTAGAAATAGCAAGCGTATGTCATCTGCTAAAGTGCCTGTGGAACCTGCTCCACCCTGTGCTCCGCTCTCTGCTTTGGCTTCTCTATCCCCCCCGCTCTCATCGCCCCCTGTTTTCCAGCCCCTTTACAGGTGGTGCCAGTACGGGAACAGCTGCGCCTGGTCCAGGTGGGGTGCCCCAGGTAGGCAAGACAAGGGTCTACCGACCCTGGGGTCCCCAGGATCGGATTGCTTGGAGTCAAGAGACTCCCCGAGTCAGAGAGGACCCAGAGGAAGTGTTACAGGTGGTGAAGGGAATGCTACGGCCGTAGGACCCTACCTGGGGCGATGTGCAGATGCTCCTTGGAGCCCTGTTCGCCCTGCGGCAGGTGCCCCCGCCCTGAGAGCGACCGGGGGCATTAGGACCGCTGCGCCCTTGCTTTTCGCGCCTGTCAGGTGGCTGTCGTGGTTTAACCCCAGCCGGCAACTGAGCACCACAGAGCCGCTCGCTCGCTCTCCCCCCGCCCGGTGGGATGGTGTGACGGGGTGCTCCCCCGTCCGACCTGACCTTGATCTCCTGTAACCCTCCTCAAGCGCTAACGACCGGGGCGGTCCTTACCGGATGCTGACAGCGATAGCTGCGTCCATTCACGAAGTGGGTTCGGGAGCCAGATAACAGCACAAGAGCCCTTGGTTGTTGTGAGAAATACGCCCACCTAACCGCAGTTACCGGTATGCAGATACGCCTGTGAGTCAATCCTCTTACCCCTATAGATGGTGAGCAGCCCAAGAGCCCGTCGAGCTCTCCTGCAGGGCAGCGGGCTGCGCGGCGGGATCTCCCCTGGAGTAGGGACGCCTCTCAAGGTTACTCCTCGAGGTTGAGAGATTCCTTGCCGCAGCAGGTCCTCGGGAAGTGACTGAGAGCATGCTAAACTTTGAAATCGTAGCTAAGTGACACCAAGGATTAATTGTGCATAGAGAATCCTTCAGACATAAACCGTTGGCCAAGTCTGGGACTAGGTTTGGATCCAGCCACACCTAGACTCCTCCCTGAGAAGGAGTCTAGAAAGCAGGGGGGTCCTTTCTGAACCTCATGGCTCAACGGGAGGGTCTCCCTGAGAGTTTTCTCTGACCCTGTCCTCTATGCAGGAAGGAATCAAGTGTACCTTGCCATGGAACCTTGGTAAATCACTGTCGCATTTACCACTGGACTCTAACTCACTGTTTTCTATCAATCAAGTGTACTGTTGCTTCTCTCTTACGAGTGAAGTGCAGTCTCGCTTCCATCCGCGACAGATGGGGGAGAGAATCGGAAGAGTAAAAGTGAGAAAACTCATGGGTTGAGATAAGAACAGTGTAATAATGGAAATAAAATTGTAGTAGTAGTAGTAACAATAATAATAATAATAATAATAATAAAAAGAATATACAAAGCAAGTGATGCACAATGCAATTGCTTACCACCCAACGACCAATGCTCAGCCAGTCCCTGAGCAGTGGCCCCCCTGGCCAGCTTTCCCAAAACCACCAAAAGAAACAGGCACATTGCAATAGCCCCAGAGCCGGGCGAGCTGGCAGCAGCGGTAACGGAGAGGGCTGAGCTGCTCCGACAGGCCCTGCCCGCGCCGGCTGTCTCCCCGGGCCAGCTCCGCCAACGCCCTGTACCTGTGTCACCGAAAATCGGGAATAAAACTCCTTAACGCTGGGTGTATTAAAGAGCAGGCATTACTTTATTCGGCCGGGTGCACGGGGGATCTCTCCTCCTAGCGTGCACACTGTATGTTGCATCAACTGTCCCTTGTGTGGTTCTGCGATATACGTATTCAACATAATTTCTTGGGGAAATCATGCATGTTCATTCTCTTTCTAGGAACTACTAATAATATTTGCATAGTCCTTCACGCATGTGTTATGAGTCCTTAGGAGCATCTGCAGGTGTCTTAGGTGGTCTCTGGAGGTCTCTCGTGGTCTCTGCAGGAGGTGACCTTTTCTTGACCCTTTGGGCCCTTCTCCTTATATGGTCACAGGTTGGCTCATCACTGCCATTTGCCACAGTTGTGGTTGTCCTCGTCCAGTTTCTGCTAGTCCTTCTCTGTCTGCGGCAGGTGCCCCCGCCCTGAGAGCGACCGGGGGCATTAGGACCGCTGCGCCCTTGCTTTTCGCGCCTGTCAGGTGGGGAGTGCTGACCGTGGCGGAGCCACCTTGGGCCAGTCCTTATGGTCCCGTGTACACCTCGGGCGAGGAGTAAGAAAGTGAAGGCCCTCAGGCAATTCGAACTGACCAGAGATGAGGTTCGACTAGGGTAGAAATGGAGCCCCGCCGGAGGGCAAGGGGAGCCGGTCCTCCTCCTGGGAGCAGCGGGTCTGCAGTCGGGGACTCTCCCCTGGGCTCGGGACGCCGCCCGAGGAAAGTCCTCGCGGTTGAGAGCCCTCATCTTCCAGGTGAGTGACTGTGCACAGTTTGGATCCTCACTTCTAAAGCCGGCTGTGCAGTGTTAATCCCTCCTCCGCCCTCCTGAACCTGTGCTTTACTGGTGTTGTCGGAGCGTTGACGCCTCATTTCCAGGTAGTTTTCTGCCCCAGGCTTTGGGTTAAAATGAGGTTTCTTTCTGAATCTGTCACCTGCCTAATTTGACTACGTGAGCCTCCGCGACACAGCCCAGAGGAAAAGCAGGCAATTCTTGATGCGAACCGTCGCTGGGCAGAGCAAGGGGGAGATGCAGCTGCCCGGAGAGCCGGGCCGACGGTGGATCCCGGGTGGAATCCTAGTGGAGAGGCAGATGACAGACGATTGCAGTTAGCCAGACAAGGCTTCGAAGAAGAGGCTGTACGTTTGGCAGGACAAAAACCTGCCAATTGGTCTGAAATAAGGGAGTGTCGGAAGCGAATGGACCTGTAATGGTCTGTACTGTTTTGGAGCAAACAGCTCCGGCTATGAAAAAACAGTTTTCTAAGCATGTCCCCGCCTGGCCGGGGAAGTCAGTGGAGGAGGTAGTGTGTTTGGCTACGTTTGTATGCAGTGATGGAGATGAGGAAAGGGTTAAGGCAAAGAGACCTCAGAGGAAGGAGGAAGTAAGTGTGTTTGGGGCTGTGCTGAGGGAAGGGTTTGGAGAAAGCGGAGGGAGAGGCCGGGGAAGAGCCCGAGGAGGTGGATGGAATCAAAGTGACCGTGAGGTGCGTCTGGGTGAATGAAGTGATTGGACTTGGGGATCGGGTGATAGGGGTGGTTCGGGTATAACTGCGGGGTGCGATCGGGGGGAGGGATCCCTCTCCGGAAGCATCCAGCTCGAGCTGGCACCTGAGAACTAATCAAAGAGGAATTGGAAACCTTCACTCGGCCTTTGCATTCTCAGTGGGATCCCAGGGTCGGACCCTGTGAGGGTGGCCGGCGTGCGTAAATCCATAGCGCCGGTGAAGGTGCCTTCCGAGTGCCGCTTGAGGTTGGCCGTGAAGCTTTGGGCGCTTTGGGATTCGTACGACTGCCCTCTGCTCGGGAGAGAAGGATGGGGGAAGCAAACGTGGTTCAATGCACATGGTGGCATCCTGGTTCCTCCCTGCAGGAGGTGCCCGGAACAGGGGTTGTGTCCTGTAAAGTACTTTACTGTGTGGAGCATCCTCCAGAAAAGCGATGATAATAATAATAATAATAATAATAGATAAAAATAATTTTTGGTTTCAGGGGGGTCTGCCAAGCCTGGCCAGGGTTGCTCCTGACATCAACTATATGCAAAATCCTATCCCATACTATTTGCTTGCATTGACCTCCCCAGCCCCTGCGGGAGCGCTGGCAGCGTGGCACGGGACAGATCCAGCATCAGACAACCTCCTTCGCAGGCGTCTGGGCAGCATTTTGATGGGTGCGTGTGAAAATTGCATCCTCACAGTTACCTCTCGGCACGTCTACCCTTGCTTCGGTGCAGGCACACAGCCGCAAGAACGGGTTTGTGTAATGTAAAGGTACAATTCATTGCAATAAACTTTATCACAAACCTCCCCTTTTCTAGCGAGGAGCAATATTTCTATCTTGAGCTTATCACCAGAGTGCTGGAGAGCTTTCCCGACCGTTAGTTGCTCAGACAAGCACCTTCAGAAGAGTTATTAATGAGAGTGTTACATTTCTTCTCTTTGCTGGATGCCTTAGGGGTTCGGGGGAGTAAAATGCCAGCCCCCACCCTGTAGCTGCTGAAAATCAGACTTTTGGTTGCCTATCAGCAAGCACTTTCATTTCTCTGGTTTAATTTCTTCAGAGATTGGTAGTAAAGAAGGGAGGAAAAGGCACTTGCCTTCTGCAAAGACAACCGTTCCCCGAGGAGCCGGACCTTCCTCCTTTGCTCCAGTGACTCCTGATTTCATTTTTACGAGCAGTAATGACTTTCAGCCTCCCAGCAAAAGAAGCTGCGAAGCAGCCAGCCGGAGCTTTGTGCTTAGGACACAGTGAAGTGGAAGAAGTCTGGCTGCTCCAAAACTCAAAAGTGAGCGATGCAAAGCTCGGCGTCCCCTTTCCCAGCCCGGTTTTGACGATTTGATGTTTTGCAGGTGCCTGTCGGCAGTGGAGAAGGACAGAGAGGGAAGGCAAAGCATCTGCGAGTGCTGGTACACAACCTGGGATGGGATAACCTGCTTTCCGGAGGCCTCTCTCCTTCCTGCTCCATCCCATCCCAAGCCCACGGGTCCACAAATCCCGCAGCCTATGAAATCCTGAACTCCTCCAGCAATTTCCTCAATGAAATAACCACTCCGAGTCCATCCGAGTGGCTTAAGCGGGACCGAGTGAGTTCTGAGTGGGGCCGTTTCCTTCGGTGGCCTCTCCGTGCAAGGCTTGCCGCGATTTTGGGGATGCTGCAATGGCCGGGGAAGGGCGATGGGATGCTCGGAGCATCTTGCCGCGGACCCGGAGGTGCCCACTTGTCCCGTTTCCTCCTATGTTTGCTCCTGAAGCTTTAATACTAAATAACAAACAAGCAGCGGGGATCCGAGCTTGGATCACGCTGGGATTTTAAGTGCTTAGACCTCGGTGTCACCTTCCTTCGCCATGTTATTTTACACGCCGTGTCGCCTTTCAGGGCAAGCCGGGCAGTTCACCTTTGTGCCGAGCGGTGCCGGGGAGGAAGTTGACTAGAGCAAATGAATTTGCAGCATGGAAATGACGGATTAGCTCAGCTGGGAAACTAAAGTAGAGCTGGAGATAGCTGGAGGAAGCGAGGAGAGTAAAAAATGTCGCTTCTCTGGACGTTTCCGTACCGTGCTAGGACTTGGTCTGGCTAACGAGGGTTTGTTGAAGCACCAAAGGGATGGAGGCCGTGCCAAAGCGAGACCTTCCTGAAACGCCCTGATATTTTCCAGGCAATGTTGATGAAAGTCGGAGCCGCCCCGTAACGTGTAGTTTCACAACGGTTTGCACCTCACTTGTCTTTTGGCAGCTTGTGCTTTCAAATACAGCAAAACGCTGCTTACGCCTTTCTCCCCGGCAGGGTGCGGCGTTTAGACCCCATTTCTCTCTTCCGGATAGTTTTTGCTCAGAGCAGAGCTGGCTTCTCCCCATCCGCTAAGTTTTGCAAGCGGGAAGAGTTTTGGGGTGCGTGGCTTTAAATAACTGCCTGGATCTGCATCCGGTAGATCCTGATGTCATAAACGGTCACTTTTTGTGTCTCTGGAGTTGGTGCACACTGGGTGCCACTGAGCTCCTCTCGGTGAGGTCTACCCCAGTGTCCCGGGATTGATCTGGAGGTTCAGTTTTCCCCAAGACCGGTGACCGACATGAGGATGAACCGGAATGGGGGTTACAAAATGACCCTTCTGGAAGAGTTACAGGTAGCGCGGCCGGGGCTCTGCCCAGGGGCTGATCATCCCCCAGAGAGTGGGAAAACTCTCCCCGAAATGCCATTGGCACTTCCCCGGAGCGCAGCAGGATGGGCAGGGGGAGATGCTCTGCACCGGGGAGGGCTGCCAGGGGCAGGTTTAGCGTCGCTGGTCGGTGCAGGGAGGGAAAACGCTTTCTAAGAGAGAAGGAGACTTTCCCCGTGTCACCCGCGGGGCGTTTGAAAGCTGCGACTCCCAAATCGCTCCTTTTATTCCCACTCCGACAGCCACGTAACACGCTCGAGTTTGTGATTTCATTTAAATGGCGATTTCATTCAAATCGCGATTTCATTTAAATTGCGATTTTAAGCGATTTTATTAAGCCCTTTCCCCCCGTGCCTTGTCCGAGGTTGGGGTTGGGGTAGCGACTCGGCTGTGAGACATGGTTGGGTTTTTATTTCTTTGAACGCAGCCTGGGAATCCCCTTCCCCAGCCCTGGTGGCAGGGGGAAAAGAGACGCCAAAGGACTTCTTTCTGCTGGCTCCTGTAGTTCTCCTTCGGCTTTTGAGGCAGAACTGCTCTTCATGCAGCGCCGGCAGTGGTATTTCAGCCGAGGAGGGCATTGGCTCTCAGCCCTTGGCTTTTGCAAGGAGAAAAACGATGTGTTCCATGGAAAGCACGCTTGCACCAAGGGAAGCCCAAGCCTCGCTGGGCCAAAGACGAAGCTTTGCCCTTGCAGGTTCTTGAGGGCCTTGGGAGGTTGTTGGTGGCCATGTCCTGTGGCCGTATGGTGAATACTTCCAGGCACACGTTATATACCGTATAGGTGATGTTACGGGCTGTTTTATTTGGGTATGGGAAGACAAAGCTCCTACAAGTCCGTGTTTTTAGGGCCGTGCCTGGAGGAGGAGGAGGAGGAGGAGGCACGCAGAGGCGAGATGCTCGTGGACTGGCGTGGACGCAGGGGTGGATGATGGCCGGGAGGACGTACGGGAGCTCGACACACGCAGCCCCAACTTTTACCTTCTTCTCATTGCTAAACAGAGACATGACGAAGAGGCAGTGATTGACCAGGGAAGAACGAGCAACGTTGTCAGTATTCACTATGAGAAGGAGGAGTTGGAAGGTGAGTCTCTGCTGAGATCCTGGCAGAGGGGCCAGCAGCCCAGGGCGTTTTCCCGTAGCACAAAGTCCCTACAACGTCCCTTGCTCGGTGTCACGTCATGTGCAGCAAAACGTGCCGTGCTTCTTGATAAAGCAGCACAGTTATTTTGACATTTTTTCTTATTACGGCTCTTAAACAGAGGGAGAAAGCCCCCGCGGAGGCCACGGTGTGAGTTTTAGCCGTGGGCCTGGGTAGTTCATGGCTTGTTTTCTCACAGAAGCTGCTTCTGACTTGGAGAGGTCAGGAGAAGAATTGGATGGCTGCAGATGCTGTGATTGTCTTTTTTTGTTCTGGAGTTGATTATCATGGGACCGATTTGATCTTCTCTTGTCGCCTTGTGCCATACAAAGATTTTAAAAATAATTACTTTCTGTCGCTGCTTAATGAGCAAGTGTGAGTGTTGTCCAGCCGAAGCTGGAATTTGAGAAGAGGTTCGCTGCTTTGAGGGCACTTTTAGATGAGCCGGAGCCATCACTTGTTGTTGCTCTGTTGTTGCAAAGCTTGAGTACAATAGGCTTGGAAGAAAGGAGGTCCAGTGAAAATAAAATTAAGAGAAGTTGTTTTTTTCTCCTGGGATTTAACCGTGGCTTAGCGAGGCACCGGCCGCGTCAACCACTGCCACAATGCCGAAAGCGCTGCAAATGCCGCTTTATTGCAGGCCACCGGACCGTGTACGTGGGCGTGCAGAAGCCGCTGGCGAGGCAGAGCCGCCGGCATCACCGACCCCGCAGCCAGAAGCCTCGGAAACGGGAAGGGGAGAAGGACTCTGCCCCGACGGAGCAGGGCTACCACTGTAAGTCCCGCCACAGCATTCACGAAGCTCCTCGGGGCTACGTGGGCACTGGGGTCTTCTGCAAGCAGGTGCATGTGGCCCAGGGGAGAGGGGCCAGCCCGATATTTGTGGCTGAACTGGTGCCGATCCGATGGCCACTTTGCATGTGAGCGTGACGGGCCGTATTCAGGCGCGGTAACGGGACGGGGCTTTGTCTTCTGCCCCCAGACACCCCGTCCCAGCGGGTGCAGTTCATCCTCGGGACCGAGGAGGACGAGCAGCACGTCCCTCGTGACTTGTTCACCGAGCTGGATGAGATCTGCGTGAAAGAGGGCGAAGATGCCGGGTGGAAGGAAACGGCAAGGTAAATCCCTGCTGCCGGCTGCGGTGGGAGAGGAGTCCCCGCGCCGGCAGCACGCGCGGGCACTGCTTTCCGCTCTCCGGGACGCAAAGCTTTTGCAGCTGCAGGTGGCGATGTGAGGAGCCTGCTCCTCTTGCTACCCCGTAGCTCTATGAAAGGGCTTGCAGAGCTGAGGCTGTTTTCTTGCCGTGGGGCTGATCGCACCCGATGTCCGCAGGTGGCTGAAGTTTGAGGAGGATGTGGAAGATGGCGGTGAGCGCTGGAGCAAGCCCTACGTGGCCACGCTGTCCTTGCACAGCCTCTCTGAGCTGAGGAGCTGCATCATCAACGGCACGGTGCTGCTGGACATTTGCGCCAACAGCATGGAAGAGATTGCAGGTACCGTGGGCGCCACATGCCTCCGGGAACAGCCGAGCTCGGTTTGCCGCGGTGCCCTTCACTCCCGAATCCAACCCTGCCCCAACGGCACGTCCTTTTCCAGAAGCGCCACTGTGTTTTTCAGTCGTGAGTTGTCTTTGGATGCAGACTGGGCGTGCAACAGTCACGCCAGCTTTTTCTTCCACGATGGGATCCTTTTGAAAGCAATTTGTGGGGTTAGAGAAGCGATTAGAGAATATCCTCCAGCCAAAAAGGAGTGTGTGTCAGGGCGTAGCTCTCCGAAAGACGGAGCCCGCGTAAGAGCTGAACCTCCTCAAATCAAGTATTTATCACAAGCCGTTTCCTCACGTTCTTTTTAATCTTTTGCCTTCACATCCAGGATTTCAGAGTTGTAAAGGCCGAGTTTGTCTGGCAGATGCCCAAGCAGTGTATTTCTGTGGGGAAGAGAATTGAAGTTCCTTGAAAAAGCAGCTTTGGAGAAATGATCTTTGGCTGGCAGGTCTCCATGCAGCCCTTTCAAGAGCTGGAGAAGTCGCAGCTCTTCTTAGCCCATTTCTCCCTGGGCTCGGCAAATTGCAGTCGATCGGCCAAGGGAACTCTGGGAAAGTCTGAGCTATGGATTGCTTATAATTTGGTTAAATGTGTAGAGTCAGGCAGAAAGGCCAGATGGGGCAAGAAAATTGCCTTATTTAGACTGGGAAAGAACTCTCTTAGCGGCGTGGTGAATACGCACTTTGATGATGTTTCTTAGCAAAGGACAATTCTTGCTTTTGCTGCAACCGCTGAACTGTATGAAAATGTCTTGCGAAGCAAGGCGGAGCCCGCGTTAGGCTGTCCCGCGTGGCACAGCCTTCCCCGGGGGCTTCGAGGGCCAGGACTTGGGGGCGTTTCTGCTCTGACGGCTTCATTTCCCTTTGCCATCCCCAGATATGATCCTGGGCCAGCAAGAACAGTCCGTGGAGTTTGACGAGCGCGTGCGGGCCAAAGTTCGACAAGTCCTTTTGAAGCAGCACCACCATCAGAACGAGAAGAAAAGAAACAACCTTCTCCCCATCGCCTGCTCGTTTGCAGATGTGAGGGAGAAGCAGTCAGACCCGCACGTCCTCGACAAGCCAGGTGAGGGTTCCTGCAGGGCTTTGGCAGCAGGTGAGGGTTTCTGCCAGGCTATGGCAGCAGGTGAGGGTTCCTGCAGGGCTTTGGCAGCAGGTGAGGGTTTCTGCCAGGCTATGGCAGCAGGTGAGGGTTTCTGCCAGGCTTTGGCAGCAGGTGAGGGTTTCTGCAGGGCTTTTGGCAGCAGGTGAAGGTTTCTGCAGGGCTTTGGCCCCTTTAGACTTGCCCTGGCAAAGGAGAAGCGTCCCAGTTGCTCTTTGTCCCTCCTCCTGAGTGTCTTTCTTTGTCCCACCAGCCCAAACACTCACCCCTCATCCTTCTCCCACCACTGCAGAAGCTAAAAATGGGGTGAGCCATGAGGCCAGCGCAATGGATTTCAGCAAGGTGAGACACTCGTGGCTTTCTTACGCCTTTAGGGCCAGATTTGCTCTTGCAACCTTGGCTGCAGAGTGTGCTGCAGAGTGCTGTGGGCTTTGCTTTTGGGGTAACTGCCTGAAAATCGCTTGTCGTGCCCAGGCGGAGCTGCACTTCATGAAGAAAATTCCCAGAGGGGCTGAAGCGTCCAACGTGCTCGTAGGAGAGCTGGATTTCCTTCGCCAGCCCATCGTGGCATTTGTCCGCCTGACCCCGGCTGTCCTCCTCTCGGGCATGACGGAAGTTCCCATCCCAACCAGGTCCGAATGAGGAGCACAAAGTTTTGACTGAAAAAAAAAAAAAACAACCCCAAGAAAACATCGAATTGCATGCATCGGTTTGGCGTCCCAAGGGAACAAGGCCAGTGGGAGCAAGCACGTTTCTCGCACCCACATCTCCTTGCCTTCGTTTCTCCCTTCCCTGCTGTAGCTTTTAAACCCACTGGCCAACTGTACGGAAAGTTGGCCCAAAAACTAGATTTGCGATCGGTTCTGATGAATGTCAAATTCATCACCGGAGTCGGGGAGCCTACGTGTCCCCTCTCGAGCCGCGCTCTGGGCTGGGAGCTCCCAGGGATTTCCTTGGGTGCTCTTTGAGCAAGGGCACGTTCTTCTCTCTCACTGTGTTTTCCTTGCCCAGGTTCCTGTTTGTTTTGCTTGGACCGGAAGGAAAAGCCCACCAGTACCATGAGATCGGCAGGTCCATGGCTACTCTCATGACGGATGAGGTGCGACGAGCTAAGCGAGATCTCCGGGTCCTTTTTGGCTTTCTTCACCTCTCCCTGTCTCTGTAGTAGTGAGGAAGAGGCTTTGCTGTGCCAGCTGCCCGCAGCTCTCCAAATAGCCCACCCTTGGTTTGCACCCCAAAGCAAACCTGCGGAGTTGCATCACCCCCCATCCCGGAGGCTGAAATCCCACCCGGGGTGCATCCTGCACCTCATCCTTCTCCCCGGGTGCCCAGCACGCTGTCCCCAGTGGTGGCATTGCCAGGGCCGGTCCAACTTCTCCTCTTTCAGCAAAAGGCTGTGGTGTGCCGTGGGGGACGGGAGCCTCCTGGAGATGATTACAAATACCACCATGCGCAGATGTTCCTTTTGGGGGAACATTCCCTGCCCTTTCCAACAGGACCTGTGGGGAAAACTATCTTGCCCCCTTTAGCCAAGGGCTTATTGCCCTGCTGAGGACATCCGCGATGGGTTGTCCTCTCACCGGGTTGTCTCCTATCGGCAGGTTTTCCGTGACGTTGCCTATAAAGCCAAGAACCGGGCTGACCTCGTGGCCGGCATCGAGGAGTTCCTGGATGAGGTCACGGTCTTGCCGCCAGGAGAGTGGGATCCCTCGATCCGAATCGAGCCCCCGAAAAACGTCCCTTCGCAGGTGGGTGCTGCGGAGGAGGAGGGAGGCGCGAGGGGGGCGGGCAGGATGGCAGCACGGCTGGGGATGCTGTTCAGGGGCCCAGGTTCACAAGGTCCCAGTTTGACACAGTCACCTACCCAGACCGGCAGCAAAACAAGCCAGTGGTTCAAATATGTATCTTGATCTTATTTCCATTGTAACAGGAAAAAAGGAAGGTGCCAGGAGCTCTCGATGACAGTGCTTCTCAGAGCAAGGCGGAGAAACACAGTGGTCCTGAACTGGAGCGGACAGGAAGGTGTGAGCTTGAATAGTTTGGTGTTTTTTTTTCTGTTTGCCTCTAAAACCTGAGCACGCCCCTCCCTTCTAGCAGGTTTTGGGGGTTAGTTGGTTCAGTGAAGGGGCTCCACGTTACCAGCTTGGTCCCCTGGGCTGGGCAGGTGGGAGATCTGGGCAGCTGGGCTCAGCCACAGCATCACTGCACACAGGTTTTCTTGATTTGGGGTGGAAGCAGATGTGTCAATACCTCCAGGTAGAGCTCTGCTGCTTCTCAAAGCCAGGGACTGTTGCAAGAAGAGGGGATGGGCTCTCAGGTTAGGTCTGTTGTGGTTGTGGTTGTGGTTGTTGGCGGGTTCTTTTGTGTGCCTCTGCTTCTACTGGGTATAAAATGGGAGAAGGAGACTGCTTCTGTTTAGCAATGCAAGTTACTCTGTGCTGGTGATGGCCCTTCTTCCAGGAGAACAGTGTCTATTTTTTCCTTCCTCCAGGCTCTTTGGAGGTTTGGTCCTGGATGTGAAGCGAAAAGCCCCGTGGTTCTGGAGCGACTTTCGGGATGGTCTGAGCCTGCAGTGTCTGGCGTCCTTCCTCTTCCTCTACTGTGCCTGCATGTCCCCTGTCATCACCTTTGGGGGCCTGCTGGGGGAGGCGACCAATGGCCACATAGTGAGCAGCTCTCTCTGTTGGGTGGCATGGGGGAGGATAACACTCATGCAAAAGTCCTTGCTGCAGTGAATTTGCTTTGTTGGTTCCCCCCCCCCCCCCCGCCCCTAACGATTTATTTACTCACTGCTGCCTCTCTTGCCCGGACAGAGTGCCATGGAGTCGCTGCTGGGCGCGTCCATGACCGGCGTGGTGTATTCCCTCTTTGCTGGCCAGCCTCTCACCATCCTCGGCAGCACGGGACCCGTCCTCGTGTTTGAGAAGATCCTCTACAAATTCTGCAAGTAAGGCTGGCTGCTTTGGCCGAGTGCTGCGAGGCTTCAGCAGGCAGCAGTCATGGAGAAAAGATGTTTTTCTTTTCTTTTTCTCAGTGTTAGTTGTTAGATTTAGTTTGTCTTCTGTGTCACAGACATGGCACACTGCTGCTTTAGTCCGTGGTGGTGCCAGAGCCCTCGGTCTCTGAAGGCTGGATGGGGTGGTCTGGGGTTTTTCGGGTGAAAGTGAAGCAGTGGGAGGAGGAGAGCCCACAAGGATGTGGATGCCCAAGATGGGTTGCAGAAGGAAGATGAGACAAATCACTCTGGTTTAGGAATGAGGGAAGATTTGCTTCCCTCTGGGTACAAACCCAGGCACTTTTCAGCCTGATTTTTTGCTGGAAGTGGAAATATATTTTGCCCAAATATCCAGGTAGTTTTCTGCTGGAATATTTTGAGTTGTGATGACTCGATTGAAAACGTAGGAGCTTTCCATGTGAAATGGGTGTTTTCCGTGACAGTCCTTCTGTTGTGATGACTTTGATCCTTCCTGCAATGAAATTTCTTATTAAGCCCCAACTGGCTGGCAGCAGGTGACTGGGTGCAAAACCAGCTGGTTTTGGTGTTGAAAGGGCCTCAGGGTGATGTGGGAGAGCACCAGCTTCCACAACAGGGACCTGACCTCAATTAGCCTCCAAGGTGTTAACACCAGACAATTGCCAACTAGTGACAATTAAATAATTGGCCTCTCCTCCTGTGGGTCCACACCCTGCACCACAGCCCCAAGGCTGTCTGGAGTAGTCTGTGGAAACTGCATTTATCATCCGCAGCCTTGACAGGCTCCTACATTGCTCCCGATTTTCCCCGAAGGCAGGCATGGCTTGGAGCCTCTTGCTGGCCTTGCGTTTTGTTTTGGTTTTGCAGGGAGTACACGCTCTCCTACCTCTCTCTGCGGGCGTGCATCGGGCTGTGGACCGCCTTCTTCTGCATCGTGCTGGTGGCCACCGACGCCAGCTCTTTGGTGTGCTACATCACCCGCTTCACGGAAGAAGCCTTTGCCTCCCTCATCTGCCTCATCTTCATCTACGAGGCTCTAGAGAAGCTGAGTCACCTGCGAGAGACCTACCCTGTGCACATGCACAGCAAGCTCGACTTCCTCACCATCTACTCGTGGGTTTTTTCCCTCCTAAAACGCCGCTGCCCCTTGGCAGGAGCTCAGGGCTGCGCCTCCATCGCCTTTCCCTTACGCCTGTCTCGGCTTCTCTCCTCGCAGCTGTAAGTGTGAGGCACCGACCCATCCCAGCAACGAAACCCTGCGTTTCTGGGAGAGCAACAAGATCAACGTGTCTGGCATCGCCTGGGAAAACCTCACGGTGACTGTAAGTGCCCCGAGCCACTGCTTCCTCGCGCCGCGGCCACGGGGTCCAGGGGCATTTGTGTGGTGCAAAACTCGGAGCCCTTCAGGTGGTGATGGGCTTGAAACTGTGCTAGTGCTGCTCTGAAAAGGCATTGCTGAAATCCAATGTCTGTGGCTACGTGCATAAATTTGCCTGTCTGAGCAGCCTCTCGGGCTGTTGTTGCTGGAAGCAGAGCCCCAGGCTCTTCTGGACATCGTCATCCCCTCTTGGCCACGTCCCCTCTGTGAGGCCTCCCCTGGGAAGGGACGGTTTGTCTCTTCTCCTTTCCTGTCACGGTTGCCTTAGCCCTCCGTCCCCGTTCCCTCTGTCTCTATCCCCAAGAATTTCCAGCCTTTCCTTCCCCTCTGGCGTCTTCTTCAGCCATGGTTACCTGCCATTCAAGCGGAGGATGTGCCGGGGGTCTGTGGTATGGTGTCCCGTCACATCTCCTCTCCGCTCTCCTCTGTGTAGTTCGATGTGTCCCTTGTTCAGCTGCTGCTGCTGCTGCTGCTGCTCCTTACATAGAAATCTCCATCGGCAGCAGCAGTTACAAGGTCACGGATCTTGGACCAAGGTCCTCAAAACCCCCTGAGTTATCTGAGGTTTCCTTGCCGCACGTGCCCTGCCTCTGTGTCCTGATGCTCTGTTTCTCCAGGAATGTCGGGACTTGCATGGAGAGTTTCAAGGACCTGCCTGTGGACGCAATGGCCCCTACACGCCTAATGTCCTCTTCTGGTGCTGCATCCTCTTCTTCTCCACCTTTGTCCTGTCGAGCTTACTGAAGAAGTTTAAAACCAGCCGTTACTTCCCAACCAGAGTAGGTAGAAGATGGTGGCCAGCAGCAGTCTCCCCACTCATTTCCCACAATGGCTTTCCTGGAGCACTAAGCAGTATTTGCCACCCCTTGGTCAAGCTGGGAAACGCTGACCTTGAAGGCCAAGCTCTCCACCAGCTTGGATGTCCCTCGCTCATTTGCAGGAGTGCAAAACGATGGTAGCATTTCCCACCTGCCTCGCGACCTGCCCCAGGGCGATTTTGTGCTCAGGCGGTGGGAGATGGGGTCTTCCAAAGCTGCTTTTTTTTCTTCACCTTCTGTGCGTTGTGTGCTCAAGGGGAAAGTTGCTTGAAATGAGGAGCTGCCATGGAAAAAGACACTGTTTCTTCCTTTTGAGGAGCAAATGATGCCTCAGTGCCTTCTTCCCATTGTAGCTGTGAGCGTGGCTGTAGTGGCAGACATCTGCTTCCTTATTTTTCCAAGATGTTTTTACGGTTTGAGTTAAAACAACCCTTTTCCACCTAATTAACCTCTTTTCATTGTCTGACACCCGATCTCACGGGGACAAACACAGCAAGAGTATCTAACCAAGGGGTTTGGCTGCACGTCCTCAGAGCGGTGGGATGTTGTTAACCAGCCTTAATGTTGTTGGTGTCCCTAACTTCCCCATGCCACGTTATGGCGCCGTCTGCGATGCCCCTTTCAGCTCTGGTTTCTCGCCCCAGGTACGGTCCACAGTAAGCGACTTTGCCGTTTTCCTCAGCATCGTCGTCATGGTGCTCATCAACTTCATGGTTGGGATCCCCTCACCGAAGCTCCACGTCCCCGATAAGTTCAAGGTAATGGGGTGTTTTGGCACGGAGCTGGTTTCAGCCCTTGGGGATGCCACAAGGCGAGGCCGGGGCAGGACAGGGCCGAGTCTGGGGGAGATGCTGGTGGTGTGACCATCTCCTCTTGCGCCTCCAAGTGCATTGTTTCCTTCTGGAAACAGGGCGACAGCCCCAAAACTAGGCAGCTACAGGAGAAGTGTCTGTAGGTGCTTGCGAAGAGGCCGCTGGCAGTGCTGACCCCCATGGGAGAGGGTGACATGAAGCCAGGGCTGGGAGATGCTCTGAGCCAGGGGTGGAGGGGAAAACCAAAGCCAGTGGGGTGGCTGGTCTGGGAGATGATGCTGGTGTGTGTGCTTTGTTGCAGCCTACCAGAGACGACCGCGGGTGGTTCATCAACCCCCTAGGAGCCAACCCTTGGTGGACGGTGTTGGCTGCGCTCATCCCAGCTCTGCTCTGCACCATCTTGGTATTCATGGACCAGCAGATCTCTGCCGTTATTGTGAACAGGAAGGAGCACAGGCTGAAGGTAAGGGGCTGCAAGAGACGACCCCGTCCCCAACCCGCTCGGGGCTGCAGGTCTGGGGAGAAGCTCCTATTCCAAAAGCTTTGTGAAGGCAGTGGTTTGGGACAACGTCAGGCTGCGTGGCAGGATGCTCTCCTGGACTGATGATGCCACAGGGAGCAAACGACAGGGGAGTTCAGATGAGCAATCTTCCCGAGCAGCAAATTCATCTTGGAGCAATAGAGAAGAGCGTTTTTGTTTTAAAATGTCAGCAGCAGCTGGGGGAACGACTCAGTCTGATGAGCTGCCAGGGATAACTCTTACTTGCACAGAACACAGCTTGCTTGCCAGTGGTGGAAATTTCTTTATGAATGAATGAAAAAAATGTGAATTTGGTTGGGGTCTTTTTTTGGGGGGAAGTAGATACCACACAAACGCTCCAAATCCACTTTGTCTGAACTCCGGCCGGGATTTCACGCAAGGTGCTTGCGCAAAGCCTGGATACCTCCTTATTTGTCTCCAAGTCTTGTTTTGAATTTTCAAGAAGTTGACTCGAGCTTGAGTAGGGTTTGAGTCTGGCTTGCGACGTGGTCCTGGCTCTTGTGCTGTGGGATGCTCTGTTTCTTGTTTTGCTGCCTGCAGAAAGGATGCGGGTACCACCTGGACCTCTTTGTGGTGGCTGTGATGCTCGGGGTGTGCTCTGTGATGGGGCTGCCCTGGTTTGTGGCTGCGACCGTCCTGTCCATCAGCCACGTGAATAGCCTCAAAGTGGAGTCTGAGTGCTCGGCTCCAGGAGAACAACCCAAGTTTTTGGGGATACGAGAGCAGAGAGTCACTGGCTTGATGATCTTTGTGCTCATGGGCTGCTCTGTCTTCTTCACTTCTGTGTTAAAGGTAAGAGGAAAATGCGGAACGCCCAACAGCCACAAGCTTCTTTGGAGGTTATACAAAAATAGTCCCCTCTCTCCAGGCCTGAGTAGTTGTGGAGCGGAGGAGGAGGTGATCCCAAACCTTGGGGCTTGACCCACGGTGGGAAGCAGCCTCGGTGATGCTTTCCAGCCCTTCAGACCCCAGTTTGGTGCGCTCGAGGCAAGCGAGCAAGACAACTGCTTTAGTTTTCAGGTGTCTTTCAGGCCCACCCGTGTGTACAGGTTACAATGCAGCCTCTTCAGACCAGTACGTCTGCTCTCTTTCAAACAGGCAGCACTTTATTGGTTGCCGTTTGCCCCCGCAAATGCCTCCGAACAGCCCTTCCCAGTAGCTAAACACACTGACATCATCCCCACGGGCTTCCTTGCCTGTTCCTCCCACAAGGTAATCTCCTCTCTAGGATAAAAGGAGGCACGTCGCTTTGGCGTGTTGCCGCCGGAAGATGTAGAAATGTTTTTCTACCGTCACGGAACGCGGCATATGGTAGCATGGGTGAAATCACCTATTTTCCCCCAGCCTTTCTGGAAAATGGCATTCTTCTGACAAAACGTATCTCAAAAGTTCAGCCGAAAGCAGAGCATTAGCTCGCTGGCACGCACAAAATCTCTGCCGGTTAAAATCCGGCACATCTCTAACCCTGTGGAAACTGTGGAAGGCTTTAGGCAAGTTTAGGCAGTGCCTGTAGAGGAGAGTGGTAATACTGAAAATGCAATTTAAAAAAAGAAATTGTGGCCTTCTTTTTTTTTTTTTTTCTTTTCTTCCAGTTTATACCCATGCCTGTGCTTTACGGTGTCTTTCTCTACATGGGTGTGTCGTCGCTCCGAGGAATTCAGGTAGGGACTTTTTCACAGCGTGCAGCATGTCTGCTCCCTGGTATTTCATCTGCGTAGGAGCAGGGAAACAGCAGTGGGAGTGGGGACAAACCTCTCCGAAAGCAAGCAATGAACATATTTAGCGTAAGAAAAAGCTTGGTGGAGGCACAGGAGGTGTGTAGGGCTGGGAGGACCAGGCAAGTTCAGCGCGCTCTGTTTCCCGGCTTAGGGCAGGTCAGTGTTTGGTTACGTGCAAGTGGGGGAATTCCGTGCAAAGGGAAGGCAGTTTCTGCCACTGGTGGAAATCCTTGCTGGGGGATTCAGAGGGCCGAGAAATGCCAATAATAGAATCATGTGGAATAACTGGAGTTTGGTGGGCAGCTCTCATGAGCCAGCTGGCTGATAGGTGGAGCGGAGGGAAGACGGGTGCTGCTCCCAGGAGGAAGATAGTGGGAGCCACGATTTCTCATTGCAGGCGAGATCCTGAAAACTCCCTCCACGCCTCAAGAGGGCCAGAAACTTTCCGCAGTGCCAAGGTGGCAACTTTTCCACTTTTTTGTTTTGCAGTTCTTCGATCGCTTGAAGCTGTTTTGGATGCCGGCGAAACACCAGCCGGATTTCATCTACCTGCGGCACGTCCCCTTGCGAAAGGTGCATTTCTTCACCATGATCCAGCTGATCTGTCTCGTCCTGCTCTGGGCCATCAAGGTGTCCCGTGCTGCCATCATCTTTCCCCTGATGGTAAGAGCCGGTGCTGCTTGGCAGCGGGATGTTTGCAGCGCTGGAGGGAGATGGAGCATCATCTCTGGCCTCACCGCATCTTCCCTCTTATTCGTGAAGGTTTTGGCTCTCGTTTTTGTGCGGAAAGTGATGGATTTCTGCTTCTCAAAGCGAGAGCTCAGCTTTCTGGATGACCTCATGCCAGAAAGCAAGCAGCAGCAGAAGTTGGACGATGCCAAAAATGAAGGCGAAGAAGAAGAGGTAAAGCTTGCTGGGTGCTCGGGGCTGGCCCTCTGCCTCGGGCTGTGAGATTGCCTGTTCCTATCACAGCTTGTCTTCAGGTGTTGGGGGAAGATCAGAGCTGCGTAGAAATCGATTCTAATATGTTTTTACGGGGTGTTTAGTTTATCTCCACTTTGCCCAAAGGCAGAGAGCTTGATTTGTCCCCTTTTTACGTCAGGAGTCCCAAGAGGTGATGGGAGCTGCTGCTGCAAATTCCGTTCAGCTGCAGCTGGGGAAGACCAGCGACTTGGATATCCCAAGGCAACACCGTGACAGGTAAAGCCCCACCAAGCACCAGGACCCCGGGCAAGATGAGTTTGAAGGTGTTTGGCACAATTTTCTCCACCTGCATCTTTATTGAGCATCCCATAGAAACCAGCAGTCAGGTTGGTGGGGAAAGTCAAATATACGGGCAGGGCTGCAGGAGGTGATCGCGGGGCTCTGGCCGCAAGCAGAGTGGCTGCGCAGCTCACGATTGACCCCCAAAACTTGCGTCGTCAGTGACTTTAGGGTAGCTGGAGACCCTCACACTTCAAAATGAGGAGTTGCGGGCATGATCTGTAGCAGCAGTGGCTCAGGAGCCCGCTGCAGGGCTAAACACCAGCAAGAGCCTTTGCGCGGAGCTGTTGCTCTGCAGCTCTCAGGCTTGCCTCCCAAAACTCCTCATCCAGCAAAACCTCCCGTGCTTATGCCGAGCTTTGATTCTGCGGGTTCCCCTGTTCCTCTTGCTGATGCTGATGCACTCGCTGGCATCAGTTCCCATAATCACGGGTTGCTATGTAAAATATTTCCTGCAGGGCTGGTCCTTTCGAGATTAATCTCTCGGATGAAATGTCGAGAACGACCGTCTGGCAGGCTCTCCCTATGAACACGGAAACGGTCTGAATCCGGGGAGGAAAGAGGTAAAGGATTGCACGTGAACGTGACCGTGCTCCTCTGCAAGCGTGCTTTGGCCGGCAAGGCATGCAAACCAGCTCCTCTCTGCCGGGGTGGTCCCACGACCGGGGCCGAATCAGCAGCAGCCGGCAGGTCTTCCACTGATGATGCTCTCCCTCTTTTCCTCTTTCTTCCCCCGCCCAGTTTTCACGTTTAGGACTCTTGGCTTTGAAGGAGAGGAGTGAGAACGTGACTCAGGGATGTGCCAACGCAGACACGGGGAGAAACTGTTGTTTGTTATTTTTTCCAACTGGCGGATTCCCATTAAAGCCATGCAGATGTTTTCAGTTATCCTTGGTGTGCTTCAGGCATTCAGTATCTCTAGAGCAGCAAACTGAGGTGCACATCACAGTCCATGGGAGTTGGGTGGTGGTAAGCCTCCGTGTGTACGTGTGTGTGGTGGTGCGGTTTTGTAGTGGTAGAGGGACTGCTACCGCTTTATCATTCAGTGCTATCTTTTTAATATCTAATTCCTCCTCTCCTTTCTCTTTTTTCCCCAGTAAAAACTCAGCAACCCGGTCTAGTTGAAGATGTCCCTGCCCACGGCAGGGGGGTTGGACTGGATGACCTTTAGAGGTCCCTTCCAACCCAAACTATTCTATGATTCTATAATGTACAAAACCGTTTTCTGTTCTATTTGACGCATTCTCCACTTCCTTCTTCATCACGACCGGGTTCTTGGTCTGGTTTTGTTGTCCCAAATGCGGGCTCGTTGCCCGGTGCGCAATGCCAATTCACACACCGCGACGAGGTATTTCCATTTCTTTATTCTAGTTTGCGCAAAGTAGGGAGCTAGGTGGTAGCCCACAAAAGACTAGCTCTCCGATTATCAAAACCTTTCGCTAGTTATAGTCTCTGTCAAATGGTCTTCTCGCCTCTTATGCTAATTCGTTTGCATGCTCAGTGTCTCTCCGCATTTGGGTCGGAGGGTTTCTTGGGTCGGTGGGCCGTGAGTCGGTGGTCGTGATCTCCCCCTGCCGCAATTGCCTCTTCTTCACCTTTAGCTTCATGCTTCAACCGCTGCTGCTCGGTTCCTGCAGCAAATTGGTTATTTCAGGCTTGGATCGCCACTATCCATTCTTTGAGGTTTCGCTTGACAGAGACTTCACTTAGCAAAAGAGGTTATTGTGTCACAGTTTTCTTAGATCCTACGTTAAACAGCCACTTGAATGCTTAACAGAAGCATTGGGCAAAATATTGCACATGAATCAATGACAGCCTCCTGCAAACTTACATCACTTTGGGGTCCTGCCTTTAATTCACTCTTAGGTCTCTCACTGGTGCGAGAGGGATGCTCTCCATGGCGGGGCAGCGTAAAGAGCGTCCGAGCAGTTGGGCTAAGGCGAAGGAAAAGCACTTGCTGCCTGCGCTCCGGTTTTACATCTTTTTTTTTTTCTTTTGCTTTGGCTCTGCCATCAGCCTGGAAGCTGCAAAATGCAGAAATGCCACCTTCTTGTCCCCTGGCTGTAAACTGAATATAAGGGAGCGCTTAAAATCGAAAACCTTGAATACGCTGTATGGTCATGGGAGCGGGCAGGTACCGCACACAGCTGGGGCTCTGTGCCCCTGGGCTGCCCCCTCCGTTGTTCCTCCACTTTCCTTAAGCAGAGATGGTTCTCGTGCTCTCTTTGCCTTTTGGGGGGTTGTTGGGCTGCGGTGTCAGCCCCGGCACGTGCGTTTGAGTCGGGTGGCCATGGAGCCTGGGAGGAGAGGACAGCCCAGAAGAAAAGGTCCCCTTGCAGCCCTCCACCTTGCTGTGGGCTCAGCGCGTGCTCCAGGCTGTTGGCGTCTGCAACCGGTGCCCCGAGCCCAGCTGGGACGGATGCACGAACCCTCCTGCCATCGGCTTGTCCCATCCGCTGCGGGAGCCTTTTCGTGCATCAAACCAACCCAAACCGACAACGGCAAGGTGTTGCTCCGTGCAAAGGGGTGGGGAAAAGAAAACACCAAATTGCTCTGGAAGGATGAAAGCGGCACATCACCAAGCCGGGCCAAAATGAGACGGCGTTTACGGCATGGGGTTTTGCAAACTGTCGTGTGACTACTGCCAGCGTGGCGTGGTGAGTGTCGGAGGGGGAGGAAACCGGTTTAGCTCTTCAGGAAGGAGGGGAGGCAAAAGAGCAAAGGCTTGGAGGAAGGGAAAGGTGCAAAGGCTGGGTGTTTTCTGGCTGCTATTCCTCCGTGATGCCCATGCCCGTCCTGTCCACGCTGCCTTCCTGTGCCTGGCTCTGAGGAAGGGACTGTGCTTGCTGCTCCGACATGCTGTCTCTCCCTCCCCAGAGAGACAAGGTCCCGGTGGAGGAGATCCCTGATCTCTCCACCATTTGGAAAATAAACTTTAATTCCCGTGGAGGTATAGGCATTAAGCCCGTGAACCGCAGTGGGTGCGGCGCTGGGTGGTTGTGGTAGCAGTCCTGTGGCTGCCCTGCCCCTAAAAGGGACTTACTGGGCTTCTACTAGAGGAGAATTTTGTTTTTCCCTTTTGATTTTCCTCTCTTTAAGAGGAGAGAGCCGGGCTGAACTCCGCTCCCTCCTGGTAGGGTCCCGGGCCAGGGGCTGGGATTGTTTTCAGCATGTGCCTGGCATCTCTCCAGCTTAGAAAGAAAGAAAGAAAGAACGAACGAACCCCCCCCCCGGAAGGGAAACGATGCCGGTTTTAATGAGGAGCGGGCTGGGTCCAGCTCTGCGGGGGTCTGCGTCTCCCCTGGCCTCAGGGGGCTGCAAAACGTTGGCAGCTGCCTTGCAGTTGCTTATTGAAAAAGTAAAGCAGGCTTCCTCGATGTGCCCGAGCGCAGCCGTCTTCTCCATTTGAAGCTTTGCTTTTGCTGTTTACAGGGCTAGCATTTGTTCTTTCTTTATTTTAATTTTTTGAATTAAATGAAAGCTGAGGTCTTGCTTCATGACGTGACTCGGGGCCATCTGAAAGGTAGTTGTAAGCCCCTGGGCTGGCTGTGAGTCCCGGCGCTACGGCTGCCTGCCCCCTTTAGACACCAGAAACCCCTGGACGGCTCCTTATTTTGGGAGGATTTAATATTTCCTTGTGCAGAGGAAAATGATACGGGGGGTACGAACCCTCTCAAAGGTGTTCCTGGAGTCGCTTTAGGACTGAACCCCCCCCCCTTGAAGTGACCGGCGATGCTTTAGTTGGCAGCCAAGCCCCTTCCCATCAATGCGGGATGGGTGCTGGGCATTTTCCTCATCTTTGGTGCCTTAAAACAGCTCCGCGAATCTCCCGTGGGCCCCTTGAAAAAGTTTCCTAAAAGGAAGCGCATGGAATCCCTAAGGGGGGGGAAAAAGAGATGTGAAAAGGTAATAAATAAGGTGCTGGCACATTTTTTTTTGCTATTTTATTTTTCCCCCAGTGTGCTACCTGTAGAGATACAGGAATTATTTTTGTTTTGGAGATGCTGAAATATATTTCTCTTATTGTAAGAGATGATCTAGTTTGGAAACGCTCCGTGTTGCAAATAAAACCGAGAGGGGGGAAAAATCCATCAAGCAGATCTGTGTAATTTATCACTCTGAATCTTTGTGTGTTTGGGATTTTTGTTTTTTTTCTTAAACTTGATTTATTGCGGGTTCATTCTGTGAAACGCAGGTAACATAAATGCGTGTCGCCGTCTCGTGGGTCCCGTGTGGGGGTTCCCCCTGCCAGAGCCGTGTCTGTCTTTGATTTTTCTCTTGTTGCCCATTGAACGTAATGGGAAAACAATACAATAAAAGTCTCGTTTGTCTCGCTGTGCCGCTCCCGTGTCTTTTGAAGGGTGGAGAGGAGTCGGAGGCGTCTTTGGAGCTTTTTCAGGGGGGTTTTGGAGGTGATGGGGGAAATCCATCTCCCTGGGGCTTTGGGTCAGGAACCAGCTGACTGGGGAAAGATTTGAAGTTAGTGGGTTGGGGGTTTGATTATTTATTAATTTTTAAATTTTTATTCAGAATGTATTTTGCATTTATTTTTAGATTTAAAAAATTTTAATTATATCCTTTTAATATTTTTCTCTTTTTTATTTTTCTCTGCAAGTAAGTGCAATGAGCTCTGTGTGGCAGGAGGGAGGGGACAGCAGTGTCACACATGTCACCTCTGCCAGACCCGGGGGTGTGCAGGGAGTTCAGAAATGGGACTGGGGGGTGAAGGTGCCGGCACCAGACAGAAATTGCCCCATCCGGAGCGAGCAGTTCCTCCTCCCTGCTTTTTGGGAGGTTGTTTTTTTGGAAAACTTCTAAAACCGCGTTATCGATTGGGATCGGAGGCTCGTGGCCTGGTGGGAGGTTGTTTCCCAGCGTGGTCCCGTTCCCCTCTCCCCTTTTCACCTGTACCGGTTGGTGTTGATGAGCTCAGTCCTTGGCCTTCATCTTGGCCAGGTAGCGGGTGAAGTCGCTGGTGTTCTAGAAGGAATTTAATTAACTCTATTCCTCTCTCTGAGTAGTCTCGTTTAGCAGTAGTGGCTTAGCATTAGCAGGGAAAGGAGTTGAAGCCTCAGGCCGCAAGAGCTGACCGAGTGTAAATGTTTTGATAAAACTAATGCTGCTAAGGAAGAACTCGCTGAAGTCAGCAGATGCCAGCAGAATGAAGAAGATAAGGACCAAGGAGGCAATTCCAAGAGAATGAAGTCACTTCAGCAGAAGGCCAGCCCAGTGACAGTGAAAACCAGTAAGAAATCAAGAGACCACCGACCAGAATTAAAGGGGTTGGACTTGGGGACTGGGTGATGGGTGGTACGGGTGTAATTGAGAGGCGTGAATTGGGGTCGGGGTCCCTCTCTGGCACCTGAGAACTAATCAAAGAGGAATTGGAAACCTTCACTCGGCCTTTGCATTCCCAGCGGGATCCCAGGGTCGGACCCTGTTACTGTGGCCGGCGTGCGTAAATCCATAACAGCTTGGCGATCCAGATGGGACCCTAGGTGACCACCCTCAGAACCTCTTGTCTCCAAACGTCCGGTCGGTGCCAGCGGGTGAGTTCACCCGGGATCTTTGGCGGCGGGAGGCACCGAACCTGGTGAGTCTTAAATTCCTGCTTCAAAATTCTAAATTCTGGTAAAACAGCGCACTAAAGGAGAATTGCGCGGCCTGATCAGCATAAGGTGCAGAATGTTAGAATGGGAAATACTTTTGGCATAGAAAAGGGGACGCCTTTATTACTTTATTAATACTTTATTTATTACTTAATTTATTACTTTATTACTTTATTAATACTTAGCCGAAGTATTGGAAAACTGGAGTAAAGTCGATGGTACCACGGGAAATAGGGAACAAGAGGTTAGTAACATTATCCGGCAGAAAGGTGGCAACCGCAGGGAACCTTTGAGCAACAGGAACTAACCTTCCCGCGTCCACATTTGGAGGACAGGTTCCCTGCACACAGGGATTCCTGGTACGTGTGGGCTACTTGGGCATTTGCTAGGCGAAAAGAAAAGCCTCGAAAAAGTGGAAAGAGTTCCTTTAGAAATAGCGAGCGTATGTCATCTGCTAAAGTGCCTGTGGAACCTGCTCCACCCTGTGCTCCGCTCTCTGCTTTGGCTTCTCTATCCCCCCCGCTCTCATCGCCCCCTGTTTTCCAGCCCCTTTACAGGTGGTGCCAGTACGGGAACAGCTGCGCCTGGTCCAGGTGGGGTGCCCCAGGTAGGCAAGACAAGGGTCTACCGACCCTGGGGTCCCCAGGATCGGATTGCTTGGAGTCAAGAGACTCCCCGAGTCAGAGAGGACCCAGAGGAAGTGTTACAGGTGGTGAAGGGAATGCTACGGCCGTAGGACCCTACCTGGGGCGATGTGCAGATGCTCCTTGGAGCCCTGTTCGCCCTGCGGCAGGTGCCCCCGCCCTGAGAGCGACCGGGGGCATTAGGACCGCTGCGCCCTTGCTTTTCGCGCCTGTCAGGTGGCTGTCGTGGTTTAACCCCAGCCGGCAACTGAGCACCACAGAGCCGCTCGCTCGCTCTCCCCCCGCCCGGTGGGATGGTGTGACGGGGTGCTCCCCCGTCCGACCTGACCTTGATCTCCTGTAACCCTCCTCAAGCGCTAACGACCGGGGCGGTCCTTACCGGATGCTGACAGCGATAGCTGCGTCCATTCACGAAGTGGGTTCGGGAGCCAGATAACAGCACAAGAGCCCTTGGTTGTTGTGAGAAATACGCCCACCTAACCGCAGTTACCGGTATGCAGATACGCCTGTGAGTCAATCCTCTTACCCCTATAGATGGTGAGCAGCCCAAGAGCCCGTCGAGCTCTCCTGCAGGGCAGCGGGCTGCGCGGCGGGATCTCCCCTGGAGTAGGGACGCCTCTCAAGGTTACTCCTCGAGGTTGAGAGATTCCTTGCCGCAGCAGGTCCTCGGGAAGTGACTGAGAGCATGCTAAACTTTGAAATCGTAGCTAAGTGACACCAAGGATTAATTGCGCATAGAGAATCCTTCAGACATAAACCGTTGGCCAAGTCTGGGACTAGGTTTGGATCCAGCCACACCTAGACTCCTCCCTGAGAAGGAGTCTAGAAAGCAGGGGGGTCCTTTCTGAACCTCATGGCTCAACGGGAGGGTCTCCCTGAGAGTTTTCTCTGACCCTGTCCTCTATGCAGGAAGGAATCAAGTGTACCTTGCCATGGAACCTTGGTAAATCACTGTCGCATTTACCACTGGACTCTAACTCACTGTTTTCTATCAATCAAGTGTACTGTTGCTTCTCTCTTACGAGTGAAGTGCAGTCTCGCTTCCATCCGCGACAGATGGGGGAGAGAATCGGAAGAGTAAAAGTGAGAAAACTCATGGGTTGAGATAAGAACAGTGTAATAATGGAAATAAAATTGTAGTAGTAGTAGTAACAATAATAATAATAATAATAATAATAATAATAATAATAATAAAAGAATATACAAAGCAAGTGATGCACAATGCAATTGCTTACCACCCAACGACCAATGCTCAGCCAGTCCCCGAGCAGTGGTCCCCCTGGCCAGCTTTCCCAAAACCACCAAAAGAAACAGGCACATTGCAATAGCCCCAGAGCCGGGCGAGCTGGCAGCAGCGGTAACGGAGAGGGCTGAGCTGCTCCGACAGGCCCTGCCCGCGCCGGCTGTCTCCCCGGGCCAGCTCCGCCAACGCCCTGTACCTGTGTCACCGAAAATCGGGAATAAAACTCCTTAACGCTGGGTGTATTAAAGAGCAGGCATTACTTTATTCGGCCGGGTGCACGGGGGATCTCTCCTCCTAGCGTGCACACTGTATGTTGCATCAACTGTCCCTTGTGTGGTTCTGCGATATACGTATTCAACATAATTTCTTGGGGAAATCATGCATGTTCATTCTCTTTCTAGGAACTACTAATAATATTTGCATAGTCCTTCACGCATGTGTTATGAGTCCTTAGGAGCATCTGCAGGTGTCTTAGGTGGTCTCTGGAGGTCTCTCGTGGTCTCTGCAGGAGGTGACCTTTTCTTGACCCTTTGGGCCCTTCTCCTTATATGGTCACAGGTTGGCTCATCACTGCCATTTGCCACAGTTGTGGTTGTCCTCGTCCAGTTTCTGCTAGTCCTTCTCTGTCTGCGGCAGGTGCCCCCGCCCTGAGAGCGACCGGGGGCATTAGGACCGCTGCGCCCTTGCTTTTCGCGCCTGTCAGGTGGGGAGTGCTGACCGTGGCGGAGCCACCTTGGGCCAGTCCTTATGGTCCCGTGTACACCTCGGGCGAGGAGTAAGAAAGTGAAGGCCCTCAGGCAATTCGAACTGACCAGAGATGAGGTTCGACTAGGGTAGAAATGGAGCCCCGCCGGAGGGCAAGGGGAGCCGGTCCTCCTCCTGGGAGCAGCGGGTCTGCAGTCGGGGACTCTCCCCTGGGCTCGGGACGCCGCCCGAGGAAAGTCCTCGCGGTTGAGAGCCCTCATCTTCCAGGTGAGTGACTGTGCACAGTTTGGATCCTCACTTCTAAAGCCGGCTGTGCAGTGTTAATCCCTCCTCCGCCCTCCTGAACCTGTGCTTTACTGGTGTTGTCGGAGCGTTGACGCCTCATTTCCAGGTAGTTTTCTGCCCCAGGCTTTGGGTTAAAATGAGGTTTCTTTCTGAATCTGTCACCTGCCTAATTTGACTACGTGAGCCTCCGCGACACAGCCCAGAGGAAAAGCAGGCAATTCTTGATGCGAACCGTCGCTGGGCAGAGCAAGGGGGAGATGCAGCTGCCCGGAGAGCCGGGCCGACGGTGGATCCCGGGTGGAATCCTAGTGGAGAGGCAGATGACAGACGATTGCAGTTAGCCAGACAAGGCTTCGAAGAAGAGGCTGTACGTTTGGCAGGACAAAAACCTGCCAATTGGTCTGAAATAAGGGAGTGTCGGAAGCGAATGGACCTGTAATGGTCTGTACTGTTTTGGAGCAAACAGCTCCGGCTATGAAAAAACAGTTTTCTAAGCATGTCCCCGCCTGGCCGGGGAAGTCAGTGGAGGAGGTAGTGTGTTTGGCTACGTTTGTATGCAGTGATGGAGATGAGGAAAGGGTTAAGGCAAAGAGACCTCAGAGGAAGGAGGAAGTAAGTGTGTTTGGGGCTGTGCTGAGGGAAGGGTTTGGAGAAAGCGGAGGGAGAGGCCGGGGAAGAGCCCGAGGAGGTGGATGGAATCAAAGTGACCGTGAGGTGCGTCTGGGTGAATGAAGTGATTGGACTTGGGGATCGGGTGATAGGGGTGGTTCGGGTATAACTGCGGGGTGCGATCGGGGGGAGGGATCCCTCTCCGGAAGCATCCAGCTCGAGCTGGCACCTGAGAACTAATCAAAGAGGAATTGGAAACCTTCACTCGGCCTTTGCATTCTCAGTGGGATCCCAGGGTCGGACCCTGTGAGGGTGGCCGGCGTGCGTAAATCCATAGCGCCGGTGAAGGTGCCTTCCGAGTGCCGCTTGAGGTTGGCCGTGAAGCTTTGGGCGCTTTGGGATTCGTACGACTGCCCTCTGCTCGGGAGAGAAGGATGGGGGAAGCAAACGTGGTTCAATGCACATGGTGGCATCCTGGTTCCTCCCTGCAGGAGGTGCCCGGAACAGGGGTTGTGTCCTGTAAAGTACTTTACTGTGTGGAGCATCCTCCAGAAAAGCGATGATAATAATAATAATAATAATAATAGATAAAAATAATTTTTGGTTTCAGGGGGGTCTGCCAAGCCTGGCCAGGGTTGCTCCTGACATCAACTATATGCAATATCCTATCCCATACTATTTGCTTGCATTGACCTCCCCAGCCCCTGCGGGAGCGCTGGCAGCGTGGCACGGGACAGATCCAGCATCAGACAACCTCCTTCGCAGGCGTCTGGGCAGCATTTTGATGGGTGCGTGTGAAAATTGCATCCTCACAGTTACCTCTCGGCACGTCTACCCTTGCTTCGGTGCAGGCACACAGCCGCAAGAACGGGTTTGTGTAATGTAAAGGTACAATTCATTGCAATAAACTTTATCACAAACCTCCCCTTTTCTAGCGAGGAGCAATATTTCTATCTTGAGCTTATCACCAGAGTGCTGGAGAGCTTTCCCGACCGTTAGTTGCTCAGACAAGCACCTTCAGAAGAGTTATTAATGAGAGTGTTACCTTTCTTCTCTTTGCTGGATGCCTTAGGGGTTCGGGGGAGTAAAATGCCAGCCCCCACCCTGTAGCTGCTGAAAATCAGACTTTTGGTTGCCTATCAGCAAGCACTTTCATTTCTCTGGTTTAATTTCTTCAGAGATTGGTAGTAAAGAAGGGAGGAAAAGGCACTTGCCTTCTGCAAAGACAACCCTTCCCCGAGAAGCCGGACCTTCCTCCTTTGCTCCAGTGACTCCTGATTTCATTTTTACAAGCAGTAATGACTTTCAGCCTCCCAGCAAAACAAGCTGCGAAGCAGCCAGCCGGAGCTTTGTGCTTAGGACACAGTGAAGTGGAAGAAGTCTGGCTGCTCCAAAACTCAAAAGTGAGCGATGCAAAGCTCGGCGTCCCCTTTCCCAGCCCGGTTTTGACGATTTGATGTTTTGCAGGTGCCTGTCGGCAGTGGAGAAGGACAGAGAGGGAAGGCAAAGCATCTGCGAGTGCTGGTACACAACCTGGGATGGGATAACCTGCTTTCCGGAGGCCTCTCTCCTTCCTGCTCCATCCCATCCCAAGCCCACGGGTCCACAAATCCCGCAGCCTATGAAATCCTGAACTCCTCCAGCAATTTCCTCAATGAAATAACCACTCCGAGTCCATCCGAGTGGCTTAAGCGGGACCGAGTGAGTTCTGAGTGGGGCCGTTTCCTTCGGTGGCCTCTCCGTGCAAGGCTTGCCGCGATTTTGGGGATGCTGCAATGGCCGGGGAAGGGCGATGGGATGCTCGGAGCATCTTGCCGCGGACCCGGAGGTGCCCACTTGTCCCGTTTCCTCCTATGTTTGCTCCTGAAGCTTTAATACTAAATAACAAACAAGCAGCGGGGATCCGAGCTTGGATCACGCTGGGATTTTAAGTGCTTAGACCTCGGTGTCACCTTCCTTCGCCATGTTATTTTACACGCCGTGTCGCCTTTCAGGGCAAGCCGGGCAGTTCACCTTTGTGCCGAGCGGTGCCGGGGAGGAAGTTGACTAGAGCAAATGAATTTGCAGCATGGAAATGACGGATTAGCTCAGCTGGGAAACTAAAGTAGAGCTGGAGATAGCTGGAGGAAGCGAGGAGAGTAAAAAATGTCGCTTCTCTGGACGTTTCCGTACCGTGCTAGGACTTGGTCTGGCTAACGAGGGTTTGTTGAAGCACCAAAGGGATGGAGGCCGTGCCAAAGCGAGACCTTCCTGAAACGCCCTGATATTTTCCAGGCAATGTTGATGAAAGTCGGAGCCGCCCCGTAACGTGTATTTTCACAACGGTTTGCACCTCACTTGTCTTTTGGCAGCTTGTGCTTTCAAATAGAGCAAAACGCTGCTTACGCCTTTCTCCCCGGCAGGGTGCGGCGTTTAGACCCCATTTCTCTCTTCCAGATAGTTTTTGCTCAGAGCAGAGCTGGTTTCTCCCCATCCGCTAAGTTTTGCAAGCGGGAAGAGTTTTGGGGTGCGTGGCTTTAAATAACTGCCTGGATCTGCATCCGGTAGATCCTGATGTCATAAACGGTCACTTTTTGTGTCTCTGGAGTTGGTGCACACTGGGTGCCACTGAGCTCCTCTCGGTGAGGTCTACCCCGGTGTCCCGGGATTGATCTGGAGGTTCAGTTTTCCCCAAGACCGGTGACCGACGTGAGGATGAACCGGAATGGGGGTTACAAAATGACCCTTCTGGAAGAGTTACAGGTAGCGCGGCCGGGGCTCTGCCCAGGGGCTGATCATCCCCCGGAGAGTGGGAAAACTCTCCCCGAAATGCCATTGGCACTTCCCCGGAGCGCAGCAGGATGGGCAGGGGGAGATGCTCTGCACCGGGGAGGGCTGCCAGGGGCAGGTTTAGCGTCGCTGGTCGGTGCAGGGAGGGAAAACGCTTTCTAAGAGAGAAGGAGACTTTCCCCGTGTCACCCGCGGGGCGTTTGAAAGCTGCGACTCCCAAATCGCTCCTTTTATTCCCACTCCGACAGCCACGTAACAGGCTCGAGTTTGTGATTTCATTTAAATGGCGATTTCATTCAAATCGCGATTTCATTTAAATTGCGATTTTAAGCGATTTTATTAAGCCCTTTCCCCCCGTGCCTTGTCCGAGGTTGGGGTTGGGGTAGCGACTCGGCTGTGAGACATGGTTGGGTTTTTATTTCTTTGAACGCAGCCTGGGAATCCCCTTCCCCAGCCCTGGTGGCAGGGGGAAAAGAGACGCCAAAGGACTTCTTTCTGCTGGCTCCTGTAGTTCTCCTTCGGCTTTTGAGGCAGAACTGCTCTTCATGCAGCGCCGGCAGTGGTATTTCAGCCGAGGAGGGCATTGGCTCTCAGCCCTTGGCTTTTGCAAGGAGAAAAACGATGTGTTCCATGGAAAGCACGCTTGCACCAAGGGAAGCCCGAGCCTCGCTGGGCCAAAGACGAAGCTTTGCCCTTGCAGGTTCTTGAGGGCCTTGGGAGGTTGTTGGTGGCCATGTCCTGTGGCCGTATGGTGAATACTTCCAGGCACACATTATATACCGTATAGGTGATGTTACAGGCTGTTTTATTTGGGTATGGGAAGACAAAGCTCCTACAAGTCCGTGTTTTTAGGGCCGTGCCTGGAGGAGGAGGAGGAGGAGGAGGCACGCAGAGGCGAGATGCTCATGGACTGGCGTGGACGCAGGGGTGGATGATGGCCGGGAGGACGTACGGGAGCTCGACACACGCAGCCCCAACTTTTACCTTCTTCTCATTGCTAAACAGAGACATGATGAAGAGGCAGTGATTGACCAGGGAAGAACGAGCAACGTTGTCAGTATTCACTATGAGAAGGAGGAGTTGGAAGGTGAGTCTCTGCTGAGATCCTGGCAGAGGGGCCAGCAGCCCAGGGCGTTTTCCCGTAGCACAAAGTCCCTACAATGTCCCTTGCTCGGTGTCACGTCATGTGCAGCAAAACGTGCCGTGCTTCTTGATAAAGCAGCACAGTTATTTTGACATTTTTTCTTATTACGGCTCTTAAACAGAGGGAGAAAGCCCCCGCGGAGGCCACGGTGTGAGTTTTAGCCGTGGGCCTGGGTAGTTCATGGCTTGTTTTCTCACAGAAGCTGCTTCTGACTTGGAGAGGTCAGGAGAAGAATTGAATGGCTGCAGATGCTGTGATTGTCTTTTTTTGTTCTGGAGTTGATTATCATGGGACCGATTTGATCTTCTCTTGTCGCCTTGTGCCATACAAAGATTTTAAAAATAATTACTTTCTGTCGCTGCTTAATGAGCAAGTGTGAGTGTTGTCCAGCCGAAGCTGGAATTTGAGAAGAGGTTCGCTGCTTTGAGGGCACTTTTAGATGAGCCGGAGCCATCACTTGTTGTTGCTCTGTTGTTGCAAAGCTTGAGTACAATAGGCTTGGAAGAAAGGAGGTCCAGTGAAAATAAAATTAAGAGAAGTTGTTTTTTTCTCCTGGGATTTAACCGTGGCTTAGCGAGGCACCGGCCGCGTCAACCACTGCCACAATGCCGAAAGCGCTGCAAATGCCGCTTTATTGCAGGCCACCGGACCGTGTACGTGGGCGTGCAGAAGCCGCTGGCGAGGCAGAGCCGCCGGCATCACCGACCCCGCAGCCAGAAGCCTCGGAAACGGGAAGGGGAGAAGGACTCTGCCCCGACGGAGCAGGGCTACCACTGTAAGTCCCGCCACAGCATTCACGAAGCTCCTCGGGGCTACGTGGGCACTGGGGTCTTCTGCAAGCAGGTGCATGTGGCCCAGGGGAGAGGGGCCAGCCCGATATTTGTGGCTGAACTGGTGCCGATCCGATGGCCACTTTGCATGTGAGCGTGACGGGCCGTATTCAGGCGCGGTAACGGGACGGGGCTTTGTCTTCTGCCCCCAGACACCCCGTCCCAGCGGGTGCAGTTCATCCTCGGGACCGAGGAGGACGAGCAGCACGTCCCTCGTGACTTGTTCACCGAGCTGGATGAGATCTGCGTGAAAGAGGGCGAAGATGCCGGGTGGAAGGAAACGGCAAGGTAAATCCCTGCTGCCGGCTGCGGTGGGAGAGGAGTCCCCGCGCCGGCAGCACGCGCGGGCACTGCTTTCCGCTCTCCGGGACGCAAAGCTTTTGCAGCTGCAGGTGGCGATGTGAGGAGCCTGCTCCTCTTGCTACCCCGTAGCTCTATGAAAGGGCTTGCAGAGCTGAGGCTGTTTTCTTGCCGTGGGGCTGATCGCACCCGATGTCCGCAGGTGGCTGAAGTTTGAGGAGGATGTGGAAGATGGCGGTGAGCGCTGGAGCAAGCCCTACGTGGCCACGCTGTCCTTGCACAGCCTCTCTGAGCTGAGGAGCTGCATCATCAACGGCACGGTGCTGCTGGACATTTGCGCCAACAGCATGGAAGAGATTGCAGGTACCGTGGGCGCCACATGCCTCCGGGAACAGCCGAGCTCGGTTTGCCGCGGTGCCCTTCACTCCCGAATCCAACCCTGCCCCAACGGCACGTCCTTTTCCAGAAGCGCCACTGTGTTTTTCAGTCGTGAGTTGTCTTTGGATGCAGACTGGGCGTGCAACAGTCACGCCAGCTTTTTCTTCCACGATGGGATCCTTTTGAAAGCAATTTGTGGGGTTAGAGAAGCGATTAGAGAATATCCTCCAGCCAAAAAGGAGTGTGTGTCAGGGCGTAGCTCTCCGAAAGACGGAGCCCGCGTAAGAGCTGAACCTCCTCAAATCAAGTATTTATCACAAGCCGTTTCCTCACGTTCTTTTTAATCTTTTGCCTTCACATCCAGGATTTCAGAGTTGTAAAGGCCGAGTTTGTCTGGCAGATGCCCAAGCAGTGTATTTCTGTGGGGAAGAGAATTGAAGTTCCTTGAAAAAGCAGCTTTGGAGAAATGATCTTTGGCTGGCAGGTCTCCATGCAGCCCTTTCAAGAGCTGGAGAAGTCGCAGCTCTTCTTAGCCCATTTCTCCCTGGGCTCGGCAAATTGCAGTCGATCGGCCAAGGGAACTCTGGGAAAGTCTGAGCTATGGATTGCTTATAATTTGGTTAAATGTGTAGAGTCAGGCAGAAAGGCCAGATGGGGCAAGAAAATTGCCTTATTTAGACTGGGAAAGAACTCTCTTAGCGGCGTGGTGAATACGCACTTTGATGATGTTTCTTAGCAAAGGACAATTCTTGCTTTTGCTGCAACCACTGAATTGTATGAAAATGTCTTGCGAAGCAAGGCGGAGCCCGCGTTAGGCTGTCCCGCGTGGCACAGCCTTCCCCGGGGGCTTCGAGGGCCAGGACTTGGGGGCGTTTCTGCTCTGACGGCTTCATTTCCCTTTGCCATCCCCAGATATGATCCTGGGCCAGCAAGAACAGTCCGTGGAGTTTGACGAGCGCGTGCGGGCCAAAGTTCGACAAGTCCTTTTGAAGCAGCACCACCATCAGAACGAGAAGAAAAGAAACAACCTTCTCCCCATCGCCTGCTCGTTTGCAGATGTGAGGGAGAAGCAGTCAGACCCGCACGTCCTCGACAAGCCAGGTGAGGGTTCCTGCAGGGCTTTGGCAGCAGGTGAGGGTTTCTGCCAGGCTATGGCAGCAGGTGAGGGTTTCTGCAGGGCTTTTGGCAGCAGGTGAAGGTTTCTGCAGGGCTTTGGCCCCTTTAGACTTGCCCTGGCAAAGGAGAAGCGTCCCAGTTGCTCTTTGTCCCTCCTCCTGAGTGTCTTTCTTTGTCCCACCAGCCCAAACACTCACCCCTCATCCTTCTCCCACCACTGCAGAAGCTAAAAATGGGGTGAGCCATGAGGCCAGCGCAATGGATTTCAGCAAGGTGAGACACTCGTGGCTTTCTTACGCCTTTAGGGCCAGATTTGCTCTTGCAACCTTGGCTGCAGAGTGTGCTGCAGAGTGCTGTGGGCTTTGCTTTTGGGGTAACTGCCTGAAAATCGCTTGTCGTGCCCAGGCGGAGCTGCACTTCATGAAGAAAATTCCCAGAGGGGCTGAAGCGTCCAACGTGCTCGTAGGAGAGCTGGATTTCCTTCGCCAGCCCATCGTGGCATTTGTCCGCCTGACCCCGGCTGTCCTCCTCTCGGGCATGACGGAAGTTCCCATCCCAACCAGGTCCGAATGAGGAGCACAAAGTTTTGACTGAAAAAAACCCCAAAAACCCCAAGAAAACATCGAATTGCATGCATCGGTTTGGCGTCCCAAGGGAACAAGGCCAGTGGGAGCAAGCACGTTTCTCGCACCCACATCTCCTTGCCTTCGTTTCTCCCTTCCCTGCTGTAGCTTTTAAACCCACTGGCCAACTGTACGGAAAGTTGGCCCAAAAACTAGATTTGCGATCGGTTCTGATGAATGTCAAATTCATCACCGGAGTCGGGGAGCCTACGTGTCCCCTCTCGAGCCGCGCTCTGGGCTGGGAGCTCCCAGGGATTTCCTTGGGTGCTCTTTGAGCAAGGGCACGTTCTTCTCTCTCACTGTGTTTTCCTTGCCCAGGTTCCTGTTTGTTTTGCTTGGACCGGAAGGAAAAGCCCACCAGTACCATGAGATCGGCAGGTCCATGGCTACTCTCATGACGGATGAGGTGCGACGAGCTAAGCGAGATCTCCGGGTCCTTTTTGGCTTTCTTCACCTCTCCCTGTCTCTGTAGTAGTGAGGAAGAGGCTTTGCTGTGCCAGCTGCCCGCAGCTCTCCAAATAGCCCACCCTTGGTTTGCACCCCAAAGCAAACCTGCGGAGTTGCATCACCCCCCATCCCGGAGGCTGAAATCCCACCCGGGGTGCATCCTGCACCTCATCCTTCTCCCCGGGTGCCCAGCACGCTGTCCCCAGTGGTGGCATTGCCAGGGCCGGTCCAACTTCTCCTCTTTCAGCAAAAGGCTGTGGTGTGCCGTGGGGGACGGGAGCCTCCTGGAGATGATTACAAATACCACCATGCGCAGATGTTCCTTTTGGGGGAACATTCCCTGCCCTTTCCAACAGGACCTGTGGGGAAAACTATCTTGCCCCCTTTAGCCAAGGGCTTATTGCCCTGCTGAGGACATCCGCGATGGGTTGTCCTCTCACCGGGTTGTCTCCTATCGGCAGGTTTTCCGTGACGTTGCCTATAAAGCCAAGAACCGGGCTGACCTCGTGGCCGGCATCGAGGAGTTCCTGGATGAGGTCACGGTCTTGCCGCCAGGAGAGTGGGATCCCTCGATCCGAATCGAGCCCCCGAAAAACGTCCCTTCGCAGGTGGGTGCTGCGGAGGAGGAGGGAGGCGCGAGGGGGGCGGGCAGGATGGCAGCACGGCTGGGGATGCTGTTCAGGGGCCCAGGTTCACAAGGTCCCAGTTTGACACAGTCACCTACCCAGACCGGCAGCAAAACAAGCCAGTGGTTCAAATACGTATCTTGATCTTATTTCCATTGTAACAGGAAAAAAGGAAGGTGCCAGGAGCTCTCGATGACAGTGCTTCTCAGAGCAAGGCGGAGAAACACAGTGGTCCTGAACTGGAGCGGACAGGAAGGTGTGAGCTTGAATAGTTTGGTGTTTTTTTTTCTGTTTGCCTCTAAAACCTGAGCACGCCCCTCCCTTCTAGCAGGTTTTGGGGGTTAGTTGGTTCAGTGAAGGGGCTCCACGTTACCAGCTTGGTCCCCTGGGCTGGGCAGGTGGGAGATCTGGGCAGCTGGGCTCAGCCACAGCATCACTGCACACAGGTTTTCTTGATTTGGGGTGGAAGCAGATGTGTCAATACCTCCAGGTAGAGCTCTGCTGCTTCTCAAAGCCAGGGACTGTTGCAAGAAGAGGGGATGGGCTCTCAGGTTAGGTCTGTTGTGGTTGTGGTTGTGGTTGTTGGCGGGTTCTTTTGTGTGCCTCTGCTTCTACTGGGTATAAAATGGGAGAAGGAGACTGCTTCTGTTTAGCAATGCAAGTTACTCTGTGCTGGTGATGGCCCTTCTTCCAGGAGAACAGTGTCTATTTTTTCCTTCCTCCAGGCTCTTTGGAGGTTTGGTCCTGGATGTGAAGCGAAAAGCCCCGTGGTTCTGGAGCGACTTTCGGGATGGTCTGAGCCTGCAGTGTCTGGCGTCCTTCCTCTTCCTCTACTGTGCCTGCATGTCCCCTGTCATCACCTTTGGGGGCCTGCTGGGGGAGGCGACCAATGGCCACATAGTGAGCAGCTCTCTCTGTTGGGTGGCATGGGGGAGGATAACACTCATGCAAAAGTCCTTGCTGCAGTGAATTTGCTTTGTTGGTCCCCCCCCCCCCCCCCGCCCCTAACGATTTATTTACTCACTGCTGCCTCTCTTGCCCGGACAGAGTGCCATGGAGTCGCTGCTGGGCGCGTCCATGACCGGCGTGGTGTATTCCCTCTTTGCTGGCCAGCCTCTCACCATCCTCGGCAGCACGGGACCCGTCCTCGTGTTTGAGAAGATCCTCTACAAATTCTGCAAGTAAGGCTGGCTGCTTTGGCCGAGTGCTGCGAGGCTTCAGCAGGCAGCAGTCATGGAGAAAAGATGTTTTTCTTTTCTTTTTCTCAGTGTTAGTTGTTAGATTTAGTTTGTCTTCTGTGTCACAGACATGGCACACTGCTGCTTTAGTCCGTGGTGGTGCCAGAGCCCTCGGTCTCTGAAGGCTGGATGGGGTGGTCTGGGGTTTTTCGGGTGAAAGTGAAGCAGTGGGAGGAGGAGAGCCCACAAGGATGTGGATGCCCAAGATGGGTTGCAGAAGGAAGATGAGACAAATCACTCTGGTTTAGGAATGAGGGAAGATTTGCTTCCCTCTGGGTACAAACCCAGGCACTTTTCAGCCTGATTTTTTGCTGGAAGTGGAAATATATTTTGCCCAAATATCCAGGTAGTTTTCTGCTGGAATATTTTGAGTTGTGATGACTCGATTGAAAACGTAGGAGCTTTCCATGTGAAATGGGTGTTTTCCGTGACAGTCCTTCTGTTGTGATGACTTTGATCCTTCCTGCAATGAAATTTCTTATTAAGCCCCAACTGGCTGGCAGCAGGTGACTGGGTGCAAAACCAGCTGGTTTTGGTGTTGAAAGGGCCTCAGGGTGATGTGGGAGAGCACCAGCTTCCACAACAGGGACCTGACCTCAATTAGCCTCCAAGGTGTTAACACCAGACAATTGCCAACCAGTGACAATTAAATAATTGGCCTCTCCTCCTGTGGGTCCACACCCTGCACCACAGCCCCAAGGCTGTCTGGAGTAGTCTGTGGAAACTGCATTTATCATCCGCAGCCTTGACAGGCTCCTACATTGCTCCCGATTTTCCCCGAAGGCAGGCATGGCTTGGAGCCTCTTGCTGGCCTTGCGTTTTGTTTTGGTTTTGCAGGGAGTACACGCTCTCCTACCTCTCTCTGCGGGCGTGCATCGGGCTGTGGACCGCCTTCTTCTGCATCGTGCTGGTGGCCACCGACGCCAGCTCTTTGGTGTGCTACATCACCCGCTTCACGGAAGAAGCCTTTGCCTCCCTCATCTGCCTCATCTTCATCTACGAGGCTCTAGAGAAGCTGAGTCACCTGCGAGAGACCTACCCTGTGCACATGCACAGCAAGCTCGACTTCCTCACCATCTACTCGTGGGTTTTTTCCCTCCTAAAACGCCGCTGCCCCTTGGCAGGAGCTCAGGGCTGCGCCTCCATCGCCTTTCCCTTACGCCTGTCTCGGCTTCTCTCCTCGCAGCTGTAAGTGTGAGGCACCGACCCATCCCAGCAACGAAACCCTGCGTTTCTGGGAGAGCAACAAGATCAACGTGTCTGGCATCGCCTGGGAAAACCTCACGGTGACTGTAAGTGCCCCGAGCCACTGCTTCCTCGCGCCGCGGCCACGGGGTCCAGGGGCATTTGCGTGGTGCAAAACTCGGAGCCCTTCAGGTGGTGATGGGCTTGAAACTGTGCTAGTGCTGCTCTGAAAAGGCATTGCTGAAATCCAATGTCTGTGGCTACGTGCATAAATTTGCCTGTCTGAGCAGCCTCTCGGGCTGTTGTTGCTGGGAGCAGAGCCCCAGGCATAGCATGGGAGGCTCTTCTGGACATCGTCATCCCCTCTTGGCCACGTCCCCTCTGTGAGGCCTCCCCTGGGAAGGGACGGTTTGTCTCTTCTCCTTTCCTGTCACGGTTGCCTTAGCCCTCCGTCCCCGTTCCCTCTGTCTCTATCCCCAAGAATTTCCAGCCTTTCCTTCCCCTCTGGCGTCTTCTTCAGCCATGGTTACCTGCCATTCAAGCGGAGGATGTGCCGGGGGTCTGTGGTATGGTGTCCCGTCACATCTCCTCTCCGCTCTCCTCTGTGTAGTTCGATGTGTCCCTTGTTCAGCTGCTGCTGCTGCTGCTGCTGCTCCTTACATAGAAATCTCCATCGGCAGCAGCAGTTACAAGGTCACGGATCTTGGACCAAGGTCCTCAAAACCCCCTGAGTTATCTGAGGTTTCCTTGCCGCACGTGCCCTGCCTCTGTGTCCTGATGCTCTGTTTCTCCAGGAATGTCGGGACTTGCATGGAGAGTTTCAAGGACCTGCCTGTGGACGCAATGGCCCCTACACGCCTAATGTCCTCTTCTGGTGCTGCATCCTCTTCTTCTCCACCTTTGTCCTGTCGAGCTTACTGAAGAAGTTTAAAACCAGCCGTTACTTCCCAACCAGAGTAGGTAGAAGATGGTGGCCAGCAGCAGTCTCCCCACTCATTTCCCACAATGGCTTTCCTGGAGCACTAAGCAGTATTTGCCACCCCTTGGTCAAGCTGGGAAACGCTGACCTTGAAGGCCAAGCTCTCCACCAGCTTGGATGTCCCTCGCTCATTTGCAGGAGTGCAAAACGATGGTAGCATTTCCCACCTGCCTCGCGACCTGCCCCAGGGCGATTTTGTGCTCAGGTGGTGGGAGATCGGGTCTTCCAAAGCTGCTTTTTTTTCTTCACCTTCTGTGCGTTGTGTGCTCAAGGGGAAAGTTGCTTGAAATGAGGAGCTGCCACGGAAAAAGACACTGTTTCTTCCTTTTGAGGAGCAAATGATGCCTCAGTGCCTTCTTCCCATTGTAGCTGTGAGCGTGGCTGTAGTGGCAGACATCTGCTTCCTTATTTTTCCAAGATGTTTTTAAGGTTTGAGTTAAAACAACCCTTTTCCACCTAATTAACCTCTTTTCATTGTCTGACACCCGATCTCACGGGGACAAACACAGCAAGAGTATCTAACCAAGGGGTTTGGCTGCACGTCCTCAGAGCGGTGGGATGTTGTTAACCAGCCTTAATGTTGTTGGTGTCCCTAACTTCCCCATGCCACGTTATGGCGCCGTCTGCGATGCCCCTTTCAGCTCTGGTTTCTCGCCCCAGGTACGGTCCACAGTAAGCGACTTTGCCGTTTTCCTCAGCATCGTCGTCATGGTGCTCATCGACTTCATGGTTGGGATCCCCTCACCGAAGCTCCACGTCCCCGATAAGTTCAAGGTAATGGGGTGTTTTGGCACGGAGCTGGTTTCAGCCCTTGGGGATGCCACAAGGCGAGGCCGGGGCAGGACAGGGCCGAGTCTGGGGGAGATGCTGGTGGTGTGACCATCTCCTCTTGCGCCTCCAAGTGCATTGTTTCCTTCTGGAAACAGGGCGACAGCCCCAAAACTAGGCAGCTACAGGAGAAGTGTCTGTAGGTGCTTGCGAAGAGGCCGCTGGCAGTGCTGACCCCCATGGGAGAGGGTGACATGAAGCCAGGGCTGGGAGATGCTCTGAGCCAGGGGTGGAGGGGAAAACCAAAGCCAGTGGGGTGGCTGGTCTGGGAGATGATGCTGGTGTGTGTGCTTTGTTGCAGCCTACCAGAGACGACCGCGGGTGGTTCATCAACCCCCTAGGAGCCAACCCTTGGTGGACGGTGTTGGCTGCGCTCATCCCAGCTCTGCTCTGCACCATCTTGGTATTCATGGACCAGCAGATCTCTGCCGTTATTGTGAACAGGAAGGAGCACAGGCTGAAGGTAAGGGGCTGCAAGAGACGACCCCGTCCCCAACCCGCTCGGGGCTGCAGGTCTGGGGAGAAGCTCCTATTCCAAAAGCTTTGTGAAGGCAGTGGTTTGGGACAACGTCAGGCTGCGTGGCAGGATGCTCTCCTGGACTGATGATGCCACAGGGAGCAAACGACAGGGGAGTTCAGATGAGCAATCTTCCCGAGCAGCAAATTCATCTTGGAGCAATAGAGAAGAGCGTTTTTGTTTTAAAATGTCAGCAGCAGCTGGGGGAACGACTCAGTTTGATGAGCTGCCAGGGATAACTCTTACTTGCACAGAACACAGCTTGCTTGCCAGTGGTGGAAATTTCTTTATGAATGAATGAAAAAAATGTGAATTTGGTTGGGGTCTTTTTTTGGGGGGAAGTAGATACCACACAAACGCTCCAAATCCACTTTGTCTGAACTCCGGCCAGATTTTCACGCAAGGTGCTTGCGCAAAGCCTGGATACCTCCTTATTTGTCTCCAAGTCTTGTTTTGAATTTTCAAGAAGTTGACTCGAGCTCGAGTAGGGTTTGAGTCTGGCTTGCGACGTGGTCCTGGCTCTTGTGCTGTGGGATGCTCTGTTTCTTGTTTTGCTGCCTGCAGAAAGGATGCGGGTACCACCTGGACCTCTTTGTGGTGGCTGTGATGCTCGGGGTGTGCTCTGTGATGGGGCTGCCCTGGTTTGTGGCTGCGACCGTCCTGTCCATCAGCCACGTGAATAGCCTCAAAGTGGAGTCTGAGTGCTCGGCTCCAGGAGAACAACCCAAGTTTTTGGGGATACGAGAGCAGAGAGTCACTGGCTTGATGATCTTTGTGCTCATGGGCTGCTCTGTCTTCTTCACTTCTGTGTTAAAGGTAAGAGGAAAATGCGGAACGCCCAACAGCCACAAGCTTCTTTGGAGGTTATACAAAAATAGTCCCCTCTCTCCAGGCCTGAGTAGTTGTGGAGCGGAGGAGGAGGTGATCCCAAACCTTGGGGCTTGACCCACGGTGGGAAGCAGCCTCGGTGATGCTTTCCAGCCCTTCAGACCCCAGTTTGGTGCGCTCGAGGCAAGCGAGCAAGACAACTGCTTTAGTTTTCAGGTGTCTTTCAGGCCCACCCGTGTGTACGGGTTACAATGCAGCCTCTTCAGACCAGTACGTCTGCTCTCTTTCAAACAGGCAGCACTTTATTGGTTGCCGTTTGCCCCCGCAAATGCCTCCGAACAGCCCTTCCCAGTAGCTAAACACACTGACATCATCCCCACGGGCTTCCTTGCCTGTTCCTCCCACAAGGTAATCTCCTCTCTAGGCTAAAAGGAGGCACGTCGCTTTGGCGTGTTGCCGCCGGAAGATGTAGAAATGTTTTTCTACCGTCACGGAACGCGGCATATGGTAGCATGGGTGAAATCACCTGTTTTCCCCCAGCCTTTCTGGAAAATGGCATTCTTCTGACAAAACGTATCTCAAAAGTTCAGCCGAAAGCAGAGCATTAGCTCGCTGGCACGCACAAAATCTCTGCCGGTTAAAATCCGGCACATCTCTAACCCTGTGGAAACTGTGGAAGGCTTTAGGCAAGTTTAGGCAGTGCCTGTAGAGGAGAGTGGTAATACTGAAAATGCAATTTAAAAAAAGAAATTGTGGCCTTCTTTTTTTTTTTTTTCTTTTCTTCCAGTTTATACCCATGCCTGTGCTTTACGGTGTCTTTCTCTACATGGGTGTGTCGTCGCTCCGAGGAATTCAGGTAGGGACTTTTTCACAGCGTGCAGCATGTCTGCTCCCTGGTATTTCATCTGCGTAGGAGCAGGGAAACAGCAGTGGGAGTGGGGACAAACCTCTCCGAAAGCAAGCAACGAACATATTTAGCGTAAGAAAAAGCTTGGTGGAGGCACAGGAGGTGTGTAGGGCTGGGAGGACCAGGCAAGTTCAGCGCGCTCTGTTTCCCGGCTTAGGGCAGGTCAGTGTTTGGTTACGTGCAAGTGGGGGAATTCCGTGCAAAGGGAAGGCAGTTTCTGCCACTGGTGGAAATCCTTGCTGGGGGATTCAGAGGGCCGAGAAATGCCAATAATAGAATCATGTGGAATAACTGGAGTTTGGTGGGCAGCTCTCATGGGCCAGCTGGCTGATAGGTGGAGCGGAGGGAAGACGGGTGCTGCTCCCAGGAGGAAGATAGTGGGAGCCACGATTTCTCATTGCAGGCGAGATCCTGAAAACTCCCTCCACGCCTCAAGAGGGCCAGAAACTTTCCGCAGTGCCAAGGTGGCAACTTTTCCACTTTTTTGTTTTGCAGTTCTTCGATCGCTTGAAGCTGTTTTGGATGCCGGCGAAACACCAGCCGGATTTCATCTACCTGCGGCACGTCCCCTTGCGAAAGGTGCATTTCTTCACCATGATCCAGCTGATCTGCCTCGTCCTGCTCTGGGCCATCAAGGTGTCCCGTGCTGCCATCATCTTTCCCCTGATGGTAAGAGCCGGTGCTGCTTGGCAGCGGGATGTTTGCAGCGCTGGAGGGAGATGGAGCATCATCTCTGGCCTCACCGCATCTTCCCTCTTATTCGTGAAGGTTTTGGCTCTCGTTTTTGTGCGGAAAGTGATGGATTTCTGCTTCTCAAAGCGAGAGCTCAGCTTTCTGGATGACCTCATGCCAGAAAGCAAGCAGCAGCAGAAGTTGGACGATGCCAAAAATGAAGGCGAAGAAGAAGAGGTAAAGCTTGCTGGGTGCTCGGGGCTGGCCCTCTGCCTCGGGCTGTGAGATTGCCTGTTCCTATCACAGCTTGTCTTCAGGTGTTGGGGGAAGATCAGAGCTGCGTAGAAATCGATTCTAATATGTTTTTACGGGGTGTTTAGTTTATCTCCACTTTGCCCAAAGGCAGAGAGCTTGATTTGTCCCCTTTTTACGTCAGGAGTCCCAAGAGGTGATGGGAGCTGCTGCTGCAAATTCCGTTCAGCTGCAGCTGGGGAAGACCAGCGACTTGGATATCCCAAGGCAACACCGTGACAGGTAAAGCCCCACCAAGCACCAGGACCCCGGGCAAGATGAGTTTGAAGGTGTTTGGCACAATTTTCTCCACCTGCATCTTTATTGAGCATCCCATAGAAACCAGCAGTCAGGTTGGTGGGGAAAGTCAAATATACGGGCAGGGCTGCAGGAGGTGATCGCGGGGCTCTGGCCGCAAGCAGAGTGGCTGCGCAGCTCACGATTGACCCCCAAAACTTGCGTCGTCAGTGACTTTAGGGTAGCTGGAGACCCTCACACTTCAAAATGAGGAGTTGCGGGCATGATCTGTAGCAGCAGTGGCTCAGGAGCCCGCTGCAGGGCTAAACACCAGCAAGAGCCTTTGCGCGGAGCTGTTGCTCTGCAGCTCTCAGGCTTGCCTCCCAAAACTCCTCATCCAGCAAAACCTCCCGTGCTTATGCCGAGCTTTGATTCTGCGGGTTCCCCTGTTCCTCTTGCTGATGCTGATGCACTCGCTGGCATCAGTTCCCATAATCACGGGTTGCTATGTAAAATATTTCCTGCAGGGCTGGTCCTTTCGAGATTAATCTCTCGGATGAAATGTCGAGAACGACCGTCTGGCAGGCTCTCCCTATGAACACGGAAACGGTCTGAATCCGGGGAGGAAAGAGGTAAAGGATTGCACGTGAACGTGACCGTGCTCCTCTGCAAGCGTGCTTTGGCCGGCAAGGCATGCAAACCAGCTCCTCTCTGCCGGGGTGGTCCCACGACCGGGGCCGAATCAGCAGCAGCCGGCAGGTCTTCCACTGATGATGCTCTCCCTCTTTTCCTCTTTCTTCCCCCGCCCAGTTTTCACATTTAGGACTCTTGGCTTTGAAGGAGAGGAGTGAGAACGTGACTCAGGGATGTGCCAACGCAGACACGGGGAGAAACTGTTGTTTGTTATTTTTTCCAACTGGCGGATTCCCATTAAAGCCATGCAGATGTTTTCAGTTATCCTTGGTGTGCTTCAGGCATTCAGTATCTCTAGAGCAGCAAACTGAGGTGCACATCACAGTCCATGGGAGTTGGGTGGTGGTAAGCCTCCGTGTGTACGTGTGTGTGGTGGTGCGGTTTTGTAGTGGTAGAGGGACTGCTACCGCTTTATCATTCAGTGCTATCTTTTTAATATCTAATTCCTCCTCTCCTTTCTCTTTTTTCCCCAGTAAAAACTCAGCAACCCGGTCTAGTTGAAGATGTCCCTGCCCACGGCAGGGGGGTTGGACTGGATGACCTTTAGAGGTCCCTTCCAACCCAAACTATTCTATGATTCTATAATGTACAAAACCGTTTTCTGTTCTATTTGACGCATTCTCCACTTCCTTCTTCATCACGACCGGGTTCTTGGTCTGGTTTTGTTGTCCCAAATGCGGGCTCGTTGCCCGGTGCGCAATGCCAATTCACACACCGCGACGAGGTATTTCCATTTCTTTATTCTAGTTTGCGCAAAGTAGGGAGCTAGGTGGTAGCCCACAAAAGACTAGCTCTCCGATTATCAAAACCTTTCGCTAGTTATAGTCTCTGTCAAATGGTCTTCTCGCCTCTTATGCTAATTCGTTTGCATGCTCAGTGTCTCTCCGCATTTGGGTCGGAGGGTTTCTTGGGTCGGTGGGCCGTGAGTCGGTGGTCGTGATCTCCCCCTGCCGCAATTGCCTCTTCTTCACCTTTAGCTTCATGCTTCAACCGCTGCTGCTAGGTTCCTGCAGCAAATTGGTTATTTCAGGCTTGGATCGCCACTATCCATTCTTTGAGGTTTCGCTTGACAGAGACTTCACTTAGCAAAAGAGGTTATTGTGTCACAGTTTTCTTAGATCCTACGTTAAACAGCCACTTGAATGCTTAACAGAAGCATTGGGCAAAATATTGCACATGAATCAATGACAGCCTCCTGCAAACTTACATCACTTTGGGGTCCTGCCTTTAATTCACTCTTAGGTCTCTCACTGGTGCGAGAGGGATGCTCTCCATGGCGGGGCAGCGTAAAGAGCGTCCGAGCAGTTGGGCTAAGGCGAAGGAAAAGCACTTGCTGCCTGCGCTCCGGTTTTACATCTTTTTTTTTTTCTTTTGCTTTGGCTCTGCCATCAGCCTGGAAGCTGCAAAATGCAGAAATGCCACCTTCTTGTCCCCTGGCTGTAAACTGAATATAAGGGAGCGCTTCAAATCGAAAACCTTGAATACGCTGTATGGTCATGGGAGCGGGCAGGTACCGCACACAGCTGGGGCTCTGTGCCCCTGGGCTGCCCCCTCCGTTGTTCCTCCACTTTCCTTAAGCAGAGATGGTTCTCGTGCTCTCTTTGCCTTTTGGGGGGTTGTTGGGCTGCGGTGTCAGCCCCGGCACGTGCATTTGAGTCGGGTGGCCATGGAGCCTGGGAGGAGAGGACAGCCCAGAAGAAAAGGTCCCCTTGCAGCCCTCCACCTTGCTGTGGGCTCAGCGCGTGCTCCAGGCTGTTGGCGTCTGCAACCGGTGCCCCGAGCCCAGCTGGGACGGATGCACGAACCCTCCTGCCATCGGCTTGTCCCATCCGCTGCGGGAGCCTTTTCGTGCATCAAACCAACCCAAACCGACAACGGCAAGGTGTTGCTCCGTGCAAAGGGGTGGGGAAAAGAAAACACCAAATTGCTCTGGAAGGATGAAAGCGGCACATCACCAAGCCGGGCCAAAATGAGACGGCGTTTACGGCATGGGGTTTTGCAAACTGTCGTGTGACTACTGCCAGCGTGGCGTGGTGAGTGTCGGAGGGGGAGGAAACCGGTTTAGCTCTTCAGGAAGGAGGGGAGGCAAAAGAGCAAAGGCTTGGAGGAAGGGAAAGGTGCAAAGGCTGGGTTTTCTGGCTGCTATTCCTCCGTGGTGCCCATGCCCGTCCTGTCCACGCTGCCTTCCTGTGCCTGGCTCTGAGGAAGGGACTGTGCTTGCTGCTCCGACATGCTGTCTCTCCCTCCCCAGAGAGACAAGGTCCCGGTGGAGGAGATCCCTGATCTCTCCACCATTTGGAAAATAGACTTTAATTCCCGTGGAGGTATAGGCATTAAGCCCGTGAACCACAGTGGGTGCGGCGCTGGGTGGTTGTGGTAGCAGTCCTGTGGCTGCCCTGCCCCTAAAAGGGACTTACTGGGCTTCTACTAGAGGAGAATTTTGTTTTTCCCTTTTGATTTTCCTCTCTTTAAGAGGAGAGAGCCGGGCTGAACTCCGCTCCCTCCTGGTAGGGTCCCGGGCCAGGGGCTGGGATTGTTTTCAGCATGTGCCTGGCATCTCTCCAGCTTAGAAAGAAAGAAAGAAAGAACGAACGAACCCCCCCCCGGAAGGGAAACGATGCCGGTTTTAATGAGGAGCGGGCTGGGTCCAGCTCTGCGGGGGTCTGCGTCTCCCCTGGCCTCAGGGGGCTGCAAAACGTTGGCAGCTGCCTTGGCAGTTGCTTATTGAAAAAGTAAAGCAGGCTTCCTCGACGTGCCCGAGCGCAGCCGTCTTCTCCATTTGAAGCTTTGCTTTTGCTGTTTACAGGGCTAGCATTTGTTCTTTCTTTATTTTAATTTTTTGAATTAAATGAAAGCTGAGGTCTTGCTTCATAACGTGACTCGGGGCCATCTGAAAGGTAGTTGTAAGCCCCTGGGCTGGCTGTGAGTCCCGGCGCTACGGCTGCCTGCCCCCTTTAGACACCAGAAACCCCTGGACGGCTCCTTATTTTGGGAGGATTTAATGTTTCCTTGTGCAGAGGAAAATGATACGGGGGGGTACGAACCCTCTCAAAGGTGTTCCTGGAGTCGCTTTAGGACTGAACCCCCCCCCCTTGAAGTGACCGGCGATGCTTTAGTTGGCAGCCAAGCCCCTTCCCATCAATGCGGGATGGGTGCTGGGCGTTTTCCTCATCTTTGGTGCCTTAAAACAGCTCCGCGAATCTCCCGTGGGCCCCTTGAAAAAGTTTCCTAAAAGGAAGCGCATGGAATCCCTAAGGGGGGGGGAAAAGAGATGTGAAAAGGTAATAAATAAGGTGCTGGCACATTTTTTTTTCTTATTTTATTTTTCCCCCAGTGTGCTACCTGTAGAAATACAGGAATTATTTTTGTTTTGGAGATGCTGAAATATATTTCTCTTATTGTAAGAGATGATCTAGTTTGGAAACGCTCCGTGTTGCAAATAAAACCGAGGGGGAGGGGAAAATCCATCAAGCAAATCTGTGTTATTTATCACTCTGAATCTTTGTGTGTTTGGGATTTTTGTTTTTTTTCTTAAACTTGATTTATTGCGGGTTCATTCTGTGAAACGCAGGTAACATAAATGCGTGTCGCCGTCTCGTGGGTCCCGTGTGGGGGTTCCCCCTGCCAGAGCCGTGTCTGTCTTTGATTTTTCTCTTGTTGCCCATTGAACGTAATGGGAAAACAATACAATAAAAGTCTCGTTTGTCTCGCTGTGCCGCTCCCGAGTCTTTTGAAGGGTGGAGAGGAGTCGGAGGCGTCTTTGGAGCTTTTTCAGGGGGGGTTTGGAGGTGATGGGGGAAATCCATCTCCCTGGGGCTTTGGGTCAGGAACCAGCTGACTGGGGAAAGATTTGAAGTTAGTGGGTTGGGGGTTTTGATTATTTATTAATTTTTAAATTTTTATTCAGAATGTATTTTGAATTTATTTTTAGATTTAAAAAATTTTAATTATATCCTTTTAATATTTTTCTCTTTTTTATTTTTCTCTGCAAGTAAGTGCAATGAGCTCTGTGTGGCAGGAGGGAGGGGACAGCAGTGTCACACATGTCACCTCTGCCAGACCCGGGGGTGTGCAGGGAGTTCAGAAATGGGACTGGGGGGTGAAGGTGCCGGCACCAGACAGAAATTGCCCCATCCGGAGCGAGCAGTTCCTCCTCCCTGCTTTTTGGGAGGTTGTTTTTTTGGAAAACTAGTCCTTCTCTGTCTGCGGCAGGTGCCCCCGCCCTGAGAGCGACCGGGGGCATTAGGACCGCTGCGCCCTTGCTTTTCGCGCCTGTCAGGTGGGGAGTGCTGACCGTGGCGGAGCCACCTTGGGCCAGTCCTTATGGTCCCGTGTACACCTCGGGCGAGGAGTAAGAAAGTGAAGGCCCTCAGGCAATTCGAACTGACCAGAGATGAGGTTCGACTAGGGTAGAAATGGAGCCCCGCCGGAGGGCAAGGGGAGCCGGTCCTCCTCCTGGGAGCAGCGGGTCTGCAGTCGGGGACTCTCCCCTGGGCTCGGGACGCCGCCCGAGGAAAGTCCTCGCGGTTGAGAGCCCTCATCTTCCAGGTGAGTGACTGTGCCCAGTTTGGATCCTCACTTCTAAAGCCGGCTGTGCAGTGTTAATCCCTCCTCCGCCCTCCTGAACCTGTGCTTTACTGGTGTTGTCGGAGCGTTGACGCCTCATTTCCAGGTAGTTTTCTGCCCCAGGCTTTGGGTTAAAATGAGGTTTCTTTCTGAATCTGTCACCTGCCTAATTTGACTACGTGAGCCTCCGCGACACAGCCCAGAGGAAAAGCAGGCAATTCTTGATGCGAACCGTCGCTGGGCAGAGCAAGGGGGAGATGCAGCTGCCCGGAGAGCCGGGCCGACGGTGGATCCCGGGTGGAATCCTAGTGGAGAGGCAGATGACAGACGATTGCAGTTAGCCAGACAAGGCTTCGAAGAAGAGGCTGTACGTTTGGCAGGACAAAAACCTGCCAATTGGTCTGAAATAAGGGAGTGTCGGAAGCGAATGGACCTGTAATGGTCTGTACTGTTTTGGAGCAAACAGCTCCGGCTATGAAAAAACAGTTTTCTAAGCATGTCCCCGCCTGGCCGGGGAAGTCAGTGGAGGAGGTAGTGTGTTTGGCTACGTTTGTATGCAGTGATGGAGATGAGGAAAGGGTTAAGGCAAAGAGACCTCAGAGGAAGGAGGAAGTAAGTGTGTTTGGGGCTGTGCTGAGGGAAGGGTTTGGAGAAAGCGGAGGGAGAGGCCGGGGAAGAGCCCGAGGAGGTGGATGGAATCAAAGTGACCGTGAGGTGCGTCTGGGTGAATGAAGTGATTGGACTTGGGGATCGGGTGATAGGGGTGGTTCGGGTATAACTGCGGGGTGCGATCGGGGGGAGGGATCCCTCTCCGGAAGCATCCAGCTCGAGCTGGCACCTGAGAACTAATCAAAGAGGAATTGGAAACCTTCACTCGGCCTTTGCATTCTCAGTGGGATCCCAGGGTCGGACCCTGTGAGGGTGGCCGGCGTGCGTAAATCCATAGCGCCGGTGAAGGTGCCTTCCGAGTGCCGCTTGAGGTTGGCCGTGAAGCTTTGGGCGCTTTGGGATTCGTACGACTGCCCTCTGCTCGGGAGAGAAGGATGGGGGAAGCAAACGTGGTTCAATGCACATGGTGGCATCCTGGTTCCTCCCTGCAGGAGGTGCCCGGAACAGGGGTTGTGTCCTGTAAAGTACTTTACTGTGTGGAGCATCCTCCAGAAAAGCGATGATAATAATAATAATAATAATAATAGATAAAAATAATTTTTGGTTTCAGGGGGGTCTGCCAAGCCTGGCCAGGGTTGCTCCTGACATCAACTATATGCAATATCCTATCCCATACTATTTGCTTGCATTGACCTCCCCAGCCCCTGCGGGAGCGCTGGCAGCGTGGCACGGGACAGATCCAGCATCAGACAACCTCCTTCGCAGGCGTCTGGGCAGCATTTTGATGGGTGCGTGTGAAAATTGCATCCTCACAGTTACCTCTCGGCACGTCTACCCTTGCTTCGGTGCAGGCACACAGCCGCAAGAACGGGTTTGTGTAATGTAAAGGTACAATTCATTGCAATAAACTTTATCACAAACCTCCCCTTTTCTAGCGAGGAGCAATATTTCTATCTTGAGCTTATCACCAGAGTGCTGGAGAGCTTTCCCGACCGTTAGTTGCTCAGACAAGCACCTTCAGAAGAGTTATTAATGAGAGTGTTACCTTTCTTCTCTTTGCTGGATGCCTTAGGGGTTCGGGGGAGTAAAATGCCAGCCCCCACCCTGTAGTTGCTGAAAATCAGACTTTTGGTTGCCTATCAGCAAGCACTTTCATTTCTCTGGTTTAATTTCTTCAGAGATTGGTAGTAAAGAAGGGAGGAAAAGGCACTTGCCTTCTGCAAAGACAACCCTTCCCCGAGAAGCCGGACCTTCCTCCTTTGCTCCAGTGACTCCTGATTTCATTTTTACAAGCAGTAATGACTTTCAGCCTCCCAGCAAAACAAGCTGCGAAGCAGCCAGCTGGAGCTTTGTGCTTAGGACACAGTGAAGTGGAAGAAGTCTGGCTGCTCCAAAACTCAAAAGTGAGCGATGCAAAGCTCGGCGTCCCCTTTCCCAGCCCGGTTTTGACGATTTGATGTTTTGCAGGTGCCTGTCGGCAGTGGAGAAGGACAGAGAGGGAAGGCAAAGCATCTGCGAGTGCTGGTACACAACCTGGGATGGGATAACCTGCTTTCCGGAGGCCTCTCTCCTTCCTGCTCCATCCCATCCCAAGCCCACGGGTCCACAAATCCCGCAGCCTATGAAATCCTGAACTCCTCCAGCAATTTCCTCAATGAAACAACCACTCCGAGTCCATCCGAGTGGCTTAAGCGGGACCGAGTGAGTTCTGAGTGGGGCCGTTTCCTTCGGTGGCCTCTCCGTGCAAGGCTTGCTGCGATTTTGGGGATGCTGCAATGGCCGGGGAAGGGCGATGGGATGCTCGGAGCATCTTGCCGCGGACCCGGAGGTGCCCACTTGTCCCGTTTCCTCCTATGTTTGCTCCTGAAGCTTTAATACTAAATAACAAACAAGCAGCGGGGATCCGAGCTTGGATCACGCTGGGATTTTAAGTGCTTAGACCTCGGTGTCACCTTCCTTCGCCATGTTATTTTACACGCCGTGTCGCCTTTCAGGGCAAGCCGGGCAGTTCACCTTTGTGCCGAGCGGTGCCGGGGAGGAAGTTGACTAGAGCAAATGAATTTGCAGCATGGAAATGACGGATTAGCTCAGCTGGGAAACTAAAGTAGAGCTGGAGATAGCTGGAGGAAGCGAGGAGAGTAAAAAATGTCGCTTCTCTGGACGTTTCCGTACCGTGCTAGGACTTGGTCTGGCTAACGAGGGTTTGTTGAAGCACCAAAGGGATGGAGGCCGTGCCAAAGCGAGACCTTCCTGAAACGCCCTGATATTTTCCAGGCAATGTTGATGAAAGTCGGAGCCGCCCCGTAACGTGTGTTTTCACAACGGTTTGCACCTCACTTGTCTTTTGGCAGCTTGTGCTTTCAAATACAGCAAAACGCTGCTTACGCCTTTCTCCCCGGCAGGGTGCGGCGTTTAGACCCCATTTCTCTCTTCCGGATAGTTTTTGCTCAGAGCAGAGCTGGCTTCTCCCCATCCGCTAAGTTTTGCAAGCGGGAAGAGTTTTGGGGTGCGTGGCTTTAAATAACTGCCTGGATCTGCATCCGGTAGATCCTGATGTCATAAACGGTCACTTTTTGTGTCTCTGGAGTTGGTGCACACTGGGTGCCACTGAGCTCCTCTCGGTGAGGTCTACCCCGGTGTCCCGGGATTGATCTGGAGGTTCAGTTTTCCCCAAGACCGGTGACCGACGTGAGGATGAACCGGAATGGGGGTTACAAAATGACCCTTCTGGAAGAGTTACAGGTAGCGCGGCCGGGGCTCTGCCCAGGGGCTGATCATCCCCCGGAGAGTGGGAAAACTCTCCCCGAAATGCCATTGGCACTTCCCCGGAGCGCAGCAGGATGGGCAGGGGGAGATGCTCTGCACCGGGGAGGGCTGCCAGGGGCAGGTTTATCGTCGCTGGTCGGTGCAGGGAGGGAAAACGCTTTCTAAGAGAGAAGGAGACTTTCCCCGTGTCACCCGCGGGGCGTTTGAAAGCTGCGACTCCCAAATCGCTCCTTTTATTCCCACTCCGACAGCCACGTAACAGGCTCGAGTTTGTGATTTCATTTAAATGGCGATTTCATTCAAATCGCGATTTCATTTAAATTGCGATTTTAAGCGATTTTATTAAGCCCTTTCCCCCCGTGCCTTGTCCGAGGTTGGGGTTGGGGTAGCGACTCGGCTGTGAGACGTGGTTGGGTTTTTATTTCTTTGAACGCAGCCTGGGAATCCCCTTCCCCAGCCCTGGTGGCAGGGGGAAAAGAGACGCCAAAGGACTTCTTTCTGCTGGCTCCTGTAGTTCTCCTTCGGCTTTTGAGGCAGAACTGCTCTTCATGCAGCGCCGGCAGTGGTATTTCAGCCGAGGAGGGCATTGGCTCTCAGCCCTTGGCTTTTGCAAGGAGAAAAACGATGTGTTCCATGGAAAGCACGCTTGCACCAAGGGAAGCCCGAGCCTCGCTGGGCCAAAGACGAAGCTTTGCCCTTGCAGGTTCTTGAGGGCCTTGGGAGGTTGTTGGTGGCCATGTCCTGTGGCCGTATGGTGAATACTTCCAGGCACACATTATATACCGTATAGGTGATGTTACAGGCTGTTTTATTTGGGTATGGGAAGACAAAGCTCCTACAAGTCCGTGTTTTTAGGGCCGTGCCTGGAGGAGGAGGAGGAGGAGGAGGCACGCAGAGGCGAGATGCTCGTGGACTGGCGTGGACGCAGGGGTGGATGATGGCCGGGAGGACGTACGGGAGCTCGACACACGCAGCCCCAACTTTTACCTTCTTCTCATTGCTAAACAGAGACATGACGAAGAGGCAGTGATTGACCAGGGAAGAACGAGCAACGTTGTCAGTATTCACTATGAGAAGGAGGAGTTGGAAGGTGAGTCTCTGCTGAGATCCTGGCAGAGGGGCCAGCAGCCCAGGGCGTTTTCCCGTAGCACAAAGTCCCTACAACGTCCCTTGCTCGGTGTCACGTCATGTGCAGCAAAACGTGCCGTGCTTCTTGATAAAGCAGCACAGTTATTTTGACATTTTTTCTTATTACGGCTCTTAAACAGAGGGAGAAAGCCCCCGCGGAGGCCACGGTGTGAGTTTTAGCCGTGGGCCTGGGTAGTTCATGGCTTGTTTTCTCACAGAAGCTGCTTCTGACTTGGAGAGGTCAGGAGAAGAATTGGATGGCTGCAGATGCTGTGATTGTCTTTTTTTGTTCTGGAGTTGATTATCATGGGACCGATTTGATCTTCTCTTGTCGCCTTGTGCCATACAAAGATTTTAAAAATAATTACTTTCTGTCGCTGCTTAATGAGCAAGTGTGAGTGTTGTCCAGCCGAAGCTGGAATTTGAGAAGAGGTTCGCTGCTTTGAGGGCACTTTTAGATGAGCCGGAGCCATCACTTGTTGTTGCTCTGTTGTTGCAAAGCTTGAGTACAATAGGCTTGGAAGAAAGGAGGTCCAGTGAAAATAAAATTAAGAGAAGTTGTTTTTTTCCCCTGGGATTTAACCGTGGCTTAGCGAGGCACCGGCCGCGTCAACCACTGCCACAATGCCGAAAGCGCTGCAAATGCCGCTTTATTGCAGGCCACCGGACCGTGTACGTGGGCGTGCAGAAGCCGCTGGCGAGGCAGAGCCGCCGGCACCACCGACCCCGCAGCCAGAAGCCTCGGAAACGGGAAGGGGAGAAGGACTCTGCCCCGACGGAGCAGGGCTACCACTGTAAGTCCCGCCACAGCATTCACGAAGCTCCTCGGGGCTACGTGGGCACTGGGGTCTTCTGCAAGCAGGTGCATGTGGCCCAGGGGAGAGGGGCCAGCCCGATATTTGTGGCTGAACTGGTGCCGATCCGATGGCCACTTTGCATGTGAGCGTGACGGGCCGTATTCAGGCGCGGTAACGGGACGGGGCTTTGTCTTCTGCCCCCAGACACCCCGTCCCAGCGGGTGCAGTTCATCCTCGGGACCGAGGAGGATGAGCAGCACGTCCCTCGTGACTTGTTCACCGAGCTGGATGAGATCTGCGTGAAAGAGGGCGAAGATGCCGGGTGGAAGGAAACGGCAAGGTAAATCCCTGCTGCCGGCTGCGGTGGGAGAGGAGTCCCTGCGCCGGCAGCACGCGCGGGCACTGCTTTCCGCTCTCCGGGACGCAAAGCTTTTGCAGCTGCAGGTGGCGATGTGAGGAGCCTGCTCCTCTTGCTACCCCGTAGCTCTATGAAAGGGCTTGCAGAGCTGAGGCTGTTTTCTTGCCGTGGGGCTGATCGCACCCGATGTCCGCAGGTGGCTGAAGTTTGAGGAGGATGTGGAAGATGGCGGTGAGCGCTGGAGCAAGCCCTACGTGGCCACGCTGTCCTTGCACAGCCTCTCTGAGCTGAGGAGCTGCATCATCAACGGCACGGTGCTGCTGGACATTTGCGCCAACAGCATGGAAGAGATTGCAGGTACCGTGGGCGCCACATGCCTCCGGGAACAGCCGAGCTCGGTTTGCCGCGGTGCCCTTCACTCCCGAATCCAACCCTGCCCCAACGGCACGTCCTTTTCCAGAAGCGCCACTGTGTTTTTCAGTCGTGAGTTGTCTTTGGATGCAGACTGGGCGTGCAACAGTCACGCCAGCTTTTTCTTCCACGATGGGATCCTTTTGAAAGCAATTTGTGGGGTTAGAGAAGCGATTAGAGAATATCCTCCAGCCAAAAAGGAGTGTGTGTCAGGGCGTAGCTCTCCGAAAGACGGAGCCCGCGTAAGAGCTGAACCTCCTCAAATCAAGTATTTATCACAAGCCGTTTCCTCACGTTCTTTTTAATCTTTTGCCTTCACATCCAGGATTTCAGAGTTGTAAAGGCCGAGTTTGTCTGGCAGATGCCCAAGCAGTGTATTTCTGTGGGGAAGAGAATTGAAGTTCCTTGAAAAAGCAGCTTTGGAGAAATGATCTTTGGCTGGCAGGTCTCCATGCAGCCCTTTCAAGAGCTGGAGAAGTCGCAGCTCTTCTTAGCCCATTTCTCCCTGGGCTCGGCAAATTGCAGTCGATCGGCCAAGGGAACTCTGGGAAAGTCTGAGCTATGGATTGCTTATAATTTGGTTAAATGTGTAGAGTCAGGCAGAAAGGCCAGATGGGGCAAGAAATTGCCTTATTTAGACTGGGAAAGAACTCTCTTAGCGGCGTGGTGAATACGCACTTTGATGATGTTTCTTAGCAAAGGACAATTCTTGCTTTTGCTGCAACCGCTGAACTGTATGAAAATGTCTTGCGAAGCAAGGCGGAGCCCGCGTTAGGCTGTCCCGCGTGGCACAGCCTTCCCCGGGGGCTTCGAGGGCCAGGACTTGGGGGCGTTTCTGCTCTGACGGCTTCATTTCCCTTTGCCATCCCCAGATATGATCCTGGGCCAGCAAGAACAGTCCGTGGAGTTTGACGAGCGCGTGCGGGCCAAAGTTCGACAAGTCCTTTTGAAGCAGCACCACCATCAGAATGAGAAGAAAAGAAACAACCTTCTCCCCATCGCCTGCTCGTTTGCAGATGTGAGGGAGAAGCAGTCAGACCCGCACGTCCTCGACAAGCCAGGTGAGGGTTCCTGCAGGGCTTTGGCAGCAGGTGAGGGTTTCTGCCAGGCTATGGCAGCAGGTGAGGGTTTCTGCCAGGCTATGGCAGCAGGTGAGGGTTTCTGCAGGGCTTTTGGCAGCAGGTGAAGGTTTCTGCAGGGCTTTGGCCCCTTTAGACTTGCCCTGGCAAAGGAGAAGCGTCCCAGTTGCTCTTTGTCCCTCCTCCTGAGTGTCTTTCTTTGTCCCACCAGCCCAAACACTCACCCCTCATCCTTCTCCCACCACTGCAGAAGCTAAAAATGGGGTGAGCCATGAGGCCAGCGCAATGGATTTCAGCAAGGTGAGACACTCGTGGCTTTCTTACGCCTTTAGGGCCAGATTTGCTCTTGCAACCTTGGCTGCAGAGTGTGCTGCAGAGTGCTGTGGGCTTTGCTTTTGGGGTAACTGCCTGAAAATCGCTTGTCGTGCCCAGGCGGAGCTGCACTTCATGAAGAAAATTCCCAGAGGGGCTGAAGCGTCCAACGTGCTCGTAGGAGAGCTGGATTTCCTTCGCCAGCCCATCGTGGCATTTGTCCGCCTGACCCCGGCTGTCCTCCTCTCGGGCATGACGGAAGTTCCCATCCCAACCAGGTCCGAATGAGGAGCACAAAGTTTTGACTGAAAAAAACCCCAAAAACCCCAAGAAAACATCGAATTGCATGCATCGGTTTGGCGTCCCAAGGGAACAAGGCCAGTGGGAGCAAGCACGTTTCTCGCACCCACATCTCCTTGCCTTCGTTTCTCCCTTCCCTGCTGTAGCTTTTAAACCCACTGGCCAACTGTACGGAAAGTTGGCCCAAAAACTAGATTTGCGATCGGTTCTGATGAATGTCAAATTCATCACTGGAGTCGGGGAGCCTACGTGTCCCCTCTCGAGCCGCGCTCTGGGCTGGGAGCTCCCAGGGATTTCCTTGGGTGCTCTTTGAGCAAGGGCACGTTCTTCTCTCTCACTGTGTTTTCCTTGCCCAGGTTCCTGTTTGTTTTGCTTGGACCGGAAGGAAAAGCCCACCAGTACCATGAGATCGGCAGGTCCATGGCTACTCTCATGACGGATGAGGTGCGACGAGCTAAGCGAGATCTCCGGGTCCTTTTTGGCTTTCTTCACCTCTCCCTGTCTCTGTAGTAGTGAGGAAGAGGCTTTGCTGTGCCAGCTGCCCGCAGCTCTCCAAATAGCCCACCCTTGGTTTGCACCCCAAAGCAAACCTGCGGAGTTGCATCACCCCCCATCCCGGAGGCTGAAATCCCACCCGGGGTGCATCCTGCACCTCATCCTTCTCCCCGGGTGCCCAGCACGCTGTCCCCAGTGGTGGCATTGCCAGGGCCGGTCCAACTTCTCCTCTTTCAGCAAAAGGCTGTGGTGTGCCGTGGGGGACGGGAGCCTCCTGGAGATGATTACAAATACCACCATGCGCAGATGTTCCTTTTGGGGGAACATTCCCTGCCCTTTCCAACAGGACCTGTGGGGAAAACTATCTTGCCCCCTTTAGCCAAGGGCTTATTGCCCTGCTGAGGACATCCGCGATGGGTTGTCCTCTCACCGGGTTGTCTCCTATCGGCAGGTTTTCCGTGACGTTGCCTATAAAGCCAAGAACCGGGCTGACCTCGTGGCCGGCATCGAGGAGTTCCTGGATGAGGTCACGGTCTTGCCGCCAGGAGAGTGGGATCCCTCGATCCGAATCGAGCCCCCGAAAAACGTCCCTTCGCAGGTGGGTGCTGCGGAGGAGGAGGGAGGCGCGAGGGGGGCGGGCAGGATGGCAGCACGGCTGGGGATGCTGTTCAGGGGCCCAGGTTCACAAGGTCCCAGTTTGACACAGTCACCTACCCAGACCGGCAGCAAAACAAGCCAGTGGTTCAAATACGTATCTTGATCTTATTTCCATTGTAACAGGAAAAAAGGAAGGTGCCAGGAGCTCTCAATGACAGTGCTTCTCAGAGCAAGGCGGAGAAACACAGTGGTCCTGAACTGGAGCGGACAGGAAGGTGTGAGCTTGAATAGTTTGGTGTTTTTTTTTCTGTTTGCCTCTAAAACCTGAGCACGCCCCTCCCTTCTAGCAGGTTTTGGGGGTTAGTTGGTTCAGTGAAGGGGCTCCACGTTACCAGCTTGGTCCCCTGGGCTGGGCAGGTGGGAGATCTGGGCAGCTGGGCTCAGCCACAGCATCACTGCACACAGGTTTTCTTGATTTGGGGTGGAAGCAGATGTGTCAATACCTCCAGGTAGAGCTCTGCTGCTTCTCAAAGCCAGGGACTGTTGCAAGAAGAGGGGATGGGCTCTCAGGTTAGGTCTGTTGTGGTTGTGGTTGTGGTTGTTGGCGGGTTCTTTTGTGTGCCTCTGCTTCTACTGGGTATAAAATGGGAGAAGGAGACTGCTTCTGTTTAGCAATGCAAGTTACTCTGTGCTGGTGATGGCCCTTCTTCCAGGAGAACAGTGTCTATTTTTTCCTTCCTCCAGGCTCTTTGGAGGTTTGGTCCTGGATGTGAAGCGAAAAGCCCCGTGGTTCTGGAGCGACTTTCGGGATGGTCTGAGCCTGCAGTGTCTGGCGTCCTTCCTCTTCCTCTACTGTGCCTGCATGTCCCCTGTCATCACCTTTGGGGGCCTGCTGGGGGAGGCGACCAATGGCCACATAGTGAGCAGCTCTCTCTGTTGGGTGGCATGGGGGAGGATAACACTCATGCAAAAGTCCTTGCTGCAGTGAATTTGCTTTGTTGGTTCCCCCCCCCCCCCCCCCCCGCCCCTAACGATTTATTTACTCACTGCTGCCTCTCTTGCCCGGACAGAGTGCCATGGAGTCGCTGCTGGGCGCGTCCATGACCGGCGTGGTGTATTCCCTCTTTGCTGGCCAGCCTCTCACCATCCTCGGCAGCACGGGACCCGTCCTCGTGTTTGAGAAGATCCTCTACAAATTCTGCAAGTAAGGCTGGCTGCTTTGGCCGAGTGCTGCGAGGCTTCAGCAGGCAGCAGTCATGGAGAAAAGATGTTTTTCTTTTCTTTTTCTCAGTGTTAGTTGTTAGATTTAGTTTGTCTTCTGTGTCACAGACATGGCACACTGCTGCTTTAGTCCGTGGTGGTGCCAGAGCCCTCGGTCTCTGAAGGCTGGATGGGGTGGTCTGGGGTTTTTCGGGTGAAAGTGAAGCAGTGGGAGGAGGAGAGCCCACAAGGATGTGGATGCCCAAGATGGGTTGCAGAAGGAAGATGAGACAAATCACTCTGGTTTAGGAATGAGGGAAGATTTGCTTCCCTCTGGGTACAATCCCAGGCACTTTTCAGCCTGATTTTTTGCTGGAAGTGGAAATATATTTTGCCCAAATATCCAGGTAGTTTTCTGCTGGAATATTTTGAGTTGTGATGACTCGATTGAAAACGTAGGAGCTTTCCATGTGAAATGGGTGTTTTCCGTGACAGTCCTTCTGTTGTGATGACTTTGATCCTTCCTGCAATGAAATTTCTTATTAAGCCCCAACTGGCTGGCAGCAGGTGACTGGGTGCAAAACCAGCTGGTTTTGGTGTTGAAAGGGCCTCAGGGTGATGTGGGAGAGCACCAGCTTCCACAACAGGGACCTGACCTCAATTAGCCTCCAAGGTGTTAACACCAGACAATTGCCAACTAGTGACAATTAGATAATTGGCCTCTCCTCCTGTGGGTCCACACCCTGCACCACAGCCCCAAGGCTGTCTGGAGTAGTCTGTGGAAACTGCATTTATCATCCGCAGCCTTGACAGGCTCCTACATTGCTCCCGATTTTCCCCGAAGGCAGGCATGGCTTGGAGCCTCTTGCTGGCCTTGCGTTTTGTTTTGGTTTTGCAGGGAGTACACGCTCTCCTACCTCTCTCTGCGGGCGTGCATCGGGCTGTGGACCGCCTTCTTCTGCATCGTGCTGGTGGCCACCGACGCCAGCTCTTTGGTGTGCTACATCACCCGCTTCACGGAAGAAGCCTTTGCCTCCCTCATCTGCCTCATCTTCATCTACGAGGCTCTAGAGAAGCTGAGTCACCTGCGAGAGACCTACCCTGTGCACATGCACAGCAAGCTCGACTTCCTCACCATCTACTCGTGGGTTTTTTCCCTCCTAAAACGCCGCTGCCCCTTGGCAGGAGCTCAGGGCTGCGCCTCCATCGCCTTTCCCTTACGCCTGTCTCGGCTTCTCTCCTCGCAGCTGTAAGTGTGAGGCACCGACCCATCCCAGCAACGAAACCCTGCGTTTCTGGGAGAGCAACAAGATCAACGTGTCTGGCATCGCCTGGGAAAACCTCACGGTGACTGTAAGTGCCCCGAGCCACTGCTTCCTCGCGCCGCGGCCACGGGGTCCAGGGGCATTTGCGTGGTGCAAAACTCGGAGCCCTTCAGGTGGTGATGGGCTTGAAACTGTGCTAGTGCTGCTCTGAAAAGGCATTGCTGAAATCCAATGTCTGTGGCTACGTGCATAAATTTGCCTGTCTGAGCAGCCTCTCGGGCTGTTGTTGCTGGGAGCAGAGCCCCAGGCATAGCATGGGAGGCTCTTCTGGACATCGTCATCCCCTCTTGGCCACGTCCCCTCTGTGAGGCCTCCCCTGGGAAGGGACGGTTTGTCTCTTCTCCTTTCCTGTCACGGTTGCCTTAGCCCTCCGTCCCCGTTCCCTCTGTCTCTATCCCCAAGAATTTCCAGCCTTTCCTTCCCCTCTGGCGTCTTCTTCAGCCATGGTTACCTGCCATTCAAGCGGAGGATGTGCCGGGGGTCTGTGGTATGGTGTCCCGTCACATCTCCTCTCCGCTCTCCTCTGTGTAGTTCGATGTGTCCCTTGTTCAGCTGCTGCTGCTGCTGCTGCTGCTCCTTACATAGAAATCTCCATCGGCAGCAGCAGTTACAAGGTCACGGATCTTGGACCAAGGTCCTCAAAACCCCCTGAGTTATCTGAGGTTTCCTTGCCGCACGTGCCCTGCCTCTGTGTCCTGATGCTCTGTTTCTCCAGGAATGTCGGGACTTGCATGGAGAGTTTCAAGGACCTGCCTGTGGACGCAATGGCCCCTACACGCCTAATGTCCTCTTCTGGTGCTGCATCCTCTTCTTCTCCACCTTTGTCCTGTCGAGCTTACTGAAGAAGTTTAAAACCAGCCGTTACTTCCCAACCAGAGTAGGTAGAAGATGGTGGCCAGCAGCAGTCTCCCCACTCATTTCCCACAATGGCTTTCCTGGAGCACTAAGCAGTATTTGCCACCCCTTGGTCAAGCTGGGAAACGCTGACCTTGAAGGCCAAGCTCTCCACCAGCTTGGATGTCCCTCGCTCATTTGCAGGAGTGCAAAACGATGGTAGCATTTCCCACCTGCCTCGCGACCTGCCCCAGGGCGATTTTGTGCTCAGGCGGTGGGAGATCGGCTCTTCCAAAGCTGCTTTTTTTTCTTCACCTTCTGTGCGTTGTGTGCTCAAGGGGAAAGTTGCTTGAAATGAGGAGCTGCCACGGAAAAAGACACTGTTTCTTCCTTTTGAGGAGCAAATGATGCCTCAGTGCCTTCTTCCCATTGTAGCTGTGAGCGTGGCTGTAGTGGCAGACATCTGCTTCCTTATTTTTCCAAGATGTTTTTAAGGTTTGAGTTAAAACAACCCTTTTCCACCTAATTAACCTCTTTTCATTGTCTGACACCCGATCTCACGGGGACAAACACAGCAAGAGTATCTAACCAAGGGGTTTGGCTGCACGTCCTCAGAGCGGTGGGATGTTGTTAACCAGCCTTAATGTTGTTGGTGTCCCTAACTTCCCCATGCCACGTTATGGCGCCGTCTGCGATGCCCCTTTCAGCTCTGGTTTCTCGCCCCAGGTACGGTCCACAGTAAGCGACTTTGCCGTTTTCCTCAGCATCGTCGTCATGGTGCTCATCGACTTCATGGTTGGGATCCCCTCACCGAAGCTCCACGTCCCCGATAAGTTCAAGGTAATGGGGTGTTTTGGCACGGAGCTGGTTTCAGCCCTTGGGGATGCCACAAGGCGAGGCCGGGGCAGGACAGGGCCGAGTCTGGGGGAGATGCTGGTGGTGTGACCATCTCCTCTTGCGCCTCCAAGTGCATTGTTTCCTTCTGGAAACAGGGCGACAGCCCCAAAACTAGGCAGCTACAGGAGAAGTGTCTGTAGGTGCTTGCGAAGAGGCCGCTGGCAGTGCTGACCCCCATGGGAGAGGGTGACATGAAGCCAGGGCTGGGAGATGCTCTGAGCCAGGGGTGGAGGGGAAAACCAAAGCCAGTGGGGTGGCTGGTCTGGGAGATGATGCTGGTGTGTGTGCTTTGTTGCAGCCTACCAGAGACGACCGCGGGTGGTTCATCAACCCCCTAGGAGCCAACCCTTGGTGGACGGTGTTGGCTGCGCTCATCCCAGCTCTGCTCTGCACCATCTTGGTATTCATGGACCAGCAGATCTCTGCCGTTATTGTGAACAGGAAGGAGCACAGGCTGAAGGTAAGGGGCTGCAAGAGACGACCCCGTCCCCAACCCGCTCGGGGCTGCAGGTCTGGGGAGAAGCTCCTATTCCAAAAGCTTTGTGAAGGCAGTGGTTTGGGACAACGTCAGGCTGCGTGGCAGGATGCTCTCCTGGACTGATGATGCCACAGGGAGCAAACGACAGGGGAGTTCAGATGAGCAATCTTCCCGAGCAGCAAATTCATCTTGGAGCAATAGAGAAGAGCGTTTTTGTTTTAAAATGTCAGCAGCAGCTGGGGGAACGACTCAGTCTGATGAGCTGCCAGGGATAACTCTTACTTGCACAGAACACAGCTTGCTTGCCAGTGGTGGAAATTTCTTTATGAACGAATGAAAAAAATGTGAATTTGGTTGGGGTCTTTTTTTGGGGGGAAGTAGATACCACACAAACGCTCCAAATCCACTTTGTCTGAACTCCGGCCAGATTTTCACGCAAGGTGCTTGCGCAAAGCCTGGATACCTCCTTATTTGTCTCCAAGTCTTGTTTTGAATTTTCAAGAAGTTGACTCGAGCTTGAGTAGGGTTTGAGTCTGGCTTGCGACGTGGTCCTGGCTCTTGTGCTGTGGGATGCTCTGTTTCTTGTTTTGCTGCCTGCAGAAAGGATGCGGGTACCACCTGGACCTCTTTGTGGTGGCTGTGATGCTCGGGGTGTGCTCTGTGATGGGGCTGCCCTGGTTTGTGGCTGCGACCGTCCTGTCCATCAGCCACGTGAATAGCCTCAAAGTGGAGTCTGAGTGCTCGGCTCCAGGAGAACAACCCAAGTTTTTGGGGATACGAGAGCAGAGAGTCACTGGCTTGATGATCTTTGTGCTCATGGGCTGCTCTGTCTTCTTCACTTCTGTGTTAAAGGTAAGAGGAAAATGCGGAACGCCCAACAGCCACAAGCTTCTTTGGAGGTTATACAAAAATAGTCCCCTCTCTCCAGGCCTGAGTAGTTGTGGAGCGGAGGAGGAGGTGATCCCAAACCTTGGGGCTTGACCCACGGTGGGAAGCAGCCTCGGTGATGCTTTCCAGCCCTTCAGACCCCAGTTTGGTGCGCTCGAGGCAAGCGAGCAAGACAACTGCTTTAGTTTTCAGGTGTCTTTCAGGCCCACCCGTGTGTACGGGTTACAATGCAGCCTCTTCAGACCAGTACGTCTGCTCTCTTTCAAACAGGCAGCACTTTATTGGTTGCCGTTTGCCCCCGCAAATGCCTCCGAACAGCCCTTCCCAGTAGCTAAACACACTGACATCATCCCCACGGGCTTCCTTGCCTGTTCCTCCCACAAGGTAATCTCCTCTCTAGGCTAAAAGGAGGCACGTCGCTTTGGCGTGTTGCCGCCGGAAGATGTAGAAATGTTTTTCTACTGTCACGGAACGCGGCATATGGTAGCATGGGTGAAATCACCTATTTTCCCCCAGCCTTTCTGGAAAATGGCATTCTTCTGACAAAACGTATCTCAAAAGTTCAGCCGAAAGCAGAGCATTAGCTCGCTGGCACGCACAAAATCTCTGCCGGTTAAAATCCGGCACATCTCTAACCCTGTGGAAACTGTGGAAGGCTTTAGGCAAGTTTAGGCAGTGCCTGTAGAGGAGAGTGGTAATACTGAAAATGCAATTTAAAAAAAGAAATTGTGGCCTTCTTTTTTTTTTTTTTCTTTTCTTCCAGTTTATACCCATGCCTGTGCTTTACGGTGTCTTTCTCTACATGGGTGTGTCGTCGCTCCGAGGAATTCAGGTAGGGACTTTTTCACAGCGTGCAGCATGTCTGCTCCCTGGTATTTCATCTGCGTAGGAGCAGGGAAACAGCAGTGGGAGTGGGGACAAACCTCTCCGAAAGCAAGCAACGAACATATTTAGCGTAAGAAAAAGCTTGGTGGAGGCACAGGAGGTGTGTAGGGCTGGGAGGACCAGGCAAGTTCAGCGCGCTCTGTTTCCCGGCTTAGGGCAGGTCAGTGTTTGGTTACGTGCAAGTGGGGGAATTCCGTGCAAAGGGAAGGCAGTTTCTGCCACTGGTGGAAATCCTTGCTGGGGGATTCAGAGGGCCGAGAAATGCCAATAATAGAATCATGTGGAATAACTGGAGTTTGGTGGGCAGCTCTCATGGGCCAGCTGGCTGATAGGTGGAGCGGAGGGAAGACGGGTGCTGCTCCCAGGAGGAAGATAGTGGGAGCCACGATTTCTCATTGCAGGCGAGATCCTGAAAACTCCCTCCACGCCTCAAGAGGGCCAGAAACTTTCCGCAGTGCCAAGGTGGCAACTTTTCCACTTTTTTGTTTTGCAGTTCTTCGATCGCTTGAAGCTGTTTTGGATGCCGGCGAAACACCAGCCGGATTTCATCTACCTGCGGCACGTCCCCTTGCGAAAGGTGCATTTCTTCACCATGATCCAGCTGATCTGCCTCGTCCTGCTCTGGGCCATCAAGGTGTCCCGTGCTGCCATCATCTTTCCCCTGATGGTAAGAGCCGGTGCTGCTTGGCAGCGGGATGTTTGCAGCGCTGGAGGGAGATGGAGCATCATCTCTGGCCTCACCGCATCTTCCCTCTTATTCGTGAAGGTTTTGGCTCTCGTTTTTGTGCGGAAAGTGATGGATTTCTGCTTCTCAAAGCGAGAGCTCAGCTTTCTGGATGACCTCATGCCAGAAAGCAAGCAGCAGCAGAAGTTGGACGATGCCAAAAATGAAGGCGAAGAAGAAGAGGTAAAGCTTGCTGGGTGCTCGGGGCTGGCCCTCTGCCTCGGGCTGTGAGATTGCCTGTTCCTATCACAGCTTGTCTTCAGGTGTTGGGGGAAGATCAGAGCTGCGTAGAAATCAATTCTAATATGTTTTTACGGGGTGTTTAGTTTATCTCCACTTTGCCCAAAGGCAGAGAGCTTGATTTGTCCCCTTTTTACGTCAGGAGTCCCAAGAGGTGATGGGAGCTGCTGCTGCAAATTCCGTTCAGCTGCAGCTGGGGAAGACCAGCGACTTGGATATCCCAAGGCAACACCGTGACAGGTAAAGCCCCACCAAGCACCAGGACCCCGGGCAAGATGAGTTTGAAGGTGTTTGGCACAATTTTCTCCACCTGCATCTTTATTGAGCATCCCATAGAAACCAGCAGTCAGGTTGGTGGGGAAAGTCAAATATACGGGCAGGGCTGCAGGAGGTGATCGCGGGGCTCTGGCCGCAAGCAGAGTGGCTGCGCAGCTCACGATTGACCCCCAAAACTTGCGTCGTCAGTGACTTTAGGGTAGCTGGAGACCCTCACACTTCAAAATGAGGAGTTGCGGGCATGATCTGTAGCAGCAGTGGCTCAGGAGCCCGCTGCAGGGCTAAACACCAGCAAGAGCCTTTGCGCGGAGCTGTTGCTCTGCAGCTCTCAGGCTTGCCTCCCAAAACTCCTCATCCAGCAAAACCTCCCGTGCTTATGCCGAGCTTTGATTCTGCGGGTTCCCCTGTTCCTCTTGCTGATGCTGATGCACTCGCTGGCATCAGTTCCCATAATCACGGGTTGCTATGTAAAATATTTCCTGCAGGGCTGGTCCTTTCGAGATTAATCTCTCGGATGAAATGTCGAAAACGACCGTCTGGCAGGCTCTCCCTATGAACATGGAAACGGTCTGAATCCGGGGAGGAAAGAGGTAAAGGATTGCACGTGAACGTGACCGTGCTCCTCTGCAAGCGTGCTTTGGCCGGCAAGGCATGCAAACCAGCTCCTCTCTGCCGGGGTGGTCCCACGACCGGGGCCGAATCAGCAGCAGCCGGCAGGTCTTCCACTGATGATGCTCTCCCTCTTTTCCTCTTTCTTCCCCCGCCCAGTTTTCACGTTTAGGACTCTTGGCTTTGAAGGAGAGGAGTGAGAACGTGACTCAGGGATGTGCCAACGCAGACACGGGGAGAAACTGTTGTTTGTTATTTTTTCCAACTGGCGGATTCCCATTAAAGCCATGCAGATGTTTTCAGTTATCCTTGGTGTGCTTCAGGCATTCAGTATCTCTAGAGCAGCAAACTGAGGTGCACATCACAGTCCATGGGAGTTGGGTGGTGGTAAGCCTCCGTGTGTACGTGTGTGTGGTGGTGCGGTTTTGTAGTGGTAGAGGGACTGCTACCGCTTTATCATTCAGTGCTATCTTTTTAATATCTAATTCCTCCTCTCCTTTCTCTTTTTTCCCCAGTAAAAACTCAGCAACCCGGTCTAGTTGAAGATGTCCCTGCCCACGGCAGGGGGGTTGGACTGGATGACCTTTAGAGGTCCCTTCCAACCCAAACTATTCTATGATTCTATAATGTACAAAACCGTTTTCTGTTCTATTTGACACATTCTCCACTTCCTTCTTCATCACGACCGGGTTCTTGGTCTGGTTTTGTTGTCCCAAATGCGGGCTCGTTGCCCGGTGCGCAATGCCAATTCACACACCGCGACGAGGTATTTCCATTTCTTTATTCTAGTTTGCGCAAAGTAGGGAGCTAGGTGGTAGCCCACAAAAGACTAGCTCTCCGATTATCAAAACCTTTCGCTAGTTATAGTCTCTGTCAAATGGTCTTCTCGCCTCTTATGCTAATTCGTTTGCATGCTCAGTGTCTCTCCGCATTTGGGTCGGAGGGTTTCTTGGGTCGGTGGGCCGTGAGTCGGTGGTCGTGATCTCCCCCTGCCGCAATTGCCTCTTCTTCACCTTTAGCTTCATGCTTCAACCGCTGCTGCTAGGTTCCTGCAGCAAATTGGTTATTTCAGGCTTGGATCGCCACTATCCATTCTTTGAGGTTTCGCTTGACAGAGACTTCACTTAGCAAAAGAGGTTATTGTGTCACAGTTTTCTTAGATCCTACGTTAAACAGCCACTTGAATGCTTAACAAAAGCATTGGGCAAAATATTGCACATGAATCAATGACAGCCTCCTGCAAACTTACATCACTTTGGGGTCCTGCCTTTAATTCACTCTTAGGTCTCTCACTGGTGCGAGAGGGATGCTCTCCATGGCGGGGCAGCGTAAAGAGCGTCCGAGCAGTTGGGCTAAGGCGAAGGAAAAGCACTTGCTGCCTGCGCTCCGGTTTTACATCTTTTTTTTTTTCTTTTGCTTTGGCTCTGCCATCAGCCTGGAAGCTGCAAAATGCAGAAATGCCACCTTCTTGTCCCCTGGCTGTAAACTGAATATAAGGGAGCGCTTAAAATCGAAAACCTTGAATACGCTGTATGGTCATGGGAGCGGGCAGGTACCGCACACAGCTGGGGCTCTGTGCCCCTGGGCTGCCCCCTCCGTTGTTCCTCCACTTTCCTTAAGCAGAGATGGTTCTCGTGCTCTCTTTGCCTTTTGGGGGGTTGTTGGGCTGCGGTGTCAGCCCCGGCACGTGCATTTGAGTCGGGTGGCCATGGAGCCTGGGAGGAGAGGACAGCCCAGAAGAAAAGGTCCCCTTGCAGCCCTCCACCTTGCTGTGGGCTCAGCGCGTGCTCCAGGCTGTTGGCGTCTGCAACCGGTGCCCCGAGCCCAGCTGGGACGGATGCACGAACCCTCCTGCCATCGGCTTGTCCCATCCGCTGCGGGAGCCTTTTCGTGCATCAAACCAGCCCAAACCGACAACGGCAAGGTGTTGCTCCGTGCAAAGGGGTGGGGAAAAGAAAACACCAAATTGCTCTGGAAGGATGAAAGCGGCACATCACCAAGCCGGGCCAAAATGAGACGGCGTTTACGGCATGGGGTTTTGCAAACTGTTGTGTGACTACTGCCAGCGTGGCGTGGTGAGTGTCGGAGGGGGAGGAAACCGGTTTAGCTCTTCAGGAAGGAGGGGAGGCAAAAGAGCAAAGGCTTGGAGGAAGGGAAAGGTGCAAAGGCTGGGTTTTCTGGCTGCTATTCCTCCGTGATGCCCATGCCCGTCCTGTCCACGCTGCCTTCCTGTGCCTGGCTCTGAGGAAGGGACTGTGCTTGCTGCTCCGACATGCTGTCTCTCCCTCCCCAGAGAGACAAGGTCCCGGTGGAGGAGATCCCTGATCTCTCCACCATTTGGAAAATAGACTTTAATTCCCGTGGAGGTATAGGCATTAAGCCCGTGAACCGCAGTGGGTGCGGCGCTGGGTGGTTGTGGTAGCAGTCCTGTGGCTGCCCTGCCCCTAAAAGGGACTTACTGGGCTTCTACTAGAGGAGAATTTTGTTTTTCCCTTTTGATTTTCCTCTCTTTAAGAGGAGAGAGCCGGGCTGAACTCCGCTCCCTCCTGGTAGGGTCCCGGGCCAGGGGCTGGGATTGTTTTCAGCATGTGCCTGGCATCTCTCCAGCTTAGAAAGAAAGAAAGAAAGAACGAACGAACCCCCCCCCGGAAGGGAAACGATGCCGGTTTTAATGAGGAGCGGGCTGGGTCCAGCTCTGCGGGGGTCTGCGTCTCCCCTGGCCTCAGGGGGCTGCAAAACGTTGGCAGCTGCCTTGGCAGTTGCTTATTGAAAAAGTAAAGCAGGCTTCCTCGACGTGCCCGAGCGCAGCCGTCTTCTCCATTTGAAGCTTTGCTTTTGCTGTTTACAGGGCTAGCATTTGTTCTTTCTTTATTTTAATTTTTTGAATTAAATGAAAGCTGAGGTCTTGCTTCATAACGTGACTCGGGGCCATCTGAAAGGTAGTTGTAAGCCCCTGGGCTGGCTGTGAGTCCCGGCGCTACGGCTGCCTGCCCCCTTTAGACACCAGAAACCCCTGGACGGCTCCTTATTTTGGGAGGATTTAATGTTTCCTTGTGCAGAGGAAAATGATACGGGGGGGTACGAACCCTCTCAAAGGTGTTCCTGGAGTCGCTTTAGGACTGAACCCCCCCCCCTTGAAGTGACCGGCGATGCTTTAGTTGGCAGCCAAGCCCCTTCCCATCAATGCGGGATGGGTGCTGGGCGTTTTCCTCATCTTTGGTGCCTTAAAACAGCTCCGCGAATCTCCCGTGGGCCCCTTGAAAAAGTTTCCTAAAAGGAAGCGCATGGAATCCCTAAGGGGGGGGGGGAAAGAGATGTGAAAAGGTAATAAATAAGGTGCTGGCACATTTTTTTTTGTTATTTTATTTTTCCCCCAGTGTGCTACCTGTGGAAATACAGGAATTATTTTTGTTTTGGAGATGCTGAAATATATTTCTCTTATTGTAAGAGATGATCTAGTTTGGAAACGCTCCGTGTTGCAAATAAAACCGAGGGGGAGGGGAAAATCCATCAAGCAAATCTGTGTTATTTATCACTCTGAATCTTTGTGTGTTTGGGATTTTTGTTTTTTTTCTTAAACTTGATTTATTGCGGGTTCATTCTGTGAAACGCAGGTAACATAAATGCGTGTCGCCGTCTCGTGGGTCCCGTGTGGGGGTTCCCCCTGCCAGAGCCGTGTCTGTCTTTGATTTTTCTCTTGTTGCCCATTGAACGTAATGGGAAAACAATACAATAAAAGTCTCGTTTGTCTCGCTGTGCCGCTCCCGAGTCTTTTGAAGGGTGGAGAGGAGTCGGAGGCGTCTTTGGAGCTTTTTCAGGGGGGGTTTGGAGGTGATGGGGGAAATCCATCTCCCTGGGGCTTTGGGTCAGGAACCAGCTGACTGGGGAAAGATTTGAAGTTAGTGGGTTGGGGGTTTTGATTATTTATTAATTTTTAAATTTTTATTCAGAATGTATTTTGAATTTATTTTTAGATTTAAAAAATTTTAATTATATCCTTTTAATATTTTTCTCTTTTTTATTTTTCTCTGCAAGTAAGTGCAATGAGCTCTGTGTGGCAGGAGGGAGGGGACAGCAGTGTCACACATGTCACCTCTGCCAGACCCGGGGGTGTGCAGGGAGTTCAGAAATGGGACTGGGGGGTGAAGGTGCCGGCACCAGACAGAAATTGCCCCATCCGGAGCGAGCAGTTCCTCCTCCCTGCTTTTTGGGAGGTTGTTTTTTTGGAAAACTAGTCCTTCTCTGTCTGCGGCAGGTGCCCCCGCCCTGAGAGCGACCGGGGGCATTAGGACCGCTGCGCCCTTGCTTTTCGCGCCTGTCAGGTGGGGAGTGCTGACCGTGGCGGAGCCACCTTGGGCCAGTCCTTATGGTCCCGTGTACACCTCGGGCGAGGAGTAAGAAAGTGAAGGCCCTCAGGCAATTCGAACTGACCAGAGATGAGGTTCGACTAGGGTAGAAATGGAGCCCCGCCGGAGGGCAAGGGGAGCCGGTCCTCCTCCTGGGAGCAGCGGGTCTGCAGTCGGGGACTCTCCCCTGGGCTCGGGACGCCGCCCGAGGAAAGTCCTCGCGGTTGAGAGCCCTCATCTTCCAGGTGAGTGACTGTGCACAGTTTGGATCCTCACTTCTAAAGCCGGCTGTGCAGTGTTAATCCCTCCTCCGCCCTCCTGAACCTGTGCTTTACTGGTGTTGTCGGAGCGTTGACGCCTCATTTCCAGGTAGTTTTCTGCCCCAGGCTTTGGGTTAAAATGAGGTTTCTTTCTGAATCTGTCACCTGCCTAATTTGACTACGTGAGCCTCCGCGACACAGCCCAGAGGAAAAGCAGGCAATTCTTGATGCGAACCGTCGCTGGGCAGAGCAAGGGGGAGATGCAGCTGCCCGGAGAGCCGGGCCGACGGTGGATCCCGGGTGGAATCCTAGTGGAGAGGCAGATGACAGACGATTGCAGTTAGCCAGACAAGGCTTCGAAGAAGAGGCTGTACGTTTGGCAGGACAAAAACCTGCCAATTGGTCTGAAATAAGGGAGTGTCGGAAGCGAATGGACCTGTAATGGTCTGTACTGTTTTGGAGCAAACAGCTCCGGCTATGAAAAAACAGTTTTCTAAGCATGTCCCCGCCTGGCCGGGGAAGTCAGTGGAGGAGGTAGTGTGTTTGGCTACGTTTGTATGCAGTGATGGAGATGAGGAAAGGGTTAAGGCAAAGAGACCTCAGAGGAAGGAGGAAGTAAGTGTGTTTGGGGCTGTGCTGAGGGAAGGGTTTGGAGAAAGCGGAGGGAGAGGCCGGGGAAGAGCCCGAGGAGGTGGATGGAATCAAAGTGACCGTGAGGTGCGTCTGGGTGAATGAAGTGATTGGACTTGGGGATCGGGTGATAGGGGTGGTTCGGGTATAACTGCGGGGTGCGATCGGGGGGAGGGATCCCTCTCCGGAAGCATCCAGCTCGAGCTGGCACCTGAGAACTAATCAAAGAGGAATTGGAAACCTTCACTCGGCCTTTGCATTCTCAGTGGGATCCCAGGGTCGGACCCTGTGAGGGTGGCCGGCGTGCGTAAATCCATAGCGCCGGTGAAGGTGCCTTCCGAGTGCCGCTTGAGGTTGGCCGTGAAGCTTTGGGCGCTTTGGGATTCGTACGACTGCCCTCTGCTCGGGAGAGAAGGATGGGGGAAGCAAACGTGGTTCAATGCACATGGTGGCATCCTGGTTCCTCCCTGCAGGAGGTGCCCGGAACAGGGGTTGTGTCCTGTAAAGTACTTTACTGTGTGGAGCATCCTCCAGAAAAGCGATGATAATAATAATAATAATAATAATAATAGATAAAAATAATTTTTGGTTTCAGGGGGGTCTGCCAAGCCTGGCCAGGGTTGCTCCTGACATCAACTATATGCAATATCCTATCCCATACTATTTGCTTGCATTGACCTCCCCAGCCCCTGCGGGAGCGCTGGCAGCGTGGCACGGGACAGATCCAGCATCAGACAACCTCCTTCGCAGGCGTCTGGGCAGCATTTTGATGGGTGCGTGTGAAAATTGCATCCTCACAGTTACCTCTCGGCACGTCTACCCTTGCTTCGGTGCAGGCACACAGCCGCAAGAACGGGTTTGTGTAATGTAAAGGTACAATTCATTGCAATAAACTTTATCACAAACCTCCCCTTTTCTAGCGAGGAGCAATATTTCTATCTTGAGCTTATCACCAGAGTGCTGGAGAGCTTTCCCGACCGTTAGTTGCTCAGACAAGCACCTTCAGAAGAGTTATTAATGAGAGTGTTACCTTTCTTCTCTTTGCTGGATGCCTTAGGGGTTCAGGGGAGTAAAATGCCAGCCCCCACCCTGTAGTTGCTGAAAATCAGACTTTTGGTTGCCTATCAGCAAGCACTTTCATTTCTCTGGTTTAATTTCTTCAGAGATTGGTAGTAAAGAAGGGAGGAAAAGGCACTTGCCTTCTGCAAAGACAACCCTTCCCCGAGAAGCCGGACCTTCCTCCTTTGCTCCAGTGACTCCTGATTTCATTTTTACAAGCAGTAATGACTTTCAGCCTCCCAGCAAAACAAGCTGCGAAGCAGCCAGCTGGAGCTTTGTGCTTAGGACACAGTGAAGTGGAAGAAGTCTGGCTGCTCCAAAACTCAAAAGTGAGCGATGCAAAGCTCGGCGTCCCCTTTCCCAGCCCGGTTTTGACGATTTGATGTTTTGCAGGTGCCTGTCGGCAGTGGAGAAGGACAGAGAGGGAAGGCAAAGCATCTGCGAGTGCTGGTACACAACCTGGGATGGGATAACCTGCTTTCCGGAGGCCTCTCTCCTTCCTGCTCCATCCCATCCCAAGCCCACGGGTCCACAAATCCCGCAGCCTATGAAATCCTGAACTCCTCCAGCAATTTCCTCAATGAAACAACCACTCCGAGTCCATCCGAGTGGCTTAAGCGGGACCGAGTGAGTTCTGAGTGGGGCCGTTTCCTTCGGTGGCCTCTCCGTGCAAGGCTTGCCGCGATTTTGGGGATGCTGCAATGGCCGGGGAAGGGCGATGGGATGCTCGGAGCATCTTGCCGCGGACCCGGAGGTGCCCACTTGTCCCGTTTCCTCCTATGTTTGCTCCTGAAGCTTTAATACTAAATAACAAACAAGCAGCGGGGATCCGAGCTTGGATCACGCTGGGATTTTAAGTGCTTAGACCTCGGTGTCACCTTCCTTCGCCATGTTATTTTACACGCCGTGTCGCCTTTCAGGGCAAGCCGGGCAGTTCACCTTTGTGCCGAGCGGTGCCGGGGAGGAAGTTGACTAGAGCAAATGAATTTGCAGCATGGAAATGACGGATTAGCTCAGCTGGGAAACTAAAGTAGAGCTGGAGATAGCTGGAGGAAGCGAGGAGAGTAAAAAATGTCGCTTCTCTGGACGTTTCCGTACCGTGCTAGGACTTGGTCTGGCTAACGAGGGTTTGTTGAAGCACCAAAGGGATGGAGGCCGTGCCAAAGCGAGACCTTCCTGAAACGCCCTGATATTTTCCAGGCAATGTTGATGAAAGTCGGAGCCGCCCCGTAACGTGTAGTTTCACAACGGTTTGCACCTCACTTGTCTTTTGGCAGCTTGTGCTTTCAAATACAGCAAAACGCTGCTTACGCCTTTCTCCCCGGCAGGGTGCGGCGTTTAGACCCCATTTCTCTCTTCCGGATAGTTTTTGCTCAGAGCAGAGCTGGCTTCTCCCCATCCGCTAAGTTTTGCAAGCGGGAAGAGTTTTGGGGTGCGTGGCTTTAAATAACTGCCTGGATCTGCATCCGGTAGATCCTGATGTCATAAACGGTCACTTTTTGTGTCTCTGGAGTTGGTGCACACTGGGTGCCACTGAGCTCCTCTCGGTGAGGTCTACCCCGGTGTCCCGGGATTGATCTGGAGGTTCAGTTTTCCCCAAGACCGGTGACCGACGTGAGGATGAACCGGAATGGGGGTTACAAAATGACCCTTCTGGAAGAGTTACAGGTAGCGCGGCCGGGGCTCTGCCCAGGGGCTGATCATCCCCCGGAGAGTGGGAAAACTCTCCCCGAAATGCCATTGGCACTTCCCCGGAGCGCAGCAGGATGGGCAGGGGGAGATGCTCTGCACCGGGGAGGGCTGCCAGGGGCAGGTTTAGCGTCGCTGGTCGGTGCAGGGAGGGAAAACGCTTTCTAAGAGAGAAGGAGACTTTCCCCGTGTCACCCGCGGGGCGTTTGAAAGCTGCGACTCCCAAATCGCTCCTTTTATTCCCACTCCGACAGCCACGTAACACGCTCGAGTTTGTGATTTCATTTAAATGGCGATTTCATTCAAATCGCGATTTCATTTAAATTGCGATTTTAAGCGATTTTATTAAGCCCTTTCCCCCCGTGCCTTGTCCGAGGTTGGGGTTGGGGTAGCGACTCGGCTGTGAGACGTGGTTGGGTTTTTATTTCTTTGAACGCAGCCTGGGAATCCCCTTCCCCAGCCCTGGTGGCAGGGGGAAAAGAGACGCCAAAGGACTTCTTTCTGCTGGCTCCTGTAGTTCTCCTTCGGCTTTTGAGGCAGAACTGCTCTTCATGCAGCGCCGGCAGTGGTATTTCAGCCGAGGAGGGCATTGGCTCTCAGCCCTTGGCTTTTGCAAGGAGAAAAACGATGTGTTCCATGGAAAGCACGCTTGCACCAAGGGAAGCCCGAGCCTCGCTGGGCCAAAGACGAAGCTTTGCCCTTGCAGGTTCTTGAGGGCCTTGGGAGGTTGTTGGTGGCCATGTCCTGTGGCCGTATGGTGAATACTTCCAGGCACACGTTATATACCGTATAGGTGATGTTACGGGCTGTTTTATTTGGGTATGGGAAGACAAAGCTCCTACAAGTCCGTGTTTTTAGGGCCGTGCCTGGAGGAGGAGGAGGAGGAGGAGGCACGCAGAGGCGAGATGCTCGTGGACTGGCGTGGACGCAGGGGTGGATGATGGCCGGGAGGACGTACGGGAGCTCGACACACGCAGCCCCAACTTTTACCTTCTTCTCATTGCTAAACAGAGACATGACGAAGAGGCAGTGATTGACCAGGGAAGAACGAGCAACGTTGTCAGTATTCACTATGAGAAGGAGGAGTTGGAAGGTGAGTCTCTGCTGAGATCCTGGCAGAGGGGCCAGCAGCCCAGGGCGTTTTCCCGTAGCACAAAGTCCCTACAACGTCCCTTGCTCGGTGTCACGTCATGTGCAGCAAAACGTGCCGTGCTTCTTGATAAAGCAGCACAGTTATTTTGACATTTTTTCTTATTACGGCTCTTAAACAGAGGGAGAAAGCCCCCGCGGAGGCCACGGTGTGAGTTTTAGCCGTGGGCCTGGGTAGTTCATGGCTTGTTTTCTCACAGAAGCTGCTTCTGACTTGGAGAGGTCAGGAGAAGAATTGGATGGCTGCAGATGCTGTGATTGTCTTTTTTTGTTCTGGAGTTGATTATCATGGGACCGATTTGATCTTCTCTTGTCGCCTTGTGCCATACAAAGATTTTAAAAATAATTACTTTCTGTCGCTGCTTAATGAGCAAGTGTGAGTGTTGTCCAGCCGAAGCTGGAATTTGAGAAGAGGTTCGCTGCTTTGAGGGCACTTTTAGATGAGCCGGAGCCATCACTTGTTGTTGCTCTGTTGTTGCAAAGCTTGAGTACAATAGGCTTGGAAGAAAGGAGGTCCAGTGAAAATAAAATTAAGAGAAGTTGTTTTTTTCTCCTGGGATTTAACCGTGGCTTAGCGAGGCACCGGCCGCGTCAACCACTGCCACAATGCCGAAAGCGCTGCAAATGCCGCTTTATTGCAGGCCACCGGACCGTGTACGTGGGCGTGCAGAAGCCGCTGGCGAGGCAGAGCCGCCGGCACCACCGACCCCGCAGCCAGAAGCCTCGGAAACGGGAAGGGGAGAAGGACTCTGCCCCGACGGAGCAGGGCTACCACTGTAAGTCCCGCCACAGCATTCACGAAGCTCCTCGGGGCTACGTGGGCACTGGGGTCTTCTGCAAGCAGGTGCATGTGGCCCAGGGGAGAGGGGCCAGCCCGATATTTGTGGCTGAACTGGTGCCGATCCGATGGCCACTTTGCATGTGAGCGTGACGGGCCGTATTCAGGCGCGGTAACGGGACGGGGCTTTGTCTTCTGCCCCCAGACACCCCGTCCCAGCGGGTGCAGTTCATCCTCGGGACCGAGGAGGACGAGCAGCACGTCCCTCGTGACTTGTTCACCGAGCTGGATGAGATCTGCGTGAAAGAGGGCGAAGATGCCGGGTGGAAGGAAACGGCAAGGTAAATCCCTGCTGCCGGCTGCGGTGGGAGAGGAGTCCCCGCGCCGGCAGCACGTGCGGGCACTGCTTTCCGCTCTCCGGGACGCAAAGCTTTTGCAGCTGCAGGTGGCGATGTGAGGAGCCTGCTCCTCTTGCTACCCCGTAGCTCTATGAAAGGGCTTGCAGAGCTGAGGCTGTTTTCTTGCCGTGGGGCTGATCGCACCCGATGTCCGCAGGTGGCTGAAGTTTGAGGAGGATGTGGAAGATGGTGGTGAGCGCTGGAGCAAGCCCTACGTGGCCACGCTGTCCTTGCACAGCCTCTCTGAGCTGAGGAGCTGCATCATCAACGGCACGGTGCTGCTGGACATTTGCGCCAACAGCATGGAAGAGATTGCAGGTACCGTGGGCGCCACATGCCTCCGGGAACAGCCGAGCTCGGTTTGCCGCGGTGCCCTTCACTCCCGAATCCAACCCTGCCCCAACGGCACGTCCTTTTCCAGAAGCGCCACTGTGTTTTTCAGTCGTGAGTTGTCTTTGGATGCAGACTGGGCGTGCAACAGTCACGCCAGCTTTTTCTTCCACGATGGGATCCTTTTGAAAGCAATTTGTGGGGTTAGAGAAGCGATTAGAGAATATCCTCCAGCCAAAAAGGAGTGTGTGTCAGGGCGTAGCTCTCCGAAAGACGGAGCCCGCGTAAGAGCTGAACCTCCTCAAATCAAGTATTTATCACAAGCCGTTTCCTCACGTTCTTTTTAATCTTTTGCCTTCACATCCAGGATTTCAGAGTTGTAAAGGCCGAGTTTGTCTGGCAGATGCCCAAGCAGTGTATTTCTGTGGGGAAGAGAATTGAAGTTCCTTGAAAAAGCAGCTTTGGAGAAATGATCTTTGGCTGGCAGGTCTCCATGCAGCCCTTTCAAGAGCTGGAGAAGTCGCAGCTCTTCTTAGCCCATTTCTCCCTGGGCTCGGCAAATTGCAGTCGATCGGCCAAGGGAACTCTGGGAAAGTCTGAGCTATGGATTGCTTATAATTTGGTTAAATGTGTAGAGTCAGGCAGAAAGGCCAGATGGGGCAAGAAATTGCCTTATTTAGACTGGGAAAGAACTCTCTTAGCGGCGTGGTGAATACGCACTTTGATGATGTTTCTTAGCAAAGGACAATTCTTGCTTTTGCTGCAACCGCTGAACTGTATGAAAATGTCTTGCGAAGCAAGGCGGAGCCCGCGTTAGGCTGTCCCGCGTGGCACAGCCTTCCCCGGGGGCTTCGAGGGCCAGGACTTGGGGGCGTTTCTGCTCTGACGGCTTCATTTCCCTTTGCCATCCCCAGATATGATCCTGGGCCAGCAAGAACAGTCCGTGGAGTTTGACGAGCGCGTGCGGGCCAAAGTTCGACAAGTCCTTTTGAAGCAGCACCACCATCAGAATGAGAAGAAAAGAAACAACCTTCTCCCCATCGCCTGCTCGTTTGCAGATGTGAGGGAGAAGCAGTCAGACCCGCACGTCCTCGACAAGCCAGGTGAGGGTTCCTGCAGGGCTTTGGCAGCAGGTGAGGGTTTCTGCCAGGCTATGGCAGCAGGTGAGGGTTTCTGCCAGGCTATGGCAGCAGGTGAGGGTTTCTGCAGGGCTTTTGGCAGCAGGTGAAGGTTTCTGCAGGGCTTTGGCCCCTTTAGACTTGCCCTGGCAAAGGAGAAGCGTCCCAGTTGCTCTTTGTCCCTCCTCCTGAGTGTCTTTCTTTGTCCCACCAGCCCAAACACTCACCCCTCATCCTTCTCCCACCACTGCAGAAGCTAAAAATGGGGTGAGCCATGAGGCCAGTGCAATGGATTTCAGCAAGGTGAGACACTCGTGGCTTTCTTACGCCTTTAGGGCCAGATTTGCTCTTGCAACCTTGGCTGCAGAGTGTGCTGCAGAGTGCTGTGGGCTTTGCTTTTGGGGTAACTGCCTGAAAATCGCTTGTCGTGCCCAGGCGGAGCTGCACTTCATGAAGAAAATTCCCAGAGGGGCTGAAGCGTCCAACGTGCTCGTAGGAGAGCTGGATTTCCTTCGCCAGCCCATCGTGGCATTTGTCCGCCTGACCCCGGCTGTCCTCCTCTCGGGCATGACGGAAGTTCCCATCCCAACCAGGTCCGAATGAGGAGCACAAAGTTTTGACTGAAAAAAACCCCAAAAACCCCAAGAAAACATCGAATTGCATGCATCGGTTTGGCGTCCCAAGGGAACAAGGCCAGTGGGAGCAAGCACGTTTCTCGCACCCACATCTCCTTGCCTTCGTTTCTCCCTTCCCTGCTGTAGCTTTTAAACCCACTGGCCAACTGTACGGAAAGTTGGCCCAAAAACTAGATTTGCGATCGGTTCTGATGAATGTCAAATTCATCACCGGGGTCGGTGAGCCTACGTGTCCCCTCTCGAGCCGCGCTCTGGGCTGGGAGCTCCCAGGGATTTCCTTGGGTGCTCTTTGAGCAAGGGCACGTTCTTCTCTCTCACTGTGTTTTCCTTGCCCAGGTTCCTGTTTGTTTTGCTTGGACCGGAAGGAAAAGCCCACCAGTACCATGAGATCGGCAGGTCCATGGCTACTCTCATGACGGATGAGGTGCGACGAGCTAAGCGAGATCTCCGGGTCCTTTTTGGCTTTCTTCACCTCTCCCTGTCTCTGTAGTAGTGAGGAAGAGGCTTTGCTGTGCCAGCTGCCCGCAGCTCTCCAAATAGCCCACCCTTGGTTTGCACCCCAAAGCAAACCTGCGGAGTTGCATCACCCCCCATCCCGGAGGCTGAAATCCCACCCGGGGTGCATCCTGCACCTCATCCTTCTCCCCGGGTGCCCAGCACGCTGTCCCCAGTGGTGGCATTGCCAGGGCCGGTCCAACTTCTCCTCTTTCAGCAAAAGGCTGTGGTGTGCCGTGGGGGACGGGAGCCTCCTGGAGATGATTACAAATACCACCATGCGCAGATGTTCCTTTTGGGGGAACATTCCCTGCCCTTTCCAACAGGACCTGTGGGGAAAACTATCTTGCCCCCTTTAGCCAAGGGCTTATTGCCCTGCTGAGGACATCCGCGATGGGTTGTCCTCTCACCGGGTTGTCTCCTATCGGCAGGTTTTCCGTGACGTTGCCTATAAAGCCAAGAACCGGGCTGACCTCGTGGCCGGCATCGAGGAGTTCCTGGATGAGGTCACGGTCTTGCCGCCAGGAGAGTGGGATCCCTCGATCCGAATCGAGCCCCCGAAAAACGTCCCTTCGCAGGTGGGTGCTGCGGAGGAGGAGGGAGGCGCGAGGGGGGCGGGCAGGATGGCAGCACGGCTGGGGATGCTGTTCAGGGGCCCAGGTTCACAAGGTCCCAGTTTGACACAGTCACCTACCCAGACCGGCAGCAAAACAAGCCAGTGGTTCAAATACGTATCTTGATCTTATTTCCATTGTAACAGGAAAAAAGGAAGGTGCCAGGAGCTCTCGATGACAGTGCTTCTCAGAGCAAGGCGGAGAAACACAGTGGTCCTGAACTGGAGCGGACAGGAAGGTGTGAGCTTGAATAGTTTGGTGTTTTTTTTTCTGTTTGCCTCTAAAACCTGAGCACGCCCCTCCCTTCTAGCAGGTTTTGGGGGTTAGTTGGTTCAGTGAAGGGGCTCCACGTTACCAGCTTGGTCCCCTGGGCTGGGCAGGTGGGAGATCTGGGCAGCTGGGCTCAGCCACAGCATCACTGCACACAGGTTTTCTTGATTTGGGGTGGAAGCAGATGTGTCAATACCTCCAGGTAGAGCTCTGCTGCTTCTCAAAGCCAGGGACTGTTGCAAGAAGAGGGGATGGGCTCTCAGGTTAGGTCTGTTGTGGTTGTGGTTGTGGTTGTTGGCGGGTTCTTTTGTGTGCCTCTGCTTCTACTGGGTATAAAATGGGAGAAGGAGACTGCTTCTGTTTAGCAATGCAAGTTACTCTGTGCTGGTGATGGCCCTTCTTCCAGGAGAACAGTGTCTATTTTTTCCTTCCTCCAGGCTCTTTGGAGGTTTGGTCCTGGATGTGAAGCGAAAAGCCCCGTGGTTCTGGAGCGACTTTCGGGATGGTCTGAGCCTGCAGTGTCTGGCGTCCTTCCTCTTCCTCTACTGTGCCTGCATGTCCCCTGTCATCACCTTTGGGGGCCTGCTGGGGGAGGCGACCAATGGCCACATAGTGAGCAGCTCTCTCTGTTGGGTGGCATGGGGGAGGATAACACTCATGCAAAAGTCCTTGCTGCAGTGAATTTGCTTTGTTGGTTCCCCCCCCCCCCAGCCCCTAACGATTTATTTACTCACTGCTGCCTCTCTTGCCCGGACAGAGTGCCATGGAGTCGCTGCTGGGCGCGTCCATGACCGGCGTGGTGTATTCCCTCTTTGCTGGCCAGCCTCTCACCATCCTCGGCAGCACGGGACCCGTCCTCGTGTTTGAGAAGATCCTCTACAAATTCTGCAAGTAAGGCTGGCTGCTTTGGCCGAGTGCTGCGAGGCTTCAGCAGGCAGCAGTCATGGAGAAAAGATGTTTTTCTTTTCTTTTTCTCAGTGTTAGTTGTTAGATTTAGTTTGTCTTCTGTGTCACAGACATGGCACACTGCTGCTTTAGTCCGTGGTGGTGCCAGAGCCCTCGGTCTCTGAAGGCTGGATGGGGTGGTCTGGGGTTTTTCGGGTGAAAGTGAAGTAGTGGGAGGAGGAGAGCCCACAAGGATGTGGATGCCCAAGATGGGTTGCAGAAGGAAGATGAGACAAATCACTCTGGTTTAGGAATGAGGGAAGATTTGCTTCCCTCTGGGTACAATCCCAGGCACTTTTCAGCCTGATTTTTTGCTGGAAGTGGAAATATATTTTGCCCAAATATCCAGGTAGTTTTCTGCTGGAATATTTTGAGTTGTGATGACTCGATTGAAAACGTAGGAGCTTTCCATGTGAAATGGGTGTTTTCCGTGACAGTCCTTCTGTTGTGATGACTTTGATCCTTCCTGCAATGAAATTTCTTATTAAGCCCCAACTGGCTGGCAGCAGGTGACTGGGTGCAAAACCAGCTGGTTTTGGTGTTGAAAGGGCCTCAGGGTGATGTGGGAGAGCACCAGCTTCCACAACAGGGACCTGACCTCAATTAGCCTCCAAGGTGTTAACACCAGACAATTGCCAACTAGTGACAATTAGATAATTGGCCTCTCCTCCTGTGGGTCCACACCCTGCACCACAGCCCCAAGGCTGTCTGGAGTAGTCTGTGGAAACTGCATTTATCATCCGCAGCCTTGACAGGCTCCTACATTGCTCCCGATTTTCCCCGAAGGCAGGCATGGCTTGGAGCCTCTTGCTGGCCTTGCGTTTTGTTTTGGTTTTGCAGGGAGTACACGCTCTCCTACCTCTCTCTGCGGGCGTGCATCGGGCTGTGGACCGCCTTCTTCTGCATCGTGCTGGTGGCCACCGACGCCAGCTCTTTGGTGTGCTACATCACCCGCTTCACGGAAGAAGCCTTTGCCTCCCTCATCTGCCTCATCTTCATCTACGAGGCTCTAGAGAAGCTGAGTCACCTGCGAGAGACCTACCCTGTGCACATGCACAGCAAGCTCGACTTCCTCACCATCTACTCGTGGGTTTTTTCCCTCCTAAAACGCCGCTGCCCCTTGGCAGGAGCTCAGGGCTGCGCCTCCATCGCCTTTCCCTTACGCCTGTCTCGGCTTCTCTCCTCGCAGCTGTAAGTGTGAGGCACCGACCCATCCCAGCAACGAAACCCTGCGTTTCTGGGAGAGCAACAAGATCAACGTGTCTGGCATCGCCTGGGAAAACCTCACGGTGACTGTAAGTGCCCCGAGCCACTGCTTCCTCGCGCCGCGGCCACGGGGTCCAGGGGCATTTGCGTGGTGCAAAACTCGGAGCCCTTCAGGTGGTGATGGGCTTGAAACTGTGCTAGTGCTGCTCTGAAAAGGCATTGCTGAAATCCAATGTCTGTGGCTACGTGCATAAATTTGCCTGTCTGAGCAGCCTCTCGGGCTGTTGTTGCTGGGAGCAGAGCCCCAGGCATAGCATGGGAGGCTCTTCTGGACATCGTCATCCCCTCTTGGCCACGTCCCCTCTGTGAGGCCTCCCCTGGGAAGGGACGGTTTGTCTCTTCTCCTTTCCTGTCACGGTTGCCTTAGCCCTCCGTCCCCGTTCCCTCTGTCTCTATCCCCAAGAATTTCCAGCCTTTCCTTCCCCTCTGGCGTCTTCTTCAGCCATGGTTACCTGCCATTCAAGCGGAGGATGTGCCGGGGGTCTGTGGTATGGTGTCCCGTCACATCTCCTCTCCGCTCTCCTCTGTGTAGTTCGATGTGTCCCTTGTTCAGCTGCTGCTGCTGCTGCTGCTGCTCCTTACATAGAAATCTCCATCGGCAGCAGCAGTTACAAGGTCACGGATCTTGGACCAAGGTCCTCAAAACCCCCTGAGTTATCTGAGGTTTCCTTGCCGCACGTGCCCTGCCTCTGTGTCCTGATGCTCTGTTTCTCCAGGAATGTCGGGACTTGCATGGAGAGTTTCAAGGACCTGCCTGTGGACGCAATGGCCCCTACACGCCTAATGTCCTCTTCTGGTGCTGCATCCTCTTCTTCTCCACCTTTGTCCTGTCGAGCTTACTGAAGAAGTTTAAAACCAGCCGTTACTTCCCAACCAGAGTAGGTAGAAGATGGTGGCCAGCAGCAGTCTCCCCACTCATTTCCCACAATGGCTTTCCTGGAGCACTAAGCAGTATTTGCCACCCCTTGGTCAAGCTGGGAAACGCTGACCTTGAAGGCCAAGCTCTCCACCAGCTTGGATGTCCCTCGCTCATTTGCAGGAGTGCAAAACGATGGTAGCATTTCCCACCTGCCTCGCGACCTGCCCCAGGGCGATTTTGTGCTCAGGCGGTGGGAGATCGGCTCTTCCAAAGCTGCTTTTTTTTCTTCACCTTCTGTGCGTTGTGTGCTCAAGGGGAAAGTTGCTTGACATGAGGAGCTGCCACGGAAAAAGACACTGTTTCTTCCTTTTGAGGAGCAAATGATGCCTCAGTGCCTTCTTCCCATTGTAGCTGTGAGCGTGGCTGTAGTGGCAGACATCTGCTTCCTTATTTTTCCAAGATGTTTTTAAGGTTTGAGTTAAACCAACCCTTTTCCACCTAATTAACCTCTTTTCATTGTCTGACACCCGATCTCACGGGGACAAACACAGCAAGAGTATCTAACCAAGGGGTTTGGCTGCACGTCCTCAGAGCGGTGGGATGTTGTTAACCAGCCTTAATGTTGTTGGTGTCCCTAACTTCCCCATGCCACGTTATGGCGCCGTCTGCGATGCCCCTTTCAGCTCTGGTTTCTCGCCCCAGGTACGGTCCACAGTAAGCGACTTTGCCGTTTTCCTCAGCATCGTCGTCATGGTGCTCATCGACTTCATGGTTGGGATCCCCTCACCGAAGCTCCACGTCCCCGATAAGTTCAAGGTAATGGGGTGTTTTGGCACGGAGCTGGTTTCAGCCCTTGGGGATGCCACAAGGCGAGGCCGGGGCAGGACAGGGCCGAGTCTGGGGGAGATGCTGGTGGTGTGACCATCTCCTCTTGCGCCTCCAAGTGCATTGTTTCCTTCTGGAAACAGGGCGACAGCCCCAAAACTAGGCAGCTACAGGAGAAGTGTCTGTAGGTGCTTGCGAAGAGGCCGCTGGCAGTGCTGACCCCCATGGGAGAGGGTGACATGAAGCCAGGGCTGGGAGATGCTCTGAGCCAGGGGTGGAGGGGAAAACCAAAGCCAGTGGGGTGGCTGGTCTGGGAGATGATGCTGGTGTGTGTGCTTTGTTGCAGCCTACCAGAGACGACCGCGGGTGGTTCATCAACCCCCTAGGAGCCAACCCTTGGTGGACGGTGTTGGCTGCGCTCATCCCAGCTCTGCTCTGCACCATCTTGGTATTCATGGACCAGCAGATCTCTGCCGTTATTGTGAACAGGAAGGAGCACAGGCTGAAGGTAAGGGGCTGCAAGAGACGACCCCGTCCCCAACCCGCTCGGGGCTGCAGGTCTGGGGAGAAGCTCCTATTCCAAAAGCTTTGTGAAGGCAGTGGTTTGGGACAACGTCAGGCTGCGTGGCAGGATGCTCTCCTGGACTGATGATGCCACAGGGAGCAAACGACAGGGGAGTTCAGATGAGCAATCTTCCCGAGCAGCAAATTCATCTTGGAGCAATAGAGAAGAGCGTTTTTGTTTTAAAATGTCAGCAGCAGCTGGGGGAACGACTCAGTCTGATGAGCTGCCAGGGATAACTCTTACTTGCACAGAACACAGCTTGCTTGCCAGTGGTGGAAATTTCTTTATGAATGAATGAAAAAAATGTGAATTTGGTTGGGGTCTTTTTTTGGGGGGAAGTAGATACCACACAAACGCTCCAAATCCACTTTGTCTGAACTCCGGCCGGGATTTCACGCAAGGTGCTTGCGCAAAGCCTGGATACCTCCTTATTTGTCTCCAAGTCTTGTTTTGAATTTTCAAGAAGTTGACTCGAGCTTGAGTAGGGTTTGAGTCTGGCTTGCGACGTGGTCCTGGCTCTTGTGCTGTGGGATGCTCTGTTTCTTGTTTTGCTGCCTGCAGAAAGGATGCGGGTACCACCTGGACCTCTTTGTGGTGGCTGTGATGCTCGGGGTGTGCTCTGTGATGGGGCTGCCCTGGTTTGTGGCTGCGACCGTCCTGTCCATCAGCCACGTGAATAGCCTCAAAGTGGAGTCTGAGTGCTCGGCTCCAGGAGAACAACCCAAGTTTTTGGGGATACGAGAGCAGAGAGTCACTGGCTTGATGATCTTTGTGCTCATGGGCTGCTCTGTCTTCTTCACTTCTGTGTTAAAGGTAAGAGGAAAATGCGGAACGCCCAACAGCCACAAGCTTCTTTGGAGGTTATACAAAAATAGTCCCCTCTCTCCAGGCCTGAGTAGTTGTGGAGCGGAGGAGGAGGTGATCCCAAACCTTGGGGCTTGACCCACGGTGGGAAGCAGCCTCGGTGATGCTTTCCAGCCCTTCAGACCCCAGTTTGGTGCGCTCGAGGCAAGCGAGCAAGACAACTGCTTTAGTTTTCAGGTGTCTTTCAGGCCCACCCGTGTGTACGGGTTACAATGCAGCCTCTTCAGACCAGTACGTCTGCTCTCTTTCAAACAGGCAGCACTTTATTGGTTGCCGTTTGCCCCCGCAAATGCCTCCGAACAGCCCTTCCCAGTAGCTAAACACACTGACATCATCCCCACGGGCTTCCTTGCCTGTTCCTCCCACAAGGTAATCTCCTCTCTAGGCTAAAAGGAGGCACGTCGCTTTGGCGTGTTGCCGCCGGAAGATGTAGAAATGTTTTTCTACCGTCACGGAACGCGGCATATGGTAGCATGGGTGAAATCACCTGTTTTCCCCCAGCCTTTCTGGAAAATGGCATTCTTCTGACAAAACGTATCTCAAAAGTTCAGCCGAAAGCAGAGCATTAGCTCGCTGGCACGCACAAAATCTCTGCCGGTTAAAATCCGGCACATCTCTAACCCTGTGGAAACTGTGGAAGGCTTTAGGCAAGTTTAGGCAGTGCCTGTAGAGGAGAGTGGTAATACTGAAAATGCAATTTAAAAAAAGAAATTGTGGCCTTCTTTTTTTTTTTTTTTCTTTTCTTCCAGTTTATACCCATGCCTGTGCTTTACGGTGTCTTTCTCTACATGGGTGTGTCGTCACTCCGAGGAATTCAGGTAGGGACTTTTTCACAGCGTGCAGCATGTCTGCTCCCTGGTATTTCATCTGCGTAGGAGCAGGGAAACAGCAGTGGGAGCGGGGACAAACCTCTCCGAAAGCAAGCAATGAACATATTTAGCGTAAGAAAAAGCTTGGTGGAGGCACAGGAGGTGTGTAGGGCTGGGAGGACCAGGCAAGTTCAGCGCGCTCTGTTTCCCGGCTTAGGGCAGGTCAGTGTTTGGTTACGTGCAAGTGGGGGAATTCCGTGCAAAGGGAAGGCAGTTTCTGCCACTGGTGGAAATCCTTGCTGGGGGATTCAGAGGGCCGAGAAATGCCAATAATAGAATCATGTGGAATAACTGGAGTTTGGTGGGCAGCTCTCATGGGCCAGCTGGCTGATAGGTGGAGCGGAGGGAAGACGGGTGCTGCTCCCAGGAGGAAGATAGTGGGAGCCACGATTTCTCATTGCAGGCGAGATCCTGAAAACTCCCTCCACGCCTCAAGAGGGCCAGAAACTTTCCGCAGTGCCAAGGTGGCAACTTTTCCACTTTTTTGTTTTGCAGTTCTTCGATCGCTTGAAGCTGTTTTGGATGCCGGCGAAACACCAGCCGGATTTCATCTACCTGCGGCACGTCCCCTTGCGAAAGGTGCATTTCTTCACCATGATCCAGCTGATCTGTCTCGTCCTGCTCTGGGCCATCAAGGTGTCCCGTGCTGCCATCATCTTTCCCCTGATGGTAAGAGCCGGTGCTGCTTGGCAGCGGGATGTTTGCAGCGCTGGAGGGAGATGGAGCATCATCTCTGGCCTCACCGCATCTTCCCTCTTATTCGTGAAGGTTTTGGCTCTCGTTTTTGTGCGGAAAGTGATGGATTTCTGCTTCTCAAAGCGAGAGCTCAGCTTTCTGGATGACCTCATGCCAGAAAGCAAGCAGCAGCAGAAGTTGGACGATGCCAAAAATGAAGGCGAAGAAGAAGAGGTAAAGCTTGCTGGGTGCTCGGGGCTGGCCCTCTGCCTCGGGCTGTGAGATTGCCTGTTCCTATCACAGCTTGTCTTCAGGTGTTGGGGGAAGATCAGAGCTGCGTAGAAATCGATTCTAATATGTTTTTACGGGGTGTTTAGTTTATCTCCACTTTGCCCAAAGGCAGAGAGCTTGATTTGTCCCCTTTTTACGTCAGGAGTCCCAAGAGGTGATGGGAGCTGCTGCTGCAAATTCCGTTCAGCTGCAGCTGGGGAAGACCAGCGACTTGGATATCCCAAGGCAACACCGTGACAGGTAAAGCCCCACCAAGCACCAGGACCCCAGGCAAGATGAGTTTGAAGGTGTTTGGCACAATTTTCTCCACCTGCATCTTTATTGAGCATCCCATAGAAACCAGCAGTCAGGTTGGTGGGGAAAGTCAAATATACGGGCAGGGCTGCAGGAGGTGATCGCGGGGCTCTGGCCGCAAGCAGAGTGGCTGCGCAGCTCACGATTGACCCCCAAAACTTGCGTCGTCAGTGACTTTAGGGTAGCTGGAGACCCTCACACTTCAAAATGAGGAGTTGCGGGCATGATCTGTAGCAGCAGTGGCTCAGGAGCCCGCTGCAGGGCTAAACACCAGCAAGAGCCTTTGCGCGGAGCTGTTGCTCTGCAGCTCTCAGGCTTGCCTCCCAAAACTCCTCATCCAGCAAAACCTCCCGTGCTTATGCCGAGCTTTGATTCTGCGGGTTCCCCTGTTCCTCTTGCTGATGCTGATGCACTCGCTGGCATCAGTTCCCATAATCACGGGTTGCTATGTAAAATATTTCCTGCAGGGCTGGTCCTTTCGAGATTAATCTCTCGGATGAAATGTCAAAAACGACCGTCTGGCAGGCTCTCCCTGTGAACACGGAAACGGTCTGAATCCGGGGAGGAAAGAGGTAAAGGATTGCACGTGAACGTGACCGTGCTCCTCTGCAAGCGTGCTTTGGCCGGCAAGGCATGCAAACCAGCTCCTCTCTGCCAGGGTGGTCCCACGAACGGGGCCGAATCAGCAGCAGCCGGCAGGTCTTCCACTGATGATGCTCTCCCTCTTTTTCTCTTTCTTCCCCCGCCCAGTTTTCACGTTTAGGACTCTTGGCTTTGAAGGAGAGGAGTGAGAACGTGACTCAGGGATGTGCCAACGCAGACACGGGGAGAAACTGTTGTTTGTTATTTTTTCCAACTGGCGGATTCCCATTAAAGCCATGCAGATGTTTTCAGTTATCCTTGGTGTGCTTCAGGCATTCAGTATCTCTAGAGCAGCAAACTGAGGCGCACATCACAGTCCATGGGAGTTGGGTGGTGGTAAGCCTCCGTGTGTACGTGTGTGTGGTGGTGCGGTTTTGTAGTGGTAGAGGGACTGCTTTATCATTCAGTGCTATCTTTTTAATATCTAATTCCTCCTCTCCTTTCTCTTTTTTCCCCAGTAAAAACTCAGCAACCCGGTCTAGTTGAAGATGTCCCTGCCCACGGCAGGGGGGTTGGACTGGATGACCTTTAGAGGTCCCTTCCAACCCAAACTATTCTATGATTCTATAATGTACAAAACCGTTTTCTGTTCTATTTGACGCATTCTCCACTTCCTTCTTCATCACGACCGGGTTCTTGGTCTGGTTTTGTTGTCCCAAATGCGGGCTCGTTGCCCGGTGCGCAATGCCAATTCACACACCGCGACGAGGTATTTCCATTTCTTTATTCTAGTTTGCGCAAAGTAGGGAGCTAGGTGGTAGCCCACAAAAGACTAGCTCTCCGATTATCAAAACCTTTCGCTAGTTATAGTCTCTGTCAAATGGTCTTCTCGCCTCTTATGCTAATTCGTTTGCATGCTCAGTGTCTCTCCGCATTTGGGTCGGAGGGTTTCTTGGGTCGGTGGGCCGTGAGTCGGTGGTCGTGATCTCCCCCTGCCGCAATTGCCTCTTCTTCACCTTTAGCTTCATGCTTCAACCGCTGCTGCTCGGTTCCTGCAGCAAATTGGTTATTTCAGGCTTGGATCGCCACTATCCATTCTTTGAGGTTTCGCTTGACAGAGACTTCACTTAGCAAAAGAGGTTATTGTGTCACAGTTTTCTTAGATCCTACGTTAAACAGCCACTTGAATGCTTAACAGAAGCATTGGGCAAAATATTGCACATGAATCAATGACAGCCTCCTGCAAACTTACATCACTTTGGGGTCCTGCCTTTAATTCACTCTTAGGTCTCTCACTGGTGCGAGAGGGATGCTCTCCATGGCGGGGCAGCGTAAAGAGCGTCCGAGCAGTTGGGCTAAGGCGAAGGAAAAGCACTTGCTGCCTGCGCTCCGGTTTTACATCTTTTTTTTTTTTCTTTTGCTTTGGCTCTGCCATCAGCCTGGAAGCTGCAAAATGCAGAAATGCCACCTTCTTGTCCCCTGGCTGTAAACTGAATATAAGGGAGCGCTTCAAATCGAAAACCTTGAATACGCTGTATGGTCATGGGAGCGGGCAGGTACCGCACACAGCTGGGGCTCTGTGCCCCTGGGCTGCCCCCTCCGTTGTTCCTCCACTTTCCTTAAGCAGAGATGGTTCTCGTGCTCTCTTTGCCTTTTGGGGGGTTGTTGGGCTGCGGTGTCAGCCCCGGCACGTGCGTTTGAGTCGGGTGGCCATGGAGCCTGGGAGGAGAGGACAGCCCAGAAGAAAAGGTCCCCTTGCAGCCCTCCACCTTGCTGTGGGCTCAGCGCGTGCTCCAGGCTGTTGGCGTCTGCAACCGGTGCCCCGAGCCCAGCTGGGACGGATGCACGAACCCTCCTGCCATCGGCTTGTCCCATCCGCTGCGGGAGCCTTTTCGTGCATCAAACCAGCCCAAACCGACAACGGCAAGGTGTTGCTCCGTGCAAAGGGGTGGGGAAAAGAAAACACCAAATTGCTCTGGAAGGATGAAAGCGGCACATCACCAAGCCGGGCCAAAATGAGACGGCGTTTACGGCATGGGGTTTTGCAAACTGTCGTGTGACTACTGCCAGCGTGGCGTGGTGAGTGTCGGAGGGGGAGGAAACCGGTTTAGCTCTTCAGGAAGGAGGGGAGGCAAAAGAGCAAAGGCTTGGAGGAAGGGAAAGGTGCAAAGGCTGGGTTTTCTGGCTGCTATTCCTCCGTGGTGCCCATGCCCGTCCTGTCCACGCTGCCTTCCTGTGCCTGGCTCTGAGGAAGGGACTGTGCTTGCTGCTCCGACATGCTGTCTCTCCCTCCCCAGAGAGACAAGGTCCCGGTGGAGGAGATCCCTGATCTCTCCACCATTTGGAAAATAGACTTTAATTCCCGTGGAGGTATAGGCATTAAGCCCGTGAACCACAGTGGGTGCGGCGCTGGGTGGTTGTGGTAGCAGTCCTGTGGCTGCCCTGCCCCTAAAAGGGACTTACTGGGCTTCTACTAGAGGAGAATTTTGTTTTTCCCTTTTGATTTTCCTCTCTTTAAGAGGAGAGAGCCGGGCTGAACTCCGCTCCCTCCTGGTAGGGTCCCGGGCCAGGGGCTGGGATTGTTTTCAGCATGTGCCTGGCATCTCTCCAGCTTAGAAAGAAAGAAAGAAAGAACGAACGAACCCCCCCCCGGAAGGGAAACGATGCCGGTTTTAATGAGGAGCGGGCTGGGTCCAGCTCTGCGGGGGTCTGCGTCTCCCCTGGCCTCAGGGGGCTGCAAAACGTTGGCAGCTGCCTTGCAGTTGCTTATTGAAAAAGTAAAGCAGGCTTCCTCGATGTGCCCGAGCGCAGCCGTCTTCTCCATTTGAAGCTTTGCTTTTGCTGTTTACAGGGCTAGCATTTGTTCTTTCTTTATTTTAATTTTTTGAATTAAATGAAAGCTGAGGTCTTGCTTCATAATGTGACTCGGGGCCATCTGAAAGGTAGTTGTAAGCCCCTGGGCTGGCTGTGAGTCCCGGCGCTACGTCTGCCTGCCCCCTTTAGACACCAGAAACCCCTGGACGGCTCCTTATTTTGGGAGGATTTAATATTTCCTTGTGCAGAGGAAAATGATACGGGGGGGTACAAACCCTCTCAAAGGTGTTCCTGGAGTCGCTTTAGGACTGAACCCCCCCCCCTTGAAGTGACCGGCGATGCTTTAGTTGGCAGCCAAGCCCCTTCCCATCAATGCGGGATGGGTGCTGGGCGTTTTCCTCATCTTTGGTGCCTTAAAACAGCTCCGCGAATCTCCCGTGGGCCCCTTGAAAAAGTTTCCTAAAAGGAAGCGCATGGAATCCCTAAGGGGGGGGGAAAAGAGATGTGAAAAGGTAATAAATAAGGTGCTGGCACATTTTTTTTTGTTATTTTATTTTTCCCCCAGTGTGCTACCTGTAGAGATACAGGAATTATTTTTGTTTTGGAGATGCTGAAATATATTTCTCTTATTGTAAGAGATGATCTAGTTTGGAAACGCTCCGTGTTGCAAATAAAACCGAGAGGGGGGAAAAATCCATCAAGCAGATCTGTGTAATTTATCACTCTGAATCTTTGTGTGTTTGGGATTTTTGTTTTTTTTCTTAAACTTGATTTATTGCGGGTTCATTCTGTGAAACGCAGGTAACATAAATGCGTGTCGCCGTCTCGTGGGTCCCGTGTGGGGGTTCCCCCTGCCAGAGCCGTGTCTGTCTTTGATTTTTCTCTTGTTGCCCATTGAACGTAATGGGAAAACAATACAATAAAAGTCTCGTTTGTCTCGCTGTGCCGCTCCCGTGTCTTTTGAAGGGTGGAGAGGAGTCGGAGGCGTCTTTGGAGCTTTTTCAGGGGGGTTTTGGAGGTGATGGGGGAAATCCATCTCCCTGGGGCTTTGGGTCAGGAACCAGCTGACTGGGGAAAGATTTGAAGTTAGTGGGTTGGGGGTTTGATTATTTATTAATTTTTAAATTTTTATTTAGAATGTATTTTGCATTTATTTTTAGATTTAAAAAATTTTAATTATATCCTTTTAATATTTTTCTCTTTTTTATTTTTCTCTGCAAGTAAGTGCAATGAGCTCTGTGTGGCAGGAGGGAGGGGACAGCAGTGTCACACATGTCACCTCTGCCAGACCCGGGGGTGTGCAGGGAGTTCAGAAATGGGACTGGGGGGTGAAGGTGCCGGCACCAGACAGAAATTGCCCCATCCGGAGCGAGCAGTTCCTCCTCCCTGCTTTTTGGGAGGTTGTTTTTTTGGAAAACTTCTAAAACCGCGTTATCGATTGGGATCGGAGGCTCGTGGCCTGGTGGGAGGTTGTTTCCCAGCGTGGTCCCGTTCCCCTCTCCCCTTTTCACCTGTACCGGTTGGTGTTGATGAGCTCAGTCCTTGGCCTTCATCTTGGCCAGGTAGTGGGTGAAGTCGCTGGTGTTCTAGAAGAAATTTAATTAACTCTATTCCTCTCTCTGAGTAGTCTCGTTTAGCAGTAGTGGCTTAGCATTAGCAGGGAAAGGAGTTGAAGCCTCAGGCCGCAAGAGCTGACCGAGTGTAAATGTTTTGATAAAACTAATGCTGCTAAGGAAGAACTCGCTGAAGTCAGCAGATGCCAGCAGAATGAAGAAGATAAGGACCAAGGAGGCAATTCCAAGAGAATGAAGTCACTTCAGCAGAAGGCCAGCCCAGTGACAGTGAAAACCAGTAAGAAATCAAGAGACCACCGACCAGAATTAAAGGGGTTGGACTTGGGGACTGGGTGATGGGTGGTACGGGTGTAATTGAGAGGCGTGAATTGGGGTCGGGGTCCCTCTCTGGCACCTGAGAACTAATCAAAGAGGAATTGGAAACCTTCACTCGGCCTTTGCATTCCCAGCGGGATCCCAGGGTTGGACCCTGTTACTGTGGCCGGCGTGCGTAAATCCATAACAGCTTGGCGATCCAGATGGGACCCTAGGTGACCACCCTCAGAACCTCTTGTCTCCAAACGTCCGGTCGGTGCCAGCGGGTGAGTTCACCCGGGATCTTTGGCGGCGGGAGGCACCGAACCTGGTGAGTCTTAAATTCCTGCTTCAAAATTCTAAATTCTGGTAAAACAGCGCACTAAAGGAGAATTGCGCGGCCTGATCAGCATAAGGTGCAGAATGTTAGAATGGGAAATACTTTTGGCATAGAAAAGGGGACGCCCTTAGCCGAAGTATTGGAAAACTGGAGTAAAGTCGATGGTACCACGGGAAATAGGGAACAAGAGGTTAGTAACATTATCCGGCAGAAAGGTGGCAACCGCAGGGAACCTTTGAGCAACAGGAACTAACCTTCCCGCGTCCACATTTGGAGGACAGGTTCCCTGCACACAGGGATTCCTGGTACGTGTGGGCTACTTGGGCATTTGCTAGGCGAAAAGAAAAGCCTCGAAAAAGTGGAAAGAGTTCCTTTAGAAATAGCGAGCGTATGTCATCTGCTAAAGTGCCTGTGGAACCTGCTCCACCCTGTGCTCCGCTCTCTGCTTTGGCTTCTCTATCCCCCCCGCTCTCATCGCCCCCTGTTTTCCAGCCCCTTTACAGGTGGTGCCAGTACGGGAACAGCTGCGCCTGGTCCAGGTGGGGTGCCCCAGGTAGGCAAGACAAGGGTCTACCGACCCTGGGGTCCCCAGGATCGGATTGCTTGGAGTCAAGAGACTCCCCGAGTCAGAGAGGACCCAGAGGAAGTGTTACAGGTGGTGAAGGGAATGCTACGGCCGTAGGACCCTACCTGGGGCGATGTGCAGATGCTCCTTGGAGCCCTGTTCGCCCTGCGGCAGGTGCCCCCGCCCTGAGAGCGACCGGGGGCATTAGGACCGCTGCGCCCTTGCTTTTCGCGCCTGTCAGGTGGCTGTCGTGGTTTAACCCCAGCCGGCAACTGAGCACCACAGAGCCGCTCGCTCGCTCTCCCCCCGCCCGGTGGGATGGTGTGACGGGGTGCTCCCCCGTCCGACCTGACCTTGATCTCCTGTAACCCTCCTCAAGCGCTAACGACCGGGGCGGTCCTTACCGGATGCTGACAGCGATAGCTGCGTCCATTCACGAAGTGGGTTCGGGAGCCAGATAACAGCACAAGAGCCCTTGGTTGTTGTGAGAAATACGCCCACCTAACCGCAGTTACCGGTATGCAGATACGCCTGTGAGTCAATCCTCTTACCCCTATAGATGGTGAGCAGCCCAAGAGCCCGTCGAGCTCTCCTGCAGGGCAGCGGGCTGCGCGGCGGGATCTCCCCTGGAGTAGGGACGCCTCTCAAGGTTACTCCTCGAGGTTGAGAGATTCCTTGCCGCAGCAGGTCCTCGGGAAGTGACTGAGAGCATGCTAAACTTTGAAATCGTAGCTAAGTGACACCAAGGATTAATTGTGCATAGAGAATCCTTCAGACATAAACCGTTGGCCAAGTCTGGGACTAGGTTTGGATCCAGCCACACCTAGACTCCTCCCTGAGAAGGAGTCTAGAAAGCAGGGGGGTCCTTTCTGAACCTCATGGCTCAACGGGAGGGTCTCCCTGAGAGTTTTCTCTGACCCTGTCCTCTATGCAGGAAGGAATCAAGTGTACCTTGCCATGGAACCTTGGTAAATCACTGTCGCATTTACCACTGGACTCTAACTCACTGTTTTCTATCAATCAAGTGTACTGTTGCTTCTCTCTTACGAGTGAAGTGCAGTCTCGCTTCCATCCGCGACAGATGGGGGAGAGAATCGGAAGAGTAAAAGTGAGAAAACTCATGGGTTGAGATAAGAACAGTGTAATAATGGAAATAAAATTGTAGTAGTAGTAGTAACAATAATAATAATAATAATAAAAAAAAGAATATACAAAGCAAGTGATGCACAATGCAATTGCTTACCACCCAACGACCAATGCTCAGCCAGTCCCCGAGCAGTGGCCCCCCTGGCCAGCTTTCCCAAAACCACCAAAAGAAACAGGCACATTGCAATAGCCCCAGAGCCGGGCGAGCTGGCAGCAGCGGTAACGGAGAGGGCTGAGCTGCTCCGACAGGCCCTGCCCGCGCCGGCTGTCTCCCCGGGCCAGCTCCGCCAACGCCCTGTACCTGTGTCACCGAAAATCGGGAATAAAACTCCTTAACGCTGGGTGTATTAAAGAGCAGGCATTACTTTATTCGGCCGGGTGCACGGGGGATCTCTCCTCCTAGCGTGCACACTGTATGTTGCATCAACTGTCCCTTGTGTGGTTCTGCGATATACGTATTCAACATAATTTCTTGGGGAAATCATGCATGTTCATTCTCTTTCTAGGAACTACTAATAATATTTGCATAGTCCTTCACGCATGTGTTATGAGTCCTTAGGAGCATCTGCAGGTGTCTTAGGTGGTCTCTGGAGGTCTCTCGTGGTCTCTGCAGGAGGTGACCTTTTCTTGACCCTTTGGGCCCTTCTCCTTATATGGTCACAGGTTGGCTCATCACTGCCATTTGCCACAGTTGTGGTTGTCCTCGTCCAGTTTCTGCTAGTCCTTCTCTGTCTGCGGCAGGTGCCCCCGCCCTGAGAGCGACCGGGGGCATTAGGACCGCTGCGCCCTTGCTTTTCGCGCCTGTCAGGTGGGGAGTGCTGACCGTGGCGGAGCCACCTTGGGCCAGTCCTTATGGTCCCGTGTACACCTCGGGCGAGGAGTAAGAAAGTGAAGGCCCTCAGGCAATTCGAACTGACCAGAGATGAGGTTCGACTAGGGTAGAAATGGAGCCCCGCCGGAGGGCAAGGGGAGCCGGTCCTCCTCCTGGGAGCAGCGGGTCTGCAGTCGGGGACTCTCCCCTGGGCTCGGGACGCCGCCCGAGGAAAGTCCTCGCGGTTGAGAGCCCTCATCTTCCAGGTGAGTGACTGTGCACAGTTTGGATCCTCACTTCTAAAGCCGGCTGTGCAGTGTTAATCCCTCCTCCGCCCTCCTGAACCTGTGCTTTACTGGTGTTGTCGGAGCGTTGACGCCTCATTTCCAGTTAGTTTTCTGCCCCAGGCTTTGGGTTAAAATGAGGTTTCTTTCTGAATCTGTCACCTGCCTAATTTGACTACGTGAGCCTCCGCGACACAGCCCAGAGGAAAAGCAGGCAATTCTTGATGCGAACCGTCGCTGGGCAGAGCTAGGGGGAGATGCAGCTGCCCGGAGAGCGGGGCCGACGGTGGATCCCGGGTGGAATCCTAGTGGAGAGGCAGATGACAGACGATTGCAGTTAGCCAGACAAGGCTTCGAAGAAGAGGCTGTACGTTTGGTAGGACAAAAACCTGCCAATTGGTCTGAAATAAGGGAGTGTCGGAAGCGAATGGACCTGTAATGGTCTGTACTGTTTTGGAGCAAACAGCTCCGGCTATGAAAAAACAGTTTTCTAAGCATGTCCCCGCCTGGCCGGGGAAGTCAGTGGAGGAGGTAGTGTGTTTGGCTACGTTTGTATGCAGTGATGGAGATGAGGAAAGGGTTAAGGCAAAGAGACCTCAGAGGAAGGAGGAAGTAAGTGTGTTTGGGGCTGTGCTGAGGGAAGGGTTTGGAGAAAGCGGAGGGAGAGGCCGGGGAAGAGCCCGAGGAGGTGGATGGAATCAAAGTGACCGTGAGGTGCGTCTGGGTGAATGAAGTGATTGGACTTGGGGATCGGGTGATAGGGGTGGTTCGGGTATAACTGCGGGGTGCGATCGGGGGGAGGGATCCCTCTCCGGAAGCATCCAGCTCGAGCTGGCACCTGAGAACTAATCAAAGAGGAATTGGAAACCTTCACTCGGCCTTTGCATTCTCAGTGGGATCCCAGGGTCGGACCCTGTGAGGGTGGCCGGCGTGCGTAAATCCATAGCGCCGGTGAAGGTGCCTTCCGAGTGCCGCTTGAGGTTGGCCGTGAAGCTTTGGGCGCTTTGGGATTCGTACGACTGCCCTCTGCTCGGGAGAGAAGGATGGGGGAAGCAAACGTGGTTCAATGCACATGGTGGCATCCTGGTTCCTCCCTGCAGGAGGTGCCCGGAACAGGGGTTGTGTCCTGTAAAGTACTTTACTGTGTGGAGCATCCTCCAGAAAAGCGATGATAATAATAATAATAATAATAATAGATAAAAATAATTTTTGGTTTCAGGGGGGTCTGCCAAGCCTGGCCAGGGTTGCTCCTGACATCAACTATATGCAAAATCCTATCCCATACTATTTGCTTGCATTGACCTCCCCAGCCCCTGCGGGAGCGCTGGCAGCGTGGCACGGGACAGATCCAGCATCAGACAACCTCCTTCGCAGGCGTCTGGGCAGCATTTTGATGGGTGCGTGTGAAAATTGCATCCTCACAGTTACCTCTCGGCACGTCTACCCTTGCTTCGGTGCAGGCACACAGCCGCAAGAACGGGTTTGTGTAATGTAAAGGTACAATTCATTGCAATAAACTTTATCACAAACCTCCCCTTTTCTAGCGAGGAGCAATATTTCTATCTTGAGCTTATCACCAGAGTGCTGGAGAGCTTTCCCGACTGTTAGTTGCTCAGACAAGCACCTTCAGAAGAGTTATTAATGAGAGTGTTACCTTTCTTCTCTTTGCTGGATGCCTTAGGGGTTCGGGGGAGTAAAATGCCAGCCCCCACCCTGTAGTTGCTGAAAATCAGACTTTTGGTTGCCTATCAGCAAGCACTTTCATTTCTCTGGTTTAATTTCTTCAGAGATTGGTAGTAAAGAAGGGAGGAAAAGGCACTTGCCTTCTGCAAAGACAACCCTTCCCCGAGAAGCCGGACCTTCCTCCTTTGCTCCAGTGACTCCTGATTTCATTTTTACAAGCAGTAATGACTTTCAGCCTCCCAGCAAAACAAGCTGCGAAGCAGCCAGCCGGAGCTTTGTGCTTAGGACACAGTGAAGTGGAAGAAGTCTGGCTGCTCCAAAACTCAAAAGTGAGCGATGCAAAGCTCGGCGTCCCCTTTCCCAGCCCGGTTTTGACGATTTGATGTTTTGCAGGTGCCTGTCGGCAGTGGAGAAGGACAGAGAGGGAAGGCAAAGCATCTGCGAGTGCTGGTACACAACCTGGGATGGGATAACCTGCTTTCCGGAGGCCTCTCTCCTTCCTGCTCCATCCCATCCCAAGCCCACGGGTCCACAAATCCCGCAGCCTATGAAATCCTGAACTCCTCCAGCAATTTCCTCAATGAAATAACCACTCCGAGTCCATCCGAGTGGCTTAAGCGGGACCGAGTGAGTTCTGAGTGGGGCCGTTTCCTTCGGTGGCCTCTCCGTGCAAGGCTTGCCGCGATTTTGGGGATGCTGCAATGGCCGGGGAAGGGCGATGGGATGCTCGGAGCATCTTGCCGCGGACCCGGAGGTGCCCACTTGTCCCGTTTCCTCCTATGTTTGCTCCTGAAGCTTTAATACTAAATAACAAACAAGCAGCGGGGATCCGAGCTTGGATCACGCTGGGATTTTAAGTGCTTAGACCTCGGTGTCACCTTCCTTCGCCATGTTATTTTACACGCCGTGTCGCCTTTCAGGGCAAGCCGGGCAGTTCACCTTTGTGCCGAGCGGTGCCGGGGAGGAAGTTGACTAGAGCAAATGAATTTGCAGCATGGAAATGACGGATTAGCTCAGCTGGGAAACTAAAGTAGAGCTGGAGATAGCTGGAGGAAGCGAGGAGAGTAAAAAATGTCGCTTCTCTGGACGTTTCCGTACCGTGCTAGGACTTGGTCTGGCTAACGAGGGTTTGTTGAAGCACCAAAGGGATGGAGGCCGTGCCAAAGCGAGACCTTCCTGAAACGCCCTGATATTTTCCAGGCAATGTTGATGAAAGTCGGAGCCGCCCCGTAACGTGTAGTTTCACAACGGTTTGCACCTCACTTGTCTTTTGGCAGCTTGTGCTTTCAAATAGAGCAAAACGCTGCTTACGCCTTTCTCCCCGGCAGGGTGCGGCGTTTAGACCCCATTTCTCTCTTCCGGATAGTTTTTGCTCAGAGCAGAGCTGGTTTCTCCCCATCCGCTAAGTTTTGCAAGCGGGAAGAGTTTTGGGGTGCGTGGCTTTAAATAACTGCCTGGATCTGCATCCGGTAGATCCTGATGTCATAAACGGTCACTTTTTGTGTCTCTGGAGTTGGTGCACACTGGGTGCCACTGAGCTCCTCTCGGTGAGGTCTACCCCGGTGTCCCGGGATTGATCTGGAGGTTCAGTTTTCCCCAAGACCGGTGACCGACGTGAGGATGAACCGGAATGGGGGTTACAAAATGACCCTTCTGGAAGAGTTACAGGTAGCGCGGCCGGGGCTCTGCCCAGGGGCTGATCATCCCCCGGAGAGTGGGAAAACTCTCCCCGAAATGCCATTGGCACTTCCCCGGAGCGCAGCAGGATGGGCAGGGGGAGATGCTCTGCACCGGGGAGGGCTGCCAGGGGCAGGTTTAGCGTCGCTGGTCGGTGCAGGGAGGGAAAACGCTTTCTAAGAGAGAAGGAGACTTTCCCCGTGTCACCCGCGGGGCGTTTGAAAGCTGCGACTCCCAAATCGCTCCTTTTATTCCCACTCCGACAGCCACGTAACACGCTCGAGTTTGTGATTTCATTTAAATGGCGATTTCATTCAAATCGCGATTTCATTTAAATTGCGATTTTAAGCGATTTTATTAAGCCCTTTCCCCCCGTGCCTTGTCCGAGGTTGGGGTTGGGGTAGCGACTCGGCTGTGAGACATGGTTGGGTTTTTATTTCTTTGAACGCAGCCTGGGAATCCCCTTCCCCAGCCCTGGTGGCAGGGGGAAAAGAGACGCCAAAGGACTTCTTTCTGCTGGCTCCTGTAGTTCTCCTTCGGCTTTTGAGGCAGAACTGCTCTTCATGCAGCGCCGGCAGTGGTATTTCAGCCGAGGAGGGCATTGGCTCTCAGCCCTTGGCTTTTGCAAGGAGAAAAACGATGTGTTCCATGGAAAGCACGCTTGCACCAAGGGAAGCCCGAGCCTCGCTGGGCCAAAGACGAAGCTTTGCCCTTGCAGGTTCTTGAGGGCCTTGGGAGGTTGTTGGTGGCCATGTCCTGTGGCCGTATGGTGAATACTTCCAGGCACACGTTATATACCGTATAGGTGATGTTACGGGCTGTTTTATTTGGGTATGGGAAGACAAAGCTCCTACAAGTCCGTGTTTTTAGGGCCGTGCCTGGAGGAGGAGGAGGAGGAGGAGGCACGCAGAGGCGAGATGCTCGTGGACTGGCGTGGACGCAGGGGTGGATGATGGCCGGGAGGACGTACGGGAGCTCGACACACGCAGCCCCAACTTTTACCTTCTTCTCATTGCTAAACAGAGACATGACGAAGAGGCAGTGATTGACCAGGGAAGAACGAGCAACGTTGTCAGTATTCACTATGAGAAGGAGGAGTTGGAAGGTGAGTCTCTGCTGAGATCCTGGCAGAGGGGCCAGCAGCCCAGGGCGTTTTCCCGTAGCACAAAGTCCCTACAACGTCCCTTGCTCGGTGTCACGTCATGTGCAGCAAAACGTGCCGTGCTTCTTGATAAAGCAGCACAGTTATTTTGACATTTTTTCTTATTACGGCTCTTAAACAGAGGGAGAAAGCCCCCGCGGAGGCCACGGTGTGAGTTTTAGCCGTGGGCCTGGGTAGTTCATGGCTTGTTTTCTCACAGAAGCTGCTTCTGACTTGGAGAGGTCAGGAGAAGAATTGGATGGCTGCAGATGCTGTGATTGTCTTTTTTTGTTCTGGAGTTGATTATCATGGGACCGATTTGATCTTCTCTTGTCGCCTTGTGCCATACAAAGATTTTAAAAATAATTACTTTCTGTCGCTGCTTAATGAGCAAGTGTGAGTGTTGTCCAGCCGAAGCTGGAATTTGAGAAGAGGTTCGCTGCTTTGAGGGCACTTTTAGATGAGCCGGAGCCATCACTTGTTGTTGCTCTGTTGTTGCAAAGCTTGAGTACAATAGGCTTGGAAGAAAGGAGGTCCAGTGAAAATAAAATTAAGAGAAGTTGTTTTTTTCTCCTGGGATTTAACCGTGGCTTAGCGAGGCACCGGCCGCGTCAACCACTGCCACAATGCCGAAAGCGCTGCAAATGCCGCTTTATTGCAGGCCACCGGACCGTGTACGTGGGCGTGCAGAAGCCGCTGGCGAGGCAGAGCCGCCGGCACCACCGACCCCGCAGCCAGAAGCCTCGGAAACGGGAAGGGGAGAAGGACTCTGCCCCGACGGAGCAGGGCTACCACTGTAAGTCCCGCCACAGCATTCACGAAGCTCCTCGGGGCTACGTGGGCACTGGGGTCTTCTGCAAGCAGGTGCATGTGGCCCAGGGGAGAGGGGCCAGCCCGATATTTGTGGCTGAACTGGTGCCGATCCGATGGCCACTTTGCATGTGAGCGTGACGGGCCGTATTCAGGCGCGGTAACGGGACGGGGCTTTGTCTTCTGCCCCCAGACACCCCGTCCCAGCGGGTGCAGTTCATCCTCGGGACCGAGGAGGACGAGCAGCACGTCCCTCGTGACTTGTTCACCGAGCTGGATGAGATCTGCGTGAAAGAGGGCGAAGATGCCGGGTGGAAGGAAACGGCAAGGTAAATCCCTGCTGCCGGCTGCGGTGGGAGAGGAGTCCCCGCGCCGGCAGCACGCGCGGGCACTGCTTTCCGCTCTCCGGGACGCAAAGCTTTTGCAGCTGCAGGTGGCGATGTGAGGAGCCTGCTCCTCTTGCTACCCCGTAGCTCTATGAAAGGGCTTGCAGAGCTGAGGCTGTTTTCTTGCCGTGGGGCTGATCGCACCCGATGTCCGCAGGTGGCTGAAGTTTGAGGAGGATGTGGAAGATGGCGGCGAGCGCTGGAGCAAGCCCTACGTGGCCACGCTGTCCTTGCACAGCCTCTCTGAGCTGAGGAGCTGCATCATCAACGGCACGGTGCTGCTGGACATTTGCGCCAACAGCATGGAAGAGATTGCAGGTACCGTGGGCGCCACATGCCTCCGGGAACAGCCGAGCTCGGTTTGCCGCGGTGCCCTTCACTCCCGAATCCAACCCTGCCCCAACGGCACGTCCTTTTCCAGAAGCGCCACTGTGTTTTTCAGTCGTGAGTTGTCTTTGGATGCAGACTGGGCGTGCAACAGTCACGCCAGCTTTTTCTTCCACGATGGGATCCTTTTGAAAGCAATTTGTGGGGTTAGAGAAGCGATTAGAGAATATCCTCCAGCCAAAAAGGAGTGTGTGTCAGGGCGTAGCTCTCCGAAAGACGGAGCCCGCGTAAGAGCTGAACCTCCTCAAATCAAGTATTTATCACAAGCCGTTTCCTCACGTTCTTTTTAATCTTTTGCCTTCACATCCAGGATTTCAGAGTTGTAAAGGCCGAGTTTGTCTGGCAGATGCCCAAGCAGTGTATTTCTGTGGGGAAGAGAATTGAAGTTCCTTGAAAAAGCAGCTTTGGAGAAATGATCTTTGGCTGGCAGGTCTCCATGCAGCCCTTTCAAGAGCTGGAGAAGTCGCAGCTCTTCTTAGCCCATTTCTCCCTGGGCTCGGCAAATTGCAGTCGATCGGCCAAGGGAACTCTGGGAAAGTCTGAGCTATGGATTGCTTATAATTTGGTTAAATGTGTAGAGTCAGGCAGAAAGGCCAGATGGGGCAAGAAAATTGCCTTATTTAGACTGGGAAAGAACTCTCTTAGCGGCGTGGTGAATACGCACTTTGATGATGTTTCTTAGCAAAGGACAATTCTTGCTTTTGCTGCAACCACTGAATTGTATGAAAATGTCTTGCGAAGCAAGGCGGAGCCCGCGTTAGGCTGTCCCGCGTGGCACAGCCTTCCCCGGGGGCTTCGAGGGCCAGGACTTGGGGGCGTTTCTGCTCTGACAGCTTCATTTCCCTTTGCCATCCCCAGATATGATCCTGGGCCAGCAAGAACAGTCCGTGGAGTTTGACGAGCGCGTGCGGGCCAAAGTTCGACAAGTCCTTTTGAAGCAGCACCACCATCAGAACGAGAAGAAAAGAAACAACCTTCTCCCCATCGCCTGCTCGTTTGCAGATGTGAGGGAGAAGCAGTCAGACCCGCACGTCCTCGACAAGCCAGGTGAGGGTTCCTGCAGGGCTTTGGCAGCAGGTGAGGGTTTCTGCCAGGCTATGGCAGCAGGTGAGGGTTTCTGCAGGGCTTTTGGCAGCAGGTGAAGGTTTCTGCAGGGCTTTGGCCCCTTTAGACTTGCCCTGGCAAAGGAGAAGCGTCCCAGTTGCTCTTTGTCCCTCCTCCTGAGTGTCTTTCTTTGTCCCACCAGCCCAAACACTCACCCCTCATCCTTCTCCCACCACTGCAGAAGCTAAAAATGGGGTGAGCCATGAGGCCAGCGCAATGGATTTCAGCAAGGTGAGACACTCGTGGCTTTCTTACGCCTTTAGGGCCAGATTTGCTCTTGCAACCTTGGCTGCAGAGTGTGCTGCAGAGTGCTGTGGGCTTTGCTTTTGGGGTAACTGCCTGAAAAATCGCTTGTCGTGCCCAGGCGGAGCTGCACTTCATGAAGAAAATTCCCAGAGGGGCTGAAGCGTCCAACGTGCTCGTAGGAGAGCTGGATTTCCTTCGCCAGCCCATCGTGGCATTTGTCCGCCTGACCCCGGCTGTCCTCCTCTCGGGCATGACGGAAGTTCCCATCCCAACCAGGTCCGAATGAGGAGCACAAAGTTTTGACTGAAAAAAAAAAAAAACAACCCCAAGAAAACATCGAATTGCATGCATCGGTTTGGCGTCCCAAGGGAACAAGGCCAGTGGGAGCAAGCACGTTTCTCGCACCCACATCTCCTTGCCTTCGTTTCTCCCTTCCCTGCTGTAGCTTTTAAACCCACTGGCCAACTGTACGGAAAGTTGGCCCAAAAACTAGATTTGCGATCGGTTCTGATGAATGTCAAATTCATCACCGGAGTCGGTGAGCTTACGTGTCCCCTCTCGAGCCGCGCTCTGGGCTGGGAGCTCCCAGGGATTTCCTTGGGTGCTCTTTGAGCAAGGGCACGTTCTTCTCTCTCACTGTGTTTTCCTTGCCCAGGTTCCTGTTTGTTTTGCTTGGACCGGAAGGAAAAGCCCACCAGTACCATGAGATCGGCAGGTCCATGGCTACTCTCATGACGGATGAGGTGCGACGAGCTAAGCGAGATCTCCGGGTCCTTTTTGGCTTTCTTCACCTCTCCCTGTCTCTGTAGTAGTGAGGAAGAGGCTTTGCTGTGCCAGCTGCCCGCAGCTCTCCAAATAGCCCACCCTTGGTTTGCACCCCAAAGCAAACCTGCGGAGTTGCATCACCCCCCATCCCGGAGGCTGAAATCCCACCCGGGGTGCATCCTGCACCTCATCCTTCTCCCCGGGTGCCCAGCACGCTGTCCCCAGTGGTGGCATTGCCAGGGCCGGTCCAACTTCTCCTCTTTCAGCAAAAGGCTGTGGTGTGCCGTGGGGGACGGGAGCCTCCTGGAGATGATTACAAATACCACCATGCGCAGATGTTCCTTTTGGGGGAACATTCCCTGCCCTTTCCAACAGGACCTGTGGGGAAAACTATCTTGCCCCCTTTAGCCAAGGGCTTATTGCCCTGCTGAGGACATCCGCGATGGGTTGTCCTCTCACCGGGTTGTCTCCTATCGGCAGGTTTTCCGTGACGTTGCCTATAAAGCCAAGAACCGGGCTGACCTCGTGGCCGGCATCGAGGAGTTCCTGGATGAGGTCACGGTCTTGCCGCCAGGAGAGTGGGATCCCTCGATCCGAATCGAGCCCCCGAAAAACGTCCCTTCGCAGGTGGGTGCTGCGGAGGAGGAGGGAGGCGCGAGGGGGGCGGGCAGGATGGCAGCACGGCTGGGGATGCTGTTCAGGGGCCCAGGTTCACAAGGTCCCAGTTTGACACAGTCACCTACCCAGACCGGCAGCAAAACAAGCCAGTGGTTCAAATACGTATCTTGATCTTATTTCCATTGTAACAGGAAAAAAGGAAGGTGCCAGGAGCTCTCGATGACAGTGCTTCTCAGAGCAAGGCGGAGAAACACAGTGGTCCTGAACTGGAGCGGACAGGAAGGTGTGAGCTTGAATAGTTTGGTGTTTTTTTTTCTGTTTGCCTCTAAAACCTGAGCACGCCCCTCCCTTCTAGCAGGTTTTGGGGGTTAGTTGGTTCAGTGAAGGGGCTCCACGTTACCAGCTTGGTCCCCTGGGCTGGGCAGGTGGGAGATCTGGGCAGCTGGGCTCAGCCACAGCATCACTGCACACAGGTTTTCTTGATTTGGGGTGGAAGCAGATGTGTCAATACCTCCAGGTAGAGCTCTGCTGCTTCTCAAAGCCAGGGACTGTTGCAAGAAGAGGGGATGGGCTCTCAGGTTAGGTCTGTTGTGGTTGTGGTTGTGGTTGTTGGCGGGTTCTTTTGTGTGCCTCTGCTTCTACTGGGTATAAAATGGGAGAAGGAGACTGCTTCTGTTTAGCAATGCAAGTTACTCTGTGCTGGTGATGGCCCTTCTTCCAGGAGAACAGTGTCTATTTTTTCCTTCCTCCAGGCTCTTTGGAGGTTTGGTCCTGGATGTGAAGCGAAAAGCCCCGTGGTTCTGGAGCGACTTTCGGGATGGTCTGAGCCTGCAGTGTCTGGCGTCCTTCCTCTTCCTCTACTGTGCCTGCATGTCCCCTGTCATCACCTTTGGGGGCCTGCTGGGGGAGGCGACCAATGGCCACATAGTGAGCAGCTCTCTCTGTTGGGTGGCATGGGGGAGGATAACACTCATGCAAAAGTCCTTGCTGCAGTGAATTTGCTTTGTTGGTCCCCCCCCCCCCCCCCACCCCTAACGATTTATTTACTCACTGCTGCCTCTCTTGCCCGGACAGAGTGCCATGGAGTCGCTGCTGGGCGCGTCCATGACCGGCGTGGTGTATTCCCTCTTTGCTGGCCAGCCTCTCACCATCCTCGGCAGCACGGGACCCGTCCTCGTGTTTGAGAAGATCCTCTACAAATTCTGCAAGTAAGGCTGGCTGCTTTGGCCGAGTGCTGCGAGGCTTCAGCAGGCAGCAGTCATGGAGAAAAGATGTTTTTCTTTTCTTTTTCTCAGTGTTAGTTGTTAGATTTAGTTTGTCTTCTGTGTCACAGACATGGCACACTGCTGCTTTAGTCCGTGGTGGTGCCAGAGCCCTCGGTCTCTGAAGGCTGGATGGGGTGGTCTGGGGTTTTTCGGGTGAAAGTGAAGCAGTGGGAGGAGGAGAGCCCACAAGGATGTGGATGCCCAAGATGGGTTGCAGAAGGAAGATGAGACAAATCACTCTGGTTTAGGAATGAGGGAAGATTTGCTTCCCTCTGGGTACAAACCCAGGCACTTTTCAGCCTGATTTTTTGCTGGAAGTGGAAATATATTTTGCCCAAATATCCAGGTAGTTTTCTGCTGGAATATTTTGAGTTGTGATGACTCGATTGAAAACGTAGGAGCTTTCCATGTGAAATGGGTGTTTTCCGTGACAGTCCTTCTGTTGTGATGACTTTGATCCTTCCTGCAATGAAATTTCTTATTAAGCCCCAACTGGCTGGCAGCAGGTGACTGGGTGCAAAACCAGCTGGTTTTGGTGTTGAAAGGGCCTCAGGGTGATGTGGGAGAGCACCAGCTTCCACAACAGGGACCTGACCTCAATTAGCCTCCAAGGTGTTAACACCAGACAATTGCCAACTAGTGACAATTAAATAATTGGCCTCTCCTCCTGTGGGTCCACACCCTGCACCACAGCCCCAAGGCTGTCTGGAGTAGTCTGTGGAAACTGCATTTATCATCCGCAGCCTTGACAGGCTCCTACATTGCTCCCGATTTTCCCCGAAGGCAGGCATGGCTTGGAGCCTCTTGCTGGCCTTGCGTTTTGTTTTGGTTTTGCAGGGAGTACACGCTCTCCTACCTCTCTCTGCGGGCGTGCATCGGGCTGTGGACCGCCTTCTTCTGCATCGTGCTGGTGGCCACCGATGCCAGCTCTTTGGTGTGCTACATCACCCGCTTCACGGAAGAAGCCTTTGCCTCCCTCATCTGCCTCATCTTCATCTACGAGGCTCTAGAGAAGCTGAGTCACCTGCGAGAGACCTACCCTGTGCACATGCACAGCAAGCTCGACTTCCTCACCATCTACTCGTGGGTTTTTTCCCTCCTAAAACGCCGCTGCCCCTTGGCAGGAGCTCAGGGCTGCGCCTCCATCGCCTTTCCCTTACGCCTGTCTCGGCTTCTCTCCTCGCAGCTGTAAGTGTGAGGCACCGACCCATCCCAGCAACGAAACCCTGCGTTTCTGGGAGAGCAACAAGATCAACGTGTCTGGCATCGCCTGGGAAAACCTCACGGTGACTGTAAGTGCCCCGAGCCACTGCTTCCTCGCGCCGCGGCCACGGGGTCCAGGGGCATTTGCGTGGTGCAAAACTCGGAGCCCTTCAGGTGGTGATGGGCTTGAAACTGTGCTAGTGCTGCTCTGAAAAGGCATTGCTGAAATCCAATGTCTGTGGCTACGTGCATAAATTTGCCTGTCTGAGCAGCCTCTCGGGCTGTTGTTGCTGGGAGCAGAGCCCCAGGCATAGCATGGGAGGCTCTTCTGGACATCGTCATCCCCTCTTGGCCACGTCCCCTCTGTGAGGCCTCCCCTGGGAAGGGACGGTTTGTCTCTTCTCCTTTCCTGTCACGGTTGCCTTAGCCCTCCGTCCCCGTTCCCTCTGTCTCTATCCCCAAGAATTTCCAGCCTTTCCTTCCCCTCTGGCGTCTTCTTCAGCCATGGTTACCTGCCATTCAAGCGGAGGATGTGCCGGGGGTCTGTGGTATGGTGTCCCGTCACATCTCCTCTCCGCTCTCCTCTGTGTAGTTCGATGTGTCCCTTGTTCAGCTGCTGCTGCTGCTGCTGCTGCTCCTTACATAGAAATCTCCATCGGCAGCAGCAGTTACAAGGTCACGGATCTTGGACCAAGGTCCTCAAAACCCCCTGAGTTATCTGAGGTTTCCTTGCCGCACGTGCCCTGCCTCTGTGTCCTGATGCTCTGTTTCTCCAGGAATGTCGGGACTTGCATGGAGAGTTTCAAGGACCTGCCTGTGGACGCAATGGCCCCTACACGCCTAATGTCCTCTTCTGGTGCTGCATCCTCTTCTTCTCCACCTTTGTCCTGTCGAGCTTACTGAAGAAGTTTAAAACCAGCCGTTACTTCCCAACCAGAGTAGGTAGAAGATGGTGGCCAGCAGCAGTCTCCCCACTCATTTCCCACAATGGCTTTCCTGGAGCACTAAGCAGTATTTGCCACCCCTTGGTCAAGCTGGGAAACGCTGACCTTGAAGGCCAAGCTCTCCACCAGCTTGGATGTCCCTCGCTCATTTGCAGGAGTGCAAAACGATGGTAGCATTTCCCACCTGCCTCGCGACCTGCCCCAGGGCGATTTTGTGCTCAGGCGGTGGGAGATGGGGTCTTCCAAAGCTGCTTTTTTTTCTTCACCTTCTGTGCATTGTGTGCTCAAGGGGAAAGTTGCTTGACATGAGGAGCTGCCACGGAAAAAGACACTGTTTCTTCCTTTTGAGGAGCAAATGATGCCTCAGTGCCTTCTTCCCATTGTAGCTGTGAGCGTGGCTGTAGTGGCAGACATCTGCTTCCTTATTTTTCCAAGATGTTTTTAAGGTTTGAGTTAAACCAACCCTTTTCCACCTAATTAACCTCTTTTCATTGTCTGACACCCGATCTCACGGGGACAAACACAGCAAGAGTATCTAACCAAGGGGTTTGGCTGCACGTCCTCAGAGCGGTGGGATGTTGTTAACCAGCCTTAATGTTGTTGGTGTCCCTAACTTCCCCATGCCACGTTATGGCGCCGTCTGCGATGCCCCTTTCAGCTCTGGTTTCTCGCCCCAGGTACGGTCCACAGTAAGCGACTTTGCCGTTTTCCTCAGCATCGTCGTCATGGTGCTCATCGACTTCATGGTTGGGATCCCCTCACCGAAGCTCCACGTCCCCGATAAGTTCAAGGTAATGGGGTGTTTTGGCACGGAGCTGGTTTCAGCCCTTGGGGATGCCACAAGGCGAGGCCGGGGCAGGACAGGGCCGAGTCTGGGGGAGATGCTGGTGGTGTGACCATCTCCTCTTGCGCCTCCAAGTGCATTGTTTCCTTCTGGAAACAGGGCGACAGCCCCAAAACTAGGCAGCTACAGGAGAAGTGTCTGTAGGTGCTTGCGAAGAGGCCGCTGGCAGTGCTGACCCCCATGGGAGAGGGTGACATGAAGCCAGGGCTGGGAGATGCTCTGAGCCAGGGGTGGAGGGGAAAACCAAAGCCAGTGGGGTGGCTGGTCTGGGAGATGATGCTGGTGTGTGTGCTTTGTTGCAGCCTACCAGAGACAACCGCGGGTGGTTCATCAACCCCCTAGGAGCCAACCCTTGGTGGACGGTGTTGGCTGCGCTCATCCCAGCTCTGCTCTGCACCATCTTGGTATTCATGGACCAGCAGATCTCTGCCGTTATTGTGAACAGGAAGGAGCACAGGCTGAAGGTAAGGGGCTGCAAGAGACGACCCCGTCCCCAACCCGCTCGGGGCTGCAGGTCTGGGGAGAAGCTCCTATTCCAAAAGCTTTGTGAAGGCAGTGGTTTGGGACAACGTCAGGCTGCGTGGCAGGATGCTCTCCTGGACTGATGATGCCACAGGGAGCAAACGACAGGGGAGTTCAGATGAGCAATCTTCCCGAGCAGCAAATTCATCTTGGAGCAATAGAGAAGAGCGTTTTTGTTTTAAAATGTCAGCAGCAGCTGGGGGAACGACTCAGTTTGATGAGCTGCCAGGGATAACTCTTACTTGCACAGAACACAGCTTGCTTGCCAGTGGTGGAAATTTCTTTATGAATGAATGAAAAAAATGTGAATTTGGTTGGGGTCTTTTTTTGGGGGGAAGTAGATACCACACAAACGCTCCAAATCCACTTTGTCTGAACTCCGGCCGGGATTTCACGCAAGGTGCTTGCGCAAAGCCTGGATACCTCCTTATTTGTCTCCAAGTCTTGTTTTGAATTTTCAAGAAGTTGACTCGAGCTTGAGTAGGGTTTGAATCTGGCTTGCGACGTGGTCCTGGCTCTTGTGCTGTGGGATGCTCTGTTTCTTGTTTTGCTGCCTGCAGAAAGGATGCGGGTACCACCTGGACCTCTTTGTGGTGGCTGTGATGCTCGGGGTGTGCTCTGTGATGGGGCTGCCCTGGTTTGTGGCTGCGACCGTCCTGTCCATCAGCCACGTGAATAGCCTCAAAGTGGAGTCTGAGTGCTCGGCTCCAGGAGAACAACCCAAGTTTTTGGGGATACGAGAGCAGAGAGTCACTGGCTTGATGATCTTTGTGCTCATGGGCTGCTCTGTCTTCTTCACTTCTGTGTTAAAGGTAAGAGGAAAATGCGGAACGCCCAACAGCCACAAGCTTCTTTGGAGGTTATACAAAAATAGTCCCCTCTCTCCAGGCCTGAGTAGTTGTGGAGCGGAGGAGGAGGTGATCCCAAACCTTGGGGCTTGACCCACGGTCGGAAGCAGCCTCGGTGATGCTTTCCAGCCCTTCAGACCCCAGTTTGGTGCGCTCGAGGCAAGCGAGCAAGACAACTGCTTTAGTTTTCAGGTGTCTTTCAGGCCCACCCGTGTGTACGGGTTACAATGCAGCCTCTTCAGACCAGTACGTCTGCTCTCTTTCAAACAGGCAGCACTTTATTGGTTGCCGTTTGCCCCCGCAAATGCCTCCGAACAGCCCTTCCCAGTAGCTAAACACACTGACATCATCCCCACGGGCTTCCTTGCCTGTTCCTCCCACAAGGTAATCTCCTCTCTAGGCTAAAAGGAGGCACGTCGCTTTGGCGTGTTGCCGCCGGAAGATGTAGAAATGTTTTTCTACCGTCACGGAACGCGGCATATGGTAGCATGGGTGAAATCACCTATTTTCCCCCAGCCTTTCTGGAAAATGGCATTCTTCTGACAAAACGTATCTCAAAAGTTCAGCCGAAAGCAGAGCATTAGCTCGCTGGCACGCACAAAATCTCTGCCGGTTAAAATCCGGCACATCTCTAACCCTGTGGAAACTGTGGAAGGCTTTAGGCAAGTTTAGGCAGTGCCTGTAGAGGAGAGTGGTAATACTGAAAATGCAATTTAAAAAAAGAAATTGTGGCCTTCTTTTTTTTTTTCTTTTCTTCCAGTTTATACCCATGCCTGTGCTTTACGGTGTCTTTCTCTACATGGGCGTGTCGTCGCTCCGAGGAATTCAGGTAGGGACTTTTTCACAGCGTGCAGCATGTCTGCTCCCTGGTATTTCATCTGCGTAGGAGCAGGGAAACAGCAGTGGGAGTGGGGACAAACCTCTCCGAAAGCAAGCAATGAACATATTTAGCGTAAGAAAAAGCTTGGTGGAGGCACAGGAGGTGTGTAGGGCTGGGAGGACCAGGCAAGTTCAGCGCGCTCTGTTTCCCGGCTTAGGGCAGGTCAGTGTTTGGTTACGTGCAAGTGGGGGAATTCCGTGCAAAGGGAAGGCAGTTTCTGCCACTGGTGGAAATCCTTGCTGGGGGATTCAGAGGGCCGAGAAATGCCAATAATAGAATCATGTGGAATAACTGGAGTTTGGTGGGCAGCTCTCATGGGCCAGCTGGCTGATAGGTGGAGCGGAGGGAAGACGGGTGCTGCTCCCAGGAGGAAGATAGTGGGAGCCACGATTTCTCATTGCAGGCGAGATCCTGAAAACTCCCTCCACGCCTCAAGAGGGCCAGAAACTTTCCGCAGTGCCAAGGTGGCAACTTTTCCACTTTTTTGTTTTGCAGTTCTTCGATCGCTTGAAGCTGTTTTGGATGCCGGCGAAACACCAGCCGGATTTCATCTACCTGCGGCACGTCCCCTTGCGAAAGGTGCATTTCTTCACCATGATCCAGCTGATCTGCCTCGTCCTGCTCTGGGCCATCAAGGTGTCCCGTGCTGCCATCATCTTTCCCCTGATGGTAAGAGCCGGTGCTGCTTGGCAGCGGGATGTTTGCAGCGCTGGAGGGAGATGGAGCATCATCTCTGGCCTCACCGCATCTTCCCTCTTATTCGTGAAGGTTTTGGCTCTCGTTTTTGTGCGGAAAGTGATGGATTTCTGCTTCTCAAAGCGAGAGCTCAGCTTTCTGGATGACCTCATGCCAGAAAGCAAGCAGCAGCAGAAGTTGGACGATGCCAAAAATGAAGGCGAAGAAGAAGAGGTAAAGCTTGCTGGGTGCTCGGGGCTGGCCCTCTGCCTCGGGCTGTGAGATTGCCTGTTCCTATCACAGCTTGTCTTCAGGTGTTGGGGGAAGATCAGAGCTGCGTAGAAATCGATTCTAATATGTTTTTACGGGGTGTTTAGTTTATCTCCACTTTGCCCAAAGGCAGAGAGCTTGATTTGTCCCCTTTTTACGTCAGGAGTCCCAAGAGGTGATGGGAGCTGCTGCTGCAAATTCCGTTCAGCTGCAGCTGGGGAAGACCAGCGACTTGGATATCCCAAGGCAACACCGTGACAGGTAAAGCCCCACCAAGCACCAGGACCCCGGGCAAGATGAGTTTGAAGGTGTTTGGCACAATTTTCTCCACCTGCATCTTTATTGAGCATCCCATAGAAACCAGCAGTCAGGTTGGTGGGGAAAGTCAAATATACGGGCAGGGCTGCAGGAGGTGATCGCGGGGCTCTGGCCGCAAGCAGAGTGGCTGCGCAGCTCACGATTGACCCCCAAAACTTGCGTCGTCAGTGACTTTAGGGTAGCTGGAGACCCTCACACTTCAAAATGAGGAGTTGCGGGCATGATCTGTAGCAGCAGTGGCTCAGGAGCCCGCTGCAGGGCTAAACACCAGCAAGAGCCTTTGCGCGGAGCTGTTGCTCTGCAGCTCTCAGGCTTGCCTCCCAAAACTCCTCATCCAGCAAAACCTCCCGTGCTTATGCCGAGCTTTGATTCTGCGGGTTCCCCTGTTCCTCTTGCTGATGCTGATGCACTCGCTGGCATCAGTTCCCATAATCACGGGTTGCTATGTAAAATATTTCCTGCAGGGCTGGTCCTTTCGAGATTAATCTCTCGGATGAAATGTCGAGAACGACCGTCTGGCAGGCTCTCCCTATGAACACGGAAACGGTCTGAATCCGGGGAGGAAAGAGGTAAAGGATTGCACGTGAACGTGACCGTGCTCCTCTGCAAGCGTGCTTTGGCCGGCAAGGCATGCAAACCAGCTCCTCTCTGCCGGGGTGGTCCCACGAACGGGGCCGAATCAGCAGCAGCCGGCAGGTCTTCCACTGATGATGCTCTCCCTCTTTTTCTCTTTCTTCCCCCGCCCAGTTTTCACGTTTAGGACTCTTGGCTTTGAAGGAGAGGAGTGAGAACGTGACTCAGGGATGTGCCAACACAGACACGGGGAGAAACTGTTGTTTGTTATTTTTTCCAACTGGTGGATTCCCATTAAAGCCATGCAGATGTTTTCAGTTATCCTTGGTGTGCTTCAGGCATTCAGTATCTCTAGAGCAGCAAACTGAGGTGCACATCACAGTCCATGGGAGTTGGGTGGTGGTAAGCCTCCGTGTGTACGTGTGTGTGGTGGTGCGGTTTTGTAGTGGTAGAGGGACTGCTACCGCTTTATCATTCAGTGCTATCTTTTTAATATCTAATTCCTCCTCTCCTTTCTCTTTTTTCCCCAGTAAAAACTCAGCAACCCGGTCTAGTTGAAGATGTCCCTGCCCACGGCAGGGGGGTTGGACTGGATGACCTTTAGAGGTCCCTTCCAACCCAAACTATTCTATGATTCTATAATGTACAAAACCGTTTTCTGTTCTATTTGACGCATTCTCCACTTCCTTCTTCATCACGACCGGGTTCTTGGTCTGGTTTTGTTGTCCCAAATGCGGGCTCGTTGCCCGGTGCGCAATGCCAATTCACACACCGCGACGAGGTATTTCCATTTCTTTATTCTAGTTTGCGCAAAGTAGGGAGCTAGGTGGTAGCCCACAAAAGACTAGCTCTCCGATTATCAAAACCTTTCGCTAGTTATAGTCTCTGTCAAATGGTCTTCTCGCCTCTTATGCTAATTCGTTTGCATGCTCAGTGTCTCTCCGCATTTGGGTCGGAGGGTTTCTTGGGTCGGTGGGCCGTGAGTCGGTGGTCGTGATCTCCCCCTGCCGCAATTGCCTCTTCTTCACCTTTAGCTTCATGCTTCAACCGCTGCTGCTCGGTTCCTGCAGCAAATTGGTTATTTCAGGCTTGGATCGCCACTATCCATTCTTTGAGGTTTCGCTTGACAGAGACTTCACTTAGCAAAAGAGGTTATTGTGTCACAGTTTTCTTAGATCCTACGTTAAACAGCCACTTGAACGCTTAACAGAAGCATTGGGCAAAATATTGCACATGAATCAATGACAGCCTCCTGCAAACTTACATCACTTTGGGGTCCTGCCTTTAATTCACTCTTAGGTCTCTCACTGGTGCGAGAGGGATGCTCTCCATGGCGGGGCAGCGTAAAGAGCGTCCGAGCAGTTGGGCTAAGGTGAAGGAAAAGCACTTGCTGCCTGCGCTCCGGTTTTACATCTTTTTTTTTTTCTTTTGCTTTGGCTCTGCCATCAGCCTGGAAGCTGCAAAATGCAGAAATGCCACCTTCTTGTCCCCTGGCTGTAAACTGAATATAAGGGAGCGCTTCAAATCGAAAACCTTGAATACGCTGTATGGTCATGGGAGCGGGCAGGTACCGCACACAGCTGGGGCTCTGTGCCCCTGGGCTGCCCCCTCCGTTGTTCCTCCACTTTCCTTAAGCAGAGATGGTTCTCGTGCTCTCTTTGCCTTTTGGGGGGTTGTTGGGCTGCGGTGTCAGCCCCGGCACGTGCGTTTGAGTCGGGTGGCCATGGAGCCTGGGAGGAGAGGACAGCCCAGAAGAAAAGGTCCCCTTGCAGCCCTCCACCTTGCTGTGGGCTCAGCGCGTGCTCCAGGCTGTTGGCGTCTGCAACCGGTGCCCCGAGCCCAGCTGGGACGGATGCACGAACCCTCCTGCCATCGGCTTGTCCCATCCGCTGCGGGAGCCTTTTCGTGCATCAAACCAGCCCAAACCGACAACGGCAAGGTGTTGCTCCGTGCAAAGGGGTGGGGAAAAGAAAACACCAAATTGCTCTGGAAGGATGAAAGCGGCACATCACCAAGCCGGGCCAAAATGAGACGGCGTTTACGGCATGGGGTTTTGCAAACTGTCGTGTGACTACTGCCAGCGTGGCGTGGTGAGTGTCGGAGGGGGAGGAAACCGGTTTAGCTCTTCAGGAAGGAGGGGAGGCAAAAGAGCAAAGGCTTGGAGGAAGGGAAAGGTGCAAAGGCTGGGTTTTCTGGCTGCTATTCCTCCGTGATGCCCATGCCCGTCCTGTCCACGCTGCCTTCCTGTGCCTGGCTCTGAGGAAGGGACTGTGCTTGCTGCTCCGACATGCTGTCTCTCCCTCCCCAGAGAGACAAGGTCCCGGTGGAGGAGATCCCTGATCTCTCCACCATTTGGAAAATAAACTTTAATTCCCGTGGAGGTATAGGCATCAAGCCCGTGAACCGCAGTGGGTGCGGCGCTGGGTGGTTGTGGTAGCAGTCCTGTGGCTGCCCTGCCCCTAAAAGGGACTTACTGGGCTTCTACTAGAGGAGAATTTTGTTTTTCCCTTTTGATTTTCCTCTCTTTAAGAGGAGAGAGCCGGGCTGAACTCCGCTCCCTCCTGGTAGGGTCCCGGGCCAGGGGCTGGGATTGTTTTCAGCATGTGCCTGGCATCTCTCCAGCTTAGAAAGAAAGAAAGAAAGAACGAACGAACCCCCCCCCCGGAAGGGAAACGATGCCGGTTTTAATGAGGAGCGGGCTGGGTCCAGCTCTGCGGGGGTCTGCGTCTCCCCTGGCCTCAGGGGGCTGCAAAACGTTGGCAGCTGCCTTGCAGTTGCTTATTGAAAAAGTAAAGCAGGCTTCCTCGATGTGCCCGAGCGCAGCCGTCTTCTCCATTTGAAGCTTTGCTTTTGCTGTTTACAGGGCTAGCATTTGTTCTTTCTTTATTTTAATTTTTTGAATTAAATGAAAGCTGAGGTCTTGCTTCATGACGTGACTCGGGGCCATCTGAAAGGTAGTTGTAAGCCCCTGGGCTGGCTGTGAGTCCCGGCGCTACGTCTGCCTGCCCCCTTTAGACACCAGAAACCCCTGGACGGCTCCTTATTTTGGGAGGATTTAATATTTCCTTGTGCAGAGGAAAATGATACGGGGGGTACGAACCCTCTCAAAGGTGTTCCTGGAGTCGCTTTAGGACTGAACCCCCCCCCCTTGAAGTGACCGGCGATGCTTTAGTTGGCAGCCAAGCCCCTTCCCATCAATGCGGGATGGGTGCTGGGCGTTTTCCTCATCTTTGGTGCCTTAAAACAGCTCCGCGAATCTCCCGTGGGCCCCTTGAAAAAGTTTCCTAAAAGGAAGCGCATGGAATCCCTAAGGGGGGGGAAAAAGAGATGTGAAAAGGTAATAAATAAGGTGCTGGCACATTTTTTTTTGCTATTTTATTTTTCCCCCAGTGTGCTACCTGTAGAGATACAGGAATTATTTTTGTTTTGGAGATGCTGAAATATATTTCTCTTATTGTAAGAGATGATCTAGTTTGGAAACGCTCCGTGTTGCAAATAAAACCGAGAGGGGGGAAAAATCCATCAAGCAGATCTGTGTAATTTATCACTCTGAATCTTTGTGTGTTTGGGATTTTTGTTTTTTTTCTTAAACTTGATTTATTGCGGGTTCATTCTGTGAAACGCAGGTAACATAAATGCGTGTCGCCGTCTCGTGGGTCCCGTGTGGGGGTTCCCCCTGCCAGAGCCGTGTCTGTCTTTGATTTTTCTCTTGTTGCCCATTGAACGTAATGGGAAAACAATACAATAAAAGTCTCGTTTGTCTCGCTGTGCCGCTCCCGAGTCTTTTGAAGGGTGGAGAGGAGTCGGAGGCGTCTTTGGAGCTTTTTCAGGGGGGGTTTGGAGGTGATGGGGGAAATCCATCTCCCTGGGGCTTTGGGTCAGGAACCAGCTGACTGGGGAAAGATTTGAAGTTAGTGGGTTGGGGGTTTTGATTATTTATTAATTTTTAAATTTTTATTCAGAATGTATTTTGAATTTATTTTTAGATTTAAAAAATTTTAATTATATCCTTTTAATATTTTTCTCTTTTTTATTTTTCTCTGCAAGTAAGTGCAATGAGCTCTGTGTGGCAGGAGGGAGGGGACAGCAGTGTCACACATGTCACCTCTGCCAGACCCGGGGGTGTGCAGGGAGTTCAGAAATGGGACTGGGGGGTGAAGGTGCCGGCACCAGACAGAAATTGCCCCATCCGGAGCGAGCAGTTCCTCCTCCCTGCTTTTTGGGAGGTTGTTTTTTTGGAAAACTAGTCCTTCTCTGTCTGCGGCAGGTGCCCCCGCCCTGAGAGCGACCGGGGGCATTAGGACCGCTGCGCCCTTGCTTTTCGCGCCTGTCAGGTGGGGAGTGCTGACCGTGGCGGAGCCACCTTGGGCCAGTCCTTATGGTCCCGTGTACACCTCGGGCGAGGAGTAAGAAAGTGAAGGCCCTCAGGCAATTCGAACTGACCAGAGATGAGGTTCGACTAGGGTAGAAATGGAGCCCCGCCGGAGGGCAAGGGGAGCCGGTCCTCCTCCTGGGAGCAGCGGGTCTGCAGTCGGGGACTCTCCCCTGGGCTCGGGACGCCGCCCGAGGAAAGTCCTCGCGGTTGAGAGCCCTCATCTTCCAGGTGAGTGACTGTGCACAGTTTGGATCCTCACTTCTAAAGCCGGCTGTGCAGTGTTAATCCCTCCTCCGCCCTCCTGAACCTGTGCTTTACTGGTGTTGTCGGAGCGTTGATGCCTCATTTCCAGGTAGTTTTCTGCCCCAGGCTTTGGGTTAAAATGAGGTTTCTTTCTGAATCTGTCACCTGCCTAATTTGACTACGTGAGCCTCCGCGACACAGCCCAGAGGAAAAGCAGGCAATTCTTGATGCGAACCGTCGCTGGGCAGAGCAAGGGGGAGATGCAGCTGCCCGGAGAGCCGGGCCGACGGTGGATCCCGGGTGGAATCCTAGTGGAGAGGCAGATGACAGACGATTGCAGTTAGCCAGACAAGGCTTCGAAGAAGAGGCTGTACGTTTGGCAGGACAAAAACCTGCCAATTGGTCTGAAATAAGGGAGTGTCGGAAGCGAATGGACCTGTAATGGTCTGTACTGTTTTGGAGCAAACAGCTCCGGCTATGAAAAAACAGTTTTCTAAGCATGTCCCCGCCTGGCCAGGGAAGTCAGTGGAGGAGGTAGTGTGTTTGGCTACGTTTGTATGCAGTGATGGAGATGAGGAAAGGGTTAAGGCAAAGAGACCTCAGAGGAAGGAGGAAGTAAGTGTGTTTGGGGCTGTGCTGAGGGAAGGGTTTGGAGAAAGCGGAGGGAGAGGCCGGGGAAGAGCCCGAGGAGGTGGATGGAATCAAAGTGACCGTGAGGTGCGTCTGGGTGAATGAAGTGATTGGACTTGGGGATCGGGTGATAGGGGTGGTTCGGGTATAACTGCGGGGTGCGATCGGGGGGAGGGATCCCTCTCCGGAAGCATCCAGCTCGAGCTGGCACCTGAGAACTAATCAAAGAGGAATTGGAAACCTTCACTCGGCCTTTGCATTCTCAGTGGGATCCCAGGGTCGGACCCTGTGAGGGTGGCCGGCGTGCGTAAATCCATAGCGCCGGTGAAGGTGCCTTCCGAGTGCCGCTTGAGGTTGGCCGTGAAGCTTTGGGCGCTTTGGGATTCGTACGACTGCCCTCTGCTCGGGAGAGAAGGATGGGGGAAGCAAACGTGGTTCAATGCACATGGTGGCATCCTGGTTCCTCCCTGCAGGAGGTGCCCGGAACAGGGGTTGTGTCCTGTAAAGTACTTTACTGTGTGGAGCATCCTCCAGAAAAGCGATGATAATAATAATAATAATAATAATAGATAAAAATAATTTTTGGTTTCAGGGGGGTCTGCCAAGCCTGGCCAGGGTTGCTCCTGACATCAACTATATGCAAAATCCTATCCCATACTATTTGCTTGCATTGACCTCCCCAGCCCCTGCGGGAGCGCTGGCAGCGTAGCACGGGACAGATCCAGCATCAGACAACCTCCTTCGCAGGCGTCTGGGCAGCATTTTGATGGGTGCGTGTGAAAATTGCATCCTCACAGTTACCTCTCGGCACGTCTACCCTTGCTTCGGTGCAGGCACACAGCCGCAAGAACGGGTTTGTGTAATGTAAAGGTACAATTCATTGCAATAAACTTTATCACAAACCTCCCCTTTTCTAGCGAGGAGCAATATTTCTATCTTGAGCTTATCACCAGAGTGCCGGAGAGCTTTCCCGACCGTTAGTTGCTCAGACAAGCACCTTCAGAAGAGTTATTAATGAGAGTGTTACCTTTCTTCTCTTTGCTGGATGCCTTAGGGGTTCGGGGGAGTAAAATGCCAGCCCCCACCCTGTAGCTGCTGAAAATCAGACTTTTGGTTGCCTATCAGCAAGCACTTTCATTTCTCTGGTTTAATTTCTTCAGAGATTGGTAGTAAAGAAGGGAGGAAAAGGCACTTGCCTTCTGCAAAGACAACCCTTCCCCGAGGAGCCGGACCTTCCTCCTTTGCTCCAGTGACTCCTGATTTCATTTTTACGAGCAGTAATGACTTTCAGCCTCCCAGCAAAACAAGCTGCGAAGCAGCCAGCCGGAGCTTTGTGCTTAGGACACAGTGAAGTGGAAGAAGTCTGGCTGCTCCAAAACTCAAAAGTGAGCGATGCAAAGCTCGGCATCCCCTTTCCCAGCCCGGTTTTGACGATTTGATGTTTTGCAGGTGCCTGTCGGCAGTGGAGAAGGACAGAGAGGGAAGGCAAAGCATCTGCGAGTGCTGGTACACAACCTGGGATGGGATAACCTGCTTTCCGGAGGCCTCTCTCCTTCCTGCTCCATCCCATCCCAAGCCCACGGGTCCACAAATCCCGCAGCCTATGAAATCCTGAACTCCTCCAGCAATTTCCTCAATGAAATAACCACTCCGAGTCCATCCGAGTGGCTTAAGCGGGACCGAGTGAGTTCTGAGTGGGGCCGTTTCCTTCGGTGGCCTCTCCGTGCAAGGCTTGCCGCGATTTTGGGGATGCTGCAATGGCCGGGGAAGGGCGATGGGATGCTCGGAGCATCTTGCCGCGGACCCGGAGGTGCCCACTTGTCCCGTTTCCTCCTATGTTTGCTCCTGAAGCTTTAATACTAAATAACAAACAAGCAGCGGGGATCCGAGCTTGGATCACGCTGGGATTTTAAGTGCTTAGACCTCGGTGTCACCTTCCTTCGCCATGTTATTTTACACGCCGTGTCGCCTTTCAGGGCAAGCCGGGCAGTTCACCTTTGTGCCGAGCGGTGCCGGGGAGGAAGTTGACTAGAGCAAATGAATTTGCAGCATGGAAATGACGGATTAGCTCAGCTGGGAAACTAAAGTAGAGCTGGAGATAGCTGGAGGAAGCGAGGAGAGTAAAAAATGTCGCTTCTCTGGACGTTTCCGTACCGTGCTAGGACTTGGTCTGGCTAACGAGGGTTTGTTGAAGCACCAAAGGGATGGAGGCCATGCCAAAGCGAGACCTTCCTGAAACGCCCTGATATTTTCCAGGCAATGTTGATGAAAGTCGGAGCCGCCCCGTAACGTGTAGTTTCACAACGGTTTGCACCTCACTTGTCTTTTGGCAGCTTGTGCTTTCAAATAGAGCAAAACGCTGCTTACGCCTTTCTCCCCGGCAGGGTGCGGCATTTAGACCCCATTTCTCTCTTCCGGATAGTTTTTGCTCAGAGCAGAGCTGGTTTCTCCCCATCCGCTAAGTTTTGCAAGCGGGAAGAGTTTTGGGGTGCGTGGCTTTAAATAACTGCCTGGATCTGCATCCGGTAGATCCTGATGTCATAAACGGTCACTTTTTGTGTCTCTGGAGTTGGTGCACACTGGGTGCCACTGAGCTCCTCTCGGTGAGGTCTACCCCGGTGTCCCGGGATTGATCTGGAGGTTCAGTTTTCCCCAAGACCGGTGACCGACGTGAGGATGAACCGGAATGGGGGTTACAAAATGACCCTTCTGGAAGAGTTACAGGTAGCGCGGCCGGGGCTCTGCCCAGGGGCTGATCATCCCCCGGAGAGTGGGAAAACTCTCCCCGAAATGCCATTGGCACTTCCCCGGAGCGCAGCAGGATGGGCAGGGGGAGATGCTCTGCACCGGGGAGGGCTGCCAGGGGCAGGTTTAGCGTCGCTGGTCGGTGCAGGGAGGGAAAACGCTTTCTAAGAGAGAAGGAGACTTTCCCCGTGTCACCCGCGGGGCGTTTGAAAGCTGCGACTCCCAAATCGCTCCTTTTATTCCCACTCCGACAGCCACGTAACACGCTCGAGTTTGTGATTTCATTTAAATGGCGATTTCATTCAAATCGCGATTTCATTTAAATTGCGATTTTAAGCGATTTTATTAAGCCCTTTCCCCCCGTGCCTTGTCCGAGGTTGGGGTTGGGGTAGCGACTCGGCTGTGAGACGTGGTTGGGTTTTTATTTCTTTGAACGCAGCCTGGGAATCCCCTTCCCCAGCCCTGGTGGCAGGGGGAAAAGAGACGCCAAAGGACTTCTTTCTGCTGGCTCCTGTAGTTCTCCTTCGGCTTTTGAGGCAGAACTGCTCTTCATGCAGCGCCGGCAGTGGTATTTCAGCCGAGGAGGGCATTGGCTCTCAGCCCTTGGCTTTTGCAAGGAGAAAAACGATGTGTTCCATGGAAAGCACGCTTGCACCAAGGGAAGCCCGAGCCTCGCTGGGCCAAAGACGAAGCTTTGCCCTTGCAGGTTCTTGAGGGCCTTGGGAGGTTGTTGGTGGCCATGTCCTGTGGCCGTATGGTGAATACTTCCAGGCACACATTATATACCGTATAGGTGATGTTACGGGCTGTTTTATTTGGGTATGGGAAGACAAAGCTCCTACAAGTCCGTGTTTTTAGGGCCGTGCCTGGAGGAGGAGGAGGAGGAGGAGGCACGCAGAGGCGAGATGCTCGTGGACTGGCGTGGACGCAGGGGTGGATGATGGCCGGGAGGACGTACGGGAGCTCGACACACGCAGCCCCAACTTTTACCTTCTTCTCATTGCTAAACAGAGACATGACGAAGAGGCAGTGATTGACCAGGGAAGAACGAGCAACGTTGTCAGTATTCACTATGAGAAGGAGGAGTTGGAAGGTGAGTCTCTGCTGAGATCCTGGCAGAGGGGCCAGCAGCCCAGGGCGTTTTCCCGTAGCACAAAGTCCCTACAATGTCCCTTGCTCGGTGTCACGTCATGTGCAGCAAAACGTGCCGTGCTTCTTGATAAAGCAGCACAGTTATTTTGACATTTTTTCTTATTACGGCTCTTAAACAGAGGGAGAAAGCCCCCGCGGAGGCCACGGTGTGAGTTTTAGCCGTGGGCCTGGGTAGTTCATGGCTTGTTTTCTCACAGAAGCTGCTTCTGACTTGGAGAGGTCAGGAGAAGAATTGGATGGCTGCAGATGCTGTGATTGTCTTTTTTTGTTCTGGAGTTGATTATCATGGGACCGATTTGATCTTCTCTTGTCGCCTTGTGCCATACAAAGATTTTAAAAATAATTACTTTCTGTCGCTGCTTAATGAGCAAGTGTGAGTGTTGTCCAGCCGAAGCTGGAATTTGAGAAGAGGTTCGCTGCTTTGAGGGCACTTTTAGATGAGCCGGAGCCATCACTTGTTGTTGCTCTGTTGTTGCAAAGCTTGAGTACAATAGGCTTGGAAGAAAGGAGGTCCAGTGAAAATAAAATTAAGAGAAGTTGTTTTTTTCCCCTGGGATTTAACCGTGGCTTAGCGAGGCACCGGCCGCGTCAACCACTGCCACAATGCCGAAAGCGCTGCAAATGCCGCTTTATTGCAGGCCACCGGACCGTGTACGTGGGCGTGCAGAAGCCGCTGGCGAGGCAGAGCCGCCGGCACCACCGACCCCGCAGCCAGAAGCCTCGGAAACGGGAAGGGGAGAAGGACTCTGCCCCGACGGAGCAGGGCTACCACTGTAAGTCCCGCCACAGCATTCACGAAGCTCCTCGGGGCTACGTGGGCACTGGGGTCTTCTGCAAGCAGGTCCATGTGGCCCAGGGGAGAGGGGCCAGCCCGATATTTGTGGCTGAACTGGTGCCGATCCGATGGCCACTTTGCATGTGAGCGTGACGGGCCGTATTCAGGCGCGGTAACGGGACGGGGCTTTGTCTTCTGCCCCCAGACACCCCGTCCCAGCGGGTGCAGTTCATCCTCGGGACCGAGGAGGACGAGCAGCACGTCCCTCGTGACTTGTTCACCGAGCTGGATGAGATCTGCGTGAAAGAGGGCGAAGATGCCGGGTGGAAGGAAACGGCAAGGTAAATCCCTGCTGCCGGCTGCGGTGGGAGAGGAGTCCCTGCGCCGGCAGCACGCGCGGGCACTGCTTTCCGCTCTCCGGGACGCAAAGCTTTTGCAGCTGCAGGTGGCGATGTGAGGAGCCTGCTCCTCTTGCTACCCCGTAGCTCTATGAAAGGGCTTGCAGAGCTGAGGCTGTTTTCTTGCCGTGGGGCTGATCGCACCCGATGTCCGCAGGTGGCTGAAGTTTGAGGAGGATGTGGAAGATGGCGGCGAGCGCTGGAGCAAGCCCTACGTGGCCACGCTGTCCTTGCACAGCCTCTCTGAGCTGAGGAGCTGCATCATCAACGGCACGGTGCTGCTGGACATTTGCGCCAACAGCATGGAAGAGATTGCAGGTACCGTGGGCGCCACATGCCTCCGGGAACAGCCGAGCTCGGTTTGCCGCGGTGCCCTTCACTCCCGAATCCAACCCTGCCCCAACGGCACGTCCTTTTCCAGAAGCGCCACTGTGTTTTTCAGTCGTGAGTTGTCTTTGGATGCAGACTGGGCGTGCAACAGTCACGCCAGCTTTTTCTTCCACGATGGGATCCTTTTGAAAGCAATTTGTGGGGTTAGAGAAGCGATTAGAGAATATCCTCCAGCCAAAAAGGAGTGTGTGTCAGGGCGTAGCTCTCCGAAAGACGGAGCCCGCGTAAGAGCTGAACCTCCTCAAATCAAGTATTTATCACAAGCCGTTTCCTCACGTTCTTTTTAATCTTTTGCCTTCACATCCAGGATTTCAGAGTTGTAAAGGCCGAGTTTGTCTGGCAGATGCCCAAGCAGTGTATTTCTGTGGGGAAGAGAATTGAAGTTCCTTGAAAAAGCAGCTTTGGAGAAATGATCTTTGGCTGGCAGGTCTCCATGCAGCCCTTTCAAGAGCTGGAGAAGTCGCAGCTCTTCTTAGCCCATTTCTCCCTGGGCTCGGCAAATTGCAGTCAATCGGCCAAGGGAACTCTGGGAAAGTCTGAGCTATGGATTGCTTATAATTTGGTTAAATGTGTAGAGTCAGGCAGAAAGGCCAGATGGGGCAAGAAAATTGCCTTATTTAGACTGGGAAAGAACTCTCTTAGCGGCGTGGTGAATACGCACTTTGATGATGTTTCTTAGCAAAGGACAATTCTTGCTTTTGCTGCAACCGCTGAACTGTATGAAAATGTCTTGCGAAGCAAGGCGGAGTCCGCGTTAGGCTGTCCCGCGTGGCACAGCCTTCCCCGGGGGCTTCGAGGGCCAGGACTTGGGGGCGTTTCTGCTCTGACAGCTTCATTTCCCTTTGCCATCCCCAGATATGATCCTGGGCCAGCAAGAACAGTCCGTGGAGTTTGACGAGCGCGTGCGGGCCAAAGTTCGACAAGTCCTTTTGAAGCAGCACCACCATCAGAACGAGAAGAAAAGAAACAACCTTCTCCCCATCGTCTGCTCGTTTGCAGATGTGAGGGAGAAGCAGTCAGACCCGCACGTCCTCGACAAGCCAGGTGAGGGTTCCTGCAGGGCTTTGGCAGCAGGTGAAGGTTTCTGCAGGGCTTTGGCCCCTTTAGACTTGCCCTGGCAAAGGAGAAGCGTCCCAGTTGCTCTTTGTCCCTCCTCCTGAGTGTCTTTCTTTGTCCCACCAGCCGAAACACTCACCCCTCATCCTTCTCCCACCACTGCAGAAGCTAAAAATGGGGTGAGCCATGAGGCCAGCGCAATGGATTTCAGCAAGGTGAGACACTCGTGGCTTTCTTACGCCTTTAGGGCCAGATTTGCTCTTGCAACCTTGGCTGCAGAGTGTGCTGCAGAGTGCTGTGGGCTTTGCTTTTGGGGTAACTGCCTGAAAATCGCTTGTCGTGCCCAGGCGGAGCTGCACTTCATGAAGAAAATTCCCAGAGGGGCTGAAGCGTCCAACGTGCTCGTAGGAGAGCTGGATTTCCTTCGCCAGCCCATCGTGGCATTTGTCCGCCTGACCCCGGCTGTCCTCCTCTCGGGCATGACGGAAGTTCCCATCCCAACCAGGTCCGAATGAGGAGCACAAAGTTTTGACTGAAAAAAAAAAAAAACAACCCCAAGAAAACATCGAATTGCATGCATCGGTTTGGCGTCCCAAGGGAACAAGGCCAGTGGGAGCAAGCACGTTTCTCGCACCCACATCTCCTTGCCTTCGTTTCTCCCTTCCCTGCTGTAGCTTTTAAACCCACTGGCCAACTGTACGGAAAGTTGGCCCAAAAACTAGATTTGCGATCGGTTCTGATGAATGTCAAATTCATCACCGGAGTCGGTGAGCTTACGTGTCCCCTCTCGAGCCGCGCTCTGGGCTGGGAGCTCCCAGGGATTTCCTTGGGTGCTCTTTGAGCAAGGGCATGTTCTTCTCTCTCACTGTGTTTTCCTTGCCCAGGTTCCTGTTTGTTTTGCTTGGACCGGAAGGAAAAGCCCACCAGTACCATGAGATCGGCAGGTCCATGGCTACTCTCATGACGGATGAGGTGCGACGAGCTAAGCGAGATCTCCGGGTCCTTTTTGGCTTTCTTCACCTCTCCCTGTCTCTGTAGTAGTGAGGAAGAGGCTTTGCTGTGCCAGCTGCCCGCAGCTCTCCAAATAGCCCACCCTTGGTTTGCACCCCAAAGCAAACCTGCGGAGTTGCATCACCCCCCATCCCGGAGGCTGAAATCCCACCCGGGATGCATCCTGCACCTCATCCTTCTCCCCGGGTGCCCAGCACGCTGTCCCCAGTGGTGGCATTGCCAGGGCCGGTCCAACTTCTCCTCTTTCAGCAAAAGGCTGTGGTGTGCCGTGGGGGACGGGAGCCTCCTGGAGATGATTACAAATACCACCATGCGCAGATGTTCCTTTTGGGGGAACATTCCCTGCCCTTTCCAACAGGACCTGTGGGGAAAACTATCTTGCCCCCTTTAGCCAAGGGCTTATTGCCCTGCTGAGGACATCCGCGATGGGTTGTCCTCTCACCGGGTTGTCTCCTATCGGCAGGTTTTCCGTGACGTTGCCTATAAAGCCAAGAACCGGGCTGACCTCGTGGCCGGCATCGAGGAGTTCCTGGATGAGGTCACGGTCTTGCCGCCAGGAGAGTGGGATCCCTCGATCCGAATCGAGCCCCCGAAAAACGTCCCTTCGCAGGTGGGTGCTGCGGAGGAGGAGGGAGGCGCGAGGGGGGGTGGGCAGGATGGCAGCACGGCTGGGGATGCTGTTCAGGGGCCCAGGTTCACAAGGTCCCAGTTTGACACAGTCACCTACCCAGACCGGCAGCAAAACAAGCCAGTGGTTCAAATACGTATCTTGATCTTATTTCCATTGTAACAGGAAAAAAGGAAGGTGCCAGGAGCTCTCGATGACAGTGCTTCTCAGAGCAAGGCGGAGAAACACAGTGGTCCTGAACTGGAGCGGACAGGAAGGTGTGAGCTTGAATAGTTTGGTGTTTTTTTTTCTGTTTGCCTCTAAAACCTGAGCACGCCCCTCCCTTCTAGCAGGTTTTGGGGGTTAGTTGGTTCAGTGAAGGGGCTCCACGTTACCAGCTTGGTCCCCTGGGCTGGGCAGGTGGGAGATCTGGGCAGCTGGGCTCAGCCACAGCATCACTGCACACAGGTTTTCTTGATTTGGGGTGGAAGCAGATGTGTCAATACCTCCAGGTAGAGCTCTGCTGCTTCTCAAAGCCAGGGACTGTTGCAAGAAGAGGGGATGGGCTCTCAGGTTAGGTCTGTTGTGGTTGTGGTTGTTGGCGGGTTCTTTTGTGTGCCTCTGCTTCTACTGGGTATAAAATGGGAGAAGGAGACTGCTTCTGTTTAGCAATGCAAGTTACTCTGTGCTGGTGATGGCCCTTCTTCCAGGAGAACAGTGTCTATTTTTTCCTTCCTCCAGGCTCTTTGGAGGTTTGGTCCTGGATGTGAAGCGAAAAGCCCCGTGGTTCTGGAGCGACTTTCGGGATGGTCTGAGCCTGCAGTGTCTGGCGTCCTTCCTCTTCCTCTACTGTGCCTGCATGTCCCCTGTCATCACCTTTGGGGGCCTGCTGGGGGAGGCGACCAATGGCCACATAGTGAGCAGCTCTCTCTGTTGGGTGGCATGGGGGAGGATAACACTCATGCAAAAGTCCTTGCTGCAGTGAATTTGCTTTGTTGGTTCCCCCCCCCCCCCCCCCCCGCCCCTAACGATTTATTTACTCACTGCTGCCTCTCTTGCCCGGACAGAGTGCCATGGAGTCGCTGCTGGGCGCGTCCATGACCGGCGTGGTGTATTCCCTCTTTGCTGGCCAGCCTCTCACCATCCTCGGCAGCACGGGACCCGTCCTCGTGTTTGAGAAGATCCTCTACAAATTCTGCAAGTAAGGCTGGCTGCTTTGGCCGAGTGCTGCGAGGCTTCAGCAGGCAGCAGTCATGGAGAAAAGATGTTTTTCTTTTCTTTTTCTCAGTGTTAGTTGTTAGATTTAGTTTGTCTTCTGTGTCACAGACATGGCACACTGCTGCTTTAGTCCGTGGTGGTGCCAGAGTCCTCGGTCTCTGAAGGCTGGATGGGGTGGTCTGGGGTTTTTCGGGTGAAAGTGAAGCAGTGGGAGGAGGAGAGCCCACAAGGATGTGGATGCCCAAGATGGGTTGCAGAAGGAAGATGAGACAAATCACTCTGGTTTAGGAATGAGGGAAGATTTGCTTCCCTCTGGGTACAAACCCAGGCACTTTTCAGCCTGATTTTTTGCTGGAAGTGGAAATATATTTTGCCCAAATATCCAGGTAGTTTTCTGCTGGAATATTTTGAGTTGTGATGACTCGATTGAAAACGTAGGAGCTTTCCATGTGAAATGGGTGTTTTCCGTGACAGTCCTTCTGTTGTGATGACTTTGATCCTTCCTGCAATGAAATTTCTTATTAAGCCCCAACTGGCTGGCAGCAGGTGACTGGGTGCAAAACCAGCTGGTTTTGGTGTTGAAAGGGCCTCAGGGTGATGTGGGAGAGCACCAGCTTCCACAACAGGGACCTGACCTCAATTAGCCTCCAAGGTGTTAACACCAGACAATTGCCAACTAGTGACAATTAAATAATTGGCCTCTCCTCCTGTGGGTCCACACCCTGCACCACAGCCCCAAGGCTGTCTGGAGTAGTCTGTGGAAACTGCATTTATCATCCGCAGCCTTGACAGGCTCCTACATTGCTCCCGATTTTCCCCGAAGGCAGGCATGGCTTGGAGCCTCTTGCTGGCCTTGCGTTTTGTTTTGGTTTTGCAGGGAGTACACGCTCTCCTACCTCTCTCTGCGGGCGTGCATCGGGCTGTGGACCGCCTTCTTCTGCATCGTGCTGGTGGCCACCGACGCCAGCTCTTTGGTGTGCTACATCACCCGCTTCACGGAAGAAGCCTTTGCCTCCCTCATCTGCCTCATCTTCATCTACGAGGCTCTAGAGAAGCTGAGTCACCTGCGAGAGACCTACCCTGTGCACATGCACAGCAAGCTCGACTTCCTCACCATCTACTCGTGGGTTTTTTCCCTCCTAAAACGCCGCTGCCCCTTGGCAGGAGCTCAGGGCTGCGCCTCCATCGCCTTTCCCTTACGCCTGTCTCGGCTTCTCTCCTCGCAGCTGTAAGTGTGAGGCACCGACCCATCCCAGCAACGAAACCCTGCGTTTCTGGGAGAGCAACAAGATCAACGTGTCTGGCATCGCCTGGGAAAACCTCACGGTGACTGTAAGTGCCCCGAGCCACTGCTTCCTCGCGCCGCGGCCACGGGGTCCAGGGGCATTTGCGTGGTGCAAAACTCGGAGCCCTTCAGGTGGTGATGGGCTTGAAACTGTGCTACTGCTGCTCTGAAAAGGCATTGCTGAAATCCAATGTCTGTGGCTACGTGCATAAATTTGCCTGTCTGAGCAGCCTCTCGGGCTGTTGTTGCTGGGAGCAGAGCCCCAGGCATAGCATGGGAGGCTCTTCTGGACATCGTCATCCCCTCTTGGCCACGTCCCCTCTGTGAGGCCTCCCCTGGGAAGGGACGGTTTGTCTCTTCTCCTTTCCTGTCACGGTTGCCTTAGCCCTCCGTCCCCGTTCCCTCTGTCTCTATCCCCAAGAATTTCCAGCCTTTCCTTCCCCTCTGGCGTCTTCTTCAGCCATGGTTACCTGCCATTCAAGCGGAGGATGTGCCGGGGGTCTGTGGTATGGTGTCCCGTCACATCTCCTCTCCGCTCTCCTCTGTGTAGTTCGATGTGTCCCTTGTTCAGCTGCTGCTGCTGCTGCTGCTGCTCCTTACATAGAAATCTCCATCGGCAGCAGCAGTTACAAGGTCACGGATCTTGGACCAAGGTCCTCAAAACCCCCTGAGTTATCTGAGGTTTCCTTGCCGCACGTGCCCTGCCTCTGTGTCCTGATGCTCTGTTTCTCCAGGAATGTCGGGACTTGCATGGAGAGTTTCAAGGACCTGCCTGTGGACGCAATGGCCCCTACACGCCTAATGTCCTCTTCTGGTGCTGCATCCTCTTCTTCTCCACCTTTGTCCTGTCGAGCTTACTGAAGAAGTTTAAAACCAGCCGTTACTTCCCAACCAGAGTAGGTAGAAGATGGTGGCCAGCAGCAGTCTCCCCACTCATTTCCCACAGTGGCTTTCCTGGAGCACTAAGCAGTATTTGCCACCCCTTGGTCAAGCTGGGAAACGCTGACCTTGAAGGCCAAGCTCTCCACCAGCTTGGATGTCCCTCGCTCATTTGCAGGAGTGCAAAACGATGGTAGCATTTCCCACCTGCCTCGCGACCTGCCCCAGGGCGATTTTGTGCTCAGGCGGTGGGAGATCGGCTCTTCCAAAGCTGCTTTTTTTTCTTCACCTTCTGTGCGTTGTGTGCTCAAGGGGAAAGTTGCTTGAAATGAGGAGCTGCCACGGAAAAAGACACTGTTTCTTCCTTTTGAGGAGCAAATGATGCCTCAGTGCCTTCTTCCCATTGTAGCTGTGAGCGTGGCTGTAGTGGCAGACATCTGCTTCCTTATTTTTCCAAGATGTTTTTAAGGTTTGAGTTAAAACAACCCTTTTCCACCTAATTAACCTCTTTTCATTGTCTGACACCCGATCTCACGGGGACAAACACAGCAAGAGTATCTAACCAAGGGGTTTGGCTGCACGTCCTCAGAGCGGTGGGATGTTGTTAACCAGCCTTAATGTTGTTGGTGTCCCTAACTTCCCCATGCCACGTTATGGCGCCGTCTGCGATGCCCCTTTCAGCTCTGGTTTCTCGCCCCAGGTACGGTCCACAGTAAGCGACTTTGCCGTTTTCCTCAGCATCGTCGTCATGGTGCTCATCGACTTCATGGTTGGGATCCCCTCACCGAAGCTCCACGTCCCCGATAAGTTCAAGGTAATGGGGTGTTTTGGCACGGAGCTGGTTTCAGCCCTTGGGGATGCCACAAGGCGAGGCCGGGGCAGGACAGGGCCGAGTCTGGGGGAGATGCTGGTGGTGTGACCATCTCCTCTTGCGCCTCCAAGTGCATTGTTTCCTTCTGGAAACAGGGCGACAGCCCCAAAACTAGGCAGCTACAGGAGAAGTGTCTGTAGGTGCTTGCGAAGAGGCCGCTGGCAGTGCTGACCCCCATGGGAGAGGGTGACATGAAGCCAGGGCTGGGAGATGCTCTGAGCCAGGGGTGGAGGGGAAAACCAAAGCCAGTGGGGTGGCTGGTCTGGGAGATGATGCTGGTGTGTGTGCTTTGTTGCAGCCTACCAGAGACGACCGCGGGTGGTTCATCAACCCCCTAGGAGCCAACCCTTGGTGGACGGTGTTGGCTGCGCTCATCCCAGCTCTGCTCTGCACCATCTTGGTATTCATGGACCAGCAGATCTCTGCCGTTATTGTGAACAGGAAGGAGCACAGGCTGAAGGTAAGGGGCTGCAAGAGACGACCCCATCCCCAACCCGCTCGGGGCTGCAGGTCTGGGGAGAAGCTCCTATTCCAAAAGCTTTGTGAAGGCAGTGGTTTGGGACAACGTCAGGCTGCGTGGCAGGATGCTCTCCTGGACTGATGATGCCACAGGGAGCAAACGACAGGGGAGTTCAGATGAGCAATCTTCCCGAGCAGCAAATTCATCTTGGAGCAATAGAGAAGAGCGTTTTTGTTTTAAAATGTCAGCAGCAGCTGGGGGAACGACTCAGTCTGATGAGCTGCCAGGGATAACTCTTACTTGCACAGAACACAGCTTGCTTGCCAGTGGTGGAAATTTCTTTCTGAATGAATGAAAAAAATGTGAATTTGGTTGGGGTCTTTTTTTGGGGGGAAGTAGATACCACACAAACGCTCCAAATCCACTTTGTCTGAACTCCGGCCGGGATTTCACGCAAGGTGCTTGCGCAAAGCCTGGATACCTCCTTATTTGTCTCCAAGTCTTGTTTTGAATTTTCAAGAAGTTGACTCGAGCTTGAGTAGGGTTTGAGTCTGGCTTGCGACGTGGTCCTGGCTCTTGTGCTGTGGGATGCTCTGTTTCTTGTTTTGCTGCCTGCAGAAAGGATGCGGGTACCACCTGGACCTCTTTGTGGTGGCTGTGATGCTCGGGGTGTGCTCTGTGATGGGGCTGCCCTGGTTTGTGGCTGCGACCGTCCTGTCCATCAGCCACGTGAATAGCCTCAAAGTGGAGTCTGAGTGCTCGGCTCCAGGAGAACAACCCAAGTTTTTGGGGATACGAGAGCAGAGAGTCACTGGCTTGATGATCTTTGTGCTCATGGGCTGCTCTGTCTTCTTCACTTCTGTGTTAAAGGTAAGAGGAAAATGCGGAACGCCCAACAGCCACAAGCTTCTTTGGAGGTTATACAAAAATAGTCCCCTCTCTCCAGGCCTGAGTAGTTGTGGAGCGGAGGAGGAGGTGATCCCAAACCTTGGGGCTTGACCCACGGTGGGAAGCAGCCTCGGTGATGCTTTCCAGCCCTTCAGACCCCAGTTTGGTGCGCTCGAGGCAAGCGAGCAAGACAACTGCTTTAGTTTTCAGGTGTCTTTCAGGCCCACCCGTGTGTACGGGTTACAATGCAGCCTCTTCAGACCAGTACGTCTGCTCTCTTTCAAACAGGCAGCACTTTATTGGTTGCCGTTTGCCCCCGCAAATGCCTCCGAACAGCCCTTCCCAGTAGCTAAACACACTGACATCATCCCCACGGGCTTCCTTGCCTGTTCCTCCCACAAGGTAATCTCCTCTCTAGGCTAAAAGGAGGCACGTCGCTTTGGCGTGTTGCCGCCGGAAGATGTAGAAATGTTTTTCTACCGTCACGGAACGCGGCATATGGTAGCATGGGTGAAATCACCTGTTTTCCCCCAGCCTTTCTGGAAAATGGCATTCTTCTGACAAAACGTATCTCAAAAGTTCAGCCGAAAGCAGAGCATTAGCTCGCTGGCACGCACAAAATCTCTGCCGGTTAAAATCCGGCACATCTCTAACCCTGTGGAAACTGTGGAAGGCTTTAGGCAAGTTTAGGCAGTGCCTGTAGAGGAGAGTGGTAATACTGAAAATGCAATTTAAAAAAAGAAATTGTGGCCTTCTTTTTTTTTTTTTTTCTTTTCTTCCAGTTTATACCCATGCCTGTGCTTTACGGTGTCTTTCTCTACATGGGTGTGTCGTCGCTCCGAGGAATTCAGGTAGGGACTTTTTCACAGCGTGCAGCATGTCTGCTCCCTGGTATTTCATCTGCGTAGGAGCAGGGAAACAGCAGTGGGAGCGGGGACAAACCTCTCCGAAAGCAAGCAATGAACATATTTAGCGTAAGAAAAAGCTTGGTGGAGGCACAGGAGGTGTGTAGGGCTGGGAGGACCAGGCAAGTTCAGCGCGCTCTGTTTCCCGGCTTAGGGCAGGTCAGTGTTTGGTTACGTGCAAGTGGGGGAATTCCGTGCAAAGGGAAGGCAGTTTCTGCCACTGGTGGAAATCCTTGCTGGGGGATTCAGAGGGCCGAGAAATGCCAATAATAGAATCATGTGGAATAACTGGAGTTTGGTGGGCAGCTCTCATGGGCCAGCTGGCTGATAGGTGGAGCGGAGGGAAGACGGGTGCTGCTCCCAGGAGGAAGATAGTGGGAGCCACGATTTCTCATTGCAGGCGAGATCCTGAAAACTCCCTCCACGCCTCAAGAGGGCCAGAAACTTTCCGCAGTGCCAAGGTGGCAACTTTTCCACTTTTTTGTTTTGCAGTTCTTCGATCGCTTGAAGCTGTTTTGGATGCCGGCGAAACACCAGCCGGATTTCATCTACCTGCGGCACATCCCCTTGCGAAAGGTGCATTTCTTCACCATGATCCAGCTGATCTGCCTCGTCCTGCTCTGGGCCATCAAGGTGTCCCGTGCTGCCATCATCTTTCCCCTGATGGTAAGAGCCGGTGCTGCTTGGCAGCGGGATGTTTGCAGCGCTGGAGGGAGATGGAGCATCATCTCTGGCCTCACCGCATCTTCCCTCTTATTCGTGAAGGTTTTGGCTCTCGTTTTTGTGCGGAAAGTGATGGATTTCTGCTTCTCAAAGCGAGAGCTCAGCTTTCTGGATGACCTCATGCCAGAAAGCAAGCAGCAGCAGAAGTTGGACGATGCCAAAAATGAAGGCGAAGAAGAAGAGGTAAAGCTTGCTGGGTGCTCGGGGCTGGCCCTCTGCCTCGGGCTGTGAGATTGCCTGTTCCTATCACAGCTTGTCTTCAGGTGTTGGGGGAAGATCAGAGCTGCGTAGAAATCGATTCTAATATGTTTTTACGGGGTGTTTAGTTTATCTCCACTTTGCCCAAAGGCAGAGAGCTTGATTTGTCCCCTTTTTACGTCAGGAGTCCCAAGAGGTGATGGGAGCTGCTGCTGCAAATTCCGTTCAGCTGCAGCTGGGGAAGACCAGCGACTTGGATATCCCAAGGCAACACCGTGACAGGTAAAGCCCCACCAAGCACCAGGACCCCGGGCAAGATGAGTTTGAAGGTGTTTGGCACAATTTTCTCCACCTGCATCTTTATTGAGCATCCCATAGAAACCAGCAGTCAGGTTGGTGGGGAAAGTCAAATATACGGGCAGGGCTGCAGGAGGTGATCGCGGGGCTCTGGCCGCAAGCAGAGTGGCTGCGCAGCTCACGATTGACCCCCAAAACTTGCGTCGTCAGTGACTTTAGGGTAGCTGGAGACCCTCACACTTCAAAATGAGGAGTTGCGGGCATGATCTGTAGCAGCAGTGGCTCAGGAGCCCGCTGCAGGGCTAAACACCAGCAAGAGCCTTTGCGCGGAGCTGTTGCTCTGCAGCTCTCAGGCTTGCCTCCCAAAACTCCTCATCCAGCAAAACCTCCCGTGCTTATGCCGAGCTTTGATTCTGCGGGTTCCCCTGTTCCTCTTGCTGATGCTGATGCACTCGCTGGCATCAGTTCCCATAATCACGGGTTGCTATGTAAAATATTTCCTGCAGGGCTGGTCCTTTCGAGATTAATCTCTCGGATGAAATGTCGAGAACGACCGTCTGGCAGGCTCTCCCTATGAACACGGAAACGGTCTGAATCCGGGGAGGAAAGAGGTAAAGGATTGCACGTGAACGTGACCGTGCTCCTCTGCAAGCGTGCTTTGGCCGGCAAGGCATGCAAACCAGCTCCTCTCTGCCGGGGTGGTCCCACGAACGGGGCCGAATCAGCAGCAGCCGGCAGGTCTTCCACTGATGATGCTCTCCCTCTTTTTCTCTTTCTTCCCCCGCCCAGTTTTCACGTTTAGGACTCTTGGCTTTGAAGGAGAGGAGTGAGAACGTGACTCAGGGATGTGCCAACACAGACACGGGGAGAAACTGTTGTTTGTTATTTTTTCCAACTGGTGGATTCCCATTAAAGCCATGCAGATGTTTTCAGTTATCCTTGGTGTGCTTCAGGCATTCAGTATCTCTAGAGCAGCAAACTGAGGTGCACATCACAGTCCATGGGAGTTGGGTGGTGGTAAGCCTCCGTGTGTACGTGTGTGTGGTGGTGCGGTTTTGTAGTGGTAGAGGGACTGCTACCGCTTTATCATTCAGTGCTATCTTTTTAATATCTAATTCCTCCTCTCCTTTCTCTTTTTTCCCCAGTAAAAACTCAGCAACCCGGTCTAGTTGAAGATGTCCCTGCCCACGGCAGGGGGGTTGGACTGGATGACCTTTAGAGGTCCCTTCCAACCCAAACTATTCTATGATTCTATAATGTACAAAACCGTTTTCTGTTCTATTTGACGCATTCTCCACTTCCTTCTTCATCACGACCGGGTTCTTGGTCTGGTTTTGTTGTCCCAAATGCGGGCTCGTTGCCCGGTGCGCAATGCCAATTCACACACCGCGACGAGGTATTTCCATTTCTTTATTCTAGTTTGCGCAAAGTAGGGAGCTAGGTGGTAGCCCACAAAAGACTAGCTCTCCGATTATCAAAACCTTTCGCTAGTTATAGTCTCTGTCAAATGGTCTTCTCGCCTCTTATGCTAATTCGTTTGCATGCTCAGTGTCTCTCCGCATTTGGGTCGGAGGGTTTCTTGGGTCGGTGGGCCGTGAGTCGGTGGTCGTGATCTCCCCCTGCCGCAATTGCCTCTTCTTCACCTTTAGCTTCATGCTTCAACCGCTGCTGCTCGGTTCCTGCAGCAAATTGGTTATTTCAGGCTTGGATCGCCACTATCCATTCTTTGAGGTTTCGCTTGACAGAGACTTCACTTAGCAAAAGAGGTTATTGTGTCACAGTTTTCTTAGATCCTACGTTAAACAGCCACTTGAACGCTTAACAGAAGCATTGGGCAAAATATTGCACATGAATCAATGACAGCCTCCTGCAAACTTACATCACTTTGGGGTCCTGCCTTTAATTCACTCTTAGGTCTCTCACTGGTGCGAGAGGGATGCTCTCCATGGCGGGGCAGCGTAAAGAGCGTCCGAGCAGTTGGGCTAAGGCGAAGGAAAAGCACTTGCTGCCTGCGCTCCGGTTTTACATCTTTTTTTTTTTCTTTTGCTTTGGCTCTGCCATCAGCCTGGAAGCTGCAAAATGCAGAAATGCCACCTTCTTGTCCCCTGGCTGTAAACTGAATATAAGGGAGCGCTTCAAATCGAAAACCTTGAATACGCTGTATGGTCATGGGAGCGGGCAGGTACTGCACACAGCTGGGGCTCTGTGCCCCTGGGCTTCCCCCTCCGTTGTTCCTCCACTTTCCTTAAGCAGAGATGGTTCTCGTGCTCTCTTTGCCTTTTGGGGGGTTGTTGGGCTGCGGTGTCAGCCCCGGCACGTGCGTTTGAGTCGGGTGGCCATGGAGCCTGGGAGGAGAGGACAGCCCAGAAGAAAAGGTCCCCTTGCAGCCCTCCACCTTGCTGTGGGCTCAGCGCGTGCTCCAGGCTGTTGGCGTCTGCAACCGGTGCCCCGAGCCCAGCTGGGACGGATGCACGAACCCTCCTGCCATCGGCTTGTCCCATCCGCTGCGGGAGCCTTTTCGTGCATCAAACCAGCCCAAACCGACAACGGCAAGGTGTTGCTCCGTGCAAAGGGGTGGGGAAAAGAAAACACCAAATTGCTCTGGAAGGATGAAAGCGGCACATCACCAAGCCGGGCCAAAATGAGACGGCGTTTACGGCATGGGGTTTTGCAAACTGTCGTGTGACTACTGCCAGCGTGGCGTGGTGAGTGTCGGAGGGGGAGGAAACCGGTTTAGCTCTTCAGGAAGGAGGGGAGGCAAAAGAGCAAAGGCTTGGAGGAAGGGAAAGGTGCAAAGGCTGGGTTTTCTGGCTGCTATTCCTCCGTGGTGCCCATGCCCGTCCTGTCCACGCTGCCTTCCTGTGCCTGGCTCTGAGGAAGGGACTGTGCTTGCTGCTCCGACATGCTGTCTCTCCCTCCCCAGAGAGACAAGGTCCCGGTGGAGGAGATCCCTGATCTCTCCACCATTCGGAAAATAAACTTTAATTCCCGTGGAGGTATAGGCATCAAGCCCGTGAACCGCAGTGGGTGCGGCGCTGGGTGGTTGTGGTAGCAGTCCTGTGGCTGCCCTGCCCCTAAAAGGGACTTACTGGGCTTCTATTAGAGGAGAATTTTGTTTTTCCCTTTTGATTTTCCTCTCTTTAAGAGGAGAGAGCCGGGCTGAACTCCGCTCCCTCCTGGTAGGGTCCCGGGCCAGGGGCTGGGATTGTTTTCAGCATGTGCCTGGCATCTCTCCAGCTTAGAAAGAAAGAAAGAAAGAACGAACGAACCCCCCCCCGGAAGGGAAACGATGCCGGTTTTAATGAGGAGCGGGCTGGGTCCAGCTCTGCGGGGGTCTGCGTCTCCCCTGGCCTCAGGGGGCTGCAAAACGTTGGCAGCTGCCTTGCAGTTGCTTATTGAAAAAGTAAAGCAGGCTTCCTCGATGTGCCCGAGCGCAGCCGTCTTCTCCATTTGAAGCTTTGCTTTTGCTGTTTACAGGGCTAGCATTTGTTCTTTCTTTATTTTAATTTTTTGAATTAAATGAAAGCTGAGGTCTTGCTTCATGACGTGACTCGGGGCCATCTGAAAGGTAGTTGTAAGCCCCTGGGCTGGCTGTGAGTCCCGGCGCTACGTCTGCCTGCCCCCTTTAGACACCAGAAACCCCTGGACGGCTCCTTATTTTGGGAGGATTTAATATTTCCTTGTGCAGAGGAAAATGATACGGGGGGTACGAACCCTCTCAAAGGTGTTCCTGGAGTCGCTTTAGGACTGAACCCCCCCCCCTTGAAGTGACCGGCGATGCTTTAGTTGGCAGCCAAGCCCCTTCCCATCAATGCGGGATGGGTGCTGGGCGTTTTCCTCATCTTTGGTGCCTTAAAACAGCTCCGCGAATCTCCCGTGGGCCCCTTGAAAAAGTTTCCTAAAAGGAAGCGCATGGAATCCCTAAGGGGGGGGAAAAAGAGATGTGAAAAGGTAATAAATAAGGTGCTGGCACATTTTTTTTTGCTATTTTATTTTTCCCCCAGTGTGCTACCTGTAGAGATACAGGAATTATTTTTGTTTTGGAGATGCTGAAATATATTTCTCTTATTGTAAGAGATGATCTAGTTTGGAAACGCTCCGTGTTGCAAATAAAACCGAGAGGGGGGAAAAATCCATCAAGCAGATCTGTGTAATTTATCACTCTGAATCTTTGTGTGTTTGGGATTTTTGTTTTTTTTCTTAAACTTGATTTATTGCGGGTTCATTCTGTGAAACGCAGGTAACATAAATGCGTGTCGCCGTCTCGTGGGTCCCGTGTGGGGGTTCCCCCTGCCAGAGCCGTGTCTGTCTTTGATTTTTCTCTTGTTGCCCATTGAACGTAATGGGAAAACAATACAATAAAAGTCTCGTTTGTCTCGCTGTGCCGCTCCCGAGTCTTTTGAAGGGTGGAGAGGAGTCGGAGGCGTCTTTGGAGCTTTTTCAGGGGGGTTTTGGAGGTGATGGGGGAAATCCATCTCCCTGGGGCTTTGGGTCAGGAACCAGCTGACTGGGGAAAGATTTGAAGTTAGTGGGTTGGGGGTTTGATTATTTATTAATTTTTAAATTTTTATTTAGAATGTATTTTGCATTTATTTTTAGATTTAAAAAATTTTAATTATATCCTTTTAATATTTTTCTCTTTTTTATTTTTCTCTGCAAGTAAGTGCAATGAGCTCTGTGTGGCAGGAGGGAGGGGACAGCAGTGTCACACATGTCACCTCTGCCAGACCCGGGGGTGTGCAGGGAGTTCAGAAATGGGACTGGGGGGTGAAGGTGCCGGCACCAGACAGAAATTGCCCCATCCGGAGCGAGCAGTTCCTCCTCCCTGCTTTTTGGGAGGTTGTTTTTTTGGAAAACTTCTAAAACCGCGTTATCGATTGGGATCGGAGGCTCGTGGCCTGGTGGGAGGTTGTTTCCCAGCGTGGTCCCGTTCCCCTCTCCCCTTTTCACCTGTACCGGTTGGTGTTGATGAGCTCAGTCCTTGGCCTTCATCTTGGCCAGGTAGTGGGTGAAGTCGCTGGTGTTCTAGAAGGAATTTAATTAACTCTATTCCTCTCTCTGAGTAGTCTCGTTTAGCAGTAGTGGCTTAGCATTAGCAGGGAAAGGAGTTGAAGCCTCAGGCCGCAAGAGCTGACCGAGTGTAAATGTTTTGATAAAACTAATGCTGCTAAGGAAGAACTCGCTGAAGTCAGCAGATGCCAGCAGAATGAAGAAGATAAGGACCAAGGAGGCAATTCCAAGAGAATGAAGTCACTTCAGCAGAAGGCCAGCCCAGTGACAGTGAAAACCAGTAAGAAATCAAGAGACCACCGACCAGAATTAAAGGGGTTGGACTTGGGGACTGGGTGATGGGTGGTACGGGTGTAATTGAGAGGCGTGAATTGGGGTCGGGGTCCCTCTCTGGCACCTGAGAACTAATCAAAGAGGAATTGGAAACCTTCACTCGGCCTTTGCATTCCCAGCGGGATCCCAGGGTCGGACCCTGTTACTGTGGCCGGCGTGCGTAAATCCATAACAGCTTGGCGATCCAGATGGGACCCTAGGTGACCACCCTCAGAACCTCTTGTCTCCAAACGTCCGGTCGGTGCCAGCGGGTGAGTTCACCCGGGATCTTTGGCGGCGGGAGGCACCGAACCTGGTGAGTCTTAAATTCCTGCTTCAAAATTCTAAATTCTGGTAAAACAGCGCACTAAAGGAGAATTGCGCGGCCTGATCAGCATAAGGTGCAGAATGTTAGAATGGGAAATACTTTTGGCATAGAAAAGGGGACGCCCTTAGCCGAAGTATTGGAAAACTGGAGTAAAGTCGATGGTACCACGGGAAATAGGGAACAAGAGGTTAGTAACATTATCCGGCAGAAAGGTGGCAACCGCAGGGAACCTTTGAGCAACAGGAACTAACCTTCCCGCGTCCACATTTGGAGGACAGGTTCCCTGCACACAGGGATTCCTGGTACGTGTGGGCTACTTGGGCATTTGCTAGGCGAAAAGAAAAGCCTCGAAAAAGTGGAAAGAGTTCCTTTAGAAATAGCGAGCGTATGTCATCTGCTAAAGTGCCTGTGGAACCTGCTCCACCCTGTGCTCCGCTCTCTGCTTTGGCTTCTCTATCCCCCCCGCTCTCATCGCCCCCTGTTTTCCAGCCCCTTTACAGGTGGTGCCAGTACGGGAACAGCTGCGCCTGGTCCAGGTGGGGTGCCCCAGGTAGGCAAGACAAGGGTCTACCGACCCTGGGGTCCCCAGGATCGGATTGCTTGGAGTCAAGAGACTCCCCGAGTCAGAGAGGACCCAGAGGAAGTGTTACAGGTGGTGAAGGGAATGCTACGGCCGTAGGACCCTACCTGGGGCGATGTGCAGATGCTCCTTGGAGCCCTGTTCGCCCTGCGGCAGGTGCCCCCGCCCTGAGAGCGACCGGGGGCATTAGGACCGCTGCGCCCTTGCTTTTCGCGCCTGTCAGGTGGCTGTCGTGGTTTAACCCCAGCCGGCAACTGAGCACCACAGAGCCGCTCGCTCGCTCTCCCCCCGCCCGGTGGGATGGTGTGACGGGGTGCTCCCCCGTCCGACCTGACCTTGATCTCCTGTAACCCTCCTCAAGCGCTAACGACCGGGGCGGTCCTTACCGGATGCTGACAGCGATAGCTGCGTCCATTCACGAAGTGGGTTCGGGAGCCAGATAACAGCACAAGAGCCCTTGGTTGTTGTGAGAAATACGCCCACCTAACCGCAGTTACCGGTATGCAGATACGCCTGTGAGTCAATCCTCTTACCCCTGTAGATCGTGAGCAGCCCAAGAGCCCGTCGAGCTCTCCTGCAGGGCAGCGGGCTGCGCGGCGGGATCTCCCCTGGAGTAGGGACGCCTCTCAAGGTTACTCCTCGAGGTTGAGAGATTCCTTGCCGCAGCAGGTCCTCGGGAAGTGACTGAGAGCATGCTAAACTTTGAAATCGTAGCTAAGTGACACCAAGGATTAATTGCGCATAGAGAATCCTTCAGACATAAACCGTTGGCCAAGTCTGGGACTAGGTTTGGATCCAGCCACACCTAGACTCCTCCCTGAGAAGGAGTCTAGAAAGCAGGGGGGTCCTTTCTGAACCTCATGGCTCAACGGGAGGGTCTCCCTGAGAGTTTTCTCTGACCCTGTCCTCTATGCAGGAAGGAATCAAGTGTACCTTGCCATGGAACCTTGGTAAATCACTGTCGCATTTACCACTGGACTCTAACTCACTGTTTTCTATCAATCAAGTGTACTGTTGCTTCTCTCTTACGAGTGAAGTGCAGTCTCGCTTCCATCCGCGACAGATGGGGGAGAGAATCGGAAGAGTAAAAGTGAGAAAACTCATGGGTTGAGATAAGAACAGTGTAATAATGGAAATAAAATTGTAGTAGTAGTAGTAACAATAATAATAATAATAATAAAAAAAAGAATATACAAAGCAAGTGATGCACAATGCAATTGCTTACCACCCAACGACCAATGCTCAGCCAGTCCCCGAGCAGTGGCCCCCCTGGCCAGCTTTCCCAAAACCACCAAAAGAAACAGGCACATTGCAATAGCCCCAGAGCCGGGCGAGCTGGCAGCAGCGGTAACGGAGAGGGCTGAGCTGCTCCGACAGGCCCTGCCCGCGCCGGCTGTCTCCCCGGGCCAGCTCCGCCAACGCCCTGTACCTGTGTCACCGAAAATCGGGAATAAAACTCCTTAACGCTGGGTGTATTAAAGAGCAGGCATTACTTTATTCGGCCGGGTGCACGGGGGATCTCTCCTCCTAGCGTGCACACTGTATGTTGCATCAACTGTCCCTTGTGTGGTTCTGCGATATACGTATTCAACATAATTTCTTGGGGAAATCATGCATGTTCATTCTCTTTCTAGGAACTACTAATAATATTTGCATAGTCCTTCACGCATGTGTTATGAGTCCTTAGGAGCATCTGCAGGTGTCTTAGGTGGTCTCTGGAGGTCTCTCGTGGTCTCTGCAGGAGGTGACCTTTTCTTGACCCTTTGGGCCCTTCTCCTTATATGGTCACAGGTTGGCTCATCACTGCCATTTGCCACAGTTGTGGTTGTCCTCGTCCAGTTTCAGTTTCTGCTAGTCCTTCTCTGTCTGCGGCAGGTGCCCCCGCCCTGAGAGCGACCGGGGGCATTAGGACCGCTGCGCCCTTGCTTTTCGCGCCTGTCAGGTGGGGAGTGCTGACCGTGGCGGAGCCACCTTGGGCCAGTCCTTATGGTCCCGTGTACACCTCGGGCGAGGAGTAAGAAAGTGAAGGCCCTCAGGCAATTCGAACTGACCAGAGATGAGGTTCGACTAGGGTAGAAATGGAGCCCCGCCGGAGGGCAAGGGGAGCCGGTCCTCCTCCTGGGAGCAGCGGGTCTGCAGTCGGGGACTCTCCCCTGGGCTCGGGACGCCGCCCGAGGAAAGTCCTCGCGGTTGAGAGCCCTCATCTTCCAGGTGAGTGACTGTGCCCAGTTTGGATCCTCACTTCTAAAGCCGGCTGTGCAGTGTTAATCCCTCCTCCGCCCTCCTGAACCTGTGCTTTACTGGTGTTGTCGGAGCGTTGACGCCTCATTTCCAGGTAGTTTTCTGCCCCAGGCTTTGGGTTAAAATGAGGTTTCTTTCTGAATCTGTCACCTGCCTAATTTGACTACGTGAGCCTCCGCGACACAGCCCAGAGGAAAAGCAGGCAATTCTTGATGCGAACCGTCGCTGGGCAGAGCAAGGGGGAGATGCAGCTGCCCGGAGAGCCGGGCCGACGGTGGATCCCGGGTGGAATCCTAGTGGAGAGGCAGATGACAGACGATTGCAGTTAGCCAGACAAGGCTTCGAAGAAGAGGCTGTACGTTTGGCAGGACAAAAACCTGGCAATTGGTCTGAAATAAGGGAGTGTCGGAAGCGAATGGACCTGTAATGGTCTGTACTGTTTTGGAGCAAACAGCTCCGGCTATGAAAAAACAGTTTTCTAAGCATGTCCCCGCCTGGCCGGGGAAGTCAGTGGAGGAGGTAGTGTGTTTGGCTACGTTTGTATGCAGTGATGGAGATGAGGAAAGGGTTAAGGCAAAGAGACCTCAGAGGAAGGAGGAAGTAAGTGTGTTTGGGGCTGTGCTGAGGGAAGGGTTTGGAGAAAGCGGAGGGAGAGGCCGGGGAAGAGCCCGAGGAGGTGGATGGAATCAAAGTGACCGTGAGGTGCGTCTGGGTGAATGAAGTGATTGGACTTGGGGATCGGGTGATAGGGGTGGTTCGGGTATAACTGCGGGGTGCGATCGGGGGGAGGGATCCCTCTCCGGAAGCATCCAGCTCGAGCTGGCACCTGAGAACTAATCAAAGAGGAATTGGAAACCTTCACTCGGCCTTTGCATTCTCAGTGGGATCCCAGGGTCGGACCCTGTGAGGGTGGCCGGCGTGCGTAAATCCATAGCGCCGGTGAAGGTGCCTTCCGAGTGCCGCTTGAGGTTGGCCGTGAAGCTTTGGGCGCTTTGGGATTCGTACGACTGCCCTCTGCTCGGGAGAGAAGGATGGGGGAAGCAAACATGGTTCAATGCACATGGTGGCATCCTGGTTCCTCCCTGCAGGAGGTGCCCGGAACAGGGGTTGTGTCCTGTAAAGTACTTTACTGTGTGGAGCATCCTCCAGAAAAGCGATGATAATTATAATAATAATAATAATAATAGATAAAAATAATTTTTGGTTTCAGGGGGGTCTGCCAAGCCTGGCCAGGGTTGCTCCTGACATCAACTATATGCAAAATCCTATCCCATACTATTTGCTTGCATTGACCTCCCCAGCCCCTGCGGGAGCGCTGGCAGCGTGGCACGGGACAGATCCAGCATCAGACAACCTCCTTCGCAGGCGTCTGGGCAGCATTTTGATGGGTGCGTGTGAAAATTGCATCCTCACAGTTACCTCTCGGCACGTCTACCCTTGCTTCGGTGCAGGCACACAGCCGCAAGAACGGGTTTGTGTAATGTAAAGGTACAATTCATTGCAATAAACTTTATCACAAACCTCCCCTTTTCTAGCGAGGAGCAATATTTCTATCTTGAGCTTATCACCAGAGTGCTGGAGAGCTTTCCCGACCGTTAGTTGCTCAGACAAGCACCTTCAGAAGAGTTATTAATGAGAGTGTTACCTTTCTTCTCTTTGCTGGATGCCTTAGGGGTTCGGGGGAGTAAAATGCCAGCCCCCACCCTGTAGTTGCTGAAAATCAGACTTTTGGTTGCCTATCAGCAAGCACTTTCATTTCTCTGGTTTAATTTCTTCAGAGATTGGTAGTAAAGAAGGGAGGAAAAGGCACTTGCCTTCTGCAAAGACAACCCTTCCCCGAGAAGCTGGACCTTCCTCCTTTGCTCCAGTGACTCCTGATTTCATTTTTACAAGCAGTAATGACTTTCAGCCTCCCAGCAAAACAAGCTGCGAAGCAGCCAGCCGGAGCTTTGTGCTTAGGACACAGTGAAGTGGAAGAAGTCTGGCTGCTCCAAAACTCAAAAGTGAGCGATGCAAAGCTCGGCGTCCCCTTTCCCAGCCCGGTTTTGACGATTTGATGTTTTGCAGGTGCCTGTCGGCAGTGGAGAAGGACAGAGAGGGAAGGCAAAGCATCTGCGAGTGCTGGTACACAACCTGGGATGGGATAACCTGCTTTCCGGAGGCCTCTCTCCTTCCTGCTCCATCCCATCCCAAGCCCACGGGTCCACAAATCCCGCAGCCTATGAAATCCTGAACTCCTCCAGCAATTTCCTCAATGAAATAACCACTCCGAGTCCATCCGAGTGGCTTAAGCGGGACCGAGTGAGTTCTGAGTGGGGCCGTTTCCTTCGGTGGCCTCTCCGTGCAAGGCTTGCCGCGATTTTGGGGATGCTGCAATGGCCGGGGAAGGGCGATGGGATGCTCGGAGCATCTTGCCGCGGACCCGGAGGTGCCCACTTGTCCCGTTTCCTCCTATGTTTGCTCCTGAAGCTTTAATACTAAATAACAAACAAGCAGCGGGGATCCGAGCTTGGATCACGCTGGGATTTTAAGTGCTTAGACCTCGGTGTCACCTTCCTTCGCCATGTTATTTTACACGCCGTGTCGCCTTTCAGGGCAAGCCGGGCAGTTCACCTTTGTGCCGAGCGGTGCCGGGGAGGAAGTTGACTAGAGCAAATGAATTTGCAGCATGGAAATGACGGATTAGCTCAGCTGGGAAACTAAAGTAGAGCTGGAGATAGCTGGAGGAAGCGAGGAGAGTAAAAAATGTCGCTTCTCTGGACGTTTCCGTACCGTGCTAGGACTTGGTCTGGCTAACGAGGGTTTGTTGAAGCACCAAAGGGATGGAGGCCGTGCCAAAGTGAGACCTTCCTGAAACGCCCTGATATTTTCCAGGCAATGTTGATGAAAGTCGGAGCCACCCCGTAACGTGTGTTTTCACAACGGTTTGCACCTCACTTGTCTTTTGGCAGCTTGTGCTTTCAAATAGAGCAAAACGCTGCTTACGCCTTTCTCCCCGGCAGGGTGCGGCGTTTAGACCCCATTTCTCTCTTCCGGATAGTTTTTGCTCAGAGCAGAGCTGGCTTCTCCCCATCCACTAAGTTTTGCAAGCGGGAAGAGTTTTGGGGTGCGTGGCTTTAAATAACTGCCTGGATCTGCATCCGGTAGATCCTGATGTCATAAACGGTCACTTTTTGTGTCTCTGGAGTTGGTGCACACTGGGTGCCACTGAGCTCCTCTCGGTGAGGTCTACCCCGGTGTCCCGGGATTGATCTGGAGGTTCAGTTTTCCCCAAGACCGGTGACCGACGTGAGGATGAACCGGAATGGGGGTTACAAAATGACCCTTCTGGAAGAGTTACAGGTAGCGCGGCCGGGGCTCTGCCCAGGGGCTGATCATCCCCCGGAGAGTGGGAAAACTCTCCCCGAAATGCCATTGGCACTTCCCCGGAGCGCAGCAGGATGGGCAGGGGGAGATGCTCTGCACCGGGGAGGGCTGCCAGGGGCAGGTTTAGCGTCGCTGGTCGGTGCAGGGAGGGAAAACGCTTTCTAAGAGAGAAGGAGACTTTCCCCGTGTCACCCGCGGGGCGTTTGAAAGCTGCGACTCCCAAATCGCTCCTTTTATTCCCACTCCGACAGCCACGTAACACGCTCGAGTTTGTGATTTCATTTAAATGGCGATTTCATTCAAATCGCGATTTCATTTAAATTGCGATTTTAAGCGATTTTATTAAGCCCTTTCCCCCCGTGCCTTGTCCGAGGTTGGGGTTGGGGTAGCGACTCGGCTGTGAGACATGGTTGGGTTTTTATTTCTTTGAACGCAGCCTGGGAATCCCCTTCCCCAGCCCTGGTGGCAGGGGGAAAAGAGACGCCAAAGGACTTCTTTCTGCTGGCTCCTGTAGTTCTCCTTCGGCTTTTGAGGCAGAACTGCTCTTCATGCAGCGCCGGCAGTGGTATTTCAGCCGAGGAGGGCATTGGCTCTCAGCCCTTGGCTTTTGCAAGGAGAAAAACGATGTGTTCCATGGAAAGCACGCTTGCACCAAGGGAAGCCCGAGCCTCGCTGGGCCAAAGACGAAGCTTTGCCCTTGCAGGTTCTTGAGGGCCTTGGGAGGTTGTTGGTGGCCATGTCCTGTGGCCGTATGGTGAATACTTCCAGGCACACATTATATACCGTATAGGTGATGTTACGGGCTGTTTTATTTGGGTATGGGAAGACAAAGCTCCTACAAGTCCGTGTTTTTAGGGCCGTGCCTGGAGGAGGAGGAGGAGGAGGAGGCACGCAGAGGCGAGATGCTCGTGGACTGGCGTGGACGCAGGGGTGGATGATGGCCGGGAGGACGTACGGGAGCTCGACACACGCAGCCCCAACTTTTACCTTCTTCTCATTGCTAAACAGAGACATGACGAAGAGGCAGTGATTGACCAGGGAAGAACGAGCAACGTTGTCAGTATTCACTATGAGAAGGAGGAGTTGGAAGGTGAGTCTCTGCTGAGATCCTGGCAGAGGGGCCAGCAGCCCAGGGCGTTTTCCCGTAGCACAAAGTCCCTACAACGTCCCTTGCTCGGTGTCACGTCATGTGCAGCAAAACGTGCCGTGCTTCTTGATAAAGCAGCACAGTTATTTTGACATTTTTTCTTATTACGGCTCTTAAACAGAGGGAGAAAGCCCCCGCGGAGGCCACGGTGTGAGTTTTAGCCGTGGGCCTGGGTAGTTCATGGCTTGTTTTCTCACAGAAGCTGCTTCTGACTTGGAGAGGTCAGGAGAAGAATTGGATGGCTGCAGATGCTGTGATTGTCTTTTTTTGTTCTGGAGTTGATTATCATGGGACCGATTTGATCTTCTCTTGTCGCCTTGTGCCATACAAAGATTTTAAAAATAATTACTTTCTGTCGCTGCTTAATGAGCAAGTGTGAGTGTTGTCCAGCCGAAGCTGGAATTTGAGAAGAGGTTCGCTGCTTTGAGGGCACTTTTAGATGAGCCGGAGCCATCACTTGTTGTTGCTCTGTTGTTGCAAAGCTTGAGTACAATAGGCTTGGAAGAAAGGAGGTCCAGTGAAAATAAAATTAAGAGAAGTTGTTTTTTTCTCCTGGGATTTAACCGTGGCTTAGCGAGGCACCGGCCGCGTCAACCACTGCCACAATGCCGAAAGCGCTGCAAATGCCGCTTTATTGCAGGCCACCGGACCGTGTACGTGGGCGTGCAGAAGCCGCTGGCGAGGCAGAGCCGCCGGCATCACCGACCCCGCAGCCAGAAGCCTCGGAAACGGGAAGGGGAGAAGGACTCTGCCCCGACGGAGCAGGGCTACCACTGTAAGTCCCGCCACAGCATTCACGAAGCTCCTCGGGGCTACGTGGGCACTGGGGTCTTCTGCAAGCAGGTCCATGTGGCCCAGGGGAGAGGGGCCAGCCCGATATTTGTGGCTGAACTGGTGCCGATCCGATGGCCACTTTGCATGTGAGCGTGACGGGCCGTATTCAGGCGCGGTAACGGGACGGGGCTTTGTCTTCTGCCCCCAGACACCCCGTCCCAGCGGGTGCAGTTCATCCTCGGGACCGAGGAGGACGAGCAGCACGTCCCTCGTGACTTGTTCACCGAGCTGGATGAGATCTGCGTGAAAGAGGGCGAAGATGCCGGGTGGAAGGAAACGGCAAGGTAAATCCCTGCTGCCGGCTGCGGTGGGAGAGGAGTCCCTGCGCCGGCAGCACGCGCGGGCACTGCTTTCCGCTCTCCGGGACGCAAAGCTTTTGCAGCTGCAGGTGGCGATGTGAGGAGCCTGCTCCTCTTGCTACCCCGTAGCTCTATGAAAGGGCTTGCAGAGCTGAGGCTGTTTTCTTGCCGTGGGGCTGATCGCACCCGATGTCCGCAGGTGGCTGAAGTTTGAGGAGGATGTGGAAGATGGCGGTGAGCGCTGGAGCAAGCCCTACGTGGCCACGCTGTCCTTGCACAGCCTCTCTGAGCTGAGGAGCTGCATCATCAACGGCACGGTGCTGCTGGACATTTGCGCCAACAGCATGGAAGAGATTGCAGGTACCGTGGGCGCCACATGCCTCCGGGAACAGCCGAGCTCGGTTTGCCGCGGTGCCCTTCACTCCCGAATCCAACCCTGCCCCAACGGCACGTCCTTTTCCAGAAGCGCCACTGTGTTTTTCAGTCGTGAGTTGTCTTTGGATGCAGACTGGGCGTGCAACAGTCACGCCAGCTTTTTCTTCCACGATGGGATCCTTTTGAAAGCAATTTGTGGGGTTAGAGAAGCGATTAGAGAATATCCTCCAGCCAAAAAGGAGTGTGTGTCAGGGCGTAGCTCTCCGAAAGACGGAGCCCGCGTAAGAGCTGAACCTCCTCAAATCAAGTATTTATCACAAGCCGTTTCCTCACGTTCTTTTTAATCTTTTGCCTTCACATCCAGGATTTCAGAGTTGTAAAGGCCGAGTTTGTCTGGCAGATGCCCAAGCAGTGTATTTCTGTGGGGAAGAGAATTGAAGTTCCTTGAAAAAGCAGCTTTGGAGAAATGATCTTTGGCTGGCAGGTCTCCATGCAGCCCTTTCAAGAGCTGGAGAAGTCGCAGCTCTTCTTAGCCCATTTCTCCCTGGGCTCGGCAAATTGCAGTCGATCGGCCAAGGGAACTCTGGGAAAGTCTGAGCTATGGATTGCTTATAATTTGGTTAAATGTGTAGAGTCAGGCAGAAAGGCCAGATGGGGCAAGAAAATTGCCTTATTTAGACTGGGAAAGAACTCTCTTAGCGGCGTGGTGAATACGCACTTTGATGATGTTTCTTAGCAAAGGACAATTCTTGCTTTTGCTGCAACCGCTGAACTGTATGAAAATGTCTTGCGAAGCAAGGCGGAGCCCGCGTTAGGCTGTCCCGCGTGGCACAGCCTTCCCCGGGGGCTTCGAGGGCCAGGACTTGGGGGCGTTTCTGCTCTGACGGCTTCATTTCCCTTTGCCATCCCCAGATATGATCCTGGGCCAGCAAGAACAGTCCGTGGAGTTTGACGAGCGCGTGCGGGCCAAAGTTCGACAAGTCCTTTTGAAGCAGCACCACCATCAGAACGAGAAGAAAAGAAACAACCTTCTCCCCATCGCCTGCTCGTTTGCAGATGTGAGGGAGAAGCAGTCAGACCCGCACGTCCTCGACAAGCCAGGTGAGGGTTCCTGCAGGGCTTTGGCAGCAGGTGAGGGTTTCTGCCAGGCTATGGCAGCAGGTGAGGGTTCCTGCAGGGCTTTGGCAGCAGGTGAGGGTTTCTGCCAGGCTATGGCAGCAGGTGAGGGTTTCTGCCAGGCTTTGGCAGCAGGTGAGGGTTTCTGCAGGGCTTTTGGCAGCAGGTGAAGGTTTCTGCAGGGCTTTGGCCCCTTTAGACTTGCCCTGGCAAAGGAGAAGCGTCCCAGTTGCTCTTTGTCCCTCCTCCTGAGTGTCTTTCTTTGTCCCACCAGCCCAAACACTCACCCCTCATCCTTCTCCCACCACTGCAGAAGCTAAAAATGGGGTGAGCCATGAGGCCAGCGCAATGGATTTCAGCAAGGTGAGACACTCGTGGCTTTCTTACGCCTTTAGGGCCAGATTTGCTCTTGCAACCTTGGCTGCAGAGTGTGCTGCAGAGTGCTGTGGGCTTTGCTTTTGGGGTAACTGCCTGAAAATCGCTTGTCGTGCCCAGGCGGAGCTGCACTTCATGAAGAAAATTCCCAGAGGGGCTGAAGCGTCCAACGTGCTCGTAGGAGAGCTGGATTTCCTTCGCCAGCCCATCGTGGCATTTGTCCGCCTGACCCCGGCTGTCCTCCTCTCGGGCATGACGGAAGTTCCCATCCCAACCAGGTCCGAATGAGGAGCACAAAGTTTTGACTGAAAAAAAAAAAAAACAACCCCAAGAAAACATCGAATTGCATGCATCGGTTTGGCGTCCCAAGGGAACAAGGCCAGTGGGAGCAAGCACGTTTCTCGCACCCACATCTCCTTGCCTTCGTTTCTCCCTTCCCTGCTGTAGCTTTTAAACCCACTGGCCAACTGTACGGAAAGTTGGCCCAAAAACTAGATTTGCGATCGGTTCTGATGAATGTCAAATTCATCACCGGAGTCGGGGAGCCTACGTGTCCCCTCTCGAGCCGCGCTCTGGGCTGGGAGCTCCCAGGGATTTCCTTGGGTGCTCTTTGAGCAAGGGCACGTTCTTCTCTCTCACTGTGTTTTCCTTGCCCAGGTTCCTGTTTGTTTTGCTTGGACCGGAAGGAAAAGCCCACCAGTACCATGAGATCGGCAGGTCCATGGCTACTCTCATGACGGATGAGGTGCGACGAGCTAAGCGAGATCTCCGGGTCCTTTTTGGCTTTCTTCACCTCTCCCTGTCTCTGTAGTAGTGAGGAAGAGGCTTTGCTGTGCCAGCTGCCCGCAGCTCTCCAAATAGCCCACCCTTGGTTTGCACCCCAAAGCAAACCTGCGGAGTTGCATCACCCCCCATCCCGGAGGCTGAAATCCCACCCGGGGTGCATCCTGCACCTCATCCTTCTCCCCGGGTGCCCAGCACGCTGTCCCCAGTGGTGGCATTGCCAGGGCCGGTCCAACTTCTCCTCTTTCAGCAAAAGGCTGTGGTGTGCCGTGGGGGACGGGAGCCTCCTGGAGATGATTACAAATACCACCATGCGCAGATGTTCCTTTTGGGGGAACATTCCCTGCCCTTTCCAACAGGACCTGTGGGGAAAACTATCTTGCCCCCTTTAGCCAAGGGCTTATTGCCCTGCTGAGGACATCCGCGATGGGTTGTCCTCTCACCGGGTTGTCTCCTATCGGCAGGTTTTCCGTGACGTTGCCTATAAAGCCAAGAACCGGGCTGACCTCGTGGCCGGCATCGAGGAGTTCCTGGATGAGGTCACGGTCTTGCCGCCAGGAGAGTGGGATCCCTCGATCCGAATCGAGCCCCCGAAAAACGTCCCTTCGCAGGTGGGTGCTGCGGAGGAGGAGGGAGGCGCGAGGGGGGCGGGCAGGATGGCAGCACGGCTGGGGATGCTGTTCAGGGGCCCAGGTTCACAAGGTCCCAGTTTGACACAGTCACCTACCCAGACCGGCAGCAAAACAAGCCAGTGGTTCAAATACGTATCTTGATCTTATTTCCATTGTAACAGGAAAAAAGGAAGGTGCCAGGAGCTCTCGATGACAGTGCTTCTCAGAGCAAGGCGGAGAAACACAGTGGTCCTGAACTGGAGCGGACAGGAAGGTGTGAGCTTGAATAGTTTGGTGTTTTTTTTTCTGTTTGCCTCTAAAACCTGAGCACGCCCCTCCCTTCTAGCAGGTTTTGGGGGTTAGTTGGTTCAGTGAAGGGGCTCCACGTTACCAGCTTGGTCCCCTGGGCTGGGCAGGTGGGAGATCTGGGCAGCTGGGCTCAGCCACAGCATCACTGCACACAGGTTTTCTTGATTTGGGGTGGAAGCAGATGTGTCAATACCTCCAGGTAGAGCTCTGCTGCTTCTCAAAGCCAGGGACTGTTGCAAGAAGAGGGGATGGGCTCTCAGGTTAGGTCTGTTGTGGTTGTGGTTGTGGTTGTTGGCGGGTTCTTTTGTGTGCCTCTGCTTCTACTGGGTATAAAATGGGAGAAGGAGACTGCTTCTGTTTAGCAATGCAAGTTACTCTGTGCTGGTGATGGCCCTTCTTCCAGGAGAACAGTGTCTATTTTTTCCTTCCTCCAGGCTCTTTGGAGGTTTGGTCCTGGATGTGAAGCGAAAAGCCCCGTGGTTCTGGAGCGACTTTCGGGATGGTCTGAGCCTGCAGTGTCTGGCGTCCTTCCTCTTCCTCTACTGTGCCTGCATGTCCCCTGTCATCACCTTTGGGGGCCTGCTGGGGGAGGCGACCAATGGCCACATAGTGAGCAGCTCTCTCTGTTGGGTGGCATGGGGGAGGATAACACTCATGCAAAAGTCCTTGCTGCAGTGAATTTGCTTTGTTGGTTCCCCCCCCCCCCCCCAGCCCCTAACGATTTATTTACTCACTGCTGCCTCTCTTGCCCGGACAGAGTGCCATGGAGTCGCTGCTGGGCGCGTCCATGACCGGCGTGGTGTATTCCCTCTTTGCTGGCCAGCCTCTCACCATCCTCGGCAGCACGGGACCCGTCCTCGTGTTTGAGAAGATCCTCTACAAATTCTGCAAGTAAGGCTGGCTGCTTTGGCCGAGTGCTGCGAGGCTTCAGCAGGCAGCAGTCATGGAGAAAAGATGTTTTTCTTTTCTTTTTCTCAGTGTTAGTTGTTAGATTTAGTTTGTCTTCTGTGTCACAGACATGGCACACTGCTGCTTTAGTCCGTGGTGGTGCCAGAGTCCTCGGTCTCTGAAGGCTGGATGGGGTGGTCTGGGGTTTTTCGGGTGAAAGTGAAGCAGTGGGAGGAGGAGAGCCCACAAGGATGTGGATGCCCAAGATGGGTTGCAGAAGGAAGATGAGACAAATCACTCTGGTTTAGGAATGAGGGAAGATTTGCTTCCCTCTGGGTACAAACCCAGGCACTTTTCAGCCTGATTTTTTGCTGGAAGTGGAAATATATTTTGCCCAAATATCCAGGTAGTTTTCTGCTGGAATATTTTGAGTTGTGATGACTCGATTGAAAACGTAGGAGCTTTCCATGTGAAATGGGTGTTTTCCGTGACAGTCCTTCTGTTGTGATGACTTTGATCCTTCCTGCAATGAAATTTCTTATTAAGCCCCAACTGGCTGGCAGCAGGTGACTGGGTGCAAAACCAGCTGGTTTTGGTGTTGAAAGGGCCTCAGGGTGATGTGGGAGAGCACCAGCTTCCACAACAGGGACCTGACCTCAATTAGCCTCCAAGGTGTTAACACCAGACAATTGCCAACTAGTGACAATTAAATAATTGGCCTCTCCTCCTGTGGGTCCACACCCTGCACCACAGCCCCAAGGCTGTCTGGAGTAGTCTGTGGAAACTGCATTTATCATCCGCAGCCTTGACAGGCTCCTACATTGCTCCCGATTTTCCCCGAAGGCAGGCATGGCTTGGAGCCTCTTGCTGGCCTTGCGTTTTGTTTTGGTTTTGCAGGGAGTACACGCTCTCCTACCTCTCTCTGCGGGCGTGCATCGGGCTGTGGACCGCCTTCTTCTGCATCGTGCTGGTGGCCACCGACGCCAGCTCTTTGGTGTGCTACATCACCCGCTTCACGGAAGAAGCCTTTGCCTCCCTCATCTGCCTCATCTTCATCTACGAGGCTCTAGAGAAGCTGAGTCACCTGCGAGAGACCTACCCTGTGCACATGCACAGCAAGCTCGACTTCCTCACCATCTACTCGTGGGTTTTTTCCCTCCTAAAACGCCGCTGCCCCTTGGCAGGAGCTCAGGGCTGCGCCTCCATCGCCTTTCCCTTACGCCTGTCTCGGCTTCTCTCCTCGCAGCTGTAAGTGTGAGGCACCGACCCATCCCAGCAACGAAACCCTGCGTTTCTGGGAGAGCAACAAGATCAACGTGTCTGGCATCGCCTGGGAAAACCTCACGGTGACTGTAAGTGCCCCGAGCCACTGCTTCCTCGCGCCGCGGCCACGGGGTCCAGGGGCATTTGCGTGGTGCAAAACTCGGAGCCCTTCAGGTGGTGATGGGCTTGAAACTGTGCTAGTGCTGCTCTGAAAAGGCATTGCTGAAATCCAATGTCTGTGGCTACGTGCATAAATTTGCCTGTCTGAGCAGCCTCTCGGGCTGTTGTTGCTGGGAGCAGAGCCCCAGGCATAGCATGGGAGGCTCTTCTGGACATCGTCATCCCCTCTTGGCCACGTCCCCTCTGTGAGGCCTCCCCTGGGAAGGGACGGTTTGTCTCTTCTCCTTTCCTGTCACGGTTGCCTTAGCCCTCCGTCCCCGTTCCCTCTGTCTCTATCCCCAAGAATTTCCAGCCTTTCCTTCCCCTCTGGCGTCTTCTTCAGCCATGGTTACCTGCCATTCAAGCGGAGGATGTGCCGGGGGTCTGTGGTATGGTGTCCCGTCACATCTCCTCTCCGCTCTCCTCTGTGTAGTTCGATGTGTCCCTTGTTCAGCTGCTGCTGCTGCTGCTGCTGCTCCTTACATAGAAATCTCCATCGGCAGCAGCAGTTACAAGGTCACGGATCTTGGACCAAGGTCCTCAAAACCCCCTGAGTTATCTGAGGTTTCCTTGCCGCACGTGCCCTGCCTCTGTGTCCTGATGCTCTGTTTCTCCAGGAATGTCGGGACTTGCATGGAGAGTTTCAAGGACCTGCCTGTGGACGCAATGGCCCCTACACGCCTAATGTCCTCTTCTGGTGCTGCATCCTCTTCTTCTCCACCTTTGTCCTGTCGAGCTTACTGAAGAAGTTTAAAACCAGCCGTTACTTCCCAACCAGAGTAGGTAGAAGATGGTGGCCAGCAGCAGTCTCCCCACTCATTTCCCACAATGGCTTTCCTGGAGCACTAAGCAGTATTTGCCACCCCTTGGTCAAGCTGGGAAACGCTGACCTTGAAGGCCAAGCTCTCCACCAGCTTGGATGTCCCTCGCTCATTTGCAGGAGTGCAAAACGATGGTAGCATTTCCCACCTGCCTCGCGACCTGCCCCAGGGCGATTTTGTGCTCAGGCGGTGGGAGATGGGGTCTTCCAAAGCTGCTTTTTTTTCTTCACCTTCTGTGCGTTGTGTGCTCAAGGGGAAAGTTGCTTGAAATGAGGAGCTGCCACGGAAAAAGACACTGTTTCTTCCTTTTGAGGAGCAAATGATGCCTCAGTGCCTTCTTCCCATTGTAGCTGTGAGCGTGGCTGTAGTGGCAGACATCTGCTTCCTTATTTTTCCAAGATGTTTTTAAGGTTTGAGTTAAACCAACCCTTTTCCACCTAATTAACCTCTTTTCATTGTCTGACACCCGATCTCACGGGGACAAACACAGCAAGAGTATCTAACCAAGGGGTTTGGCTGCACGTCCTCAGAGCGGTGGGATGTTGTTAACCAGCCTTAATGTTGTTGGTGTCCCTAACTTCCCCATGCCACGTTATGGCGCCGTCTGCGATGCCCCTTTCAGCTCTGGTTTCTCGCCCCAGGTACGGTCCACAGTAAGCGACTTTGCCGTTTTCCTCAGCATCGTCGTCATGGTGCTCATCGACTTCATGGTTGGGATCCCCTCACCGAAGCTCCACGTCCCCGATAAGTTCAAGGTAATGGGGTGTTTTGGCATGGAGCTGGTTTCAGCCCTTGGGGATGCCACAAGGCGAGGCCGGGGCAGGACAGGGCCGAGTCTGGGGGAGATGCTGGTGGTGTGACCATCTCCTCTTGCGCCTCCAAGTGCATTGTTTCCTTCTGGAAACAGGGCGACAGCCCCAAAACTAGGCAGCTACAGGAGAAGTGTCTGTAGGTGCTTGCGAAGAGGCCGCTGGCAGTGCTGACCCCCATGGGAGAGGGTGACATGAAGCCAGGGCTGGGAGATGCTCTGAGCCAGGGGTGGAGGGGAAAACCAAAGCCAGTGGGGTGGCTGGTCTGGGAGATGATGCTGGTGTGTGTGCTTTGTTGCAGCCTACCAGAGACGACCGCGGGTGGTTCATCAACCCCCTAGGAGCCAACCCTTGGTGGACGGTGTTGGCTGCGCTCATCCCAGCTCTGCTCTGCACCATCTTGGTATTCATGGACCAGCAGATCTCTGCCGTTATTGTGAACAGGAAGGAGCACAGGCTGAAGGTAAGGGGCTGCAAGAGACGACCCCGTCCCCAACCCGCTCGGGGCTGCAGGTCTGGGGAGAAGCTCCTATTCCAAAAGCTTTGTGAAGGCAGTGGTTTGGGACAACGTCAGGCTGCGTGGCAGGATGCTCTCCTGGACTGATGATGCCACAGGGAGCAAACGACAGGGGAGTTCAGATGAGCAATCTTCCCGAGCAGCAAATTCATCTTGGAGCAATAGAGAAGAGCGTTTTTGTTTTAAAATGTCAGCAGCAGCTGGGGGAACGACTCAGTCTGATGAGCTGCCAGGGATAACTCTTACTTGCACAGAACACAGCTTGCTTGCCAGTGGTGGAAATTTCTTTATGAATGAATGAAAAAAATGTGAATTTGGTTGGGGTCTTTTTTTGGGGGGAAGTAGATACCACACAAACGCTCCAAATCCACTTTGTCTGAACTCCGGCCGGGATTTCACGCAAGGTGCTTGCGCAAAGCCTGGATACCTCCTTATTTATCTCCAAGTCTTGTTTTGAATTTTCAAGAAGTTGACTCGAGCTTGAGTAGGGTTTGAGTCTGGCTTGCGACGTGGTCCTGGCTCTTGTGCTGTGGGATGCTCTGTTTCTTGTTTTGCTGCCTGCAGAAAGGATGCGGGTACCACCTGGACCTCTTTGTGGTGGCTGTGATGCTCGGGGTGTGCTCTGTGATGGGGCTGCCCTGGTTTGTGGCTGCGACCGTCCTGTCCATCAGCCACGTGAATAGCCTCAAAGTGGAGTCTGAGTGCTCGGCTCCAGGAGAACAACCCAAGTTTTTGGGGATACGAGAGCAGAGAGTCACTGGCTTGATGATCTTTGTGCTCATGGGCTGCTCTGTCTTCTTCACTTCTGTGTTAAAGGTAAGAGGAAAATGCGGAACGCCCAACAGCCACAAGCTTCTTTGGAGGTTATACAAAAATAGTCCCCTCTCTCCAGGCCTGAGTAGTTGTGGAGCGGAGGAGGAGGTGATCCCAAACCTTGGGGCTTGACCCACGGTGGGAAGCAGCCTCGGTGATGCTTTCCAGCCCTTCAGACCCCAGTTTGGTGCGCTCGAGGCAAGCGAGCAAGACAACTGCTTTAGTTTTCAGGTGTCTTTCAGGCCCACCCGTGTGTACGGGTTACAATGCAGCCTCTTCAGACCAGTACGTCTGCTCTCTTTCAAACAGGCAGCACTTTATTGGTTGCCGTTTGCCCCCGCAAATGCCTCCGAACAGCCCTTCCCAGTAGCTAAACACACTGACATCATCCCCACGGGCTTCCTTGCCTGTTCCTCCCACAAGGTAATCTCCTCTCTAGGCTAAAAGGAGGCACGTCGCTTTGGCGTGTTGCCGCCGGAAGATGTAGAAATGTTTTTCTACCGTCACGGAACGTGGCATATGGTAGCATGGGTGAAATCACCTATTTTCCCCCAGCCTTTCTGGAAAATGGCATTCTTCTGACAAAACGTATCTCAAAAGTTCAGCCGAAAGCAGAGCATTAGCTCGCTGGCATGCACAAAATCTCTGCCGGTTAAAATCCGGCACATCTCTAACCCTGTGGAAACTGTGGAAGGCTTTAGGCAAGTTTAGGCAGTGCCTGTAGAGGAGAGTGGTAATACTGAAAATGCAATTTAAAAAAAGAAATTGTGGCCTTTTTTTTTTTTTTTCTTTTCTTCCAGTTTATACCCATGCCTGTGCTTTACGGTGTCTTTCTCTACATGGGTGTGTCGTCACTCCGAGGAATTCAGGTAGGGACTTTTTCACAGCGTGCAGCATGTCTGCTCCCTGGTATTTCATCTGCGTAGGAGCAGGGAAACAGCAGTGGGAGCGGGGACAAACCTCTCCGAAAGCAAGCAATGAACATATTTAGCGTAAGAAAAAGCTTGGTGGAGGCACAGGAGGTGTGTAGGGCTGGGAGGACCAGGCAAGTTCAGCGCGCTCTGTTTCCCGGCTTAGGGCAGGTCAGTGTTTGGTTACGTGCAAGTGGGGGAATTCCGTGCAAAGGGAAGGCAGTTTCTGCCACTGGTGGAAATCCTTGCTGGGGGATTCAGAGGGCCGAGAAATGCCAATAATAGAATCATGTGGAATAACTGGAGTTTGGTGGGCAGCTCTCATGGGCCAGCTGGCTGATAGGTGGAGCGGAGGGAAGACGGGTGCTGCTCCCAGGAGGAAGATAGTGGGAGCCACGATTTCCCATTGCAGGCGAGATCCTGAAAACTCCCTCCACGCCTCAAGAGGGCCAGAAACTTTCCGCAGTGCCAAGGTGGCAACTTTTCCACTTTTTTGTTTTGCAGTTCTTCGATCGCTTGAAGCTGTTTTGGATGCCGGCGAAACACCAGCCGGATTTCATCTACCTGCGGCACGTCCCCTTGCGAAAGGTGCATTTCTTCACCATGATCCAGCTGATCTGCCTCGTCCTGCTCTGGGCCATCAAGGTGTCCCGTGCTGCCATCATCTTTCCCCTGATGGTAAGAGCCGGTGCTGCTTGGCAGCGGGATGTTTGCAGCGCTGGAGGGAGATGGAGCATCATCTCTGGCCTCACCGCATCTTCCCTCTTATTCGTGAAGGTTTTGGCTCTCGTTTTTGTGCGGAAAGTGATGGATTTCTGCTTCTCAAAGCGAGAGCTCAGCTTTCTGGATGACCTCATGCCAGAAAGCAAGCAGCAGCAGAAGTTGGACGATGCCAAAAATGAAGGCAAAGAAGAAGAGGTAAAGCTTGCTGGGTGCTCGGGGCTGGCCCTCTGCCTCGGGCTGTGAGATTGCCTGTTCCTATCACAGCTTGTCTTCAGGTGTTGGGGGAAGATCAGAGCTGCGTAGAAATCGATTCTAATATGTTTTTACGGGGCGTTTAGTTTATCTCCACTTTGCCCAAAGGCAGAGAGCTTGATTTGTCCCCTTTTTACGTCAGGAGTCCCAAGAGGTGATGGGAGCTGCTGCTGCAAATTCCGTTCAGCTGCAGCTGGGGAAGACCAGCGACTTGGATATCCCAAGGCAACACCGTGACAGGTAAAGCCCCACCAAGCACCAGGACCCCGGGCAAGATGAGTTTGAAGGTGTTTGGCACAATTTTCTCCACCTGCATCTTTATTGAGCATCCCATAGAAACCAGCAGTCAGGTTGGTGGGGAAAGTCAAATATACGGGCAGGGCTGCAGGAGGTGATCGCGGGGCTCTGGCCGCAAGCAGAGTGGCTGCGCAGCTCACGATTGACCCCCAAAACTTGCGTCGTCAGTGACTTTAGGGTAGCTGGAGACCCTCACACTTCAAAATGAGGAGTTGCGGGCATGATCTGTAGCAGCAGTGGCTCAGGAGCCCGCTGCAGGGCTAAACACCAGCAAGAGCCTTTGCGCGGAGCTGTTGCTCTGCAGCTCTCAGGCTTGCCTCCCAAAACTCCTCATCCAGCAAAACCTCCCGTGCTTATGCCGAGCTTTGATTCTGCGGGTTCCCCTGTTCCTCTTGCTGATGCTGATGCACTCGCTGGCATCAGTTCCCATAATCACGGGTTGCTATGTAAAATATTTCCTGCAGGGCTGGTCCTTTCGAGATTAATCTCTCGGATGAAATGTCGAGAACGACCGTCTGGCAGGCTCTCCCTATGAACACGGAAACGGTCTGAATCCGGGGAGGAAAGAGGTAAAGGATTGCACGTGAACGTGACCGTGCTCCTCTGCAAGCGTGCTTTGGCCGGCAAGGCATGCAAACCAGCTCCTCTCTGCCGGGGTGGTCCCACGAACGGGGCCGAATCAGCAGCAGCCGGCAGGTCTTCCACTGATGATGCTCTCCCTCTTTTTCTCTTTCTTCCCCCGCCCAGTTTTCACGTTTAGGACTCTTGGCTTTGAAGGAGAGGAGTGAGAACGTGACTCAGGGATGTGCCAACACAGACACGGGGAGAAACTGTTGTTTGTTATTTTTTCCAACTGGTGGATTCCCATTAAAGCCATGCAGATGTTTTCAGTTATCCTTGGTGTGCTTCAGGCATTCAGTATCTCTAGAGCAGCAAACTGAGGTGCACATCACAGTCCATGGGAGTTGGGTGGTGGTAAGCCTCCGTGTGTACGTGTGTGTGGTGGTGCGGTTTTGTAGTGGTAGAGGGACTGCTACCGCTTTATCATTCAGTGCTATCTTTTTAATATCTAATTCCTCCTCTCCTTTCTCTTTTTTCCCCAGTAAAAACTCAGCAACCCGGTCTAGTTGAAGATGTCCCTGCCCACGGCAGGGGGGTTGGACTGGATGACCTTTAGAGGTCCCTTCCAACCCAAACTATTCTATGATTCTATAATGTACAAAACCGTTTTCTGTTCTATTTGACGCATTCTCCACTTCCTTCTTCATCACGACCGGGTTCTTGGTCTGGTTTTGTTGTCCCAAATGCGGGCTCGTTGCCCGGTGCGCAATGCCAATTCACACACCGCGACGAGGTATTTCCATTTCTTTATTCTAGTTTGCGCAAAGTAGGGAGCTAGGTGGTAGCCCACAAAAGACTAGCTCTCCGATTATCAAAACCTTTCGCTAGTTATAGTCTCTGTCAAATGGTCTTCTCGCCTCTTATGCTAATTCGTTTGCATGCTCAGTGTCTCTCCGCATTTGGGTCGGAGGGTTTCTTGGGTCGGTGGGCCGTGAGTCGGTGGTCGTGATCTCCCCCTGCCGCAATTGCCTCTTCTTCACCTTTAGCTTCATGCTTCAACCGCTGCTGCTCGGTTCCTGCAGCAAATTGGTTATTTCAGGCTTGGATCGCCACTATCCATTCTTTGAGGTTTCGCTTGACAGAGACTTCACTTAGCAAAAGAGGTTATTGTGTCACAGTTTTCTTAGATCCTACGTTAAACAGCCACTTGGATGCTTAACAAAAGCATTGGGCAAAATATTGCACATGAATCAATGACAGCCTCCTGCAAACTTACATCACTTTGGGGTCCTGCCTTTAATTCACTCTTAGGTCTCTCACTGGTGCGAGAGGGATGCTCTCCATGGCGGGGCAGCGTAAAGAGCGTCCGAGCAGTTGGGCTAAGGCGAAGGAAAAGCACTTGCTGCCTGCGCTCCGGTTTTACATCTTTTTTTTTTTCTTTTGCTTTGGCTCTGCCATCAGCCTGGAAGCTGCAAAATGCAGAAATGCCACCTTCTTGTCCCCTGGCTGTAAACTGAATATAAGGGAGCGCTTCAAATCGAAAACCTTGAATACGCTGTATGGTCATGGGAGCGGGCAGGTACCGCACACAGCTGGGGCTCTGTGCCCCTGGGCTGCCCCCTCCGTTGTTCCTCCACTTTCCTTAAGCAGAGATGGTTCTCGTGCTCTCTTTGCCTTTTGGGGGGTTGTTGGGCTGCGGTGTCAGCCCCGGCACGTGCGTTTGAGTCGGGTGGCCATGGAGCCTGGGAGGAGAGGACAGCCCAGAAGAAAAGGTCCCCTTGCAGCCCTCCACCTTGCTGTGGGCTCAGCGCGTGCTCCAGGCTGTTGGCGTCTGCAACCGGTGCCCCGAGCCCAGCTGGGACGGATGCACGAACCCTCCTGCCATCGGCTTGTCCCATCCGCTGCGGGAGCCTTTTCGTGCATCAAACCAGCCCAAACCGACAACGGCAAGGTGTTGCTCCGTGCAAAGGGGTGGGGAAAAGAAAACACCAGATTGCTCTGGAAGGATGAAAGCGGCACATCACCAAGCCGGGCCAAAATGAGACGGCGTTTACGGCATGGGGTTTTGCAAACTGTCGTGTGACTACTGCCAGCGTGGCGTGGTGAGTGTCGGAGGGGGAGGAAACCGGTTTAGCTCTTCAGGAAGGAGGGGAGGCAAAAGAGCAAAGGCTTGGAGGAAGGGAAAGGTGCAAAGGCTGGGTTTTCTGGCTGCTATTCCTCCGTGATGCCCATGCCCGTCCTGTCCACGCTGCCTTCCTGTGCCTGGCTCTGAGGAAGGGACTGTGCTTGCTGCTCCGACATGCTGTCTCTCCCTCCCCAGAGAGACAAGGTCCCGGTGGAGGAGATCCCTGATCTCTCCACCATTTGGAAAATAAACTTTAATTCCCGTGGAGGTATAGGCATCAAGCCCGTGAACCGCAGTGGGTGCGGCGCTGGGTGGTTGTGGTAGCAGTCCTGTGGCTGCCCTGCCCCTAAAAGGGACTTACTGGGCTTCTACTAGAGGAGAATTTTGTTTTTCCCTTTTGATTTTCCTCTCTTTAAGAGGAGAGAGCCGGGCTGAACTCCGCTCCCTCCTGGTAGGGTCCCGGGCCAGGGGCTGGGATTGTTTTCAGCATGTGCCTGGCATCTCTCCAGCTTAGAAAGAAAGAAAGAAAGAACGAACGAACCCCCCCCCCCGGAAGGGAAACGATGCCGGTTTTAATGAGGAGCGGGCTGGGTCCAGCTCTGCGGGGGTCTGCGTCTCCCCTGGCCTCAGGGGGCTGCAAAACGTTGGCAGCTGCCTTGCAGTTGCTTATTGAAAAAGTAAAGCAGGCTTCCTCGATGTGCCCGAGCGCAGCCATCTTCTCCATTTGAAGCTTTGCTTTTGCTGTTTACAGGGCTAGCATTTGTTCTTTCTTTATTTTAATTTTTTGAATTAAATGAAAGCTGAGGTCTTGCTTCATGACGTGACTCGGGGCCATCTGAAAGGTAGTTGTAAGCCCCTGGGCTGGCTGTGAGTCCCGGCGCTACGTCTGCCTGCCCCCTTTAGACACCAGAAACCCCTGGACGGCTCCTTATTTTGGGAGGATTTAATATTTCCTTGTGCAGAGGAAAATGATACGGGGGGTACGAACCCTCTCAAAGGTGTTCCTGGAGTCGCTTTAGGACTGAACCCCCCCCCCTTGAAGTGACCGGCGATGCTTTAGTTGGCAGCCAAGCCCCTTCCCATCAATGCGGGATGGGTGCTGGGCGTTTTCCTCATCTTTGGTGCCTTAAAACAGCTCCGCGAATCTCCCGTGGGCCCCTTGAAAAAGTTTCCTAAAAGGAAGCGCATGGAATCCCTAAGGGGGGGGAAAAAGAGATGTGAAAAGGTAATAAATAAGGTGCTGGCACATTTTTTTTTGTTATTTTATTTTTCCCCCAGTGTGCTACCTGTAGAGATACAGGAATTATTTTTGTTTTGGAGATGCTGAAATATATTTCTCTTATTGTAAGAGATGATCTAGTTTGGAAACGCTCCGTGTTGCAAATAAAACCGAGAGGGGGGAAAAATCCATCAAGCAGATCTGTGTAATTTATCACTCTGAATCTTTGTGTGTTTGGGATTTTTGTTTTTTTTCTTAAACTTGATTTATTGCGGGTTCATTCTGTGAAACGCAGGTAACATAAATGCGTGTCGCCGTCTCGTGGGTCCCGTGTGGGGGTTCCCCCTGCCAGAGCCGTGTCTGTCTTTGATTTTTCTCTTGTTGCCCATTGAACGTAATGGGAAAACAATACAATAAAAGTCTCGTTTGTCTCGCTGTGCCGCTCCCGTGTCTTTTGAAGGGTGGAGAGGAGTCGGAGGCGTCTTTGGAGCTTTTTCAGGGGGGGTTTGGAGGTGATGGGGGAAATCCATCTCCCTGGGGCTTTGGGTCAGGAACCAGCTGACTGGGGAAAGATTTGAAGTTAGTGGGTTGGGGGTTTGATTATTTATTAATTTTTAAATTTTTATTTAGAATGTATTTTGCATTTATTTTTAGATTTAAAAAATTTTAATTATATCCTTTTAATATTTTTCTCTTTTTTATTTTTCTCTGCAAGTAAGTGCAATGAGCTCTGTGTGGCAGGAGGGAGGGGACAGCAGTGTCACACATGTCACCTCTGCCAGACCCGGGGGTGTGCAGGGAGTTCAGAAATGGGACTGGGGGGTGAAGGTGCCGGCACCAGACAGAAATTGCCCCATCCGGAGCGAGCAGTTCCTCCTCCCTGCTTTTTGGTTTTTTTTTTTTTGGAAAACTTCTAAAACCGCGTTATCGATTGGGATCGGGGGCTCGTGGCCTGGTGGGAGGTTGTTTCCCAGCGTGGTCCCGTTCCCCTCTCCCCTTTTCACCTGTACCGGTTGGTGTTGATGAGCTCAGTCCTTGGCCTTCATCTTGGCCAGGTAGCGGGTGAAGTCGCTGGTGTTCTAGAAGGAATTTAATTAACTCTATTCCTCTCTCTGAGTAGTCTCGTTTAGCAGTAGTGGCTTAGCATTAGCAGGGAAAGGAGTTGAAGCCTCAGGCCGCAAGAGCTGACCGAGTGTAAATGTTTTGATAAAACTAATGCTGCTAAGGAAGAACTCGCTGAAGTCAGCAGATGCCAGCAGAATGAAGAAGATAAGGACCAAGGAGGCAATTCCAAGAGAATGAAGTCACTTCAGCAGAAGGCCAGCCCAGTGACAGTGAAAACCAGTAAGAAATCAAGAGACCACCGACCAGAATTAAAGGGGTTGGACTTGGGGACTGGGTGATGGGTGGTACGGGTGTAATTGAGAGGCGTGAATTGGGGTCGGGGTCCCTCTCTGGCACCTGAGAACTAATCAAAGAGGAATTGGAAACCTTCACTCGGCCTTTGCATTCCCAGCGGGATCCCAGGGTCGGACCCTGTTACTGTGGCCGGCGTGCGTAAATCCATAACAGCTTGGCGATCCAGATGGGACCCTAGGTGACCACCCTCAGAACCTCTTGTCTCCAAACGTCCGGTCGGTGCCAGCGGGTGAGTTCACCCGGGATCTTTGGCGGCGGGAGGCACCGAACCTGGTGAGTCTTAAATTCCTGCTTCAAAATTCTAAATTCTGGTAAAACAGCGCACTAAAGGAGAATTGCGCGGCCTGATCAGCATAAGGTGCAGAATGTTAGAATGGGAAATACTTTTGGCATAGAAAAGGGGACGCCTTTATTACTTTATTAATACTTTATTTATTACTTAATTTATTACTTTATTACTTTATTAATACTTAGCCGAAGTATTGGAAAACTGGAGTAAAGTCGATGGTACCACGGGAAATAGGGAACAAGAGGTTAGTAACATTATCCGGCAGAAAGGTGGCAACCGCAGGGAACCTTTGAGCAACAGGAACTAACCTTCCCGCGTCCACATTTGGAGGACAGGTTCCCTGCACACAGGGATTCCTGGTACGTGTGGGCTACTTGGGCATTTGCTAGGCGAAAAGAAAAGCCTCGAAAAAGTGGAAAGAGTTCCTTTAGAAATAGCGAGCGTATGTCATCTGCTAAAGTGCCTGTGGAACCTGCTCCACCCTGTGCTCCGCTCTCTGCTTTGGCTTCTCTATCCCCCCCGCTCTCATCGCCCCCTGTTTTCCAGCCCCTTTACAGGTGGTGCCAGTACCGGAACAGCTGCGCCTGGTCCAGGTGGGGTGCCCCAGGTAGGCAAGACAAGGGTCTACCGACCCTGGGGTCCCCAGGATCGGATTGCTTGGAGTCAAGAGACTCCCCGAGTCAGAGAGGACCCAGAGGAAGTGTTACAGGTGGTGAAGGGAATGCTACGGCCGTAGGACCCTACCTGGGGCGATGTGCAGATGCTCCTTGGAGCCCTGTTCGCCCTGCGGCAGGTGCCCCCGCCCTGAGAGCGACCGGGGGCATTAGGACCGCTGCGCCCTTGCTTTTCGCGCCTGTCAGGTGGCTGTCGTGGTTTAACCCCAGCCGGCAACTGAGCACCACAGAGCCGCTCGCTCGCTCTCCCCCCGCCCGGTGGGATGGTGTGACGGGGTGCTCCCCCGTCCGACCTGACCTTGATCTCCTGTAACCCTCCTCAAGCGCTAACGACCGGGGCGGTCCTTACCGGATGCTGACAGCGATAGCTGCGTCCATTCACGAAGTGGGTTCGGGAGCCAGATAACAGCACAAGAGCCCTTGGTTGTTGTGAGAAATACGCCCACCTAACCGCAGTTACCGGTATGCAGATACGCCTGTGAGTCAATCCTCTTACCCCTGTAGATGGTGAGCAGCCCAAGAGCCCGTCGAGCTCTCTTGCAGGGCAGCGGGCTGCGCGGCGGGATCTCCCCTGGAGTAGGGACGCCTCTCAAGGTTACTCCTCGAGGTTGAGAGATTCCTTGCCGCAGCAGGTCCTCGGGAAGTGACTGAGAGCATGCTAAACTTTGAAATCGTAGCTAAGTGACACCAAGGATTAATTGCGCATAGAGAATCCTTCAGACATAAACCGTTGGCCAAGTCTGGGACTAGGTTTGGATCCAGCCACACCTAGACTCCTCCCTGAGAAGGAGTCTAGAAAGCAGGGGGGTCCTTTCTGAACCTCATGGCTCAACGGGAGGGTCTCCCTGAGAGTTTTCTCTGACCCTGTCCTCTATGCAGGAAGGAATCAAGTGTACCTTGCCATGGAACCTTGGTAAATCACTGTCGCATTTACCACTGGACTCTAACTCACTGTTTTCTATCAATCAAGTGTACTGTTGCTTCTCTCTTACGAGTGAAGTGCAGTCTCGCTTCCATCCGTGACAGATGGGGGAGAGAATCGGAAGAGTAAAAGTGAGAAAACTCATGGGTTGAGATAAGAACAGTGTAATAATGGAAATAAAATTGTAGTAGTAGTAGTAACAATAATAATAATAATAATAAAAAAAAGAATATACAAAGCAAGTGATGCACAATGCAATTGCTTACCACCCAACGACCAATGCTCAGCCAGTCCCCGAGCAGTGGCCCCCCTGGCCAGCTTTCCCAAAACCACCAAAAGAAACAGGCACATTGCAATAGCCCCAGAGCCGGGCGAGCTGGCAGCAGCGGTAACGGAGAGGGCTGAGCTGCTCCGACAGGCCCTGCCCGCGCCGGCTGTCTCCCCGGGCCAGCTCCGCCAACGCCCTGTACCTGTGTCACCGAAAATCGGGAATAAAACTCCTTAACGCTGGGTGTATTAAAGAGCAGGCATTACTTTATTCGGCCGGGTGCACGGGGGATCTCTCCTCCTAGCGTGCACACTGTATGTTGCATCAACTGTCCCTTGTGTGGTTCTGCGATATACGTATTCAACATAATTTCTTGGGGAAATCATGCATGTTCATTCTCTTTCTAGGAACTACTAATAATATTTGCATAGTCCTTCACGCATGTGTTATGAGTCCTTAGGAGCATCTGCAGGTGTCTTAGGTGGTCTCTGGAGGTCTCTCGTGGTCTCTGCAGGAGGTGACCTTTTCTTGACCCTTTGGGCCCTTCTCCTTATATGGTCACAGGTTGGCTCATCACTGCCATTTGCCACAGTTGTGGTTGTCCTCGTCCAGTTTCTGCTAGTCCTTCTCTGTCTGCGGCAGGTGCCCCCGCCCTGAGAGCGACCGGGGGCATTAGGACCGCTGCGCCCTTGCTTTTCGCGCCTGTCAGGTGGGGAGTGCTGACCGTGGCGGAGCCACCTTGGGCCAGTCCTTATGGTCCCGTGTACACCTCGGGCGAGGAGTAAGAAAGTGAAGGCCCTCAGGCAATTCGAACTGACCAGAGATGAGGTTCGACTAGGGTAGAAATGGAGCCCCGCCGGAGGGCAAGGGGAGCCGGTCCTCCTCCTGGGAGCAGCGGGTCTGCAGTCGGGGACTCTCCCCTGGGCTCGGGACGCCGCCCGAGGAAAGTCCTCGCGGTTGAGAGCCCTCATCTTCCAGGTGAGTGACTGTGCACAGTTTGGATCCTCACTTCTAAAGCCGGCTGTGCAGTGTTAATCCCTCCTCCGCCCTCCTGAACCTGTGCTTTACTGGTGTTGTCGGAGCGTTGACGCCTCATTTCCAGGTAGTTTTCTGCCCCAGGCTTTGGGTTAAAATGAGGTTTCTTTCTGAATCTGTCACCTGCCTAATTTGACTACGTGAGCCTCCGCGACACAGCCCAGAGGAAAAGCAGGCAATTCTTGATGCGAACCGTCGCTGGGCAGAGCAAGGGGGAGATGCAGCTGCCCGGAGAGCCGGGCCGACGGTGGATCCCGGGTGGAATCCTAGTGGAGAGGCAGATGACAGACGATTGCAGTTAGCCAGACAAGGCTTCGAAGAAGAGGCTGTACGTTTGGCAGGACAAAAACCTGCCAATTGGTCTGAAATAAGGGAGTGTCGGAAGCGAATGGACCTGTAATGGTCTGTACTGTTTTGGAGCAAACAGCTCCGGCTATGAAAAAACAGTTTTCTAAGCATGTCCCCGCCGGGCCGGGGAAGTCAGTGGAGGAGGTAGTGTGTTTGGCTACGTTTGTATGCAGTGATGGAGATGAGGAAAGGGTTAAGGCAAAGAGACCTCAGAGGAAGGAGGAAGTAAGTGTGTTTGGGGCTGTGCTGAGGGAAGGGTTTGGAGAAAGCGGAGGGAGAGGCCGGGGAAGAGCCCGAGGAGGTGGATGGAATCAAAGTGACCGTGAGGTGCGTCTGGGTGAATGAAGTGATTGGACTTGGGGCTCGGGTGATAGGGGTGGTTCGGGTATAACTGCGGGGTGCGATCGGGGGGAGGGATCCCTCTCCGGAAGCATCCAGCTCGAGCTGGCACCTGAGAACTAATCAAAGAGGAATTGGAAACCTTCACTCGGCCTTTGCATTCTCAGTGGGATCCCAGGGTCGGACCCTGTGAGGGTGGCCGGCGTGCGTAAATCCATAGCGCCGGTGAAGGTGCCTTCCGAGTGCCGCTTGAGGTTGGCCGTGAAGCTTTGGGCGCTTTGGGATTCGTACGACTGCCCTCTGCTCGGGAGAGAAGGATGGGGGAAGCAAACGTGGTTCAATGCACATGGTGGCATCCTGGTTCCTCCCTGCAGGAGGTGCCCGGAAGAGGGGTTGTGTCCTGTAAAGTACTTTACTGTGTGGAGCATCCTCCAGAAAAGCGATGATAATTATAATAATAATAATAATAATAGATAAAAATAATTTTTGGTTTCAGGGGGGTCTGCCAAGCCTGGCCAGGGTTGCTCCTGACATCAACTATATGCAAAATCCTATCCCATACTATTTGCTTGCATTGACCTCCCCAGCCCCTGCGGGAGCGCTGGCAGCGTGGCACGGGACAGATCCAGCATCAGACAACCTCCTTCGCAGGCGTCTGGGCAGCATTTTGATGGGTGCGTGTGAAAATTGCATCCTCACAGTTACCTCTCGGCACGTCTACCCTTGCTTCGGTGCAGGCACACAGCCGCAAGAACGGGTTTGTGTAATGTAAAGGTACAATTCATTGCAATAAACTTTATCACAAACCTCCCCTTTTCTAGCGAGGAGCAATATTTCTATCTTGAGCTTATCACCAGAGTGCTGGAGAGCTTTCCCGACCGTTAGTTGCTCAGACAAGCACCTTCAGAAGAGTTATTAATGAGAGTGTTACCTTTCTTCTCTTTGCTGGATGCCTTAGGGGTTCGGGGGAGTAAAATGCCAGCCCCCACCCTGTAGCTGCTGAAAATCAGACTTTTGGTTGCCTATCAGCAAGCACTTTCATTTCTCTGGTTTAATTTCTTCAGAGATTGGTAGTAAAGAAGGGAGGAAAAGGCACTTGCCTTCTGCAAAGACAACCCTTCCCCGAGAAGCCGGACCTTCCTCCTTTGCTCCAGTGACTCCTGATTTCATTTTTACAAGCAGTAATGACTTTCAGCCTCCCAGCAAAACAAGCTGCGAAGCAGCCAGCCGGAGCTTTGTGCTTAGGACACAGTGAAGTGGAAGAAGTCTGGCTGCTCCAAAACTCAAAAGTGAGCGATGCAAAGCTCGGCGTCCCCTTTCCCAGCCCGGTTTTGACGATTTGATGTTTTGCAGGTGCCTGTCGGCAGTGGAGAAGGACAGAGAGGGAAGGCAAAGCATCTGCGAGTGCTGGTACACAACCTGGGATGGGATAACCTGCTTTCCGGAGGCCTCTCTCCTTCCTGCTCCATCCCATCCCAAGCCCACGGGTCCACAAATCCCGCAGCCTATGAAATCCTGAACTCCTCCAGCAATTTCCTCAATGAAATAACCACTCCGAGTCCATCCGAGTGGCTTAAGCGGGACCGAGTGAGTTCTGAGTGGGGCCGTTTCCTTCGGTGGCCTCTCCGTGCAAGGCTTGCCGCGATTTTGGGGATGCTGCAATGGCCGGGGAAGGGCGATGGGATGCTCGGAGCATCTTGCCGCGGACCCGGAGGTGCCCACTTGTCCCGTTTCCTCCTATGTTTGCTCCTGAAGCTTTAATACTAAATAACAAACAAGCAGCAGGGATCCGAGCTTGGATCATGCTGGGATTTTAAGTGCTTAGACCTCGGTGTCACCTTCCTTCGCCATGTTATTTTACACGCCGTGTCGCCTTTCAGGGCAAGCCGGGCAGTTCACCTTTGTGCCGAGCGGTGCCGGGGAGGAAGTTGACTAGAGCAAATGAATTTGCAGCATGGAAATGACGGATTAGCTCAGCTGGGAAACTAAAGTAGAGCTGGAGATAGCTGGAGGAAGCGAGGAGAGTAAAAAATGTCGCTTCTCTGGACGTTTCCGTACCGTGCTAGGACTTGGTCTGGCTAACGAGGGTTTGTTGAAGCACCAAAGGGATGGAGGCCGTGCCAAAGCGAGACCTTCCTGAAACGCCCTGATATTTTCCAGGCAATGTTGATGAAAGTCGGAGCCGCCCCGTAACGTGTAGTTTCACAACGGTTTGCACCTCACTTGTCTTTTGGCAGCTTGTGCTTTCAAATAGAGCAAAACGCTGCTTACGCCTTTCTCCCCGGCAGGGTGCGGCGTTTAGACCCCATTTCTCTCTTCCGGATAGTTTTTGCTCAGAGCAGAGCTGGCTTCTCCCCATCCACTAAGTTTTGCAAGCGGGAAGAGTTTTGGGGTGCGTGGCTTTAAATAACTGCCTGGATCTGCATCCGGTAGATCCTGATGTCATAAACGGTCACTTTTTGTGTCTCTGGAGTTGGTGCACACTGGGTGCCACTGAGCTCCTCTCGGTGAGGTCTACCCCGGTGTCCCGGGATTGATCTGGAGGTTCAGTTTTCCCCAAGACCGGTGACCGACGTGAGGATGAACCGGAATGGGGGTTACAAAATGACCCTTCTGGAAGAGTTACAGGTAGCGCGGCCGGGGCTCTGCCCAGGGGCTGATCATCCCCCGGAGAGTGGGAAAACTCTCCCCGAAATGCCATTGGCACTTCCCCGGAGCGCAGCAGGATGGGCAGGGGGAGATGCTCTGCACCGGGGAGGGCTGCCAGGGGCAGGTTTAGCGTCGCTGGTCGGTGCAGGGAGGGAAAACGCTTTCTAAGAGAGAAGGAGACTTTCCCCGTGTCACCCGCGGGGCGTTTGAAAGCTGCGACTCCCAAATCGCTCCTTTTATTCCCACTCCGACAGCCACGTAACAGGCTCGAGTTTGTGATTTCATTTAAATGGCGATTTCATTCAAATCGCGATTTCATTTAAATTGCGATTTTAAGCGATTTTATTAAGCCCTTTCCCCCCGTGCCTTGTCCGAGGTTGGGGTTGGGGTAGCGACTCGGCTGTGAGACATGGTTGGGTTTTTATTTCTTTGAACGCAGCCTGGGAATCCCCTTCCCCAGCCCTGGTGGCAGGGGGAAAAGAGACGCCAAAGGACTTCTTTCTGCTGGCTCCTGTAGTTCTCCTTCGGCTTTTGAGGCAGAACTGCTCTTCATGCAGCGCCGGCAGTGGTATTTCAGCCGAGGAGGGCATTGGCTCTCAGCCCTTGGCTTTTGCAAGGAGAAAAACGATGTGTTCCATGGAAAGCACGCTTGCACCAAGGGAAGCCCGAGCCTCGCTGGGCCAAAGACGAAGCTTTGCCCTTGCAGGTTCTTGAGGGCCTTGGGAGGTTGTTGGTGGCCATGTCCTGTGGCCGTATGGTGAATACTTCCAGGCACACATTATATACCGTATAGGTGATGTTACGGGCTGTTTTATTTGGGTATGGGAAGACAAAGCTCCTACAAGTCCGTGTTTTTAGGGCCGTGCCTGGAGGAGGAGGAGGAGGAGGAGGCACGCAGAGGCGAGATGCTCGTGGACTGGCGTGGACGCAGGGGTGGATGATGGCCGGGAGGACGTACGGGAGCTCGACACACGCAGCCCCAACTTTTACCTTCTTCTCATTGCTAAACAGAGACATGACGAAGAGGCAGTGATTGACCAGGGAAGAACGAGCAACGTTGTCAGTATTCACTATGAGAAGGAGGAGTTGGAAGGTGAGTCTCTGCTGAGATCCTGGCAGAGGGGCCAGCAGCCCAGGGCGTTTTCCCGTAGCGCAAAGTCCCTACAACGTCCCTTGCTCGGTGTCACGTCATGTGCAGCAAAACGTGCCGTGCTTCTTGATAAAGCAGCACAGTTATTTTGACATTTTTTCTTATTACGGCTCTTAAACAGAGGGAGAAAGCCCCCGCGGAGGCCACGGTGTGAGTTTTAGCCGTGGGCCTGGGTAGTTCATGGCTTGTTTTCTCACAGAAGCTGCTTCTGACTTGGAGAGGTCAGGAGAAGAATTGGATGGCTGCAGATGCTGTGATTGTCTTTTTTTGTTCTGGAGTTGATTATCATGGGACCGATTTGATCTTCTCTTGTCGCCTTGTGCCATACAAAGATTTTAAAAATAATTACTTTCTGTCGCTGCTTAATGAGCAAGTGTGAGTGTTGTCCAGCCGAAGCTGGAATTTGAGAAGAGGTTCGCTGCTTTGAGGGCACTTTTAGATGAGCCGGAGCCATCACTTGTTGTTGCTCTGTTGTTGCAAAGCTTGAGTACAATAGGCTTGGAAGAAAGGAGGTCCAGTGAAAATAAAATTAAGAGAAGTTGTTTTTTCCCCTGGGATTTAACCGTGGCTTAGCGAGGCACCGGCCGCGTCAACCACTGCCACAATGCCGAAAGCGCTGCAAATGCCGCTTTATTGCAGGCCACCGGACCGTGTACGTGGGCGTGCAGAAGCCGCTGGCGAGGCAGAGCCGCCGGCATCACCGACCCCGCAGCCAGAAGCCTCGGAAACGGGAAGGGGAGAAGGACTCTGCCCCGACGGAGCAGGGCTACCACTGTAAGTCCCGCCACAGCATTCACGAAGCTCCTCGGGGCTACGTGGGCACTGGGGTCTTCTGCAAGCAGGTCCATGTGGCCCAGGGGAGAGGGGCCAGCCCGATATTTGTGGCTGAACTGGTGCCGATCCGATGGCCACTTTGCATGTGAGCGTGACGGGCCGTATTCAGGCGCGGTAACGGGACGGGGCTTTGTCTTCTGCCCCCAGACACCCCGTCCCAGCGGGTGCAGTTCATCCTCGGGACCGAGGAGGATGAGCAGCACGTCCCTCGTGACTTGTTCACCGAGCTGGATGAGATCTGCGTGAAAGAGGGCGAAGATGCCGGGTGGAAGGAAACGGCAAGGTAAATCCCTGCTGCCGGCTGCGGTGGGAGAGGAGTCCCTGCGCCGGCAGCACGCGCGGGCACTGCTTTCCGCTCTCCGGGACGCAAAGCTTTTGCAGCTGCAGGTGGCGATGTGAGGAGCCTGCTCCTCTTGCTACCCCGTAGCTCTATGAAAGGGCTTGCAGAGCTGAGGCTGTTTTCTTGCCGTGGGGCTGATCGCACCCGATGTCCGCAGGTGGCTGAAGTTTGAGGAGGATGTGGAAGATGGCGGTGAGCGCTGGAGCAAGCCCTACGTGGCCACGCTGTCCTTGCACAGCCTCTCTGAGCTGAGGAGCTGCATCATCAACGGCACGGTGCTGCTGGACATTTGCGCCAACAGCATGGAAGAGATTGCAGGTACCGTGGGCGCCACATGCCTCCGGGAACAGCCGAGCTCGGTTTGCCGCGGTGCCCTTCACTCCCGAATCCAACCCTGCCCCAACGGCACGTCCTTTTCCAGAAGCGCCACTGTGTTTTTCAGTCGTGAGTTGTCTTTGGATGCAGACTGGGCGTGCAACAGTCACGCCAGCTTTTTCTTCCACGATGGGATCCTTTTGAAAGCAATTTGTGGGGTTAGAGAAGCGATTAGAGAATATCCTCCAGCCAAAAAGGAGTGTGTGTCAGGGCGTAGCTCTCCGAAAGACGGAGCCCGCGTAAGAGCTGAACCTCCTCAAATCAAGTCTTTATCACAAGCCGTTTCCTCACGTTCTTTTTAATCTTTTGCCTTCACATCCAGGATTTCAGAGTTGTAAAGGCCGAGTTTGTCTGGCAGATGCCCAAGCAGTGTATTTCTGTGGGGAAGAGAATTGAAGTTCCTTGAAAAAGCAGCTTTGGAGAAATGATCTTTGGCTGGCAGGTCTCCATGCAGCCCTTTCAAGAGCTGGAGAAGTCGCAGCTCTTCTTAGCCCATTTCTCCCTGGGCTCGGCAAATTGCAGTCGATCGGCCAAGGGAACTCTGGGAAAGTCTGAGCTATGGATTGCTTATAATTTGGTTAAATGTGTAGAGTCAGGCAGAAAGGCCAGATGGGGCAAGAAAATTGCCTTATTTAGACTGGGAAAGAACTCTCTTAGCGGCGTGGTGAATACGCACTTTGATGATGTTTCTTAGCAAAGGACAATTCTTGCTTTTGCTGCAACCGCTGAACTGTATGAAAATGTCTTGCGAAGCAAGGCGGAGTCCGCGTTAGGCTGTCCCGCGTGGCACAGCCTTCCCCGGGGGCTTCGAGGGCCAGGACTTGGGGGCGTTTCTGCTCTGACAGCTTCATTTCCCTTTGCCATCCCCAGATATGATCCTGGGCCAGCAAGAACAGTCCGTGGAGTTTGACGAGCGCGTGTGGGCCAAAGTTCGACAAGTCCTTTTGAAGCAGCACCACCATCAGAACGAGAAGAAAAGAAACAACCTTCTCCCCATCGCCTGCTCATTTGCAGATGTGAGGGAGAAGCAGTCAGACCTGCACGTCCTCAACAAGCCAGGTGAGGGTTCCTGCAGGGCTTTGGCAGCAGGTGAGGGTTTCTGCCAGGCTATGGCAGCAGGTGAGGGTTCCTGCAGGGCTTTGGCAGCAGGTGAGGGTTTCTGCCAGGCTATGGCAGCAGGTGAGGGTTTCTGCCAGGCTTTGGCAGCAGGTGAGGGTTTCTGCAGGGCTTTTGGCAGCAGGTGAAGGTTTCTGCAGGGCTTTGGCCCCTTTAGACTTGCCCTGGCAAAGGAGAAGCGTCCCAGTTGCTCTTTGTCCCTCCTCCTGAGTGTCTTTCTTTGTCCCACCAGCCCAAACACTCACCCCTCATCCTTCTCCCACCACTGCAGAAGCTAAAAATGGGGTGAGCCATGAGGCCAGCGCAATGGATTTCAGCAAGGTGAGACACTCGTGGCTTTCTTACGCCTTTAGGGCCAGATTTGCTCTTGCAACCTTGGCTGCAGAGTGTGCTGCAGAGTGCTGTGGGCTTTGCTTTTGGGGTAACTGCCTGAAAATCGCTTGTCGTGCCCAGGCGGAGCTGCACTTCATGAAGAAAATTCCCAGAGGGGCTGAAGCGTCCAACGTGCTCGTAGGAGAGCTGGATTTCCTTCGCCAGCCCATCGTGGCATTTGTCCGCCTGACCCCGGCTGTCCTCCTCTCGGGCATGACGGAAGTTCCCATCCCAACCAGGTCCGAATGAGGAGCACAAAGTTTTGACTGAAAAAAAAAAAAAACAACCCCAAGAAAACATCGAATTGCATGCATCGGTTTGGCGTCCCAAGGGAACAAGGCCAGTGGGAGCAAGCACGTTTCTCGCACCCACATCTCCTTGCCTTCGTTTCTCCCTTCCCTGCTGTAGCTTTTAAACCCACTGGCCAACTGTACGGAAAGTTGGCCCAAAAACTAGATTTGCGATCGGTTCTGATGAATGTCAAATTCATCACCGGAGTCGGGGAGCCTACGTGTCCCCTCTCGAGCCGCGCTCTGGGCTGGGAGCTCCCAGGGATTTCCTTGGGTGCTCTTTGAGCAAGGGCACGTTCTTCTCTCTCACTGTGTTTTCCTTGCCCAGGTTCCTGTTTGTTTTGCTTGGACCGGAAGGAAAAGCCCACCAGTACCATGAGATCGGCAGGTCCATGGCTACTCTCATGACGGATGAGGTGCGACGAGCTAAGCGAGATCTCCGGGTCCTTTTTGGCTTTCTTCACCTCTCCCTGTCTCTGTAGTAGTGAGGAAGAGGCTTTGCTGTGCCAGCTGCCCGCAGCTCTCCAAATAGCCCACCCTTGGTTTGCACCCCAAAGCAAACCTGCGGAGTTGCATCACCCCCCATCCCGGAGGCTGAAATCCCACCCGGGGTGCATCCTGCACCTCATCCTTCTCCCCGGGTGCCCAGCACGCTGTCCCCAGTGGTGGCATTGCCAGGGCCGGTCCAACTTCTCCTCTTTCAGCAAAAGGCTGTGGTGTGCCGTGGGGGACGGGAGCCTCCTGGAGATGATTACAAATACCACCATGCGCAGATGTTCCTTTTGGGGGAACATTCCCTGCCCTTTCCAACAGGACCTGTGGGGAAAACTATCTTGCCCCCTTTAGCCAAGGGCTTATTGCCCTGCTGAGGACATCCGCGATGGGTTGTCCTCTCACCGGGTTGTCTCCTATCGGCAGGTTTTCCGTGACGTTGCCTATAAAGCCAAGAACCGGGCTGACCTCGTGGCCGGCATCGAGGAGTTCCTGGATGAGGTCACGGTCTTGCCGCCAGGAGAGTGGGATCCCTCGATCCGAATCGAGCCCCCGAAAAACGTCCCTTCGCAGGTGGGTGCTGCGGAGGAGGAGGGAGGCGCGAGGGGGGGCGGGCAGGATGGCAGCACGGCTGGGGATGCTGTTCAGGGGCCCAGGTTCACAAGGTCCCAGTTTGACACAGTCACCTACCCAGACCGGCAGCAAAACAAGCCAGTGGTTCAAATATGTATCTTGATCTTATTTCCATTGTAACAGGAAAAAAGGAAGGTGCCAGGAGCTCTCGATGACAGTGCTTCTCAGAGCAAGGCGGAGAAACACAGTGGTCCTGAACTGGAGCGGACAGGAAGGTGTGAGCTTGAATAGTTTGGTGTTTTTTTTTCTGTTTGCCTCTAAAACCTGAGCACGCCCCTCCCTTCTAGCAGGTTTTGGGGGTTAGTTGGTTCAGTGAAGGGGCTCCACGTTACCAGCTTGGTCCCCTGGGCTGGGCAGGTGGGAGATCTGGGCAGCTGGGCTCAGCCACAGCATCACTGCACACAGGTTTTCTTGATTTGGGGTGGAAGCAGATGTGTCAATACCTCCAGGTAGAGCTCTGCTGCTTCTCAAAGCCAGGGACTGTTGCAAGAAGAGGGGATGGGCTCTCAGGTTAGGTCTGTTGTGGTTGTGGTTGTGGTTGTTGGCGGGTTCTTTTGTGTGCCTCTGCTTCTACTGGGTATAAAATGGGAGAAGGAGACTGCTTCTGTTTAGCAATGCAAGTTACTCTGTGCTGGTGATGGCCCTTCTTCCAGGAGAACAGTGTCTATTTTTTCCTTCCTCCAGGCTCTTTGGAGGTTTGGTCCTGGATGTGAAGCGAAAAGCCCCGTGGTTCTGGAGCGACTTTCGGGATGGTCTGAGCCTGCAGTGTCTGGCGTCCTTCCTCTTCCTCTACTGTGCCTGCATGTCCCCTGTCATCACCTTTGGGGGCCTGCTGGGGGAGGCGACCAATGGCCACATAGTGAGCAGCTCTCTCTGTTGGGTGGCATGGGGGAGGATAACACTCATGCAAAAGTCCTTGCTGCAGTGAATTTGCTTTGTTGGTTCCCCCCCCCCCCCAGCCCCTAACGATTTATTTACTCACTGCTGCCTCTCTTGCCCGGACAGAGTGCCATGGAGTCGCTGCTGGGCGCGTCCATGACCGGCGTGGTGTATTCCCTCTTTGCTGGCCAGCCTCTCACCATCCTCGGCAGCACGGGACCCGTCCTCGTGTTTGAGAAGATCCTCTACAAATTCTGCAAGTAAGGCTGGCTGCTTTGGCCGAGTGCTGCGAGGCTTCAGCAGGCAGCAGTCATGGAGAAAAGATGTTTTTCTTTTCTTTTTCTCAGTGTTAGTTGTTAGATTTAGTTTGTCTTCTGTGTCACAGACATGGCACACTGCTGCTTTAGTCCGTGGTGGTGCCAGAGCCCTCGGTCTCTGAAGGCTGGATGGGGTGGTCTGGGGTTTTTCGGGTGAAAGTGAAGCAGTGGGAGGAGGAGAGCCCACAAGGATGTGGATGCCCAAGATGGGTTGCAGAAGGAAGATGAGACAAATCACTCTGGTTTAGGAATGAGGGAAGATTTGCTTCCCTCTGGGTACAAACCCAGGCACTTTTCAGCCTGATTTTTTGCTGGAAGTGGAAATATATTTTGCCCAAATATCCAGGTAGTTTTCTGCTGGAATATTTTGAGTTGTGATGACTCGATTGAAAACGTAGGAGCTTTCCATGTGAAATGGGTGTTTTCCGTGACAGTCCTTCTGTTGTGATGACTTTGATCCTTCCTGCAATGAAATTTCTTATTAAGCCCCAACTGGCTGGCAGCAGGTGACTGGGTGCAAAACCAGCTGGTTTTGGTGTTGAAAGGGCCTCAGGGTGATGTGGGAGAGCACCAGCTTCCACAACAGGGACCTGACCTCAATTAGCCTCCAAGGTGTTAACACCAGACAATTGCCAACTAGTGACAATTAAATAATTGGCCTCTCCTCCTGTGGGTCCACACCCTGCACCACAGCCCCAAGGCTGTCTGGAGTAGTCTGTGGAAACTGCATTTATCATCCGCAGCCTTGACAGGCTCCTACATTGCTCCCGATTTTCCCCGAAGGCAGGCATGGCTTGGAGCCTCTTGCTGGCCTTGCGTTTTGTTTTGGTTTTGCAGGGAGTACACGCTCTCCTACCTCTCTCTGCGGGCGTGCATCGGGCTGTGGACCGCCTTCTTCTGCATCGTGCTGGTGGCCACCGACGCCAGCTCTTTGGTGTGCTACATCACCCGCTTCACGGAAGAAGCCTTTGCCTCCCTCATCTGCCTCATCTTCATCTACGAGGCTCTAGAGAAGCTGAGTCACCTGCGAGAGACCTACCCTGTGCACATGCACAGCAAGCTCGACTTCCTCACCATCTACTCGTGGGTTTTTTCCCTCCTAAAACGCCGCTGCCCCTTGGCAGGAGCTCAGGGCTGCGCCTCCATCGCCTTTCCCTTACGCCTGTCTCGGCTTCTCTCCTCGCAGCTGTAAGTGTGAGGCACCGACCCATCCCAGCAACGAAACCCTGCGTTTCTGGGAGAGCAACAAGATCAACGTGTCTGGCATCGCCTGGGAAAACCTCACGGTGACTGTAAGTGCCCCGAGCCACTGCTTCCTCGCGCCGCGGCCACGGGGTCCAGGGGCATTTGCGTGGTGCAAAACTCGGAGCCCTTCAGGTGGTGATGGGCTTGAAACTGTGCTAGTGCTGCTCTGAAAAGGCATTGCTGAAATCCAATGTCTGTGGCTACGTGCATAAATTTGCCTGTCTGAGCAGCCTCTCGGGCTGTTGTTGCTGGAAGCAGAGCCCCAGGCTCTTCTGGACATCGTCATCCCCTCTTGGCCACGTCCCCTCTGTGAGGCCTCCCCTGGGAAGGGACGGTTTGTCTCTTCTCCTTTCCTGTCACGGTTGCCTTAGCCCTCCGTCCCCGTTCCCTCTGTCTCTATCCCCAAGAATTTCCAGCCTTTCCTTCCCCTCTGGCGTCTTCTTCAGCCATGGTTACCTGCCATTCAAGCGGAGGATGTGCCGGGGGTCTGTGGTATGGTGCCCCGTCACATCTCCTCTCCGCTCTCCTCTGTGTAGTTCGATGTGTCCCTTGTTCAGCTGCTGCTGCTGCTGCTGCTGCTCCTTACATAGAAATCTCCATCGGCAGCAGCAGTTACAAGGTCACGGATCTTGGACCAAGGTCCTCAAAACCCCCTGAGTTATCTGAGGTTTCCTTGCCGCACGTGCCCTGCCTCTGTGTCCTGATGCTCTGTTTCTCCAGGAATGTCGGGACTTGCATGGAGAGTTTCAAGGACCTGCCTGTGGACGCAATGGCCCCTACACGCCTAATGTCCTCTTCTGGTGCTGCATCCTCTTCTTCTCCACCTTTGTCCTGTCGAGCTTACTGAAGAAGTTTAAAACCAGCCGTTACTTCCCAACCAGAGTAGGTAGAAGATGGTGGCCAGCAGCAGTCTCCCCACTCATTTCCCACAATGGCTTTCCTGGAGCACTAAGCAGTATTTGCCACCCCTTGGTCAAGCTGGGAAACGCTGACCTTGAAGGCCAAGCTCTCCACCAGCTTGGATGTCCCTCGCTCATTTGCAGGAGTGCAAAACGATGGTAGCATTTCCCACCTGCCTCGCGACCTGCCCCAGGGCGATTTTGTGCTCAGGCGGTGGGAGATCGGCTCTTCCAAAGCTGCTTTTTTTTCTTCACCTTCTGTGCGTTGTGTGCTCAAGGGGAAAGTTGCTTGAAATGAGGAGCTGCCACGGAAAAAGACACTGTTTCTTCCTTTTGAGGAGCAAATGATGCCTCAGTGCCTTCTTCCCATTGTAGCTGTGAGCGTGGCTGTAGTGGCAGACATCTGCTTCCTTATTTTTCCAAGATGTTTTTAAGGTTTGAGTTAAACCAACCCTTTTCCACCTAATTAACCTCTTTTCATTGTCTGACACCCGATCTCACGGGGACAAACACAGCAAGAGTATCTAACCAAGGGGTTTGGCTGCACGTCCTCAGAGCGGTGGGATGTTGTTAACCAGCCTTAATGTTGTTGGTGTCCCTAACTTCCCCATGCCACGTTATGGCGCCGTCTGCGATGCCCCTTTCAGCTCTGGTTTCTCGCCCCAGGTACGGTCCACAGTAAGCGACTTTGCCGTTTTCCTCAGCATCGTCGTCATGGTGCTCATCGACTTCATGGTTGGGATCCCCTCACCGAAGCTCCACGTCCCCGATAAGTTCAAGGTAATGGGGTGTTTTGGCACGGAGCTGGTTTCAGCCCTTGGGGATGCCACAAGGCGAGGCCGGGGCAGGACAGGGCCGAGTCTGGGGGAGATGCTGGTGGTGTGACCATCTCCTCTTGCGCCTCCAAGTGCATTGTTTCCTTCTGGAAACAGGGCGACAGCCCCAAAACTAGGCAGCTACAGGAGAAGTGTCTGTAGGTGCTTGCGAAGAGGCCGCTGGCAGTGCTGACCCCCATGGGAGAGGGTGACATGAAGCCAGGGCTGGGAGATGCTCTGAGCCAGGGGTGGAGGGGAAAACCAAAGCCAGTGGGGTGGCTGGTCTGGGAGATGATGCTGGTGTGTGTGCTTTGTTGCAGCCTACCAGAGACGACCGCGGGTGGTTCATCAACCCCCTAGGAGCCAACCCTTGGTGGACGGTGTTGGCTGCGCTCATCCCAGCTCTGCTCTGCACCATCTTGGTATTCATGGACCAGCAGATCTCTGCCGTTATTGTGAACAGGAAGGAGCACAGGCTGAAGGTAAGGGGCTGCAAGAGACGACCCCGTCCCCAACCCGCTCGGGGCTGCAGGTCTGGGGAGAAGCTCCTATTCCAAAAGCTTTGTGAAGGCAGTGGTTTGGGACAACGTCAGGCTGCGTGGCAGGATGCTCTCCTGGACTGATGATGCCACAGGGAGCAAACGACAGGGGAGTTCAGATGAGCAATCTTCCCGAGCAGCAAATTCATCTTGGAGCAATAGAGAAGAGCGTTTTTGTTTTAAAATGTCAGCAGCAGCTGGGGGAACGACTCAGTCTGATGAGCTGCCAGGGATAACTCTTACTTGCACAGAACACAGCTTGCTTGCCAGTGGTGGAAATTTCTTTATGAATGAATGAAAAAAATGTGAATTTGGTTGGGGTCTTTTTTTGGGGGGAAGTAGATACCACACAAACGCTCCAAATCCACTTTGTCTGAACTCCGGCCGGGATTTCACGCAAGGTGCTTGCGCAAAGCCTGGATACCTCCTTATTTGTCTCCAAGTCTTGTTTTGAATTTTCAAGAAGTTGACTCGAGCTTGAGTAGGGTTTGAGTCTGGCTTGCGACGTGGTCCTGGCTCTTGTGCTGTGGGATGCTCTGTTTCTTGTTTTGCTGCCTGCAGAAAGGATGCGGGTACCACCTGGACCTCTTTGTGGTGGCTGTGATGCTCGGGGTGTGCTCTGTGATGGGGCTGCCCTGGTTTGTGGCTGCGACCGTCCTGTCCATCAGCCACGTGAATAGCCTCAAAGTGGAGTCTGAGTGCTCGGCTCCAGGAGAACAACCCAAGTTTTTGGGGATACGAGAGCAGAGAGTCACTGGCTTGATGATCTTTGTGCTCATGGGCTGCTCTGTCTTCTTCACTTCTGTGTTAAAGGTAAGAGGAAAATGCGGAACGCCCAACAGCCACAAGCTTCTTTGGAGGTTATACAAAAATAGTCCCCTCTCTCCAGGCCTGAGTAGTTGTGGAGCGGAGGAGGAGGTGATCCCAAACCTTGGGGCTTGACCCACGGTGGGAAGCAGCCTCGGTGATGCTTTCCAGCCCTTCAGACCCCAGTTTGGTGCGCTCGAGGCAAGCGAGCAAGACAACTGCTTTAGTTTTCAGGTGTCTTTCAGGCCCACCCGTGTGTACGGGTTACAATGCAGCCTCTTCAGACCAGTACGTCTGCTCTCTTTCAAACAGGCAGCACTTTATTGGTTGCCGTTTGCCCCCGCAAATGCCTCCGAACAGCCCTTCCCAGTAGCTAAACACACTGACATCATCCCCACGGGCTTCCTTGCCTGTTCCTCCCACAAGGTAATCTCCTCTCTAGGCTAAAAGGAGGCACGTCGCTTTGGCGTGTTGCCGCCGGAAGATGTAGAAATGTTTTTCTACCGTCACGGAACGCGGCATATGGTAGCATGGGTGAAATCACCTGTTTTCCCCCAGCCTTTCTGGAAAATGGCATTCTTCTGACAAAACGTATCTCAAAAGTTCAGCCGAAAGCAGAGCATTAGCTCGCTGGCACGCACAAAATCTCTGCCGGTTAAAATCCGGCACATCTCTAACCCTGTGGAAACTGTGGAAGGCTTTAGGCAAGTTTAGGCAGTGCCTGTAGAGGAGAGTGGTAATACTGAAAATGCAATTTAAAAAAAGAAATTGTGGCCTTCTTTTTTTTTTTTTTTCTTTTCTTCCAGTTTATACCCATGCCTGTGCTTTACGGTGTCTTTCTCTACATGGGTGTGTCGTCACTCCGAGGAATTCAGGTAGGGACTTTTTCACAGCGTGCAGCATGTCTGCTCCCTGGTATTTCATCTGCGTAGGAGCAGGGAAACAGCAGTGGGAGTGGGGACAAACCTCTCCGAAAGCAAGCAATGAACATATTTAGCGTAAGAAAAAGCTTGGTGGAGGCACAGGAGGTGTGTAGGGCTGGGAGGACCAGGCAAGTTCAGCGCGCTCTGTTTCCCGGCTTAGGGCAGGTCAGTGTTTGGTTACGTGCAAGTGGGGGAATTCCGTGCAAAGGGAAGGCAGTTTCTGCCACTGGTGGAAATCCTTGCTGGGGGATTCAGAGGGCCGAGAAATGCCAATAATAGAATCATGTGGAATAACTGGAGTTTGGTGGGCAGCTCTCATGGGCCAGCTGGCTGATAGGTGGAGCGGAAGGAAGACGGGTGCTGCTCCCAGGAGGAAGATAGTGGGAGCCACGATTTCTCATTGCAGGCGAGATCCTGAAAACTCCCTCCACGCCTCAAGAGGGCCAGAAACTTTCCGCAGTGCCAAGGTGGCAACTTTTCCACTTTTTTGTTTTGCAGTTCTTCGATCGCTTGAAGCTGTTTTGGATGCCGGCGAAACACCAGCCGGATTTCATCTACCTGCGGCACGTCCCCTTGCGAAAGGTGCATTTCTTCACCATGATCCAGCTGATCTGCCTCGTCCTGCTCTGGGCCATCAAGGTGTCCCGTGCTGCCATCATCTTTCCCCTGATGGTAAGAGCCGGTGCTGCTTGGCAGCAGGATGTTTGCAGCGCTGGAGGGAGATGGAGCATCATCTCTGGCCTCACCGCATCTTCCCTCTTATTCGTGAAGGTTTTGGCTCTCGTTTTTGTGCGGAAAGTGATGGATTTCTGCTTCTCAAAGCGAGAGCTCAGCTTTCTGGATGACCTCATGCCAGAAAGCAAGCAGCAGCAGAAGTTGGACGAAGCCAAAAATGAAGGCGAAGAAGAAGAGGTAAAGCTTGCTGGGTGCTCGGGGCTGGCCCTCTGCCTCGGGCTGTGAGATTGCCTGTTCCTATCACAGCTTGTCTTCAGGTGTTGGGGGAAGATCAGAGCTGCGTAGAAATCGATTCTAATATGTTTTTACGGGGCGTTTAGTTTATCTCCACTTTGCCCAAAGGCAGAGAGCTTGATTTGTCCCCTTTTTACGTCAGGAGTCCCAAGAGGTGATGGGAGCTGCTGCTGCAAATTCCGTTCAGCTGCAGCTGGGGAAGACCAGCGACTTGGATATCCCAAGGCAACACCGTGACAGGTAAAGCCCCACCAAGCACCAGGACCCCGGGCAAGATGAGTTTGAAGGTGTTTGGCACAATTTTCTCCACCTGCATCTTTATTGAGCATCCCATAGAAACCAGCAGTCAGGTTGGTGGGGAAAGTCAAATATACGGGCAGGGCTGCAGGAGGTGATCGCGGGGCTCTGGCCGCAAGCAGAGTGGCTGCGCAGCTCACGATTGACCCCCAAAACTTGCGTCGTCAGTGACTTTAGGGTAGCTGGAGACCCTCACACTTCAAAATGAGGAGTTGCGGGCATGATCTGTAGCAGCAGTGGCTCAGGAGCCCGCTGCAGGGCTAAACACCAGCAAGAGCCTTTGCGCGGAGCTGTTGCTCTGCAGCTCTCAGGCTTGCCTCCCAAAACTCCTCATCCAGCAAAACCTCCCGTGCTTATGCCGAGCTTTGATTCTGCGGGTTCCCCTGTTCCTCTTGCTGATGCTGATGCACTCGCTGGCATCAGTTCCCATAATCACGGGTTGCTATGTAAAATATTTCCTGCAGGGCTGGTCCTTTCGAGATTAATCTCTCGGATGAAATGTCGAGAACGACCGTCTGGCAGGCTCTCCCTATGAACACGGAAACGGTCTGAATCCGGGGAGGAAAGAGGTAAAGGATTGCACGTGAACGTGACCGTGCTCCTCTGCAAGCGTGCTTTGGCCGGCAAGGCATGCAAACCAGCTCCTCTCTGCCGGGGTGGTCCCACGACCGGGGCCGAATCAGCAGCAGCCGGCAGGTCTTCCACTGATGATGCTCTCCCTCTTTTCCTCTTTCTTCCCCCGCCCAGTTTTCACGTTTAGGACTCTTGGCTTTGAAGGAGAGGAGTGAGAACGTGACTCAGGGATGTGCCAACGCAGACACGGGGAGAAACTGTTGTTTGTTATTTTTTCCAACTGGCGGATTCCCATTAAAGCCATGCAGATGTTTTCAGTTATCCTTGGTGTGCTTCAGGCATTCAGTATCTCTAGAGCAGCAAACTGAGGTGCACATCACAGTCCATGGGAGTTGGGTGGTGGTAAGCCTCCGTGTGTACGTGTGTGTGGTGGTGCGGTTTTGTAGTGGTAGAGGGACTGCTACCGCTTTATCATTCAGTGCTATCTTTTTAATATCTAATTCCTCCTCTCCTTTCTCTTTTTTCCCCAGTAAAAACTCAGCAACCCGGTCTAGTTGAAGATGTCCCTGCCCACGGCAGGGGGGTTGGACTGGATGACCTTTAGAGGTCCCTTCCAACCCAAACTATTCTATGATTCTATAATGTACAAAACCGTTTTCTGTTCTATTTGACGCATTCTCCACTTCCTTCTTCATCACGACCGGGTTCTTGGTCTGGTTTTGTTGTCCCAAATGCGGGCTCGTTGCCCGGTGCGCAATGCCAATTCACACACCGCGACGAGGTATTTCCATTTCTTTATTCTAGTTTGCGCAAAGTAGGGAGCTAGGTGGTAGCCCACAAAAGACTAGCTCTCCGATTATCAAAACCTTTCGCTAGTTATAGTCTCTGTCAAATGGTCTTCTCGCCTCTTATGCTAATTCGTTTGCATGCTCAGTGTCTCTCCGCATTTGGGTCGGAGGGTTTCTTGGGTCGGTGGGCCGTGAGTCGGTGGTCGTGATCTCCCCCTGCCGCAATTGCCTCTTCTTCACCTTTAGCTTCATGCTTCAACCGCTGCTGCTCGGTTCCTGCAGCAAATTGGTTATTTCAGGCTTGGATCGCCACTATCCATTCTTTGAGGTTTCGCTTGACAGAGACTTCACTTAGCAAAAGAGGTTATTGTGTCACAGTTTTCTTAGATCCTACGTTAAACAGCCACTTGAACGCTTAACAGAAGCATTGGGCAAAATATTGCACATGAATCAATGACAGCCTCCTGCAAACTTACATCACTTTGGGGTCCTGCCTTTAATTCACTCTTAGGTCTCTCACTGGTGCGAGAGGGATGCTCTCCATGGCGGGGCAGCGTAAAGAGCGTCCGAGCAGTTGGGCTAAGGCGAAGGAAAAGCACTTGCTGCCTGCGCTCCGGTTTTACATCTTTTTTTTTTTCTTTTGCTTTGGCTCTGCCATCAGCCTGGAAGCTGCAAAATGCAGAAATGCCACCTTCTTGTCCCCTGGCTGTAAACTGAATATAAGGGAGCGCTTCAAATCGAAAACCTTGAATACGCTGTATGGTCATGGGAGCGGGCAGGTACTGCACACAGCTGGGGCTCTGTGCCCCTGGGCTGCCCCCTCCGTTGTTCCTCCACTTTCCTTAAGCAGAGATGGTTCTCGTGCTCTCTTTGCCTTTTGGGGGGTTGTTGGGCTGCGGTGTCAGCCCCGGCACGTGCGTTTGAGTCGGGTGGCCATGGAGCCTGGGAGGAGAGGACAGCCCAGAAGAAAAGGTCCCCTTGCAGCCCTCCACCTTGCTGTGGGCTCAGCGCGTGCTCCAGGCTGTTGGCGTCTGCAACCGGTGCCCCGAGCCCAGCTGGGACAGATGCACGAACCCTCCTGCCATCGGCTTGTCCCATCCGCTGCGGGAGCCTTTTCGTGCATCAAACCAGCCCAAACCGACAACGGCAAGGTGTTGCTCCGTGCAAAGGGGTGGGGAAAAGAAAACACCAAATTGCTCTGGAAGGATGAAAGCGGCACATCACCAAGCCGGGCCAAAATGAGACGGCGTTTACGGCATGGGGTTTTGCAAACTGTTGTGTGACTACTGCCAGCGTGGCGTGGTGAGTGTCGGAGGGGGAGGAAACCGGTTTAGCTCTTCAGGAAGGAGGGGAGGCAAAAGAGCAAAGGCTTGGAGGAAGGGAAAGGTGCAAAGGCTGGGTTTTCTGGCTGCTATTCCTCCGTGGTGCCCATGCCCGTCCTGTCCACGCTGCCTTCCTGTGCCTGGCTCTGAGGAAGGGACTGTGCTTGCTGCTCCGACATGCTGTCTCTCCCTCCCCAGAGAGACAAGGTCCCGGTGGAGGAGATCCCTGATCTCTCCACCATTTGGAAAATAAACTTTAATTCCCGTGGAGGTATAGGCATCAAGCCCGTGAACCGCAGTGGGTGCGGCGCTGGGTGGTTGTGGTAGCAGTCCTGTGGCTGCCCTGCCCCTAAAAGGGACTTACTGGGCTTCTACTAGAGGAGAATTTTGTTTTTCCCTTTTGATTTTCCTCTCTTTAAGAGGAGAGAGCCGGGCTGAACTCCGCTCCCTCCTGGTAGGGTCCCGGGCCAGGGGCTGGGATTGTTTTCAGCATGTGCCTGGCATCTCTCCAGCTTAGAAAGAAAGAAAGAAAGAACGAACGAACCCCCCCCCGGAAGGGAAACGATGCCGGTTTTAATGAGGAGCGGGCTGGGTCCAGCTCTGCGGGGGTCTGCGTCTCCCCTGGCCTCAGGGGGCTGCAAAACGTTGGCAGCTGCCTTGCAGTTGCTTATTGAAAAAGTAAAGCAGGCTTCCTCGATGTGCCCGAGCGCAGCCGTCTTCTCCATTTGAAGCTTTGCTTTTGCTGTTTACAGGGCTAGCATTTGTTCTTTCTTTATTTTAATTTTTTGAATTAAATGAAAGCTGAGGTCTTGCTTCATGACGTGACTCGGGGCCATCTGAAAGGTAGTTGTAAGCCCCTGGGCTGGCTGTGAGTCCCGGCGCTACGTCTGCCTGCCCCCTTTAGACACCAGAAACCCCTGGACGGCTCCTTATTTTGGGAGGATTTAATGTTTCCTTGTGCAGAGGAAAATGATACGGGGGGTACGAACCCTCTCAAAGGTGTTCCTGGAGTCGCTTTAGGACTGAACCCCCCCCCCTTGAAGTGACCGGCGATGCTTTAGTTGGCAGCCAAGCCCCTTCCCATCAATGCGGGATGGGTGCTGGGCGTTTTCCTCATCTTTGGTGCCTTAAAACAGCTCCGCGAATCTCCCGTGGGCCCCTTGAAAAAGTTTCCTAAAAGGAAGCGCATGGAATCCCTAAGGGGGGGGAAAAAGAGATGTGAAAAGGTAATAAATAAGGTGCTGGCACATTTTTTTTTGTTATTTTATTTTTCCCCCAGTGTGCTACCTGTAGAGATACAGGAATTATTTTTGTTTTGGAGATGCTGAAATATATTTCTCTTATTGTAAGAGATGATCTAGTTTGGAAACGCTCCGTGTTGCAAATAAAACCGAGAGGGGGGAAAAATCCATCAAGCAGATCTGTGTAATTTATCACTCTGAATCTTTGTGTGTTTGGGATTTTTGTTTTTTTTCTTAAACTTGATTTATTGCGGGTTCATTCTGTGAAACGCAGGTAACATAAATGCGTGTCGCCGTCTCGTGGGTCCCGTGTGGGGGTTCCCCCTGCCAGAGCCGTGTCTGTCTTTGATTTTTCTCTTGTTGCCCATTGAACGTAATGGGAAAACAATACAATAAAAGTCTCGTTTGTCTCGCTGTGCCGCTCCCGTGTCTTTTGAAGGGTGGAGAGGAGTCGGAGGCGTCTTTGGAGCTTTTTCAGGGGGGTTTTGGAGGTGATGGGGGAAATCCATCTCCCTGGGGCTTTGGGTCAGGAACCAGCTGACTGGGGAAAGATTTGAAGTTAGTGGGTTGGGGGTTTGATTATTTATTAATTTTTAAATTTTTATTTAGAATGTATTTTGCATTTATTTTTAGATTTAAAAAATTTTAATTATATCCTTTTAATATTTTTCTCTTTTTTATTTTTCTCTGCAAGTAAGTGCAATGAGCTCTGTGTGGCAGGAGGGAGGGGACAGCAGTGTCACACATGTCACCTCTGCCAGACCCGGGGGTGTGCAGGGAGTTCAGAAATGGGACTGGGGGGTGAAGGTGCCGGCACCAGACAGAAATTGCCCCATCCGGAGCGAGCAGTTCCTCCTCCCTGCTTTTTGGGAGGTTGTTTTTTTGGAAAACTTCTAAAACCGCGTTATCGATTGGGATCGGAGGCTCGTGGCCTGGTGGGAGGTTGTTTCCCAGCGTGGTCCCGTTCCCCTCTCCCCTTTTCACCTGTACCGGTTGGTGTTGATGAGCTCAGTCCTTGGCCTTCATCTTGGCCAGGTAGCGGGTGAAGTCGCTGGTGTTCTAGAAGGAATTTAATTAACTCTATTCCTCTCTCTGAGTAGTCTCGTTTAGCAGTAGTGGCTTAGCATTAGCAGGGAAAGGAGTTGAAGCCTCAGGCCGCAAGAGCTGACCGAGTGTAAATGTTTTGATAAAACTAATGCTGCTAAGGAAGAACTCGCTGAAGTCAGCAGATGCCAGCAGAATGAAGAAGATAAGGACCAAGGAGGCAATTCCAAGAGAATGAAGTCACTTCAGCAGAAGGCCAGCCCAGTGACAGTGAAAACCAGTAAGAAATCAAGAGACCACCGACCAGAATTAAAGGGGTTGGACTTGGGGACTGGGTGATGGGTGGTACGGGTGTAATTGAGAGGCGTGAATTGGGGTCGGGGTCCCTCTCTGGCACCTGAGAACTAATCAAAGAGGAATTGGAAACCTTCACTCGGCCTTTGCATTCCCAGCGGGATCCCAGGGTCGGACCCTGTTACTGTGGCCGGCGTGCGTAAATCCATAACAGCTTGGCGATCCAGATGGGACCCTAGGTGACCACCCTCAGAACCTCTTGTCTCCAAACGTCCGGTCGGTGCCAGCGGGTGAGTTCACCCGGGATCTTTGGCGGCGGGAGGCACCGAACCTGGTGAGTCTTAAATTCCTGCTTCAAAATTCTAAATTCTGGTAAAACAGCGCACTAAAGGAGAATTGCGCGGCCTGATCAGCATAAGGTGCAGAATGTTAGAATGGGAAATACTTTTGGCATAGAAAAGGGGACGCCTTTATTACTTTATTAATACTTTATTTATTACTTAATTTATTACTTTATTACTTTATTAATACTTAGCCGAAGTATTGGAAAACTGGAGTAAAGTCAATGGTACCACGGGAAATAGGGAACAAGAGGTTAGTAACATTATCCGGCAGAAAGGTGGCAACCGCAGGGAACCTTTGAGCAACAGGAACTAACCTTCCCGCGTCCACATTTGGAGGACAGGTTCCCTGCACACAGGGATTCCTGGTACGTGTGGGCTACTTGGGCATTTGCTAAGCGAAAAGAAAAGCCTCGAAAAAGTGGAAAGAGTTCCTTTAGAAATAGCGAGCGTATGTCATCTGCTAAAGTGCCTGTGGAACCTGCTCCACCCTGTGCTCCGCTCTCTGCTTTGGCTTCTCTATCCCCCCCGCTCTCATCGCCCCCTGTTTTCCAGCCCCTTTACAGGTGGTGCCAGTACCGGAACAGCTGCGCCTGGTCCAGGTGGGGTGCCCCAGGTAGGCAAGACAAGGGTCTACCGACCCTGGGGTCCCCAGGATCGGATTGCTTGGAGTCAAGAGACTCCCCGAGTCAGAGAGGACCCAGAGGAAGTGTTACAGGTGGTGAAGGGAATGCTACGGCCGTAGGACCCTACCTGGGGCGATGTGCAGATGCTCCTTGGAGCCCTGTTCGCCCTGCGGCAGGTGCCCCCGCCCTGAGAGCGACCGGGGGCATTAGGACCGCTGCGCCCTTGCTTTTCGCGCCTGTCAGGTGGCTGTCGTGGTTTAACCCCAGCCGGCAACTGAGCACCACAGAGCCGCTCGCTCGCTCTCCCCCCGCCCGGTGGGATGGTGTGACGGGGTGCTCCCCCGTCCGACCTGACCTTGATCTCCTGTAACCCTCCTCAAGCGCTAACGACCGGGGCGGTCCTTACCGGATGCTGACAGCGATAGCTGCGTCCATTCACGAAGTGGGTTCGGGAGCCAGATAACAGCACAAGAGCCCTTGGTTGTTGTGAGAAATACGCCCACCTAACCGCAGTTACCGGTATGCAGATACGCCTGTGAGTCAATCCTCTTACCCCTATAGATGGTGAGCAGCCCAAGAGCCCGTCGAGCTCTCCTGCAGGGCAGCGGGCTGCGCGGCGGGATCTCCCCTGGAGTAGGGACGCCTCTCAAGGTTACTCCTCGAGGTTGAGAGATTCCTTGCCGCAGCAGGTCCTCGGGAAGTGACTGAGAGCATGCTAAACTTTGAAATCGTAGCTAAGTGACACCAAGGATTAATTGTGCATAGAGAATCCTTCAGACATAAACCGTTGGCCAAGTCTGGGACTAGGTTTGGATCCAGCCACACCTAGACTCCTCCCTGAGAAGGAGTCTAGAAAGCAGGGGGGTCCTTTCTGAACCTCATGGCTCAACGGGAGGGTCTCCCTGAGAGTTTTCTCTGACCCTGTCCTCTATGCAGGAAGGAATCAAGTGTACCTTGCCATGGAACCTTGGTAAATCACTGTCGCATTTACCACTGGACTCTAACTCACTGTTTTCTATCAATCAAGTGTACTGTTGCTTCTCTCTTACGAGTGAAGTGCAGTCTCGCTTCCATCCGCGACAGATGGGGGAGAGAATCGGAAGAGTAAAAGTGAGAAAACTCATGGGTTGAGATAAGAACAGTGTAATAATGGAAATAAAATTGTAGTAGTAGTAGTAACAATAATAATAATAATAATAAAAAAAAGAATATACAAAGCAAGTGATGCACAATGCAATTGCTTACCACCCAACGACCAATGCTCAGCCAGTCCCCGAGCAGTGGCCCCCCTGGCCAGCTTTCCCAAAACCACCAAAAGAAACAGGCACATTGCAATAGCCCCAGAGCCGGGCGAGCTGGCAGCAGCGGTAACGGAGAGGGCTGAGCTGCTCCGACAGGCCCTGCCCGCGCCGGCTGTCTCCCCGGGCCAGCTCCGCCAACGCCCTGTACCTGTGTCACCGAAAATCGGGAATAAAACTCCTTAACGCTGGGTGTATTAAAGAGCAGGCATTACTTTATTCGGCCGGGTGCACGGGGGATCTCTCCTCCTAGCGTGCACACTGTATGTTGCATCAACTGTCCCTTGTGTGGTTCTGCGATATACGTATTCAACATAATTTCTTGGGGAAATCATGCATGTTCATTCTGTTTCTAGGAACTACTAATAATATTTGCATAGTCCTTCACGCATGTGTTATGAGTCCTTAGGAGCATCTGCAGGTGTCTTAGGTGGTCTCTGGAGGTCTCTCGTGGTCTCTGCAGGAGGTGACCTTTTCTTGACCCTTTGGGCCCTTCTCCTTATATGGTCACAGGTTGGCTCATCACTGCCATTTGCCACAGTTGTGGTTGTCCTCGTCCAGTTTCTGCTAGTCCTTCTCTGTCTGCGGCAGGTGCCCCCGCCCTGAGAGCGACCGGGGGCATTAGGACCGCTGCGCCCTTGCTTTTCGCGCCTGTCAGGTGGGGAGTGCTGACCGTGGCGGAGCCACCTTGGGCCAGTCCTTATGGTCCCGTGTACACCTCGGGCGAGGAGTAAGAAAGTGAAGGCCCTCAGGCAATTCGAACTGACCAGAGATGAGGTTCGACTAGGGTAGAAATGGAGCCCCGCCGGAGGGCAAGGGGAGCCGGTCCTCCTCCTGGGAGCAGCGGGTCTGCAGTTGGGGACTCTCCCCTGGGCTCGGGACGCCGCCCGAGGAAAGTCCTCGCGGTTGAGAGCCCTCATCTTCCAGGTGAGTGACTGTGCACAGTTTGGATCCTCACTTCTAAAGCCGGCTGTGCAGTGTTAATCCCTCCTCCGCCCTCCTGAACCTGTGCTTTACTGGTGTTGTCGGAGCGTTGACGCCTCATTTCCAGGTAGTTTTCTGCCCCAGGCTTTGGGTTAAAATGAGGTTTCTTTCTGAATCTGTCACCTGCCTAATTTGACTACGTGAGCCTCCGCGACACAGCCCAGAGGAAAAGCAGGCAATTCTTGATGCGAACCGTCGCTGGGCAGAGCAAGGGGGAGATGCAGCTGCCCGGAGAGCCGGGCCGACGGTGGATCCCGGGTGGAATCCTAGTGGAGAGGCAGATGACAGACGATTGCAGTTAGCCAGACAAGGCTTCGAAGAAGAGGCTGTACGTTTGGCAGGACAAAAACCTGCCAATTGGTCTGAAATAAGGGAGTGTCGGAAGCGAATGGACCTGTAATGGTCTGTACTGTTTTGGAGCAAACAGCTCCGGCTATGAAAAAACAGTTTTCTAAGCATGTCCCCGCCTGGCCGGGGAAGTCAGTGGAGGAGGTAGTGTGTTTGGCTACGTTTGTATGCAGTGATGGAGATGAGGAAAGGGTTAAGGCAAAGAGACCTCAGAGGAAGGAGGAAGTAAGTGTGTTTGGGGCTGTGCTGAGGGAAGGGTTTGGAGAAAGCGGAGGGAGAGGCCGGGGAAGAGCCCGAGGAGGTGGATGGAATCAAAGTGACCGTGAGGTGCGTCTGGGTGAATGAAGTGATTGGACTTGGGGATCGGGTGATAGGGGTGGTTCGGGTATAACTGCGGGGTGCGATCGGGGGGAGGGATCCCTCTCCGGAAGCATCCAGCTCGAGCTGGCACCTGAGAACTAATCAAAGAGGAATTGGAAACCTTCACTCGGCCTTTGCATTCTCAGTGGGATCCCAGGGTCGGACCCTGTGAGGGTGGCCGGCGTGCGTAAATCCATAGCGCCGGTGAAGGTGCCTTCCGAGTGCCGCTTGAGGTTGGCCGTGAAGCTTTGGGCGCTTTGGGATTCGTACGACTGCCCTCTGCTCGGGAGAGAAGGATGGGGGAAGCAAACGTGGTTCAATGCACATGGTGGCATCCTGGTTCCTCCCTGCAGGAGGTGCCCGGAACAGGGGTTGTGTCCTGTAAAGTACTTTACTGTGTGGAGCATCCTCCAGAAAAGCGATGATAATAATAATAATAATAATAATAGATAAAAATAATTTTTGGTTTCAGGGGGGTCTGCCAAGCCTGGCCAGGGTTGCTCCTGACATCAACTATATGCAAAATCCTATCCCATACTATTTGCTTGCATTGACCTCCCCAGCCCCTGCGGGAGCGCTGGCAGCGTGGCACGGGACAGATCCAGCATCAGACAACCTCCTTCGCAGGCGTCTGGGCAGCATTTTGATGGGTGCGTGTGAAAATTGCATCCTCACAGTTACCTCTCGGCACGTCTACCCTTGCTTCGGTGCAGGCACACAGCCGCAAGAACGGGTTTGTGTAATGTAAAGGTACAATTCATTGCAATAAACTTTATCACAAACCTCCCCTTTTCTAGCGAGGAGCAATATTTCTATCTTGAGCTTATCACCAGAGTGCTGGAGAGCTTTCCCGACCGTTAGTTGCTCAGACAAGCACCTTCAGAAGAGTTATTAATGAGAGTGTTACCTTTCTTCTCTTTGCTGGATGCCTTAGGGGTTCGGGGGAGTAAAATGCCAGCCCCCACCCTGTAGCTGCTGAAAATCAGACTTTTGGTTGCCTATCAGCAAGCACTTTCATTTCTCTGGTTTAATTTCTTCAGAGATTGGTAGTAAAGAAGGGAGGAAAAGGCACTTGCCTTCTGCAAAGACAACCGTTCCCCGAGGAGCCGGACCTTCCTCCTTTGCTCCAGTGACTCCTGATTTCATTTTTACGAGCAGTAATGACTTTCAGCCTCCCAGCAAAACAAGCTGCGAAGCAGCCAGCTGGAGCTTTGTGCTTAGGACACAGTGAAGTGGAAGAAGTCTGGCTGCTCCAAAACTCAAAAGTGAGCGATGCAAAGCTCGGCGTCCCCTTTCCCAGCCCGGTTTTGACGATTTGATGTTTTGCAGGTGCCTGTCGGCAGTGGAGAAGGACAGAGAGGGAAGGCAAAGCATCTGCGAGTGCTGGTACACAACCTGGGATGGGATAACCTGCTTTCCGGAGGCCTCTCTCCTTCCTGCTCCATCCCATCCCAAGCCCACGGGTCCACAAATCCCGCAGCCTATGAAATCCTGAACTCCTCCAGCAATTTCCTCAATGAAACAACCACTCCGAGTCCATCCGAGTGGCTTAAGCGGGACCGAGTGAGTTCTGAGTGGGGCCGTTTCCTTCGGTGGCCTCTCCGTGCAAGGCTTGCCGCGATTTTGGGGATGCTGCAATGGCCGGGGAAGGGCGATGGGATGCTCGGAGCATCTTGCCGCGGACCCGGAGGTGCCCACTTGTCCCGTTTCCTCCTATGTTTGCTCCTGAAGCTTTAATACTAAATAACAAACAAGCAGCGGGGATCCGAGCTTGGATCACGCTGGGATTTTAAGTGCTTAGACCTCGGTGTCACCTTCCTTCGCCATGTTATTTTACACGCCGTGTCGCCTTTCAGGGCAAGCCGGGCAGTTCACCTTTGTGCCGAGCGGTGCCGGGGAGGAAGTTGACTAGAGCAAATGAATTTGCAGCATGGAAATGACGGATTAGCTCAGCTGGGAAACTAAAGTAGAGCTGGAGATAGCTGGAGGAAGCGAGGAGAGTAAAAAATGTCGCTTCTCTGGACGTTTCCGTACCGTGCTAGGACTTGGTCTGGCTAACGAGGGTTTGTTGAAGCACCAAAGGGATGGAGGCCGTGCCAAAGTGAGACCTTCCTGAAACGCCCTGATATTTTCCAGGCAATGTTGATGAAAGTCGGAGCCGCCCCGTAACGTGTGTTTTCACAACGGTTTGCACCTCACTTGTCTTTTGGCAGCTTGTGCTTTCAAATAGAGCAAAACGCTGCTTACGCCTTTCTCCCCGGCAGGGTGCGGCGTTTAGACCCCATTTCTCTCTTCCGGATAGTTTTTGCTCAGAGCAGAGCTGGCTTCTCCCCATCCACTAAGTTTTGCAAGCGGGAAGAGTTTTGGGGTGCGTGGCTTTAAATAACTGCCTGGATCTGCATCCGGTAGATCCTGATGTCATAAACGGTCACTTTTTGTGTCTCTGGAGTTGGTGCACACTGGGTGCCACTGAGCTCCTCTCGGTGAGGTCTACCCCGGTGTCCCGGGATTGATCTGGAGGTTCAGTTTTCCCCAAGACCGGTGACCGACGTGAGGATGAACCGGAATGGGGGTTACAAAATGACCCTTCTGGAAGAGTTACAGGTAGCGCGGCCGGGGCTCTGCCCAGGGGCTGATCATCCCACGGAGAGTGGGAAAACTCTCCCCGAAATGCCATTGGCACTTCCCCGGAGCGCAGCAGGATGGGCAGGGGGAGATGCTCTGCACCGGGGAGGGCTGCCAGGGGCAGGTTTAGCGTCGCTGGTCGGTGCAGGGAGGGAAAACGCTTTCTAAGAGAGAAGGAGACTTTCCCCGTGTCACCCGCGGGGCGTTTGAAAGCTGCGACTCCCAAATCGCTCCTTTTATTCCCACTCCGACAGCCACGTAACAGGCTCGAGTTTGTGATTTCATTTAAATGGCGATTTCATTCAAATCGCGATTTCATTTAAATTGCGATTTTAAGCGATTTTATTAAGCCCTTTCCCCCCGTGCCTTGTCCGAGGTTGGGGTTGGGGTAGCGACTCGGCTGTGAGACGTGGTTGGGTTTTTATTTCTTTGAACGCAGCCTGGGAATCCCCTTCCCCAGCCCTGGTGGCAGGGGGAAAAGAGACGCCAAAGGACTTCTTTCTGCTGGCTCCTGTAGTTCTCCTTCGGCTTTTGAGGCAGAACTGCTCTTCATGCAGCGCCGGCAGTGGTATTTCAGCCGAGGAGGGCATTGGCTCTCAGCCCTTGGCTTTTGCAAGGAGAAAAACGATGTGTTCCATGGAAAGCACGCTTGCACCAAGGGAAGCCCGAGCCTCGCTGGGCCAAAGACGAAGCTTTGCCCTTGCAGGTTCTTGAGGGCCTTGGGAGGTTGTTGGTGGCCATGTCCTGTGGCCGTATGGTGAATACTTCCAGGCACACATTATATACCGTATAGGTGATGTTATGGGCTGTTTTATTTGGGTATGGGAAGACAAAGCTCCTACAAGTCCGTGTTTTTAGGGCCGTGCCTGGAGGAGGAGGAGGAGGAGGAGGCACGCAGAGGCGAGATGCTCGTGGACTGGCGTGGACGCAGGGGTGGATGATGGCCGGGAGGACGTACGGGAGCTCGACACACGCAGCCCCAACTTTTACCTTCTTCTCATTGCTAAACAGAGACATGACGAAGAGGCAGTGATTGACCAGGGAAGAACGAGCAACGTTGTCAGTATTCACTATGAGAAGGAGGAGTTGGAAGGTGAGTCTCTGCTGAGATCCTGGCAGAGGGGCCAGCAGCCCAGGGCGTTTTCCCGTAGCACAAAGTCCCTACAACGTCCCTTGCTCGGTGTCACGTCATGTGCAGCAAAACGTGCCGTGCTTCTTGATAAAGCAGCACAGTTATTTTGACATTTTTTCTTATTACGGCTCTTAAACAGAGGGAGAAAGCCCCCGCGGAGGCCACGGTGTGAGTTTTAGCCGTGGGCCTGGGTAGTTCATGGCTTGTTTTCTCACAGAAGCTGCTTCTGACTTGGAGAGGTCAGGAGAAGAATTGGATGGCTGCAGATGCTGTGATTGTCTTTTTTTGTTCTGGAGTTGATTATCATGGGACCGATTTGATCTTCTCTTGTCGCCTTGTGCCATACAAAGATTTTAAAAATAATTACTTTCTGTCGCTGCTTAATGAGCAAGTGTGAGTGTTGTCCAGCCGAAGCTGGAATTTGAGAAGAGGTTCGCTGCTTTGAGGGCACTTTTAGATGAGCCGGAGCCATCACTTGTTGTTGCTCTGTTGTTGCAAAGCTTGAGTACAATAGGCTTGGAAGAAAGGAGGTCCAGTGAAAATAAAATTAAGAGAAGTTGTTTTTTTCTCCTGGGATTTAACCGTGGCTTAGCGAGGCACCGGCCGCGTCAACCACTGCCACAATGCCGAAAGCGCTGCAAATGCCGCTTTATTGCAGGCCACCGGACCGTGTACGTGGGCGTGCAGAAGCCGCTGGCGAGGCAGAGCCGCCGGCATCACCGACCCCGCAGCCAGAAGCCTCGGAAACGGGAAGGGGAGAAGGACTCTGCCCCGACGGAGCAGGGCTACCACTGTAAGTCCCGCCACAGCATTCACGAAGCTCCTCAGGGCTACGTGGGCACTGGGGTCTTCTGCAAGCAGGTGCATGTGGCCCAGGGGAGAGGGGCCAGCCCGATATTTGTGGCTGAACTGGTGCCGATCCGATGGCCACTTTGCATGTGAGCGTGACGGGCCGTATTCAGGCGCGGTAACGGGACGGGGCTTTGTCTTCTGCCCCCAGACACCCCGTCCCAGCGGGTGCAGTTCATCCTCGGGACCGAGGAGGACGAGCAGCACGTCCCTCGTGACTTGTTCACCGAGCTGGATGAGATCTGCGTGAAAGAGGGCGAAGATGCCGGGTGGAAGGAAACGGCAAGGTAAATCCCTGCTGCCGGCTGCGGTGGGAGAGGAGTCCCTGCGCCGGCAGCACGCGCGGGCACTGCTTTCCGCTCTCCGGGACGCAAAGCTTTTGCAGCTGCAGGTGGCGATGTGAGGAGCCTGCTCCTCTTGCTACCCCGTAGCTCTATGAAAGGGCTTGCAGAGCTGAGGCTGTTTTCTTGCCGTGGGGCTGATCGCACCCGATGTCCGCAGGTGGCTGAAGTTTGAGGAGGATGTGGAAGATGGCGGCGAGCGCTGGAGCAAGCCCTACGTGGCCACGCTGTCCTTGCACAGCCTCTCTGAGCTGAGGAGCTGCATCATCAACGGCACGGTGCTGCTGGACATTTGCGCCAACAGCATGGAAGAGATTGCAGGTACCGTGGGCGCCACATGCCTCCGGGAACAGCCGAGCTCGGTTTGCCGCGGTGCCCTTCACTCCCGAATCCAACCCTGCCCCAACGGCACGTCCTTTTCCAGAAGCGCCACTGTGTTTTTCAGTCGTGAGTTGTCTTTGGATGCAGACTGGGCGTGCAACAGTCACGCCAGCTTTTTCTTCCACGATGGGATCCTTTTGAAAGCAATTTGTGGGGTTAGAGAAGCGATTAGAGAATATCCTCCAGCCAAAAAGGAGTGTGTGTCAGGGCGTAGCTCTCCGAAAGACGGAGCCCGCGTAAGAGCTGAACCTCCTCAAATCAAGTATTTATCACAAGCCGTTTCCTCACGTTCTTTTTAATCTTTTGCCTTCACATCCAGGATTTCAGAGTTGTAAAGGCCGAGTTTGTCTGGCAGATGCCCAAGCAGTGTATTTCTGTGGGGAAGAGAATTGAAGTTCCTTGAAAAAGCAGCTTTGGAGAAATGATCTTTGGCTGGCAGGTCTCCATGCAGCCCTTTCAAGAGCTGGAGAAGTCGCAGCTCTTCTTAGCCCATTTCTCCCTGGGCTCGGCAAATTGCAGTCGATCGGCCAAGGGAACTCTGGGAAAGTCTGAGCTATGGATTGCTTATAATTTGGTTAAATGTGTAGAGTCAGGCAGAAAGGCCAGATGGGGCAAGAAAATTGCCTTATTTAGACTGGGAAAGAACTCTCTTAGCGGCGTGGTGAATACGCACTTTGATGATGTTTCTTAGCAAAGGACAATTCTTGCTTTTGCTGCAACCACTGAATTGTATGAAAATGTCTTGCGAAGCAAGGCGGAGCCCGCGTTAGGCTGTCCCGCGTGGCACAGCCTTCCCCGGGGGCTTCGAGGGCCAGGACTTGGGGGCGTTTCTGCTCTGACGGCTTCATTTCCCTTTGCCATCCCCAGATATGATCCTGGGCCAGCAAGAACAGTCCGTGGAGTTTGACGAGCGCGTGCGGGCCAAAGTTCGACAAGTCCTTTTGAAGCAGCACCACCATCAGAACGAGAAGAAAAGAAACAACCTTCTCCCCATCGCCTGCTCGTTTGCAGATGTGAGGGAGAAGCAGTCAGACCCGCACGTCCTCGACAAGCCAGGTGAGGGTTCCTGCAGGGCTTTGGCAGCAGGTGAGGGTTTCTGCAGGGCTTTTGGCAGCAGGTGAGGGTTTCTGCAGGGCTTTGGCCCCTTTAGACTTGCCCTGGCAAAGGAGAAGCGTCCCAGTTGCTCTTTGTCCCTCCTCCTGAGTGTCTTTCTTTGTCCCACCAGCCCAAACACTCACCCCTCATCCTTCTCCCACCACTGCAGAAGCTAAAAATGGGGTGAGCCATGAGGCCAGCGCAATGGATTTCAGCAAGGTGAGACACTCGTGGCTTTCTTACGCCTTTAGGGCCAGATTTGCTCTTGCAACCTTGGCTGCAGAGTGTGCTGCAGAGTGCTGTGGGCTTTGCTTTTGGGGTAACTGCCTGAAAATCGCTTGTCGTGCCCAGGCGGAGCTGCACTTCATGAAGAAAATTCCCAGAGGGGCTGAAGCGTCCAACGTGCTCGTAGGAGAGCTGGATTTCCTTCGCCAGCCCATCGTGGCATTTGTCCGCCTGACCCCGGCTGTCCTCCTCTCGGGCATGACGGAAGTTCCCATCCCAACCAGGTCCGAATGAGGAGCACAAAGTTTTGACTGAAAAAAAAAAAAAACAACCCCAAGAAAACATCGAATTGCATGCATCGGTTTGGCGTCCCAAGGGAACAAGGCCAGTGGGAGCAAGCACGTTTCTCGCACCCACATCTCCTTGCCTTCGTTTCTCCCTTCCCTGCTGTAGCTTTTAAACCCACTGGCCAACTGTACGGAAAGTTGGCCCAAAAACTAGATTTGCGATCGGTTCTGATGAATGTCAAATTCATCACCGGAGTCGGTGAGCTTACGTGTCCCCTCTCGAGCCGCACTCTGGGCTGGGAGCTCCCAGGGATTTCCTTGGGTGCTCTTTGAGCAAGGGCACGTTCTTCTCTCTCACTGTGTTTTCCTTGCCCAGGTTCCTGTTTGTTTTGCTTGGACCGGAAGGAAAAGCCCACCAGTACCATGAGATCGGCAGGTCCATGGCTACTCTCATGACGGATGAGGTGCGACGAGCTAAGCGAGATCTCCGGGTCCTTTTTGGCTTTCTTCACCTCTCCCTGTCTCTGTAGTAGTGAGGAAGAGGCTTTGCTGTGCCAGCTGCCCGCAGCTCTCCAAATAGCCCACCCTTGGTTTGCACCCCAAAGCAAACCTGCGGAGTTGCATCACCCCCCATCCCGGAGGCTGAAATCCCACCCGGGGTGCATCCTGCACCTCATCCTTCTCCCCGGGTGCCCAGCACGCTGTCCCCAGTGGTGGCATTGCCAGGGCCGGTCCAACTTCTCCTCTTTCAGCAAAAGGCTGTGGTGTGCCGTGGGGGACGGGAGCCTCCTGGAGATGATTACAAATACCACCATGCGCAGATGTTCCTTTTGGGGGAACATTCCCTGCCCTTTCCAACAGGACCTGTGGGGAAAACTATCTTGCCCCCTTTAGCCAAGGGCTTATTGCCCTGCTGAGGACATCCGCGATGGGTTGTCCTCTCACCGGGTTGTCTCCTATCGGCAGGTTTTCCGTGACGTTGCCTATAAAGCCAAGAACCGGGCTGACCTCGTGGCCGGCATCGAGGAGTTCCTGGATGAGGTCACGGTCTTGCCGCCAGGAGAGTGGGATCCCTCGATCCGAATCGAGCCCCCGAAAAACGTCCCTTCGCAGGTGGGTGCTGCGGAGGAGGAGGGAGGCGCGAGGGGGGCGGGCAGGATGGCAGCACGGCTGGGGATGCTGTTCAGGGGCCCAGGTTCACAAGGTCCCAGTTTGACACAGTCACCTACCCAGACCGGCAGCAAAACAAGCCAGTGGTTCAAATACGTATCTTGATCTTATTTCCATTGTAACAGGAAAAAAGGAAGGTGCCAGGAGCTCTCGATGACAGTGCTTCTCAGAGCAAGGCGGAGAAACACAGTGGTCCTGAACTGGAGCGGACAGGAAGGTGTGAGCTTGAATAGTTTGGTGTTTTTTTTTCTGTTTGCCTCTAAAACCTGAGCACGCCCCTCCCTTCTAGCAGGTTTTGGGGGTTAGTTGGTTCAGTGAAGGGGCTCCACGTTACCAGCTTGGTCCCCTGGGCTGGGCAGGTGGGAGATCTGGGCAGCTGGGCTCAGCCACAGCATCACTGCACACAGGTTTTCTTGATTTGGGGTGGAAGCAGATGTGTCAATACCTCCAGGTAGAGCTCTGCTGCTTCTCAAAGCCAGGGACTGTTGCAAGAAGAGGGGATGGGCTCTCAGGTTAGGTCTGTTGTGGTTGTGGTTGTGGTTGTTGGCGGGTTCTTTTGTGTGCCTCTGCTTCTACTGGGTATAAAATGGGAGAAGGAGACTGCTTCTGTTTAGCAATGCAAGTTACTCTGTGCTGGTGATGGCCCTTCTTCCAGGAGAACAGTGTCTATTTTTTCCTTCCTCCAGGCTCTTTGGAGGTTTGGTCCTGGATGTGAAGCGAAAAGCCCCGTGGTTCTGGAGCGACTTTCGGGATGGTCTGAGCCTGCAGTGTCTGGCGTCCTTCCTCTTCCTCTACTGTGCCTGCATGTCCCCTGTCATCACCTTTGGGGGCCTGCTGGGGGAGGCGACCAATGGCCACATAGTGAGCAGCTCTCTCTGTTGGGTGGCATGGGGGAGGATAACACTCATGCAAAAGTCCTTGCTGCAGTGAATTTGCTTTGTTGGTTCCCCCCCCCCCCCAGCCCCTAACGATTTATTTACTCACTGCTGCCTCTCTTGCCCGGACAGAGTGCCATGGAGTCGCTGCTGGGCGCGTCCATGACCGGCGTGGTGTATTCCCTCTTTGCTGGCCAGCCTCTCACCATCCTCGGCAGCACGGGACCCGTCCTCGTGTTTGAGAAGATCCTCTACAAATTCTGCAAGTAAGGCTGGCTGCTTTGGCCGAGTGCTGCGAGGCTTCAGCAGGCAGCAGTCATGGAGAAAAGATGTTTTTCTTTTCTTTTTCTCAGTGTTAGTTGTTAGATTTAGTTTGTCTTCTGTGTCACAGACATGGCACACTGCTGCTTTAGTCCGTGGTGGTGCCAGAGCCCTCGGTCTCTGAAGGCTGGATGGGGTGGTCTGGGGTTTTTCGGGTGAAAGTGAAGCAGTGGGAGGAGGAGAGCCCACAAGGATGTGGATGCCCAAGATGGGTTGCAGAAGGAAGATGAGACAAATCACTCTGGTTTAGGAATGAGGGAAGATTTGCTTCCCTCTGGGTACAAACCCAGGCACTTTTCAGCCTGATTTTTTGCTGGAAGTGGAAATATATTTTGCCCAAATATCCAGGTAGTTTTCTGCTGGAATATTTTGAGTTGTGATGACTCGATTGAAAACGTAGGAGCTTTCCATGTGAAATGGGTGTTTTCCGTGACAGTCCTTCTGTTGTGATGACTTTGATCCTTCCTGCAATGAAATTTCTTATTAAGCCCCAACTGGCTGGCAGCAGGTGACTGGGTGCAAAACCAGCTGGTTTTGGTGTTGAAAGGGCCTCAGGGTGATGTGGGAGAGCACCAGCTTCCACAACAGGGACCTGACCTCAATTAGCCTCCAAGGTGTTAACACCAGACAATTGCCAACTAGTGACAATTAGATAATTGGCCTCTCCTCCTGTGGGTCCACACCCTGCACCACAGCCCCAAGGCTGTCTGGAGTAGTCTGTGGAAACTGCATTTATCATCCGCAGCCTTGACAGGCTCCTACATTGCTCCCGATTTTCCCCGAAGGCAGGCATGGCTTGGAGCCTCTTGCTGGCCTTGCGTTTTGTTTTGGTTTTGCAGGGAGTACACGCTCTCCTACCTCTCTCTGCGGGCGTGCATCGGGCTGTGGACCGCCTTCTTCTGCATCGTGCTGGTGGCCACCGACGCCAGCTCTTTGGTGTGCTACATCACCCGCTTCACGGAAGAAGCCTTTGCCTCCCTCATCTGCCTCATCTTCATCTACGAGGCTCTAGAGAAGCTGAGTCACCTGCGAGAGACCTACCCTGTGCACATGCACAGCAAGCTCGACTTCCTCACCATCTACTCGTGGGTTTTTTCCCTCCTAAAACGCCGCTGCCCCTTGGCAGGAGCTCAGGGCTGCGCCTCCATCGCCTTTCCCTTACGCCTGTCTCGGCTTCTCTCCTCGCAGCTGTAAGTGTGAGGCACCGACCCATCCCAGCAACGAAACCCTGCGTTTCTGGGAGAGCAACAAGATCAACGTGTCTGGCATCGCCTGGGAAAACCTCACGGTGACTGTAAGTGCCCCGAGCCACTGCTTCCTCGCGCCGCGGCCACGGGGTCCAGGGGCATTTGCGTGGTGCAAAACTCGGAGCCCTTCAGGTGGTGATGGGCTTGAAACTGTGCTAGTGCTGCTCTGAAAAGGCATTGCTGAAATCCAATGTCTGTGGCTACGTGCATAAATTTGCCTGTCTGAGCAGCCTCTCGGGCTGTTGTTGCTGGGAGCAGAGCCCCAGGCATAGCATGGGAGGCTCTTCTGGACATCGTCATCCCCTCTTGGCCACGTCCCCTCTGTGAGGCCTCCCCTGGGAAGGGACGGTTTGTCTCTTCTCCTTTCCTGTCACGGTTGCCTTAGCCCTCCGTCCCCGTTCCCTCTGTCTCTATCCCCAAGAATTTCCAGCCTTTCCTTCCCCTCTGGCGTCTTCTTCAGCCATGGTTACCTGCCATTCAAGCGGAGGATGTGCCGGGGGTCTGTGGTATGGTGTCCCGTCACATCTCCTCTCCGCTCTCCTCTGTGTAGTTCGATGTGTCCCTTGTTCAGCTGCTGCTGCTGCTGCTGCTGCTCCTTACATAGAAATCTCCATCGGCAGCAGCAGTTACAAGGTCACGGATCTTGGACCAAGGTCCTCAAAACCCCCTGAGTTATCTGAGGTTTCCTTGCCGCACGTGCCCTGCCTCTGTGTCCTGATGCTCTGTTTCTCCAGGAATGTCGGGACTTGCATGGAGAGTTTCAAGGACCTGCCTGTGGACGCAATGGCCCCTACACGCCTAATGTCCTCTTCTGGTGCTGCATCCTCTTCTTCTCCACCTTTGTCCTGTCGAGCTTACTGAAGAAGTTTAAAACCAGCCGTTACTTCCCAACCAGAGTAGGTAGAAGATGGTGGCCAGCAGCAGTCTCCCCACTCATTTCCCACAATGGCTTTCCTGGAGCACTAAGCAGTATTTGCCACCCCTTGGTCAAGCTGGGAAACGCTGACCTTGAAGGCCAAGCTCTCCACCAGCTTGGATGTCCCTCGCTCATTTGCAGGAGTGCAAAACGATGGTAGCATTTCCCACCTGCCTCGCGACCTGCCCCAGGGCGATTTTGTGCTCAGGCGGTGGGAGATCGGCTCTTCCAAAGCTGCTTTTTTTTCTTCACCTTCTGTGCGTTGTGTGCTCAAGGGGAAAGTTGCTTGAAATGAGGAGCTGCCACGGAAAAAGACACTGTTTCTTCCTTTTGAGGAGCAAATGATGCCTCAGTGCCTTCTTCCCATTGTAGCTGTGAGCGTGGCTGTAGTGGCAGACATCTGCTTCCTTATTTTTCCAAGATGTTTTTAAGGTTTGAGTTAAACCAACCCTTTTCCACCTAATTAACCTCTTTTCATTGTCTGACACCCGATCTCACGGGGACAAACACAGCAAGAGTATCTAACCAAGGGGTTTGGCTGCACGTCCTCAGAGCGGTGGGATGTTGTTAACCAGCCTTAATGTTGTTGGTGTCCCTAACTTCCCCATGCCACGTTATGGCGCCGTCTGCGATGCCCCTTTCAGCTCTGGTTTCTCGCCCCAGGTACGGTCCACAGTAAGCGACTTTGCCGTTTTCCTCAGCATCGTCGTCATGGTGCTCATCGACTTCATGGTTGGGATCCCCTCACCGAAGCTCCACGTCCCCGATAAGTTCAAGGTAATGGGGTGTTTTGGCATGGAGCTGGTTTCAGCCCTTGGGGATGCCACAAGGCGAGGCCAGGGCAGGACAGGGCCGAGTCTGGGGGAGATGCTGGTGGTGTGACCATCTCCTCTTGCGCCTCCAAGTGCATTGTTTCCTTCTGGAAACAGGGCGACAGCCCCAAAACTAGGCAGCTACAGGAGAAGTGTCTGTAGGTGCTTGCGAAGAGGCCGCTGGCAGTGCTGACCCCCATGGGAGAGGGTGACATGAAGCCAGGGCTGGGAGATGCTCTGAGCCAGGGGTGGAGGGGAAAACCAAAGCCAGTGGGGTGGCTGGTCTGGGAGATGATGCTGGTGTGTGTGCTTTGTTGCAGCCTACCAGAGACGACCGCGGGTGGTTCATCAACCCCCTAGGAGCCAACCCTTGGTGGACGGTGTTGGCTGCGCTCATCCCAGCTCTGCTCTGCACCATCTTGGTATTCATGGACCAGCAGATCTCTGCCGTTATTGTGAACAGGAAGGAGCACAGGCTGAAGGTAAGGGGCTGCAAGAGACGACCCCGTCCCCAACCCGCTCGGGGCTGCAGGTCTGGGGAGAAGCTCCTATTCCAAAAGCTTTGTGAAGGCAGTGGTTTGGGACAACGTCAGGCTGCGTGGCAGGATGCTCTCCTGGACTGATGATGCCACAGGGAGCAAACGACAGGGGAGTTCAGATGAGCAATCTTCCCGAGCAGCAAATTCATCTTGGAGCAATAGAGAAGAGCGTTTTTGTTTTAAAATGTCAGCAGCAGCTGGGGGAACGACTCAGTCTGATGAGCTGCCAGGGATAACTCTTACTTGCACAGAACACAGCTTGCTTGCCAGTGGTGGAAATTTCTTTATGAATGAATGAAAAAAATGTGAATTTGGTTGGGGTCTTTTTTTGGGGGGAAGTAGATACCACACAAACGCTCCAAATCCACTTTGTCTGAACTCCGGCCGGGATTTCACGCAAGGTGCTTGCGCAAAGCCTGGATACCTCCTTATTTGTCTCCAAGTCTTGTTTTGAATTTTCAAGAAGTTGACTCGAGCTTGAGTAGGGTTTGAGTCTGGCTTGCGACGTGGTCCTGGCTCTTGTGCTGTGGGATGCTCTGTTTCTTGTTTTGCTGCCTGCAGAAAGGATGCGGGTACCACCTGGACCTCTTTGTGGTGGCTGTGATGCTCGGGGTGTGCTCTGTGATGGGGCTGCCCTGGTTTGTGGCTGCGACCGTCCTGTCCATCAGCCACGTGAATAGCCTCAAAGTGGAGTCTGAGTGCTCGGCTCCAGGAGAACAACCCAAGTTTTTGGGGATACGAGAGCAGAGAGTCACTGGCTTGATGATCTTTGTGCTCATGGGCTGCTCTGTCTTCTTCACTTCTGTGTTAAAGGTAAGAGGAAAATGCGGAACGCCCAACAGCCACAAGCTTCTTTGGAGGTTATACAAAAATAGTCCCCTCTCTCCAGGCCTGAGTAGTTGTGGAGCGGAGGAGGAGGTGATCCCAAACCTTGGGGCTTGACCCACGGTGGGAAGCAGCCTCGGTGATGCTTTCCAGCCCTTCAGACCCCAGTTTGGTGCGCTCGAGGCAAGCGAGCAAGACAACTGCTTTAGTTTTCAGGTGTCTTTCAGGCCCACCCGTGTGTACGGGTTACAATGCAGCCTCTTCAGACCAGTACGTCTGCTCTCTTTCAAACAGGCAGCACTTTATTGGTTGCCGTTTGCCCCCGCAAATGCCTCCGAACAGCCCTTCCCAGTAGCTAAACACACTGACATCATCCCCACGGGCTTCCTTGCCTGTTCCTCCCACAAGGTAATCTCCTCTCTAGGCTAAAAGGAGGCACGTCGCTTTGGCGTGTTGCCGCCGGAAGATGTAGAAATGTTTTTCTACCGTCACGGAACGCGGCATATGGTAGCATGGGTGAAATCACCTATTTTCCCCCAGCCTTTCTGGAAAATGGCATTCTTCTGACAAAACGTATCTCAAAAGTTCAGCCGAAAGCAGAGCATTAGCTCGCTGGCACGCACAAAATCTCTGCCGGTTAAAATCCGGCACATCTCTAACCCTGTGGAAACTGTGGAAGGCTTTAGGCAAGTTTAGGCAGTGCCTGTAGAGGAGAGTGGTAATACTGAAAATGCAATTTAAAAAAAGAAATTGTGGCCTTCTTTTTTTTTTTTTTCTTTTCTTCCAGTTTATACCCATGCCTGTGCTTTACGGTGTCTTTCTCTACATGGGTGTGTCGTCGCTCCGAGGAATTCAGGTAGGGACATTTTCACAGCGTGCAGCATGTCTGCTCCCTGGTATTTCATCTGCGTAGGAGCAGGGAAACAGCAGTGGGAGTGGGGACAAACCTCTCCGAAAGCAAGCAATGAACATATTTAGCGTAAGAAAAAGCTTGGTGGAGGCACAGGAGGTGTGTAGGGCTGGGAGGACCAGGCAAGTTCAGCGCGCTCTGTTTCCCGGCTTAGGGCAGGTCAGTGTTTGGTTACGTGCAAGTGGGGGAATTCCGTGCAAAGGGAAGGCAGTTTCTGCCACTGGTGGAAATCCTTGCTGGGGGATTCAGAGGGCCGAGAAATGCCAATAATAGAATCATGTGGAATAACTGGAGTTTGGTGGGCAGCTCTCATGGGCCAGCTGGCTGATAGGTGGAGCGGAGGGAAGACGGGTGCTGCTCCCAGGAGGAAGATAGTGGGAGCCACGATTTCCCATTGCAGGCGAGATCCTGAAAACTCCCTCCACGCCTCAAGAGGGCCAGAAACTTTCCGCAGTGCCAAGGTGGCAACTTTTCCACTTTTTTGTTTTGCAGTTCTTCGATCGCTTGAAGCTGTTTTGGATGCCGGCGAAACACCAGCCGGATTTCATCTACCTGCGGCACGTCCCCTTGCGAAAGGTGCATTTCTTCACCATGATCCAGCTGATCTGCCTCGTCCTGCTCTGGGCCATCAAGGTGTCCCGTGCTGCCATCATCTTTCCCCTGATGGTAAGAGCCGGTGCTGCTTGGCAGCGGGATGTTTGCAGCGCTGGAGGGAGATGGAGCATCATCTCTGGCCTCACCGCATCTTCCCTCTTATTCGTGAAGGTTTTGGCTCTCGTTTTTGTGCGGAAAGTGATGGATTTCTGCTTCTCAAAGCGAGAGCTCAGCTTTCTGGATGACCTCATGCCAGAAAGCAAGCAGCAGCAGAAGTTGGACGATGCCAAAAATGAAGGCGAAGAAGAAGAGGTAAAGCTTGCTGGGTGCTCGGGGCTGGCCCTCTGCCTCGGGCTGTGAGATTGCCTGTTCCTATCACAGCTTGTCTTCAGGTGTTGGGGGAAGATCAGAGCTGCGTAGAAATCGATTCTAATATGTTTTTACGGGGTGTTTAGTTTATCTCCACTTTGCCCAAAGGCAGAGAGCTTGATTTGTCCCCTTTTTACGTCAGGAGTCCCAAGAGGTGATGGGAGCTGCTGCTGCAAATTCCGTTCAGCTGCAGCTGGGGAAGACCAGCGACTTGGATATCCCAAGGCAACACCGTGACAGGTAAAGCCCCACCAAGCACCAGGACCCCGGGCAAGATGAGTTTGAAGGTGTTTGGCACAATTTTCTCCACCTGCATCTTTATTGAGCATCCCATAGAAACCAGCAGTCAGGTTGGTGGGGAAAGTCAAATATACGGGCAGGGCTGCAGGAGGTGATCGCGGGGCTCTGGCCGCAAGCAGAGTGGCTGCGCAGCTCACGATTGACCCCCAAAACTTGCGTCGTCAGTGACTTTAGGGTAGCTGGAGACCCTCACACTTCAAAATGAGGAGTTGCGGGCATGATCTGTAGCAGCAGTGGCTCAGGAGCCCGCTGCAGGGCTAAACACCAGCAAGAGCCTTTGCGCGGAGCTGTTGCTCTGCAGCTCTCAGGCTTGCCTCCCAAAACTCCTCATCCAGCAAAACCTCCCGTGCTTATGCCGAGCTTTGATTCTGCGGGTCCCCCTGTTCCTCTTGCTGATGCTGATGCACTCGCTGGCATCAGTTCCCATAATCACGGGTTGCTATGTAAAATATTTCCTGCAGGGCTGGTCCTTTCGAGATTAATCTCTCGGATGAAATGTCGAGAACGACCGTCTGGCAGGCTCTCCCTATGAACACGGAAACGGTCTGAATCCGGGGAGGAAAGAGGTAAAGGATTGCACGTGAACGTGACCGTGCTCCTCTGCAAGCGTGCTTTGGCCGGCAAGGCATGCAAACCAGCTCCTCTCTGCCGGGGTGGTCCCACGACCGGGGCCGAATCAGCAGCAGCCGGCAGGTCTTCCACTGATGATGCTCTCCCTCTTTTCCTCTTTCTTCCCCCGCCCAGTTTTCACGTTTAGGACTCTTGGCTTTGAAGGAGAGGAGTGAGAACGTGACTCAGGGATGTGCCAACGCAGACACGGGGAGAAACTGTTGTTTGTTATTTTTTCCAACTGGCGGATTCCCATTAAAGCCATGCAGATGTTTTCAGTTATCCTTGGTGTGCTTCAGGCATTCAGTATCTCTAGAGCAGCAAACTGAGGTGCACATCACAGTCCATGGGAGTTGGGTGGTGGTAAGCCTCCGTGTGTACGTGTGTGTGGTGGTGCGGTTTTGTAGTGGTAGAGGGACTGCTACCGCTTTATCATTCAGTGCTATCTTTTTAATATCTAATTCCTCCTCTCCTTTCTCTTTTTTCCCCAGTAAAAACTCAGCAACCCGGTCTAGTTGAAGATGTCCCTGCCCACGGCAGGGGGGTTGGACTGGATGACCTTTAGAGGTCCCTTCCAACCCAAACTATTCTATGATTCTATAATGTACAAAACCGTTTTCTGTTCTATTTGACGCATTCTCCACTTCCTTCTTCATCACGACCGGGTTCTTGGTCTGGTTTTGTTGTCCCAAATGCGGGCTCGTTGCCCGGTGCGCAATGCCAATTCACACACCGCGACGAGGTATTTCCATTTCTTTATTCTAGTTTGCGCAAAGTAGGGAGCTAGGTGGTAGCCCACAAAAGACTAGCTCTCCGATTATCAAAACCTTTCGCTAGTTATAGCCTCTGTCAAATGGTCTTCTCGCCTCTTATGCTAATTCGTTTGCATGCTCAGTGTCTCTCCGCATTTGGGTCGGAGGGTTTCTTGGGTCGGTGGGCCGTGAGTCGGTGGTCGTGATCTCCCCCTGCCGCAATTGCCTCTTCTTCACCTTTAGCTTCATGCTTCAACCGCTGCTGCTCGGTTCCTGCAGCAAATTGGTTATTTCAGGCTTGGATCGCCACTATCCATTCTTTGAGGTTTCGCTTGACAGAGACTTCACTTAGCAAAAGAGGTTATTGTGTCACAGTTTTCTTAGATCCTACGTTAAACAGCCACTTGAATGCTTAACAGAAGCATTGGGCAAAATATTGCACATGAATCAATGACAGCCTCCTGCAAACTTACATCACTTTGGGGTCCTGCCTTTAATTCACTCTTAGGTCTCTCACTGGTGCGAGAGGGATGCTCTCCATGGCGGGGCAGCGTAAAGAGCGTCCGAGCAGTTGGGCTAAGGCGAAGGAAAAGCACTTGCTGCCTGCGCTCCGGTTTTACATCTTTTTTTTTTTCTTTTGCTTTGGCTCTGCCATCAGCCTGGAAGCTGCAAAATGCAGAAATGCCACCTTCTTGTCCCCTGGCTGTAAACTGAATATAAGGGAGCGCTTCAAATCGAAAACCTTGAATACGCTGTATGGTCATGGGAGCGGGCAGGTACCGCACACAGCTGGGGCTCTGTGCCCCTGGGCTGCCCCCTCCGTTGTTCCTCCACTTTCCTTAAGCAGAGATGGTTCTCGTGCTCTCTTTGCCTTTTGGGGGGTTGTTGGGCTGCGGTGTCAGCCCCGGCACGTGCGTTTGAGTCGGGTGGCCATGGAGCCTGGGAGGAGAGGACAGCCCAGAAGAAAAGGTCCCCTTGCAGCCCTCCACCTTGCTGTGGGCTCAGCGCGTGCTCCAGGCTGTTGGCGTCTGCAACCGGTGCCCCGAGCCCAGCTGGGATGGATGCACGAACCCTCCTGCCATCGGCTTGTCCCATCCGCTGCGGGAGCCTTTTCGTGCATCAAACCAGCCCAAACCGACAACGGCAAGGTGTTGCTCCGTGCAAAGGGGTGGGGAAAAGAAAACACCAAATTGCTCTGGAAGGATGAAAGCGGCACATCACCAAGCCGGGCCAAAATGAGACGGCGTTTACGGCATGGGGTTTTGCAAACTGTCGTGTGACTACTGCCAGCGTGGCGTGGTGAGTGTCGGAGGGGGAGGAAACCGGTTTAGCTCTTCAGGAAGGAGGGGAGGCAAAAGAGCAAAGGCTTGGAGGAAGGGAAAGGTGCAAAGGCTGGGTTTTCTGGCTGCTATTCCTCCGTGATGCCCATGCCCGTCCTGTCCACGCTGCCTTCCTGTGCCTGGCTCTGAGGAAGGGACTGTGCTTGCTGCTCCGACATGCTGTCTCTCCCTCCCCAGAGAGACAAGGTCCCGGTGGAGGAGATCCCTGATCTCTCCACCATTTGGAAAATAAACTTTAATTCCCGTGGAGGTATAGGCATCAAGCCCGTGAACCGCAGTGGGTGCGGCGCTGGGTGGTTGTGGTAGCAGTCCTGTGGCTGCCCTGCCCCTAAAAGGGACTTACTGGGCTTCTACTAGAGGAGAATTTTGTTTTTCCCTTTTGATTTTCCTCTCTTTAAGAGGAGAGAGCCGGGCTGAACTCCGCTCCCTCCTGGTAGGGTCCCGGGCCAGGGGCTGGGATTGTTTTCAGCATGTGCCTGGCATCTCTCCAGCTTAGAAAGAAAGAAAGAAAGAATGAACGAACCCCCCCCCGGAAGGGAAACGATGCCGGTTTTAATGAGGAGCGGGCTGGGTCCAGCTCTGCGGGGGTCTGCGTCTCCCCTGGCCTCAGGGGGCTGCAAAACGTTGGCAGCTGCCTTGCAGTTGCTTATTGAAAAAGTAAAGCAGGCTTCCTCGATGTGCCCGAGCGCAGCCGTCTTCTCCATTTGAAGCTTTGCTTTTGCTGTTTACAGGGCTAGCATTTGTTCTTTCTTTATTTTAATTTTTTGAATTAAATGAAAGCTGAGGTCTTGCTTCATAATGTGACTCGGGGCCATCTGAAAGGTAGTTGTAAGCCCCTGGGCTGGCTGTGAGTCCCGGCGCTACGGCTGCCTGCCCCCTTTAGACACCAGAAACCCCTGGACGGCTCCTTATTTTGGGAGGATTTAATATTTCCTTGTGCAGAGGAAAATGATACGGGGGGGTACAAACCCTCTCAAAGGTGTTCCTGGAGTCGCTTTAGGACTGAACCCCCCCCCCTTGAAGTGACCGGCGATGCTTTAGTTGGCAGCCAAGCCCCTTCCCATCAATGCGGGATGGGTGCTGGGCATTTTCCTCATCTTTGGTGCCTTAAAACAGCTCCGCGAATCTCCCGTGGGCCCCTTGAAAAAGTTTCCTAAAAGGAAGCGCATGGAATCCCTAAGGGGGGGGAAAAAGAGATGTGAAAAGGTAATAAATAAGGTGCTGGCACATTTTTTTTTGTTATTTTATTTTTCCCCCAGTGTGCTACCTGTAGAAATACAGGAATTATTTTTGTTTTGGAGATGCTGAAATATATTTCTCTTATTGTAAGAGATGATCTAGTTTGGAAACGCTCCGTGTTGCAAATAAAACCGAGAGGGGGGAAAAATCCATCAAGCAGATCTGTGTAATTTATCACTCTGAATCTTTGTGTGTTTGGGATTTTTGTTTTTTTTCTTAAACTTGATTTATTGCGGGTTCATTCTGTGAAACGCAGGTAACATAAATGCGTGTCGCCGTCTCGTGGGTCCCGTGTGGGGGTTCCCCCTGCCAGAGCCGTGTCTGTCTTTGATTTTTCTCTTGTTGCCCATTGAACGTAATGGGAAAACAATACAATAAAAGTCTCGTTTGTCTCGCTGTGCCGCTCCCGTGTCTTTTGAAGGGTGGGGAGGAGTCGGAGGCGTCTTTGGAGCTTTTTCAGGGGGGTTTTGGAGGTGATGGGGGAAATCCATCTCCCTGGGGCTTTGGGTCAGGAACCAGCTGACTGGGGAAAGATTTGAAGTTAGTGGGTTGGGGGTTTGATTATTTATTAATTTTTAAATTTTTATTTAGAATGTATTTTGCATTTATTTTTAGATTTAAAAAAAATTAATTATATCCTTTTAATATTTTTCTCTTTTTTATTTTTCTCTGCAAGTAAGTGCAATGAGCTCTGTGTGGCAGGAGGGAGGGGACAGCAGTGTCACACATGTCACCTCTGCCAGACCCGGGGGTGTGCAGGGAGTTCAGAAATGGGACTGGGGGGTGAAGGTGCCGGCACCAGACAGAAATTGCCCCATCCGGAGCGAGCAGTTCCTCCTCCCTGCTTTTTGGGAGGTTGTTTTTTTGGAAAACTTCTAAAACCGCGTTATCGATTGGGATCGGAGGCTCGTGGCCTGGTGGGAGGTTGTTTCCCAGCGTGGTCCCGTTCCCCTCTCCCCTTTTCACCTGTACCGGTTGGTGTTGATGAGCTCAGTCCTTGGCCTTCATCTTGGCCAGGTAGCGGGTGAAGTCGCTGGTGTTCTAGAAGGAATTTAATTAACTCTATTCCTCTCTCTGAGTAGTCTCGTTTAGCAGTAGTGGCTTAGCATTAGCAGGGAAAGGAGTTGAAGCCTCAGGCCGCAAGAGCTGACCGAGTGTAAATGTTTTGATAAAACTAATGCTGCTAAGGAAGAACTCGCTGAAGTCAGCAGATGCCAGCAGAATGAAGAAGATAAGGACCAAGGAGGCAATTCCAAGAGAATGAAGTCACTTCAGCAGAAGGCCAGCCCAGTGACAGTGAAAACCAGTAAGAAATCAAGAGACCACCGACCAGAATTAAAGGGGTTGGACTTGGGGACTGGGTGATGGGTGGTACGGGTGTAATTGAGAGGCGTGAATTGGGGTCGGGGTCCCTCTCTGGCACCTGAGAACTAATCAAAGAGGAATTGGAAACCTTCACTCGGCCTTTGCATTCCCAGCGGGATCCCAGGGTCGGACCCTGTTACTGTGGCCGGCGTGCGTAAATCCATAACAGCTTGGCGATCCAGATGGGACCCTAGGTGACCACCCTCAGAACCTCTTGTCTCCAAACGTCCGGTCGGTGCCAGCGGGTGAGTTCACCCGGGATCTTTGGCGGCGGGAGGCACCGAACCTGGTGAGTCTTAAATTCCTGCTTCAAAATTCTAAATTCTGGTAAAACAGCGCACTAAAGGAGAATTGCGCGGCCTGATCAGCATAAGGTGCAGAATGTTAGAATGGGAAATACTTTTGGCATAGAAAAGGGGACGCCTTTATTACTTTATTAATACTTTATTTATTACTTAATTTATTACTTTATTACTTTATTAATACTTAGCCGAAGTATTGGAAAACTGGAGTAAAGTCGATGGTACCACGGGAAATAGGGAACAAGAGGTTAGTAACATTATCCGGCAGAAAGGTGGCAACCGCAGGGAACCTTTGAGCAACAGGAACTAACCTTCCCGCGTCCACATTTGGAGGACAGGTTCCCTGCACACAGGGATTCCTGGTACGTGTGGGCTACTTGGGCATTTGCTAGGCGAAAAGAAAAGCCTCGAAAAAGTGGAAAGAGTTCCTTTAGAAATAGCGAGCGTATGTCATCTGCTAAAGTGCCTGTGGAACCTGCTCCACCCTGTGCTCCGCTCTCTGCTTTGGCTTCTCTATCCCCCCCGCTCTCATCGCCCCCTGTTTTCCAGCCCCTTTACAGGTGGTGCCAGTACCGGAACAGCTGCGCCTGGTCCAGGTGGGGTGCCCCAGGTAGGCAAGACAAGGGTCTACCGACCCTGGGGTCCCCAGGATCGGATTGCTTGGAGTCAAGAGACTCCCCGAGTCAGAGAGGACCCAGAGGAAGTGTTACAGGTGGTGAAGGGAATGCTACGGCCGTAGGACCCTACCTGGGGCGATGTGCAGATGCTCCTTGGAGCCCTGTTCGCCCTGCGGCAGGTGCCCCCGCCCTGAGAGCGACCGGGGGCATTAGGACCGCTGCGCCCTTGCTTTTCGCGCCTGTCAGGTGGCTGTCGTGGTTTAACCCCAGCCGGCAACTGAGCACCACAGAGCCGCTCGCTCGCTCTCCCCCCGCCCGGTGGGATGGTGTGACGGGGTGCTCCCCCGTCCGACCTGACCTTGATCTCCTGTAACCCTCCTCAAGCGCTAACGACCGGGGCGGTCCTTACCGGATGCTGACAGCGATAGCTGCGTCCATTCACGAAGTGGGTTCGGGAGCCAGATAACAGCACAAGAGCCCTTGGTTGTTGTGAGAAATACGCCCACCTAACCGCAGTTACCGGTATGCAGATACGCCTGTGAGTCAATCCTCTTACCCCTATAGATGGTGAGCAGCCCAAGAGCCCGTCGAGCTCTCCTGCAGGGCAGCGGGCTGCGCGGCGGGATCTCCCCTGGAGTAGGGACGCCTCTCAAGGTTACTCCTCGAGGTTGAGAGATTCCTTGCCGCAGCAGGTCCTCGGGAAGTGACTGAGAGCATGCTAAACTTTGAAATCGTAGCTAAGTGACACCAAGGATTAATTGCGCATAGAGAATCCTTCAGACATAAACCGTTGGCCAAGTCTGGGACTAGGTTTGGATCCAGCCACACCTAGACTCCTCCCTGAGAAGGAGTCTAGAAAGCAGGGGGGTCCTTTCTGAACCTCATGGCTCAACGGGAGGGTCTCCCTGAGAGTTTTCTCTGACCCTGTCCTCTATGCAGGAAGGAATCAAGTGTACCTTGCCATGGAACCTTGGTAAATCACTGTCGCATTTACCACTGGACTCTAACTCACTGTTTTCTATCAATCAAGTGTACTGTTGCTTCTCTCTTACGAGTGAAGTGCAGTCTCGCTTCCATCCGTGACAGATGGGGGAGAGAATCGGAAGAGTAAAAGTGAGAAAACTCATGGGTTGAGATAAGAACAGTGTAATAATGGAAATAAAATTGTAGTAGTAGTAGTAACAATAATAATAATAATAATAATAATAATAAAAAAAAGAATATACAAAGCAAGTGATGCACAATGCAATTGCTTACCACCCAACGACCAATGCTCAGCCAGTCCCCGAGCAGTGGCCCCCCTGGCCAGCTTTCCCAAAACCACCAAAAGAAACAGGCACATTGCAATAGCCCCAGAGCCGGGCGAGCTGGCAGCAGCGGTAACGGAGAGGGCTGAGCTGCTCCGACAGGCCCTGCCCGCGCCGGCTGTCTCCCCGGGCCAGCTCCGCCAACGCCCTGTACCTGTGTCACCGAAAATCGGGAATAAAACTCCTTAACGCTGGGTGTATTAAAGAGCAGGCATTACTTTATTCGGCCGGGTGCACGGGGGATCTCTCCTCCTAGCGTGCACACTGTATGTTGCATCAACTGTCCCTTGTGTGGTTCTGCGATATACGTATTCAACATAATTTCTTGGGGAAATCATGCATGTTCATTCTGTTTCTAGGAACTACTAATAATATTTGCATAGTCCTTCACGCATGTGTTATGAGTCCTTAGGAGCATCTGCAGGTGTCTTAGGTGGTCTCTGGAGGTCTCTCGTGGTCTCTGCAGGAGGTGACCTTTTCTTGACCCTTTGGGCCCTTCTCCTTATATGGTCACAGGTTGGCTCATCACTGCCATTTGCCACAGTTGTGGTTGTCCTCGTCCAGTTTCTGCTAGTCCTTCTCTGTCTGCGGCAGGTGCCCCCGCCCTGAGAGCGACCGGGGGCATTAGGACCGCTGCGCCCTTGCTTTTCGCGCCTGTCAGGTGGGGAGTGCTGACCGTGGCGGAGCCACCTTGGGCCAGTCCTTATGGTCCCGTGTACACCTCGGGCGAGGAGTAAGAAAGTGAAGGCCCTCAGGCAATTCGAACTGACCAGAGATGAGGTTCGACTAGGGTAGAAATGGAGCCCCGCCGGAGGGCAAGGGGAGCCGGTCCTCCTCCTGGGAGCAGCGGGTCTGCAGTCGGGGACTCTCCCCTGGGCTCGGGACGCCGCCCGAGGAAAGTCCTCGCGGTTGAGAGCCCTCATCTTCCAGGTGAGTGACTGTGCACAGTTTGGATCCTCACTTCTAAAGCCGGCTGTGCAGTGTTAATCCCTCCTCCGCCCTCCTGAACCTGTGCTTTACTGGTGTTGTCGGAGCGTTGACGCCTCATTTCCAGGTAGTTTTCTGCCCCAGGCTTTGGGTTAAAATGAGGTTTCTTTCTGAATCTGTCACCTGCCTAATTTGACTACGTGAGCCTCCGCGACACAGCCCAGAGGAAAAGCAGGCAATTCTTGATGCGAACCGTCGCTGGGCAGAGCAAGGGGGAGATGCAGCTGCCCGGAGAGCCGGGCCGACGGTGGATCCCGGGTGGAATCCTAGTGGAGAGGCAGATGACAGACGATTGCAGTTAGCCAGACAAGGCTTCGAAGAAGAGGCTGTACGTTTGGCAGGACAAAAACCTGCCAATTGGTCTGAAATAAGGGAGTGTCGGAAGCGAATGGACCTGTAATGGTCTGTACTGTTTTGGAGCAAACAGCTCCGGCTATGAAAAAACAGTTTTCTAAGCATGTCCCCGCCTGGCCGGGGAAGTCAGTGGAGGAGGTAGTGTGTTTGGCTACGTTTGTATGCAGTGATGGAGATGAGGAAAGGGTTAAGGCAAAGAGACCTCAGAGGAAGGAGGAAGTAAGTGTGTTTGGGGCTGTGCTGAGGGAAGGGTTTGGAGAAAGCGGAGGGAGAGGCCGGGGAAGAGCCCGAGGAGGTGGATGGAATCAAAGTGACCGTGAGGTGCGTCTGGGTGAATGAAGTGATTGGACTTGGGGATCGGGTGATAGGGGTGGTTCGGGTATAACTGCGGGGTGCGATCGGGGGGAGGGATCCCTCTCCGGAAGCATCCAGCTCGAGCTGGCACCTGAGAACTAATCAAAGAGGAATTGGAAACCTTCACTCGGCCTTTGCATTCTCAGTGGGATCCCAGGGTCGGACCCTGTGAGGGTGGCCGGCGTGCGTAAATCCATAGCGCCGGTGAAGGTGCCTTCCGAGTGCCGCTTGAGGTTGGCCGTGAAGCTTTGGGCGCTTTGGGATTCGTACGACTGCCCTCTGCTCGGGAGAGAAGGATGGGGGAAGCAAACGTGGTTCAATGCACATGGTGGCATCCTGGTTCCTCCCTGCAGGAGGTGCCCGGAACAGGGGTTGTGTCCTGTAAAGTACTTTACTGTGTGGAGCATCCTCCAGAAAAGCGATGATAATAATAATAATAATAATAATAATAGATAAAAATAATTTTTGGTTTCAGGGGGGTCTGCCAAGCCTGGCCAGGGTTGCTCCTGACATCAACTATATGCAATATCCTATCCCATACTATTTGCTTGCATTGACCTCCCCAGCCCCTGCGGGAGCGCTGGCAGCGTGGCACGGGACAGATCCAGCATCAGACAACCTCCTTCGCAGGCGTCTGGGCAGCATTTTGATGGGTGCGTGTGAAAATTGCATCCTCACAGTTACCTCTCGGCACGTCTACCCTTGCTTCGGTGCAGGCACACAGCCGCAAGAACGGGTTTGTGTAATGTAAAGGTACAATTCATTGCAATAAACTTTATCACAAACCTCCCCTTTTCTAGCGAGGAGCAATATTTCTATCTTGAGCTTATCACCAGAGTGCTGGAGAGCTTTCCCGACCGTTAGTTGCTCAGACAAGCACCTTCAGAAGAGTTATTAATGAGAGTGTTACCTTTCTTCTCTTTGCTGGATGCCTTAGGGGTTCGGGGGAGTAAAATGCCAGCCCCCACCCTGTAGCTGCTGAAAATCAGACTTTTGGTTGCCTATCAGCAAGCACTTTCATTTCTCTGGTTTAATTTCTTCAGAGATTGGTAGTAAAGAAGGGAGGAAAAGGCACTTGCCTTCTGCAAAGACAACCCTTCCCCGAGAAGCCGGACCTTCCTCCTTTGCTCCAGTGACTCCTGATTTCATTTTTACAAGCAGTAATGACTTTCAGCCTCCCAGCAAAACAAGCTGCGAAGCAGCCAGCCGGAGCTTTGTGCTTAGGACACAGTGAAGTGGAAGAAGTCTGGCTGCTCCAAAACTCAAAAGTGAGCGATGCAAAGCTCGGCGTCCCCTTTCCCAGCCCGGTTTTGACGATTTGATGTTTTGCAGGTGCCTGTCGGCAGTGGAGAAGGACAGAGAGGGAAGGCAAAGCATCTGCGAGTGCTGGTACACAACCTGGGATGGGATAACCTGCTTTCCGGAGGCCTCTCTCCTTCCTGCTCCATCCCATCCCAAGCCCACGGGTCCACAAATCCCGCAGCCTATGAAATCCTGAACTCCTCCAGCAATTTCCTCAATGAAATAACCACTCCGAGTCCATCCGAGTGGCTTAAGCGGGACCGAGTGAGTTCTGAGTGGGGCCGTTTCCTTCGGTGGCCTCTCCGTGCAAGGCTTGCCGCGATTTTGGGGATGCTGCAATGGCCGGGGAAGGGCGATGGGATGCTCGGAGCATCTTGCCGCGGACCCGGAGGTGCCCACTTGTCCCGTTTCCTCCTATGTTTGCTCCTGAAGCTTTAATACTAAATAACAAACAAGCAGCGGGGATCCGAGCTTGGATCACGCTGGGATTTTAAGTGCTTAGACCTCAGTGTCACCTTCCTTCGCCATGTTATTTTACACGCCGTGTCGCCTTTCAGGGCAAGCCGGGCAGTTCACCTTTGTGCCGAGCGGTGCCGGGGAGGAAGTTGACTAGAGCAAATGAATTTGCAGCATGGAAATGACGGATTAGCTCAGCTGGGAAACTAAAGTAGAGCTGGAGATAGCTGGAGGAAGCGAGGAGAGTAAAAAATGTCGCTTCTCTGGACGTTTCCGTACCGTGCTAGGACTTGGTCTGGCTAACGAGGGTTTGTTGAAGCACCAAAGGGATGGAGGCCGTGCCAAAGCGAGACCTTCCTGAAACGCCCTGATATTTTCCAGGCAATGTTGATGAAAGTCGGAGCCGCCCCGTAACGTGTAGTTTCACAACGGTTTGCACCTCACTTGTCTTTTGGCAGCTTGTGCTTTCAAATACAGCAAAACGCTGCTTACGCCTTTCTCCCCGGCAGGGTGCGGCGTTTAGACCCCATTTCTCTCTTCCGGATAGTTTTTGCTCAGAGCAGAGCTGGTTTCTCCCCATCCGCTAAGTTTTGCAAGCGGGAAGAGTTTTGGGGTGCGTGGCTTTAAATAACTGCCTGGATCTGCATCCGGTAGATCCTGATGTCATAAACGGTCACTTTTTGTGTCTCTGGAGTTGGTGCACACTGGGTGCCACTGAGCTCCTCTCGGTGAGGTCTACCCCAGTGTCCCGGGATTGATCTGGAGGTTCAGTTTTCCCCAAGACCGGTGACCGACGTGAGGATGAACCGGAATGGGGGTTACAAAATGACCCTTCTGGAAGAGTTACAGGTAGCGCGGCCGGGGCTCTGCCCAGGGGCTGATCATCCCCCGGAGAGTGGGAAAACTCTCCCCGAAATGCCATTGGCACTTCCCCGGAGCGCAGCAGGATGGGCAGGGGGAGATGCTCTGCACCGGGGAGGGCTGCCAGGGGCAGGTTTAGCGTCGCTGGTCGGTGCAGGGAGGGAAAACGCTTTCTAAGAGAGAAGGAGACTTTCCCCGTGTCACCCGCGGGGCGTTTGAAAGCTGCGACTCCCAAATCGCTCCTTTTATTCCCACTCCGACAGCCACGTAACACGCTCGAGTTTGTGATTTCATTTAAATGGCGATTTCATTCAAATCGCGATTTCATTTAAATTGCGATTTTAAGCGATTTTATTAAGCCCTTTCCCCCCGTGCCTTGTCCGAGGTTGGGGTTGGGGTAGCGACTCGGCTGTGAGACATGGTTGGGTTTTTATTTCTTTGAACGCAGCCTGGGAATCCCCTTCCCCAGCCCTGGTGGCAGGGGGAAAAGAGACGCCAAAGGACTTCTTTCTGCTGGCTCCTGTAGTTCTCCTTCGGCTTTTGAGGCAGAACTGCTCTTCATGCAGCGCCGGCAGTGGTATTTCAGCCGAGGAGGGCATTGGCTCTCAGCCCTTGGCTTTTGCAAGGAGAAAAACGATGTGTTCCATGGAAAGCACGCTTGCACCAAGGGAAGCCCGAGCCTCGCTGGGCCAAAGACGAAGCTTTGCCCTTGCAGGTTCTTGAGGGCCTTGGGAGGTTGTTGGTGGCCATGTCCTGTGGCCGTATGGTGAATACTTCCAGGCACACATTATATACCGTATAGGTGATGTTACAGGCTGTTTTATTTGGGTATGGGAAGACAAAGCTCCTACAAGTCCGTGTTTTTAGGGCCGTGCCTGGAGGAGGAGGAGGAGGAGGAGGCACGCAGAGGCGAGATGCTCATGGACTGGCGTGGACGCAGGGGTGGATGATGGCCGGGAGGACGTACGGGAGCTCGACACACGCAGCCCCAACTTTTACCTTCTTCTCATTGCTAAACAGAGACATGATGAAGAGGCAGTGATTGACCAGGGAAGAACGAGCAACGTTGTCAGTATTCACTATGAGAAGGAGGAGTTGGAAGGTGAGTCTCTGCTGAGATCCTGGCAGAGGGGCCAGCAGCCCAGGGCGTTTTCCCGTAGCACAAAGTCCCTACAATGTCCCTTGCTCGGTGTCACGTCATGTGCAGCAAAACGTGCCGTGCTTCTTGATAAAGCAGCACAGTTATTTTGACATTTTTTCTTATTACGGCTCTTAAACAGAGGGAGAAAGCCCCCGCGGAGGCCACGGTGTGAGTTTTAGCCGTGGGCCTGGGTAGTTCATGGCTTGTTTTCTCACAGAAGCTGCTTCTGACTTGGAGAGGTCAGGAGAAGAATTGAATGGCTGCAGATGCTGTGATTGTCTTTTTTTGTTCTGGAGTTGATTATCATGGGACCGATTTGATCTTCTCTTGTCGCCTTGTGCCATACAAAGATTTTAAAAATAATTACTTTCTGTCGCTGCTTAATGAGCAAGTGTGAGTGTTGTCCAGCCGAAGCTGGAATTTGAGAAGAGGTTCGCTGCTTTGAGGGCACTTTTAGATGAGCCGGAGCCATCACTTGTTGTTGCTCTGTTGTTGCAAAGCTTGAGTACAATAGGCTTGGAAGAAAGGAGGTCCAGTGAAAATAAAATTAAGAGAAGTTGTTTTTTTCTCCTGGGATTTAACCGTGGCTTAGCGAGGCACCGGCCGCGTCAACCACTGCCACAATGCCGAAAGCGCTGCAAATGCCGCTTTATTGCAGGCCACCGGACCGTGTACGTGGGCGTGCAGAAGCCGCTGGCGAGGCAGAGCCGCCGGCATCACCGACCCCGCAGCCAGAAGCCTCGGAAACGGGAAGGGGAGAAGGACTCTGCCCCGACGGAGCAGGGCTACCACTGTAAGTCCCGCCACAGCATTCACGAAGTTCCTCGGGGCTACGTGGGCACTGGGGTCTTCTGCAAGCAGGTGCATGTGGCCCAGGGGAGAGGGGCCAGCCCGATATTTGTGGCTGAACTGGTGCCGATCCGATGGCCACTTTGCATGTGAGCGTGACGGGCCGTATTCAGGCGCGGTAACGGGACGGGGCTTTGTCTTCTGCCCCCAGACACCCCGTCCCAGCGGGTGCAGTTCATCCTCGGGACCGAGGAGGACGAGCAGCACGTCCCTCGTGACTTGTTCACCGAGCTGGATGAGATCTGCGTGAAAGAGGGCGAAGATGCCGGGTGGAAGGAAACGGCAAGGTAAATCCCTGCTGCCGGCTGCGGTGGGAGAGGAGTCCCCGCGCCGGCAGCACGCGCGGGCACTGCTTTCCGCTCTCCGGGACGCAAAGCTTTTGCAGCTGCAGGTGGCGATGTGAGGAGCCTGCTCCTCTTGCTACCCCGTAGCTCTATGAAAGGGCTTGCAGAGCTGAGGCTGTTTTCTTGCCGTGGGGCTGATCGCACCCGATGTCCGCAGGTGGCTGAAGTTTGAGGAGGATGTGGAAGATGGCGGTGAGCGCTGGAGCAAGCCCTACGTGGCCACGCTGTCCTTGCACAGCCTCTCTGAGCTGAGGAGCTGCATCATCAACGGCACGGTGCTGCTGGACATTTGCGCCAACAGCATGGAAGAGATTGCAGGTACCGTGGGCGCCACATGCCTCCGGGAACAGCCGAGCTCGGTTTGCCGCGGTGCCCTTCACTCCCGAATCCAACCCTGCCCCAACGGCACGTCCTTTTCCAGAAGCGCCACTGTGTTTTTCAGTCGTGAGTTGTCTTTGGATGCAGACTGGGCGTGCAACAGTCACGCCAGCTTTTTCTTCCACGATGGGATCCTTTTGAAAGCAATTTGTGGGGTTAGAGAAGCGATTAGAGAATATCCTCCAGCCAAAAAGGAGTGTGTGTCAGGGCGTAGCTCTCCGAAAGACGGAGCCCGCGTAAGAGCTGAACCTCCTCAAATCAAGTATTTATCACAAGCCGTTTCCTCACGTTCTTTTTAATCTTTTGCCTTCACATCCAGGATTTCAGAGTTGTAAAGGCCGAGTTTGTCTGGCAGATGACCAAGCAGTGTATTTCTGTGGGGAAGAGAATTGAAGTTCCTTGAAAAAGCAGCTTTGGAGAAATGATCTTTGGCTGGCAGGTCTCCATGCAGCCCTTTCAAGAGCTGGAGAAGTCGCAGCTCTTCTTAGCCCATTTCTCCCTGGGCTCGGCAAATTGCAGTCGATCGGCCAAGGGAACTCTGGGAAAGTCTGAGCTATGGATTGCTTATAATTTGGTTAAATGTGTAGAGTCAGGCAGAAAGGCCAGATGGGGCAAGAAAATTGCCTTATTTAGACTGGGAAAGAACTCTCTTAGCGGCGTGGTGAATACGCACTTTGATGATGTTTCTTAGCAAAGGACAATTCTTGCTTTTGCTGCAACCGCTGAATTGTATGAAAATGTCTTGCGAAGCAAGGCGGAGCCCGCGTTAGGCTGTCCCGCGTGGCACAGCCTTCCCCGGGGGCTTCGAGGGCCAGGACTTGGGGGCGTTTCTGCTCTGACGGCTTCATTTCCCTTTGCCATCCCCAGATATGATCCTGGGCCAGCAAGAACAGTCCGTGGAGTTTGACGAGCGCGTGCGGGCCAAAGTTCGACAAGTCCTTTTGAAGCAGCACCACCATCAGAACGAGAAGAAAAGAAACAACCTTCTCCCCATCGTCTGCTCGTTTGCAGATGTGAGGGAGAAGCAGTCAGACCCGCACGTCCTCGACAAGCCAGGTGAGGGTTCCTGCAGGGCTTTGGCAGCAGGTGAGGGTTTCTGCCAGGCTATGGCAGCAGGTGAGGGTTTCTGCAGGGCTTTTGGCAGCAGGTGAAGGTTTCTGCAGGGCTTTGGCCCCTTTAGACTTGCCCTGGCAAAGGAGAAGCGTCCCAGTTGCTCTTTGTCCCTCCTCCTGAGTGTCTTTCTTTGTCCCACCAGCCGAAACACTCACCCCTCATCCTTCTCCCACCACTGCAGAAGCTAAAAATGGGGTGAGCCATGAGGCCAGCGCAATGGATTTCAGCAAGGTGAGACACTCGTGGCTTTCTTACGCCTTTAGGGCCAGATTTGCTCTTGCAACCTTGGCTGCAGAGTGTGCTGCAGAGTGCTGTGGGCTTTGCTTTTGGGGTAACTGCCTGAAAATCGCTTGTCGTGCCCAGGCGGAGCTGCACTTCATGAAGAAAATTCCCAGAGGGGCTGAAGCGTCCAACGTGCTCGTAGGAGAGCTGGATTTCCTTCGCCAGCCCATCGTGGCATTTGTCCGCCTGACCCCGGCTGTCCTCCTCTCAGGCATGACGGAAGTTCCCATCCCAACCAGGTCCGAATGAGGAGCACAAAGTTTTGACTGAAAAAAACCCCAAAAACCCCAAGAAAACATCGAATTGCATGCATCGGTTTGGCGTCCCAAGGGAACAAGGCCAGTGGGAGCAAGCACGTTTCTCGCACCCACATCTCCTTGCCTTCGTTTCTCCCTTCCCTGCTGTAGCTTTTAAACCCACTGGCCAACTGTACGGAAAGTTGGCCCAAAAACTAGATTTGCGATCGGTTCTGATGAATGTCAAATTCATCACCGGAGTCGGTGAGCTTACGTGTCCCCTCTCGAGCCGCGCTCTGGGCTGGGAGCTCCCAGGGATTTCCTTGGGTGCTCTTTGAGCAAGGGCACGTTCTTCTCTCTCACTGTGTTTTCCTTGCCCAGGTTCCTGTTTGTTTTGCTTGGACCGGAAGGAAAAGCCCACCAGTACCATGAGATCGGCAGGTCCATGGCTACTCTCATGACGGATGAGGTGCGACGAGCTAAGCGAGATCTCCGGGTCCTTTTTGGCTTTCTTCACCTCTCCCTGTCTCTGTAGTAGTGAGGAAGAGGCTTTGCTGTGCCAGCTGCCCGCAGCTCTCCAAATAGCCCACCCTTGGTTTGCACCCCAAAGCAAACCTGCGGAGTTGCATCACCCCCCATCCCGGAGGCTGAAATCCCACCCGGGGTGCATCCTGCACCTCATCCTTCTCCCCGGGTGCCCAGCACGCTGTCCCCAGTGGTGGCATTGCCAGGGCCGGTCCAACTTCTCCTCTTTCAGCAAAAGGCTGTGGTGTGCCGTGGGGGACGGGAGCCTCCTGGAGATGATTACAAATACCACCATGCGCAGATGTTCCTTTTGGGGGAACATTCCCTGCCCTTTCCAACAGGACCTGTGGGGAAAACTATCTTGCCCCCTTTAGCCAAGGGCTTATTGCCCTGCTGAGGACATCCGCGATGGGTTGTCCTCTCACCGGGTTGTCTCCTATCGGCAGGTTTTCCGTGACGTTGCCTATAAAGCCAAGAACCGGGCTGACCTCGTGGCCGGCATCGAGGAGTTCCTGGATGAGGTCACGGTCTTGCCGCCAGGAGAGTGGGATCCCTCGATCCGAATCGAGCCCCCGAAAAACGTCCCTTCGCAGGTGGGTGCTGCGGAGGAGGAGGGAGGCGCGAGGGGGGCGGGCAGGATGGCAGCACGGCTGGGGATGCTGTTCAGGGGCCCAGGTTCACAAGGTCCCAGTTTGACACAGTCACCTACCCAGACCGGCAGCAAAACAAGCCAGTGGTTCAAATACGTATCTTGATCTTATTTCCATTGTAACAGGAAAAAAGGAAGGTGCCAGGAGCTCTCGATGACAGTGCTTCTCAGAGCAAGGCGGAGAAACACAGTGGTCCTGAACTGGAGCGGACAGGAAGGTGTGAGCTTGAATAGTTTGGTGTTTTTTTTTCTGTTTGCCTCTAAAACCTGAGCACGCCCCTCCCTTCTAGCAGGTTTTGGGGGTTAGTTGGTTCAGTGAAGGGGCTCCACGTTACCAGCTTGGTCCCCTGGGCTGGGCAGGTGGGAGATCTGGGCAGCTGGGCTCAGCCACAGCATCACTGCACACAGGTTTTCTTGATTTGGGGTGGAAGCAGATGTGTCAATACCTCCAGGTAGAGCTCTGCTGCTTCTCAAAGCCAGGGACTGTTGCAAGAAGAGGGGATGGGCTCTCAGGTTAGGTCTGTTGTGGTTGTGGTTGTGGTTGTTGGCGGGTTCTTTTGTGTGCCTCTGCTTCTACTGGGTATAAAATGGGAGAAGGAGACTGCTTCTGTTTAGCAATGCAAGTTACTCTGTGCTGGTGATGGCCCTTCTTCCAGGAGAACAGTGTCTATTTTTTCCTTCCTCCAGGCTCTTTGGAGGTTTGGTCCTGGATGTGAAGCGAAAAGCCCCGTGGTTCTGGAGCGACTTTCGGGATGGTCTGAGCCTGCAGTGTCTGGCGTCCTTCCTCTTCCTCTACTGTGCCTGCATGTCCCCTGTCATCACCTTTGGGGGCCTGCTGGGGGAGGCGACCAATGGCCACATAGTGAGCAGCTCTCTCTGTTGGGTGGCATGGGGGAGGATAACACTCATGCAAAAGTCCTTGCTGCAGTGAATTTGCTTTGTTGGTTCCCCCCCCCCCCCCCGCCCCTAACGATTTATTTACTCACTGCTGCCTCTCTTGCCCGGACAGAGTGCCATGGAGTCGCTGCTGGGCGCGTCCATGACCGGCGTGGTGTATTCCCTCTTTGCTGGCCAGCCTCTCACCATCCTCGGCAGCACGGGACCCGTCCTCGTGTTTGAGAAGATCCTCTACAAATTCTGCAAGTAAGGCTGGCTGCTTTGGCCGAGTGCTGCGAGGCTTCAGCAGGCAGCAGTCATGGAGAAAAGATGTTTTTCTTTTCTTTTTCTCAGTGTTAGTTGTTAGATTTAGTTTGTCTTCTGTGTCACAGACATGGCACACTGCTGCTTTAGTCCGTGGTGGTGCCAGAGTCCTCGGTCTCTGAAGGCTGGATGGGGTGGTCTGGGGTTTTTCGGGTGAAAGTGAAGCAGTGGGAGGAGGAGAGCCCACAAGGATGTGGATGCCCAAGATGGGTTGCAGAAGGAAGATGAGACAAATCACTCTGGTTTAGGAATGAGGGAAGATTTGCTTCCCTCTGGGTACAAACCCAGGCACTTTTCAGCCTGATTTTTTGCTGGAAGTGGAAATATATTTTGCCCAAATATCCAGGTAGTTTTCTGCTGGAATATTTTGAGTTGTGATGACTCGATTGAAAACGTAGGAGCTTTCCATGTGAAATGGGTGTTTTCCGTGACAGTCCTTCTGTTGTGATGACTTTGATCCTTCCTGCAATGAAATTTCTTATTAAGCCCCAACTGGCTGGCAGCAGGTGACTGGGTGCAAAACCAGCTGGTTTTGGTGTTGAAAGGGCCTCAGGGTGATGTGGGAGAGCACCAGCTTCCACAACAGGGACCTGACCTCAATTAGCCTCCAAGGTGTTAACACCAGACAATTGCCAACTAGTGACAATTAGATAATTGGCCTCTCCTCCTGTGGGTCCACACCCTGCACCACAGCCCCAAGGCTGTCTGGAGTAGTCTGTGGAAACTGCATTTATCATCCGCAGCCTTGACAGGCTCCTACATTGCTCCCGATTTTCCCCGAAGGCAGGCATGGCTTGGAGCCTCTTGCTGGCCTTGCGTTTTGTTTTGGTTTTGCAGGGAGTACACGCTCTCCTACCTCTCTCTGCGGGCGTGCATCGGGCTGTGGACCGCCTTCTTCTGCATCGTGCTGGTGGCCACCGACGCCAGCTCTTTGGTGTGCTACATCACCCGCTTCACGGAAGAAGCCTTTGCCTCCCTCATCTGCCTCATCTTCATCTACGAGGCTCTAGAGAAGCTGAGTCACCTGCGAGAGACCTACCCTGTGCACATGCACAGCAAGCTCGACTTCCTCACCATCTACTCGTGGGTTTTTTCCCTCCTAAAACGCCGCTGCCCCTTGGCAGGAGCTCAGGGCTGCGCCTCCATCGCCTTTCCCTTACGCCTGTCTCGGCTTCTCTCCTCGCAGCTGTAAGTGTGAGGCACCGACCCATCCCAGCAATGAAACCCTGCGTTTCTGGGAGAGCAACAAGATCAACGTGTCTGGCATCGCCTGGGAAAACCTCACGGTGACTGTAAGTGCCCCGAGCCACTGCTTCCTCGCGCCGCGGCCACGGGGTCCAGGGGCATTTGCGTGGTGCAAAACTCGGAGCCCTTCAGGTGGTGATGGGCTTGAAACTGTGCTAGTGCTGCTCTGAAAAGGCATTGCTGAAATCCAATGTCTGTGGCTACGTGCATAAATTTGCCTGTCTGAGCAGCCTCTCGGGCTGTTGTTGCTGGAAGCAGAGCCCCAGGCTCTTCTGGACATCGTCATCCCCTCTTGGCCACGTCCCCTCTGTGAGGCCTCCCCTGGGAAGGGACGGTTTGTCTCTTCTCCTTTCCTGTCACGGTTGCCTTAGCCCTCCGTCCCCGTTCCCTCTGTCTCTATCCCCAAGAATTTCCAGCCTTTCCTTCCCCTCTGGCGTCTTCTTCAGCCATGGTTACCTGCCATTCAAGCGGAGGATGTGCCGGGGGTCTGTGGTATGGTGTCCCGTCACATCTCCTCTCCGCTCTCCTCTGTGTAGTTCGATGTGTCCCTTGTTCAGCTGCTGCTGCTGCTGCTGCTGCTCCTTACATAGAAATCTCCATCGGCAGCAGCAGTTACAAGGTCACGGATCTTGGACCAAGGTCCTCAAAACCCCCTGAGTTATCTGAGGTTTCCTTGCCGCACGTGCCCTGCCTCTCTGTCCTGATGCTCTGTTTCTCCAGGAATGTCGGGACTTGCATGGAGAGTTTCAAGGACCTGCCTGTGGACGCAATGGCCCCTACACGCCTAATGTCCTCTTCTGGTGCTGCATCCTCTTCTTCTCCACCTTTGTCCTGTCGAGCTTACTGAAGAAGTTTAAAACCAGCCGTTACTTCCCAACCAGAGTAGGTAGAAGATGGTGGCCAGCAGCAGTCTCCCCACTCATTTCCCACAATGGCTTTCCTGGAGCACTAAGCAGTATTTGCCACCCCTTGGTCAAGCTGGGAAACGCTGACCTTGAAGGCCAAGCTCTCCACCAGCTTGGATGTCCCTCGCTCATTTGCAGGAGTGCAAAACGATGGTAGCATTTCCCACCTGCCTCGCGACCTGCCCCAGGGCGATTTTGTGCTCAGGCGGTGGGAGATGGGGTCTTCCAAAGCTGCTTTTTTTTCTTCACCTTCTGTGCGTTGTGTGCTCAAGGGGAAAGTTGCTTGAAATGAGGAGCTGCCACGGAAAAAGACACTGTTTCTTCCTTTTGAGGAGCAAATGATGCCTCAGTGCCTTCTTCCCATTGTAGCTGTGAGCGTGGCTGTAGTGGCAGACATCTGCTTCCTTATTTTTCCAAGATGTTTTTAAGGTTTGAGTTAAACCAACCCTTTTCCACCTAATTAACCTCTTTTCATTGTCTGACACCCGATCTCACGGGGACAAACACAGCAAGAGTATCTAACCAAGGGGTTTGGCTGCACGTCCTCAGAGCGGTGGGATGTTGTTAACCAGCCTTAATGTTGTTGGTGTCCCTAACTTCCCCATGCCACGTTATGGCGCCGTCTGCGATGCCCCTTTCAGCTCTGGTTTCTCGCCCCAGGTACGGTCCACAGTAAGCGACTTTGCCGTTTTCCTCAGCATCGTCGTCATGGTGCTCATCGACTTCATGGTTGGGATCCCCTCACCGAAGCTCCACGTCCCCGATAAGTTCAAGGTAATGGGGTGTTTTGGCATGGAGCTGGTTTCAGCCCTTGGGGATGCCACAAGGCGAGGCCAGGGCAGGACAGGGCCGAGTCTGGGGGAGATGCTGGTGGTGTGACCATCTCCTCTTGCGCCTCCAAGTGCATTGTTTCCTTCTGGAAACAGGGCGACAGCCCCAAAACTAGGCAGCTACAGGAGAAGTGTCTGTAGGTGCTTGCGAAGAGGCCGCTGGCAGTGCTGACCCCCATGGGAGAGGGTGACATGAAGCCAGGGCTGGGAGATGCTCTGAGCCAGGGGTGGAGGGGAAAACCAAAGCCAGTGGGGTGGCTGGTCTGGGAGATGATGCTGGTGTGTGTGCTTTGTTGCAGCCTACCAGAGACGACCGCGGGTGGTTCATCAACCCCCTAGGAGCCAACCCTTGGTGGACGGTGTTGGCTGCGCTCATCCCAGCTCTGCTCTGCACCATCTTGGTATTCATGGACCAGCAGATCTCTGCCGTTATTGTGAACAGGAAGGAGCACAGGCTGAAGGTAAGGGGCTGCAAGAGACGACCCCGTCCCCAACCCGCTCGGGGCTGCAGGTCTGGGGAGAAGCTCCTATTCCAAAAGCTTTGTGAAGGCAGTGGTTTGGGACAACGTCAGGCTGCGTGGCAGGATGCTCTCCTGGACTGATGATGCCACAGGGAGCAAACGACAGGGGAGTTCAGATGAGCAATCTTCCCGAGCAGCAAATTCATCTTGGAGCAATAGAGAAGAGCGTTTTTGTTTTAAAATGTCAGCAGCAGCTGGGGGAACGACTCAGTCTGATGAGCTGCCAGGGATAACTCTTACTTGCACAGAACACAGCTTGCTTGCCAGTGGTGGAAATTTCTTTATGAATGAATGAAAAAAATGTGAATTTGGTTGGGGTCTTTTTTTGGGGGGAAGTAGATACCACACAAACGCTCCAAATCCACTTTGTCTGAACTCCGGCCGGGATTTCACGCAAGGTGCTTGCGCAAAGCCTGGATACCTCCTTATTTGTCTCCAAGTCTTGTTTTGAATTTTCAAGAAGTTGACTCGAGCTTGAGTAGGGTTTGAGTCTGGCTTGCGACGTGGTCCTGGCTCTTGTGCTGTGGGATGCTCTGTTTCTTGTTTTGCTGCCTGCAGAAAGGATGCGGGTACCACCTGGACCTCTTTGTGGTGGCTGTGATGCTCGGGGTGTGCTCTGTGATGGGGCTGCCCTGGTTTGTGGCTGCGACCGTCCTGTCCATCAGCCACGTGAATAGCCTCAAAGTGGAGTCTGAGTGCTCGGCTCCAGGAGAACAACCCAAGTTTTTGGGGATACGAGAGCAGAGAGTCACTGGCTTGATGATCTTTGTGCTCATGGGCTGCTCTGTCTTCTTCACTTCTGTGTTAAAGGTAAGAGGAAAATGCGGAACGCCCAACAGCCACAAGCTTCTTTGGAGGTTATACAAAAATAGTCCCCTCTCTCCAGGCCTGAGTAGTTGTGGAGCGGAGGAGGAGGTGATCCCAAACCTTGGGGCTTGACCCACGGTGGGAAGCAGCCTCGGTGATGCTTTCCAGCCCTTCAGACCCCAGTTTGGTGCGCTCGAGGCAAGCGAGCAAGACAACTGCTTTAGTTTTCAGGTGTCTTTCAGGCCCACCCGTGTGTACGGGTTACAATGCAGCCTCTTCAGACCAGTACGTCTGCTCTCTTTCAAACAGGCAGCACTTTATTGGTTGCCGTTTGCCCCCGCAAATGCCTCCGAACAGCCCTTCCCAGTAGCTAAACACACTGACATCATCCCCACGGGCTTCCTTGCCTGTTCCTCCCACAAGGTAATCTCCTCTCTAGGCTAAAAGGAGGCACGTCGCTTTGGCGTGTTGCCGCCGGAAGATGTAGAAATGTTTTTCTACCGTCACGGAACGCGGCATATGGTAGCATGGGTGAAATCACCTATTTTCCCCCAGCCTTTCTGGAAAATGGCATTCTTCTGACAAAACGTATCTCAAAAGTTCAGCCGAAAGCAGAGCATTAGCTCGCTGGCACGCACAAAATCTCTGCCGGTTAAAATCCGGCACATCTCTAACCCTGTGGAAACTGTGGAAGGCTTTAGGCAAGTTTAGGCAGTGCCTGTAGAGGAGAGTGGTAATACTGAAAATGCAATTTAAAAAAAGAAATTGTGGCCTTCTTTTTTTTTTTTTTCTTTTCTTCCAGTTTATACCCATGCCTGTGCTTTACGGTGTCTTTCTCTACATGGGTGTGTCGTCGCTCCGAGGAATTCAGGTAGGGACATTTTCACAGCGTGCAGCATGTCTGCTCCCTGGTATTTCATCTGCGTAGGAGCAGGGAAACAGCAGTGGGAGTGGGGACAAACCTCTCCGAAAGCAAGCAATGAACATATTTAGCGTAAGAAAAAGCTTGGTGGAGGCACAGGAGGTGTGTAGGGCTGGGAGGACCAGGCAAGTTCAGCGCGCTCTGTTTCCCGGCTTAGGGCAGGTCAGTGTTTGGTTACGTGCAAGTGGGGGAATTCCGTGCAAAGGGAAGGCAGTTTCTGCCACTGGTGGAAATCCTTGCTGGGGGATTCAGAGGGCCGAGAAATGCCAATAATAGAATCATGTGGAATAACTGGAGTTTGGTGGGCAGCTCTC